>NC_057394.1:38735223-39454897 GCF_019320065.1 Cervus canadensis | reverse complement strand
CAAATGTAGCTTTCCCTTAGCTGATCATAGATGGCATATCAGGGGGTTACGTTAAGATGACTGCCTTGTGGGTTGTGTTGTTGGGGGCTCAGCACTGTGAGGTTAAGTGCAGTGTGTGCGGTGAGAGGACAGAGGCAGGGGGCCTCAGCTCTTCCTCGCCTCATTCCACACCGTGGAAGTATCCTTCCTGAGCCTCGGTCTCCTCATCTGTGCAGTGACTAGGGCATCACAAGGAAAAGATGAGAATATCACACTGAGTACCATATGGGGCCTGGCACTTGTTTAGGCCCTCACAAAATAAATATTTGTCCTATTTGTACCAAAATTGAAGTTTGCTAGAGTCCCTTTTTTTTCTTTTGCTCTTGGGCTGTAACAGTGTGTTGTAGAATGCTACAATTTTAATTAAAATGAAAAGTTAAGCTAACATCTAGAGCTATTATATATACATGGTATTATTATGAAGGTAAGATTTTTTACTTCAACAATAGGTTAGAGTACAGGACATCTTTTAAAAATGTGTGTTGTTTTGAATCCTCTTAAAGGCAGCATGCCTTTTAGGTAAATTTTATTTAGAGATGCAAGTAAACCTTTAGAGACAAGCTTAGTAAATAAATTGCAAGAAGTTGATTGTAATTTTTATTTTCATCCACCGGGTGTGAGCACAAAGTAACAGAAAAGTATGTTCTTGGTGCCTTGTTCACTGATTTAAAGAAAATTACAAGATGTATTTTATTAGAAGGAATTGTAGTACTACTTTGAAGAACAAACAGTTCTATGTAGAACTACCTTTTATGTTTATATATTGCTTTTAAAATTCAATATAATCAATATTAAATATTACTTGCAGTGTTCAGTTGCGAATGATATATATAAAGTGATTTTAATGTTTTTAAATGGTCTTTATATTTAATTATACAAGCCATATCTTATATATTATATATAACATTTTATATAAATATTCTAAAATAAATTTACTTAAACATAAAAGTTTCTGAAAATAAATTTTGTGGTTAAGTGAATTAGTTTGCGGTGTTATCTGTGGTGGTTTTTCTCTTTCCTCATTCCTGGCAGATGGATAGTGGCTATAATACACAGAATTGTGGAAGCAATATTATGGATACCGTTGGAGCAGAAAGTTACTGCAAAGAAAGTGATGCACAAACCTTGGAAGTCGAGAATAAATCTCGAGTTTTTAATACAAAGGTATGGAAAAAAATACAGCAAGTTTGAAATGGTTGTAGTTTATAAGTATTTTACTAAATGTGATTATCAGCCTGTTTCTTTCCCCCATTTTTCTTAAAACTCCAGTATCATCTTTATGCCTTATCCTGTCTTCATTTAACAGCAGGAGAAAGTGCTTCAGACCACTTCATTTTCCTAACTCTTCTGCTATGAGGGAGCATAAGATGTTGGGGTTGGCGGGGTGGGGGAGGTAATGCTACTTTGGAAATAGAGCTGAAATCAGTTCCTTTAAGCTACAGGGCAACAGGAGGAGAGGGTGTCAAATAGGAGGGAGGTGGACCTTTTTGCCTAATATTGTCTCAAAGCTAAACATAAAGAGTTTTGATTATTAGAGAGGGAAATAGTACAAGTGAGAGATTACACATCAGTTAAGTACAGGCAAGGGTAAGGACTCTTAAAACCCGAGCCTTCAGAGGTAAGATATATGTATCTAAAAAGCTGAGTATTTATACAAAAGTACACTGTTGACGTGGGCATTCACTGAACCTCCAGGGAGGACAGCTATGACTATGTACAGGAGACCCTCCACATATCTGTCAGTTCCACATCCATTAATGCAGCCAACCGCAGATAAAAAATATTCAAGGGAAAAAAACTCCAGAAAGTTCCAAAAGCAAAACTTGAATTTGCCATGTGCCAGCTGTTTACATGGAACTTATATTGTATTTGCCACTATTTACATAGTATTTATACTGTATTAGGTATTATAAGTAGATTAGAGATAATTTAAAATATATGAGAGGATGTGCATATGTGAATATCAGTAATATGCCATTTCATATAAGGAACTTGACTATCCACAGATTGGGGTATCCTTGGGGGGTCCTAGAACCAATTCCCTGTCCATACTGAGGGACAACTGTATTCATATTTGAAGAATTCCATTATAACTTTAGGCACTAATCAGGAGAATCTGATTTTTATATGCCAATTTAATATGCAGGCCACACTATTTTACCTTTCCTCCATTTTGTCATGCGGTATGGGGGATAGTAGTTGTCCATTTAAATGCAAGCATTAAGATACAGGAAGTACTTCTGTGATACAGAACATTGATTTGTAACAAAATGTCTCTTCACTATCCCTCTGGAGTGCATAAGGAAATTTGCATCTAGGTTTTAAAGACAGTTCATATAATTGTTGTATCCTTGAATGGTCCTGTTTAAACTGAAAATAAGGTATTTCTTTTTTCACAGCAAGATCACTCAATGCAAAGGTGTTGGATGAAAACTTCAAACCTGCCTCAATGCAGCAGTCCTTAGGATACCTCTCTCAGAACCAAAGACTATCACTGGACAGCTCCTCATATTTTTTATGCATGGGATCAATGTGATCATAATTGGGGAAAAAACTGCTTCAACTAATATGCTGAGCTTTTTTCTTTCCCTCCTTAATGTGAAAAATCAAGGGCTTAATTCAGTGACACAGAAACAACAGAAAAGCTCCTGGAACTTTCAACAAGTTACTTCAGTACAGGTTCGATTTTTTATCAATAAATATTTTTATATTGACGTTGAGTGATGTATTTAATAAAAACTTGAGTGATAACTTTGCTTCAGTCCTGCAGGGTCGGTGAACTGCTGCTTAGGCAGCCTTACTGACAGTACTGACTTAGCATTAGTCTGGGAAGGTGTGGAACTGTGAAGGTGCTACGTTTTATTTTACATAAAAGTATGTGAATATGCAGATGAATTCAAATTTGTAACCTTTGTGAAAGGAATAAATCTGATTAAGAAGGGAATTTACAAACTTTGTATTCATGTTCACAGTAGAATGGGTATATAATTTTAGAGGGAAATATTCTTTATCTCTGGAGAATGTATACTCAGATTTTACAAATCACCTTTTAAAAACTGTCTCATTTAAGGAATAATTCACATGCAGCCCTAGGAAATAAAGACCTCCTCTCATTGTGTCACATCCTGCCTTCCTCCTGTCCACCTCGTGAAGTTCCTGCCAGCCTGCAAGGTTTATTTCTTGCCGTGTACCTGGCTCATCCCTCCCCCCTCCCCCCCAGTACACTAACCATTAAAGCCGTCAGGCACTAGTTCCCACTGCTGGTTAGTCCTTAGGAAGTCGAGTCCTCAATCACAGGCTTTCGAGTTAATGTGTGTGGCTCAGTCCTGTCCGACTCTGCAGCCACATGGACTGTAGCCTGCCAGGCTCCTGTCAATGTGATTCCCCAGGCAAGAATACTGAAGTGGGCTGCTATTCCCTTCTCCAGGGGGTCATGGAAACTTAAAACAATCATACATAAGAGGAATACTAGATCCCAGGAGTAGGACTTCCTTGGTTGTGCTTTTTTAATAGCACAAGGCAAGAAAAAATGTAGCTGTGATTATAACTTGAATTCAAGTCCCTCCGCTGTCACTTAATTACCCGAAATAGGCTATAAACCTCTATCAGTCTCTTACCTGTTTGTTACATGGGGATGATAGTCTTTATCCAACAGGGCCTTTTAAATGAAATATTTCATTTATGCTGCTTACCGTAAGAAATGGCATTTGAAGCATCTTAGATTATCAAGGAAGAGGCTTCAAGGGTGAAAATAAGGTTTCTGGTCATTTTGAGCTACTCAATAGGGACTAGAGCCTGAATTAGGCCTTCCTTATAAAAGAGGTACAAGAGAAGAAGTCTGGAAAGAGATATATGAGGTCAGTGTAGCCTTGTTTTAACCTGAAACCTCCCTTTTCCTCACCTGTAGGGAGACCACGGCCTATGGGCAAAGAATCTTTAAATGGTTGGGAGAGGCACAGCGTGGATATCAGTTTTGTTAAACACATGAAAATCATGAAATTTAAATTTCCCCGTGTGTAAGTCAGGTTGGAAGGTAGCCATGCTCATTTGTTTACATCAACAGAGAGCAGTCCATGGCTGCCTTCTCGCTGCAACAGCAGAAGGGTAGAGAGACACAAACCACCCGGCTGGTGGAGGCTGACATGACTGGCCTTTATAGACAACGCTCGCTGACCGGCACTCTAGGGGTCAGTTCACTCATGGCTCTTTTCTTCTGACTGAAACAAGTTCTGCCACACTGGATGGATGTTTTCCTCAGTCCCAGGAAATGGGAACAACCATTTTATCAACTTATTGACCAGAGATATATTAGTACATCTTTTGTTACCTGGAATGTTTCAATATTCACTTCCATAACAAATTGCTGGCCACAGGTGGTCATTTCTGCAGAAATCCCTGGGTCAGTAATGTATTTACAATCACTCCGTGCCTGGGTGACTGTACATCTTGTCATTGCTCCCACTTACTACACCTCTGGGTGTGTGCACTAGTCTTCTCCCTCAGTGCCCTGCAAGCTCTGGCAGAGATCGTTTGCTTGACTGGTGACAAGCCTGGTACACTGTCAGTACTTTGGAAATTGAATGAGCAAAGTGAAATGTTTTAGGGTATCTCTATCCCAAAATATTCTTGGAAATACCGACTTTATCATTAATAATCTTTGTGGTTGGCAAAGCAGTTGTCACTGGCACACCAAACAGCAACACTTCAGTCAGACCTCATACAACCCCTCCTTCCTTGCATAATCTGATATATATATATGCAATTTTATAAGCCCTTTTTATAAGTAACATGCTGTGACATTTAAAGTGCCATCTCTTTCCTTGAATCCCAATGTGTTATTTTCAGGGAGATATCCGAACTGAAGGTCAAGGATTGATGATCATACTTATCTGGTATTTAAAAAAATAACTATTTTCCCAGTCAGATAATATTCTACTTCACCTTCCTTCACCAAATTCCCAGTCACATCTGTTTCAGTTCAGTCGCTCAGTTGTGTCCGACTCTTTGCGACCCCATGAATCACAGCACGCCAGGCCTCCCTGTCCATCAGCAACTCCCGGAGTTTACCCAAACTCATGTCCATCGAGTTGGTGATGCCATCTAGCCATCTCACCCTCTGTCGTCCCTTTCTCCTCCTGCCCCCAATCCCTCCCAGGATCAGGGTCTTTTCAAATGAGTCAAGTCTTCGCATCAGGTGGCCAAAGTATTGGAGTTTCTGCTTCAACATCAGTCCTTCCAATGAACACCCAGGACTTATCTCCTTTAGGATGGACTGGTTGGATCTCCTTGCAGTCCAAGGGACTCTCAAGAGTCTTCTCCAACACCACAGTTCAAAAGCATCAATTCTTCAGCGCTCAGCTTTCTTCATAGTCCAACTCTCACATCCATACATGACCACTGGAAAAACCATTGCCTTGACCAGACGGACCTTTGTTGGCAAAGTAATATCTCTGCTTTTTAATATGCTATCTAGGTTGGTCATAACTTTCCTTCCAAGGAGTAAGTGTCTTTTAATTTAATGGCTGCAGTCACCATCTGCACATATGTTTCAGTTCAGTCAGTTCAGTCGCTCAGTCGTGTCTGACTCTTTGTGACCCCGTGAATCGCAGCCCGCCAGGCCTCCCTGTCCATCAGCAACTCCCGGAGCCGACTCAAACTCATGCTCATGGAGTCTGTGATGCCATCCAGCCCTCTCATCCTCTGTCGTCCCCTTCTCCTCCTGCCCCCAATCTTTCCCAGCATCAGGGTCTTTTCCAATGAGTCAACTCTTCGCATCAGGTGGCCAAAGCACTGGAGTTCAAGCTTCAGCATCAGTCCTTCCAATGAACACCCAGGACTGATCTCCTTTAGGATGGACTGGTTGGATCTCCTTGCAGTCCAAGGGACTCTCAAGAGTCTTCTCCAACATCACAGTTCAAAAGCACATCTGTTTAGGGACCACTAATAAAACGCAGGAGGTTTTTAATAGTAGAGGAACACTATGTAAGTTGTGGCCATCATGTGCAAGTTGCTCATGTTCGACTCATTGTGACCCTTCCCCCACCACTCCCCACCGCACTGACTGTAGCCCACCAGGCTCCTCTGTCCATGGGACTTCCCAGGCAAGAATACTGGAGTGGGTTGCCATTTCCTCCTCAAGGGGATCTTCCCAACCCGGGGACTGAACGCACGTCTCTTTGAGTCTCCTGCATTGGCAGGCAGATTCTTTACTACTATGCCACCTGGGACGCCCTAACATGAGGTAAATTAAAGATGGCAGAGGAAATTACAGGCTGAATTCCCTGACAGCTCTTGACTTCACTGTCTTGAAATCTAAAAATTGCCATCTAATACAGTGACAGCTTTCAAGACTTAGATTGTTCCTTGCTTCTAAAAATGTTATATTTTCTCCATAGGAAAATTAGTTTTTTTCTGTCAATAGTAAATAATCAAATTATGCAAGACTCATCTCCTCTTCAGTGAGCAAGTGAGTCCTCCCTTTCAGAGATCTTCACAGATCCCTCAGTTGCTATCCTGCCACTATATAAGTGATGGTTATTCAATTGAGTTTTTCTGCATAAATAGTTCTTTAATCCTGAAAGGAAGCAGTATGATGGGACAGACACAGTCAACGGTTCAATAAAAATGCAAATTTTAAAAATTATTAAAATGTACTTAGAAGTAACAAACTGTATCAGACACTTCTTAGGTTTACAAGTGTTCTCTCAAGATTCTTTTTGTTTTAAAGGAAACCAATCCTTGAAGTTTTTTTGTTGTTGTTGACTGTAGCTATTTTTGAAGCTTCTTCTTCTTTCTCTCTGGTTCATTAATGTCCATGTTTGAAGCATCAGCAGAAACGCTTATTCCTGGTATCTAAAGTAATGCAAAATGGGAAGAACAGGTGAGTAAAAGCGTAACATAAGGAAGAAACCTCAATCTAATCTTCCTCTTCTTCACTGACACTTTGAGGTTCAAAAAGATGGAGGGATGGTGGAGGGAAGGGGAAACAGTAGGTTTTCCACACAATGTACGTATGTATGTATATCACACGCAAAGGAATAGTGGTTCAGAATGTTAACAGCAGACATGATCTCAACAGACAGAAGCCTGTCATTTGGGAAGAGTGTGTTTAGCCGTAAGACATTCAGGTTCTCCTACTGAGAGCCGCTGTCAGCCTTACAGGCCGCAGGTGTGGTGGGGGCAGAACCAAGGTTAAGATCCAATGTCTTAGGGTGAATCACACTTTAAACTGCTTTTCAAAAGTGCAGATTTCAAAACGTAAAAATGAAGAAGAACTAGGCAGATCTCAGGATTCCATTTGTGGAACCAAGGAACTCAGAAGCAGCCCAGGTGCCTGGATTCCCGCAGCCTAGGGTAATCAGTGAGAAAACAGGATTTCCTCTGTAGATACCTGTCCTGCACACAACTTTTAAGATTCTATAACTAAACAGAAATACCTCAGGACTGTATCACTCATTTCACAAAATATGTACTGTTTATTCCACTACAACATGAACAGTGTAAGTCTGGTCTTACCTGTGGTTCTACCAGGGACATTCGGATTTTCTGATGCTGAAGATTAGATGAGTCTAACATGATTTTCACTTTAACTTTATCAAATACATGAAATACTGTATCTTCTATTTTAAGTGATGGTATCTAAACAAAACACATTTTACTATTTTTAATTGCTTTCTTCCACTTGAGGCTTGGTTCTAATTCTTTATAATTTATCTTCCAAATTAAAAGTTTAAGTTTAAAAATAACTTCAATATTTAATAAGCACCTCAGTGTTTAACATAACCAAAACCTCTAATCTAACACCCTCACATACAAATGACCTATTTATGTGCACACTTCTCCCTTTCACTCTGTGGTTCCAATATATTATTCATCAATTGCAGGATTCTCAACCCTTTAATTAGCAAATTGTTGGTCTTGTACAGGGGCACACAGGTAATTGGTCAGAATTTGTTTTGTACTTCTACTAAAGTCAGGGAAGTAGGGAGTGTGTCAGGTAAAACACACTGGGAACTGGATGAAAAAATTCCCTTCTTGGGGCTATCAACAGACATTTATGCCTTTACTTTAATCCATTTGTCCACCAGGAACAAAGCATAATTCAAGTTTTCCTTAGAAGGGAAAACTTTATAGAGTAGAAAGAAATTAATAACTTTTGTATAGGAGAACATATACTGAGGTGAAAAGTTGTGAGTAAAACACTAAGCTTAGTAGGCATAAAATTCTGTAGGGTACAAAAATAATTTTACCAGTTAGAGTACCACTTGCAACCTACTGAAGACAGTGTTCCCCACTCCCACCAAAAGAAAAACCCCAAAATAAAACCATCAGAAATACTGTACCTCATCATCATATATAAGCCGTGGCTTTGGTCTGTCCTTTTCTTCAAAAAACACTGTACCTTCTAAACCATACTTTGGAATTAATACCACAATAGCATTCTTTCTTACAAACAGAATATAAGCTTCTTCACTTACTATTCCTTTGCTTTTGAAAAATAACTGTAAAAGAGCAGACAACCTTATTAAAGATTACCTTAAAGTATTTTGAAGTTAAGAAAAAAAGAATTCTGCAGTCAAATTAAAAGTGAACAAAACTTCATTTCTGCTAACATTAGTGACAGAAGGCAAATACCTGGGTATGAAAAGCCACAGATGCACGCTGAGCATACTGAGCCATTTTGTGCCGGAAATTGAGATTTTTACATAAATCTGCAAGCTTGTGTTTGTCAGTCAACTCTGGATAAGTACAGTCAGCTCCGATAGCCACAGCCAACAACCGATGAACAATGATGTCTGCATATCTAGACACATAAAAAATAAGAATCATGCCATATTAGCATTTAAATATCCTTTTACAGTTCAAAATATTTTCTATCTCTCATTTGTTAAGGAGAAAAAGTACCTTCGGATGGGTGAAGTAAAATGTGTGTATATTGGGGATGCTAAGCCATAGTGATGAAAATCATTGTCCATTCCAGAGCAGAAGTAAACAGCTTGCATCATACAGCGAGTTGCTAATATTCTTAACAGCGTGTTTAGATAAGGGAAAATAGGTGAATCTGCCCGGTCCAAAGAGTCAGCTAAAGCCTTGGCTGTATCAGTTTTAATTTCCAAATTCTGTGAATAAAGAACAGGGAAAAGTGTTAGTTGCTCAGTTGTGTCCAAGTCTTTGGGACCCCATGGACTATAGCCTGCCAGGTTCCTCTGTCCATGGAATTCTCCAGCAAGAATGCTGGAGTGGGTAGTCATTCCCTTCTCCATAGGATCTTTCTGACCCAGGGATCACACCTGGTCTCCTGCATTGCAGGCAGATTCTTTACCATATGAGCCACCAGGGAAGCCCAAAGAATAGGGGAAAAGGATCAAATTAAACATTTTAAAATCAGTACCAGCCATGTCTTCAAAACATAACTTATCAGGCTGAAAAAGTATGGTGTCTTCTGACCAGGTTGTAAGTGTTTATGCCTCTTATCCTTACCTAGAAGAACTGAAAATAAATTTAGTAAAAGTCATAGTGGTTTTGTGTAGCATCAAACCTTAAATTTTTCTGAATTCATTTGAAGGTACTGAAGTACCAACATTCTCAAGAAGTTTCAAGGGGGAGAGAATAGTGGGAGCAGCAGTGCTACCTCTCCAAGTCCAGCTGTACTTGCCTAATCTTTGCTGGGGTAGAAAAACATCAAAGCAGATCTGGTTCCGTTTCCACATGTTGGGATTTTCTCTACAGACCGTTTTCCTCCATTCAGTGTAGAAGTGAAGGCCAGAGGCATTGGTGACTACAGCTCAACATGATGATACAGCAGTTAACTGCCTATTCTACTTTGTGAGATGAGGCAAAAATACATAAACTTCTTCCTCTACCCAGGTCACACAAAGAAACAGGACAATAAGAGAAAATTCTCCAATTTACAGAGTAAGCCTTGGAGGAGAGAAGCTGATACTGTTCTAATGGATACAATAGGAGCCGGCCCACCATAAAGGTCTGAAAAATGAGAAACCAGCATCCTCCTGTTAGAATAATGCTCTGAGATCCAACACCCTTTCTTCCCTCTCTTCCGGACAGGAAAGATGTGGCCTGAGTAAGTGACCCAAAGAAAACCAATGTAAGCCATAGTCACCCCAAAAGCAGGGGTAATCATGTCTAAATAAAAGTCTACTAACCAGAGGCAGGGGGTATAAGGGGCTGAGGAAATGGGTTCCCCTTTCTATGTTTTTCCTTTTTTTTATGTTTGCAAAAATGGACTCCTTTCTTAGGGATGTGAAATAAAGAGGACTGAAATGAGTTGAAGATAAAGAGGAAAAAAAATAACTAAGTCTTAAGAGGTCGGCAGTTCAGAGGAGACATGAAGTAACACAGGCATGAAGAAAATGCGTAAAAGCACAGAGAGATGGAAAAGTTTAATATGTTCAGGATATTATAAATAACATAGTTTGGAACATCTGGCTTTAGTATAGGGCAAATGATTTCAATGTGTGAAGAGATGACCATACCCAAGTTAGATGATTTCTTTAATGAAAAGAATTACTGGCACATTTTTGCATCAAGAAACAGCAAAATTTTTATGGAAATGTGACTATAGATTATTCAGTGCAAACACTACATCACAACATGAATACAGATGATGTTTCTAGCTATGGAACCATACCTTGGATTTAGCTGCCTTAACAAGAATTTCGTAATTTGATGGAGGAGGAGCAGGATGTTTTCGAAGCAGAGCATGCTCAGAAAACTCTTCATGAATTTTTTTTGCAACAGAGATATTGGCAAGTAACATAAATTCTTCCACCATGGAATTTGTTTCTCTGCCAAATGAAAAGACATTAAATAAGGAAAAAGAATGAGACTTCTATATATCATTCACAAGTTATTTTTTCTGTCAATGAGATAATGAAAATTCCTATGCAAACATTCATGTGTGTATACACATGCGTAGTTTTAAGAACTAAACATCCCTTTCATTTCTCAGTTACTATGCTAACAAATCTCTTACAATTCACCTACTGCATGAGTAAATCTTATGCTAAAGGATATTTTACAAGCGGCATTAAAAAACAGAAGCTTTACTAACTCTAGTAACATGTAAAATCTAAATCGTAAGTATTTTCACCTCTTTACACTGAGTCCAAAGAGATTTTTATTTAATTCTGTATCTACAGAAATACAGTTTTCTAAGAATTAAGAGCTATTTAGGTCATATCAATATTGGCTTAAAAAAAAATGGAAACGTTCACCAATAAATCCCCCAAATCACAAGATATTTAAAATAGTTATTTTGGGTGCTTATTATGTCCCAGGCATTGTGCTATAAGTGCTGTTTACATTGTAGTATGTGCGCATGATGAATATAGGTATTAGTCCTATTTTGTAGATGAGAAAACTAAAGATGTGTAACATTAATCTCTCGCTAAAGGTCAGACTTACTAGTGTAACAGGATCTGGGCCCATTATGACCTGACTTCAAAACTCAACCAATTTGATACTGTTTTTCATCAAACACAGTAAATGATTTGTGATCTGTTGTTTTTGTAATAATTTTATTTATGTGTTTGGTCACACTGGGTCCTCATTGCTGTGAGCAGGTTTTCTCTAGCTGCAACGAGTGGCGGTTATTCTTTGTTGTGGTGCACAAGCTCCTGGTTGTGGTGTCTTCTCTTATTGCAGAGTATGGGCTCTAGGGTGGGCAGGCTTCAGCAGTTGTGGCCTGCAGGCTCTAAAGCACAGGCTCAGCAGTTGTGGAACATGGGCTTAGTTGCTCCAAGGCATGTGGAATCTTCTTCCCAGACCAGGGATCGAACCCATGCCCCTGGAACTGGCAGGCAGATTCTTAACCACTAGATCACCAGGTAAGTCCCTGTGTTCTGTTTAATAGGCTTTCTCCCAAGATACTGAACATGCATTATTAATCTGTCACTCATGTTTCCTTCTTTAACAACATAACTTCTTGACAAGACCCCTGAAGTATATTAATTGTTTTTTTTTTAATTAGGAAGACCTCCAAACATGTCTTTAAAACTATGGGGACAATCTCTTAGAAATGTGGTTTTTATTCTTGGTAAGAAGAAATGGGTGATATTCTACTTTGGTAAAACAAGATTCAAGATTTTCCTCAAAAGAGCCCTTGGTAGTGGATGTTCCTACTAACATTAGACTTATTTGCATAGTTCACCCAAAGGTGTTTTTAAATTGTAGCTCTAAAGCTGTAAAGCACACCCTGGTCCTAACTAACAAACTTGAGTATAATCCCATTTTTAATCCCTGGTCATCCGCTAGAAAAATGTAAACGCATGCTTAATTTCAGAATCACCTTATATAATAGGTATAGAAAGAGGCCCAACTCTGACTTAATCAAAATCAGCCTTGCCTCAGGGACCGAACCCAGGTCTCCTGCATTGCAGGCAGATTCTTTACCATTTGAGCCACCAGGCAAGCCCTTGCCTCCTAAACCTTAACCCAAATCAATAAAACAATAACAAGAATTAACCTCTGACTGTTCTTCACAACACCCTATGAGTGTGTACCACTACCAATTCTATTTTACTTACAAATAAATCGAGGTGTAAAGAGGTCAAATAATTTGTCTGGAGTCATTGGCAGAAATGGGATCCAAATTGAGGCAGTGTGACTTCACATTCCAGGGTTTTGGCCTAGGTCTGTCCTATCACAATATATTCTCTATTAAATACTTAAGAAATTAAGGAGGGCAATCCTCTTTTACTTACCGTAACTATTACTAGTCAAGTTCTAATACACCACACGTTAAGACAAATGAAGCTGGCAAGTTTTCTTCTATAATACAAATAAGGTATTTGAGTTTTATATGAGACTAGAAACTAAAATCATGTTTATTTTTCTCTACAGAAATCATAACTCCACTAAAACAGATATTTGGGAGTACAAACGTTTTATTAATATATACACTAGTTGCTGCTGCTGCTAAATCTCTTCAGTTGTGTCCGACTCTGTGTGACCCCATAGACGGCAGCCCACCAGGCGCCCCCGTCCCTGGGATTCTCCAGGCAAGAACCCTGGAAGTGGGTTATCATTTTCTTCTCCAATGCATGAAAGATATTATATTAAAATAAAAATCTTACCAACTACCCATCAAAAAAATTACATACCTGAGTTCCTTGGTCTGCAGATCTATAGGATCATGAGTTTCACTGTCCATGTGGAATCGAACTTCTGGAGAAGAAAGAGTCAAAGCCCTAAATAAAATAAGGAGGTGAATCAGTTCTGTGAGCAGTAACAGATAGACTCTGGAAGTGACTCTTAAAACAGAAATGATTAAAGCAAGTGTTGACAGTTTCTCTTTTGAAAGCTTTATGACCACCTGCTAACTTTCATGTTCCTTTATATTTTCACAGATGGCCTAATAGTTTACACTTCTAAAATCCATTTTAAAAGGCTGGACAACAACAATGTAACAAAATGAGTCCTTATGTTTCTCAGGATAAAGAATGTCTTCTGTACCCAAAATGAGAGGGTTTGATCAGTTTCATAAATAAACAATGCAATCAATTGTATTTTATTTACTACAGGAGACAATGTATTAGGGTGACCGATGGTGGAAAAAGGCAAAAGGGAAGCTGCCCTGGTCAAATGAGTAACACCAAAAGATCCTCAGTTCAAAAGTATCTTCCACATACACTCAACCAGTTAATGAGAAGACTGATAAACCACAACTCACGTTACAGATACTGATGGCTACTGGTATCCGAGTACTACGTGTCAGATAACACACCAGGCTAAGTGCTTTACATGCACAGCTCAATTAAAGATTTGGCAAGTTCTTCTTTGAAAAGTAAATTCCCACAAGGCAAGCAAAATGTGTTTCTACACACCATGAACCTATCTGCATCCGGTCAGCTCCAAATCAACCAAAACCTAAGAATTTCATTGAGGCGGGGTAACTTTGGACAATCACAAAGAAGGGGAAAAGATGAGTTGGGGCAAGTGGGATTCCAAGTCCTTTTTTCCCCGACTCACAAGAACTATAGAAGGAATACTAGAGAGGGAATCTGACAAATATGCCTTTCTTTTCATGACAAATAACTCGAGAAATACAACAAGGTTCTACACTACAATTAATGTGTTAATTAATACAGCTTGACCTAAAGAGCAAGGTATACTGACCATATTTTGATCATTATTTCTTCACAGAACATTTAAAACATAATGCTTATCCTTTAAGATAGACATATGACAGATATAATTTAAGACAAAACATATCCTTTAAGAAGGTGAAAGGTAACCATTCTTTTTAACTGATTGCTTTCTCTATTCACCCTAAGACTGAGAAGACTCAATGATAGGTTTTACCAGTATATGAGTATCTACTTTCAAAACTAGAAGTACACAGTGTTTTTCAAATTAAATAAATAGCTTTTCTGTCCTAATCACAATCTACATAGATACAAATCTACATCTCTTACTTTAAAACTGCCAAAATAGTATTAATTGGTTTTATTCACTTTGCTTTTACAACAAACCTTCTTCTGATACCTGGCATACTATAAACTTTCAATAAATGAATATGATGAAAAATGTGTTGTTTTGCATTACAAAAGAAATCTAATTATAGTCATCTTATTTACATCTTAATGACAAATTTGAGCAATAAAGTTTTCACTGGGTTTTACTTCATCCAAATTATC
The DNA here is from genome assembly GCF_019320065.1 of Cervus canadensis. Lineage (NCBI taxonomy): Eukaryota > Metazoa > Chordata > Mammalia > Artiodactyla > Cervidae > Cervus > Cervus canadensis. The sequence continues at coordinate 39,440,201 of NC_057394.1, read as the reverse complement.
CTTTCAATTTCTTTTCAAATCAGCTTCAAGTTTAGTATTTAGGATCATAAGAAAATTCCCAGGAAACTGAAATATGAGTAGAGTTAGGTAGGGGTGGCTCAGCATAAACACCTAGAACACCACTGTCCAATGGAACGTCCTGCAGGGATGAAAATGGCCTCAATCCACCCTATCCAATATGGTAGCCACCAGCCTACATGTGGCTCCTGAGCACTTGGAATATGGCTAGTGTGACTCAGGAACTGAATTTTTTTAATCTTCTTGAATTTTAGCTTTAATAGGCACATCTTATGAAAACAGCAGAGATCTAGAGTTTGCACTACCCAACAAAACCACTTTCAGTAACCACTGTGACTCCATTGTGGATGGGCATGGGCATCCAGAGACCAACATATGAAAGGCTCAAGGCTTTACTCTGACAGTTGATGATGTCAAGAATCAAATTTCTTCTGACTACTTCAACAGATTTGGGTACGTGGATATTCCTTAAAATTCCTTTTCAGTCAGGCAAATGCAATGATATATAACAGCTAAAAGAAGTGAATCTGCCACTAGTGATCAGATATTTCGTAAGACTGCTTCAATGTAACCCCTAATCATTTAAAAACTGAAGGTGTTGGATTAAACATGCTCTAAAAATCTCTTCCAACTCTAAGTGCAAGAAGGACTTCATTTGTCTTTATTGAAACATCTGAAAAACAATGTTCAGTCTTGAAATTCATTGCTAATTAAAATCAGGAACAAGTCATAGAAAAGTCTCAAGAAGATCTTCCCTTCCTACAATTTCTTCAAGATCTTTAACTCAGACATATCAAGGTCTGCAACATAACAGAACTCCTAAACAAACTTCAGTCCAGAATCAAGTTGCTAATATTTAAAAAGATAGCTAGAAGAAACAGAATATACCTACTTAAGAGTCCCTACTCAGCCTATTAAATAATTGATCATTGTCCATGATAAACACTTCATAAAGAATTCACAAGTTATCGTAACAGCAGGATAGGTGAATTAAAATAAATCTTAGTATTTTTGAAATGTACCCTTTTTCAATTCTTCTTTTTTTCAAAATTTTAGCTAGTTTATTTAGTCCACGGAGACTAGTAGTAATATTATCGTTCATGGCTGCTGAATCAATTCTCATCTGAGCTTCAGCATATGTAAGGGAAGCCTAAAAAAAGAAACTATATATTAATACAAATGCTTATAAAAATCTGGTTTACTTTTGAAAGTTTATGTTTCCACTATAAAATATCCATGATTTCAGAAAACCTAAAATCAATAACAAAAGAGATTCCTAGTTATAATATTTATATTCCACACCAATGATTTCTGGTTCATTAACTTTTTATCTGATGCATTACACAACATAAGCAAACTTACATTAAAACAAAATAAAATGGTAGAACTGTTAAACGCTCATTTCTTTCATTGCTCTTTTAATTCATAAATACTTAGGAAAAATTAAAATAAGATAAAAGGAAGGTTAGATTATTCTTTGATAACGACTGTAAAGTGAAATCATTTCCAGATGACCAGTACTTCCTTACACACAGCAAATAATAAAACTGTACAAGTCCAGACATCATGTTTTGTAGGAAATCTACTAAATACCCCAAATTAAATATTTAATCCACAAACTCGAAAGTCATAGTAGAAAAGATTAATTTCCAGTTACAATCCAAATAAACAAACAGCTTTCTGCTCTGCTCCTTTATTTCCCTCCTCATGGAAAAATGCTGTTTTTTAGCCTTTTTTTTTAAAATAGTTTTATGAGTAAAAATCAGGAATAGTAAAAAAGAGTTAGGTGATACAGATCGGGACAGATTCTTGGGAGAACCAACTTATCCACTAGGAGCTAAGTGTTCCTTGTCTAAAAATGTTTTATGTTACATGTTTACTAAGTTTTTTTCATATAAAATTTTGCTACACTAACCAACTTTGGAAGAATTATAAACTCACCTTATTTAAAAATACAGATCTAGGAAAATTTAAATCATTCACACATGACTCGTCAGTTTCACACTAAGCTTTATTTCCAACCACTAGCTAATCAGAAAAGAATGGTGTTTAAAGGAGAGAAAAAGCAGGTAAACTTAGAAAATAGATCACTGGAAAAAGAGGGTTTCCACCACCCAGAATATTGGAAATAAAAGCAAAAATAAACAAATGGGACCTAATGAAACTTAAAAGCTTTTGCACAACAAAGGAAACTATAAGCAAGGTGAAAAGACAGCCTTCAGAATGGGAGAAAATAATAGCAAATGAAGAAACAGACAAAGGATTAACCTCAAAAATACACAAGCAACTCCTGCAGCTCAATTCCAGAAAAATAAATGACCCAATCAAAAAATGGGCCAAAGAACTAAATAGACATTTCTCCAAAGGAGACATACAGATGGCTAACAAACACATGAAAAGATGCTCAGCATCACTCATTATCAGATAAATGCAAATCAAAACCTCAATGAGGTACCATTACACACCAGTCAGGATGGCTGCTATCCAAAAGTCTACAAGCAATAAATGCTGGAGAGGGTGTGGAGAAAAGGGAACCCTCTTACACCGTTGGTGGGAATGCAAACTAGTACAGCCACTGTGGAGAACAGTGTGGAGATTCCTTAAAAAACTGGAAATAGAACTGCCATATGACCCAGCAATCCCACTTCTGGGCATACACACCAAGGAAACCACATCTGAAAGAGACACGTGCACCCCAATGTTCACCGGAGCACTGTTTATAATAGCCAGGACATGGAAGCAACCTAGATGCCCATCAACAGACAAATGGATAAGGAAGCTGTGGTACATATACACCATGGACTATTACTCAGCCATTAAAAAGAATTCATTTGAGTTGGTTCTAATGAGATGGATGAAACTGGAGCTCATTCTACAGAGTGAAGTAAGCCAGAAAGATAAAGTATACCAATACAGTATACTAACGCATATATATGGAATTTAAAAAGATGGTAATGATAACCTTATATGCAAAACAGAAAAAGAGACACAGATGTACAGAACAGACTTTTAGACTCTGGGAGAAGGCGAGGGTGGGATGTTCTGAGAGAACAACATTGAAACAAGTATACTATCAAGGGTGAAACAGATCACCAGCCCAGGCTGGATGCATGAGACAAGTACTTAGGGCTGGTGCACTGGGAAGACCCAGAGGGATGGGATGGGGAGGGAGGCGGGAGGGGGGATCGGGATGGGGAACACATGTAAATCCATGGCTGATTCATGTCAATGTATGGCAAAAACCACTACAATAAAAAATTTAAAAATAAATAAATAAATAAATAAAATTAACCAGGAACTAAGAAAATAAAATAAAATTTAAATTTTGTATCAGAGGGAAAAAAAAAAAAGAGGGTTTCGCAGACATCAGAGGAAGATTCAGAGCAAAATGAGAACATAAGGAAATTGGATGAAAGGTACAAAAGAAGGAAAGGAGTGAGAAATGTAATCTGGCTCCATTCTGTTTGACCATCAATTTCAGACTAGTTCTACTAGAATTCAACTGTGGCTTATATCATTTCAGTGAAAAAATGTGAGGAGCAAGAAGATGGTTTACACACCATCTTTTAAAATACTAACCAGTTATAAATTGGGATAACTTCAAATACTGGAGTTCCTACATTAGGGCTAAAAGAATCTACTTGGTCACCTAAGCATACAGGCTTTCTAAGTTTTTGAAGACAGAAAAATTGCCACATCAACTCATTTCTGCTGCTGCTGCTAAGTCGCTTCAGTCGTGTCGGACTCTGTGCGACCCCACAGACGGCAGCCCACCAGGCTCCCCCGTCCCTGGGATTCTCTAGGCAAGAACACTGCAGTGGGCTGCCATTGCCTTCTCTGAAACTCATTTCTAGATAACATCAAAAATTAAGCAGATAACTGAAAACAACAAGATTTTGTGGCAAAACTGGGGAAGAACTTCTTATTAACAAGCCTAACTTTTTCAAGACAATCTAGACCATTGTTAAAAGTAAAAAAGATGTGCAACATGAAATATTAAACATGAAACCAACCTTAGAATTAATGACACTTTTGGTAAACCTCGTTTTTAAGATTTCAGCATTGTGATTCATTTCCCAAATACATGAAAATGCCAACCTATGGAGAAAAGTAAGACAGTATTCATTAAAGGGAATCAGTTAAAGTAGTAAATACTATGTTTTTATGAAGAAGCGTGCATAAATACCTGTCAACGTTAGATCTCAGGGAACATAAGTTAGAGCTAAGCAACTCTGGAACCATGTCAATCCTCTGAAACAGATAAAATAAGAGTAGCAGATTATTGAGCTATAGCCATACATTTACTTGAGGTTCTATTCTCAAATAACATTGATGTTCGGGGCGGGGTGGGGGGAAGCCCTTTGTAAATAGAATTGAGACAAGGTTAAATGTAAAAAAAAGTCTATTTCTAGAGAAGTAGCTACATACAGTTTTCATAAGAGGGAAGCAGCGGGCTTCCCTGATAGCTCAGTTGGTAAAGAATCCGCCTACAATGCAGGAGACCCTGGTTCAATTCCTGGGTTGGGAAGATCCCCTGGAGAAGGGAAAGGCTACCCACTCCAGTATTCTGGCCTAGATAATTCCACGGACTGTATAGCCCATGGGGTTGCAAAGAGTGGGACAACGACTGAGTGACTTAAAAAAAAAGCAATGACAGAAAACTGGATTTCATGTCAGTGGTAAGTTCTCTACACTACCCACCTAGCTGAGCCCTGAAAGTCTGAAATCTCTGCTCTGTACAAAATGTTTGTACTAGATAACAGACACAAGCCCTAATAACTCTACAACGGGACCTTCCTCCAATGCTTCACACCAACTCCATGGTGTTTTCAACATCCTTAAAAAAGAGAAACAATGAATTCTTATGGAATTCTACTCTCACAATTTTTCTCTAAGTTTCTGGGAGCACACTTAATGAAGAAGAAATAGTAATTGTGACAGAACAGATCAAAGACAAGTTAACACTTCACAACAACTTATATCAACTACATCTACTTGTTATTTGGCTAAGTAACAAAAACCACTGCAATATTTTCACTGATTTAAGGTCGCCTTATTCTATGTATGTCTTTTAGCTAATTCATATACTATTCCACTGTTTCGGAATCCAAAAGTGCCCATGATTATGACAAACTACACAATTAACAAAGTGATTACTTATATTTCATTAAATACTGAGGCTCTCCCTTCCTCAGCAAACACCTCAGATGACTTTATTAAGAATAAAACAGACAATAGAAAAGATGTATCAAAATTCCACTTTAAATTTACCACATTTACCTTTTCACAAAGATATACAGTTGTTCCCCTTCTAGCTGACTCTTGATCCAAAGCATTTCCTGGCCTAATAAAATGGCTAACATCAGCAATATGAACACCAACCTTAAAAAGATAAAAAAGATGTCAACATGCTTAACTGGGTAGTACTAAAGGAATTCTAATGAGAAGAAATTCAGCTAAAAGGAAAAAAGACGTCAGTCACAGTTACCATTTCAGCTTTTTCATGGCCATGAGTCTCTGCAGCTACAAGACTCTACCTGACATGAATAACTCACAAATTCTACAATGGGTAAAAAGAATATTAATTCAAGACCAGAACTATTTTTGAATAGAATGTCATCGTAATTACAAATACCTCCAAATTTCCATTTTCAAGTTCTCTACAATGGAGAGCATCATCTATATCAGTACATCCTGGGGGGTCCACACTACACACACACAGATGTCTCAGGTCTTCTCGGTTTTTCATGTCCTAAAAAATGCCATATTATTGAAAAATAAAAAACAATTTTGATGGTACAGATGTAACACAGCTCTATAAAATCAACAATAATTATAATAAATAAAAGTGGCTTTATTTCTCAGTGATAACAACACTTCATGATTTATAATTTGTGAACCCCTTGCCTTTGGAAAATGTGATATCACCCAGTGTCTGTCCCCTAGAAAACTCTGTCTTTTAGTAAAGTAAATGATTTTCATGATAACCTGAGCATTCTGTAGCAAACTAAATGCAAGGGAGGAGGGGAATAAGGTTTCTACATGGTTTTTAAAAGACACATACAGAAATCAAATAAAACTAGTAGGTCAGATACAGTAATTCATAAAGTCACAGAATTCTTTTCAACGTACCTTCTCAGTGATGCTCCAGGGCATCTTTGGTAGAAAGCTAAGAACAGCCTGTGAAAAAGCCTGATGGGGAACATCATGCTCAAGTAACAAAACTTCTGTTTCAGTCTCTTTGTCTCCAACTTCACCTAAATTTTTTACAAAGTGTCCCTAAAACCAAAAAGTATTATAAGAACAGTGCATTTTACAGCTTTCTGTTTATTAAATTAATTTGTATTATCACACTAAATGGTTGAACATTTTCCATGACCACTTAAGTATTTCTAAATTTTCTCCACAATTCTTAAGAATGACCACTAGGTAAATTAAAGCTAAAAATGACAAGACTTCACAAGTGATTTATGGTGGAGACCTTCTGAGAGTTCAGTTCTCACATAACAAGGTCTCTGTTTAGTTCCTATTATCTCTCAAGTTTAAAAGTTGCTTCAAATATCTTAGCTTCAAAATTTGTTTATTAGAATCTACTTAGGTCTCAAACACTAATTTTGTAGTCAGTGTCACCAAAAATTACTTGTTAGTAAGTCTGAATAAAATTAACCAAATGATTTACATTGGAATTTCCTAGGATTAATTTTCAGATTGGATGTACTACTTAATTCTCCTAAATTTCAGCATGCATTTTATATAAAGACAGATTCTATTTTCAGTAAAAGAAGCAACTTTATTCCTAAAGTTTTAGTTAAACATTCTAACATAAAATTATTAATTCAAGCTTACATTTGGATATCTGGAATTTCTTGGCCAACCATCAACAGCAACAATAATTCTCCGTCCTTCTAATGTAGAGGCCTGTCTGGTTTCTATTCGAATTCTAGGGATTCTCTTATCAGCAGGAGTAAAGAGATGTCTTCTTGACTAGAGAATATTAGGAAAAAAGAATTTACACACAAAAGGCTGGGGATGGGGGCAAGGTGAGGGCTCTAAATTCTATTCAATGTACATCATTTTCCATTACACAGCAACATGCTCTTTACTCACCTCCTTAATATCAGACTTGGAAAGCATGCCACAATATGGTCTCCAGTTCCTTTTTATTATCCCAACAACTCTACCTGTAGGCTTTAACATTTTTTCATTTACAGCAGTCTTAAGCTGAGATGTAAAAATAAAAGTAAAAACTTTCAGTTATCTGTCCTGTGAGGGTAATGAGACAATTTCCCTTCAGAATTAGAATACAGACACTAATACTTTTTCAGGCAGTAAATTATGACATAAAACTATGGAATTTTGATGTTTCAAGATTCTAGGCAAGAGCATGCCAAACAAAACCACAAAAATAGTTCCATAATAAAGCACTACCAAAAAAAAAAAAATCAAAAAGAGAAAACTGAATAAACATGTGAGACCGCAACTCTCCAGTTTTAATGTGAGGATTTACTGACACACACAGACGCACACACGCTCATACACAGGTCTGGTAATTAATAGGATTTTAGTAGTAGTTTCCAGCAATGAGCAGAGTGGTACTTATTTACTCGTTTTAAAAAAAGAGATGTATCTTTAAATGCTTATCTTATTCAAAATATAAACCCAAATAAATAATAGTTCTTACTAGAAATAGCAAAAGAACCCTATGGTATTTTCACCTCTAATACTCTCCTGTGGCCTGGACCTTGTCAAGATAGTGTTATAGTAAGACACTTAAGTAGTGATTATAATTCATATAGAGAGAAGAACTACTAATGTTCTGTGAATTCCAACTACTTGTATCATTCTTACAATTCTAAAATGGAAAAATACCTATCAGGTAGACTTTAGGTCATAAAAAACAACGGAAAGCATTTTCTTCATAATAAATATGGTAACAGAGAAGGAATTATTAAACAGACCTATTTTTAAGGGCCTAGAAGTACATCTACTATGTTGAGGGGATTATAAACATTACATAAAAACATTTTAAAAAATTTTAAATGTGTAAAAGAAGAAAAAAGAAAATTTTATTTACTCAAACCTAATTCAGCTAGATCATATACCTGAATGTCAGAGTTCAAGTTTCATACTCAAGTTAAGTCTTTTTGTATTTTGTATTTCAACCTGTTTATTTGAGCACAGTAAGACATTAATTTAAAAGAAGACTAAGCTAGAGGAAAAGAAATCAACTATGTATATGACATACATTAAACCTATAGGACTGTAGTTTTATTCCATAAATCTGAAAGCCATGAAACTTGTTTAATTTTCTCCAAAGCTAATACATTAACAAATTATTCAAAGCTACACAGACAAAAAATAAAACCTGCTTGGTCATACAATGCGTTCTCTCTCCTCTTCTTTCTCTATATCATCTTCATTTTGACCTTCATCTTGTAAAACCACAGAAGATGGAGCTACCCATTGATGCCTGGGAAGAAGCTCCACAGCCACAATATCTTCATGAATAGCTCGGTTTAAATTTTTAAGTCCTTGTAAGATTATCTGTGTGAATAGCAAAGAACACATGCCCAGATATTTTCAAAGGGAAATAATAATGGGAAGGTTGCCCTCAAGAAGTTGAGATATATTCTGATGTCTGTATGTTTCTATTTCACTTCCTTTATATTTTTTCTTCCTTCATAGTGTCCCTTTCCTCTGCCCTCTAAATTTTTCAATATCAAATAGAAAAAACAATGTCAGAAAATATGAGTTGTGTTCATGTGTTCCACATAACTCTTACACTAATACCAGAATTTTTAATCTCTCTAAATCTCAGGGTCCTGATTGGTAAAACAAAAGAGTGCCTACTTTTATAAGCAGAGTTGAAAATTAAATGAAATGCAGAATTCCAAGCACTAAGACAAGTACTTGGCAAATAGTGAGCACCCCAAAATGACTGCTGTTTGCTTTAAAGTGTGGGAAGCCACTTACTGCAATTAGAGAAAAGCCACGCACACACAATCAAGACCCAGTGCAGCCATTAAATAAAAAGCCTCATTGTCGTATATTTAGAAAATACAAAAAAATTTTAAGGAGAAACCAAAAATTACTCAAGGGATGATCATTGTAACATTTCAGTGTGGGACAATGTCTAATTGGCAGAGAGATGCAAAAAAAAAAAAAAGAGCAGACTTGGAGATCCTCCTGCCCTAGGAACCCAGATGAATTTATTACTGGAGCTTTCGCACTGTTATTTTACTGGTGCATTTTTTCACTAGAAGCTTTGTGAGGGCAGAGATTTTTGTCTGTGCTGTTCATGGCTGTAGCCTGGTGCCTCACACTCCAGAAATATTTGTTGAATTAGATATATTTTTCCACATTTACTTATGAAGAGTAGCTGCTACTTGTTTTTTCCCCTTAATTAATAAAGCAGTTAAAATTCTAAAAAAAAAAATAAATAAATAAAGTGTGGGAAGCCCTCTGGAGCAATTATACATTAGGTAAATAGTATTTCCCATAATAGATCATAATGCAGAAAATAGAGGCACCATAGCGGGGTTTGGTTTTGATTAATTATATTTGTATTCTCTTAAGAGGAGTTAATAGAAAATTCTTTTCCTTAATAAGCAGTTTTCTGAAAAAATGATTAATTCTATCATCTGTGACCTCTCACATGACTTACTTCAAGCTCACAAACTAGGAGGATAAAGCACATTTAAATTCTTGTACAAAAATCTGAAACACTTATGAAAGAAAAAAATGAACAGAAAATATTTTAGTGTGAAACGAATTTATGTACACACTTGCCTCTTTATTGTCTTCGTCATCGCCATGGACCCACACTGTAGCTTCTAAGTAGTTTTCCCTGCTGGCTCGAAATGTCCCTTGAAGGTATGTGCCAGATTTGATGCCCTGTTGTAGCTTACTTAAAGGAAGATGCTCTGAAAATATTGTTTTTCCACTTTCTATTTCATTCTGTGAAATAAGCAAACCAAGAGATATAGTTAGTATGTGAGTCTTTGGCATGCTCCACATACACCTATTATCACTATCAGGTATTTAAAACAACCATCCATGTTACAGTAGATACAACTCATGAATTTCAAAGAACATAGCACAGTAAGAAAAAAAATGCTTTTTATTCTTAAGGCAACATACACAAACATTTCCATTTCATTACATTTTGGTATCAGCCACCGAAGAAGAAACTCTGTGTACCCCTCCAACCCCATCCAGGCCTCCCCGAATGAAGGTGTGTAGCTATGTGATCAAGTGAGCGGGCAGGAGTATATAAAGGGTAATAGGAAACCTCAAATGTATGAGAAGACTGTGGTTCCTGAAAGCACAAGAAAAGCTATTTTTACTTAGATTATTTTAAACAGCTAAGGCAGTCAGACAAGAGGCAGGCTGGGACCTGCTGTAGATCCACCCCAATATCTTCCAGGATCCTCTGAGACCTCCAACATCCAACAACCTAACTGCTTGGCTCCTTTAGACTTCTCTACTTCCTAAATTTCCCATCTTCTAAGGAGATCACTTTATACCTTCTCTTCTGCTTAACTCTCCAAGTTCCTTGTCTTCCTTCCTCACTCTCAGATAAGGGACCTCCACCTCCACAATGAGAACCGGAAGCAATCAACTGAGACTCGCTTCATCTCTCCATGCTGAATCTGCTCACCTATGAGCATCTATCCACCACTTCCTCTCCTCTCCTCAAGACCTTTGTTCTTCTCTCTCTGGAATCAAATTCCCCCCTGTACTATAACATCCTCACCACCATATAAACATGACCCATTAAAAATAAATATGGACCTATTAAACCTACCATGAACATGACCTATTAAACAGATTAATGATATGACCTATTAAAATAATTAACTGATTAACTAATTGTACCCTCACGCCCCATCTATGACCAAATCCTAAAATCAACAAAGTATTTATTATATCAACGAAATACACACAACATCTGACTTCTCACTACCTTAACTTCTGCTACCATGATCCGATTTTCTGTCTTGTCTCCCAGGGATACTAAAATATCCATCTAAGTGGAGGCCCCTGCTTCTAACCTATTCTCCTTAGAACAGAGAAATAGGTATATTATTCTGCTCAATAGCTGTCCAGTGCTCATGGACTAAAATTCAATTTTTTTCCATGACTTACTACATCCTTACATGATCTCATCCCTGCCTACATTTCTGACTTCATTCCTAACATTTTTCTCCCTTGCTTACATCATCCCATCCACACTTTTAGGGATTTCTCCACCTTGCCAACTTATTCTAACCTCAGAGCCTTTTAACCTGCTATTCCTTCCACATGAAATGCTCTTCCCCTAGTCATTAACTCCTTTAACATACAACACAGCTAAAATGTCTCTGTCTCAAAGCAACTTGCTTTAACATCCTTCCCATCTCAACTTAGATACAATTTTATCAGGAAGCCTTGACATTTCAAATCTGGGTTGGATGCCTTGGCTAAGTATGGTTAGCTCTCCTATCATGCTTGTTCTGAAAACACAAATGTGTTCCAATGCAATTGGTAAATTAGAGAACTACCAGGTGAGAGCAGAAAACTGCATCCAGCTGAACCAAGCTGAATCCACAAAACATTCACACACACAAACACACGCCTCAAACACCTACTGGTTACTTCAGATCACCATGTTTTACTAGCCACACCATCTTCGTCTGGTGTAACAACTTTCTGTTCAAATTGAGATAATCCTCTTTCCACTGCGTCATGAAGTTTCTGCAAGTGTCCCTAATCACATTTTCCCTTAAGCTCTGTGAAAGTGAAAGTGAAAATGAAGTTGCTCAGTTGTGTCCGACTCTTTGCGACCCCATGGACTGTAGCCTACCAGGCTCCTCAGTCCATGGGATTTTCCAGGCAAGAGTACTGGAGTGGGTTGCCATTTTCTTCTCCAGGGGATCTTCCCAACCCAGGGATCGAACCTGGGTCTCCTGCATTATAGGCAGACGCTTTACCATCTGAGCCACCAGGGAAGCCCAAGCTCTGTAGTTTTCATTATATAAAATTTTACATGGCACAGTGACCTTGGGGAACACACACAGGTACTATAATAGAACTGACTGCAGTTTCACTGTATCCTACATTTACTCTACTCCATCAGAGTACATAGTCAAATACTGTGAATTACCAATGTTGGATTACTTCCTGTTTCTTCATTTAGACCTATCCACTTCACTTAGTGCTATCCAAATCAACTCTGTGATAAAGGAAGTGTTCTTGTGATCTCCAACATGGCAGTCACTAGGCACAAGGGGCTCTTGGACACTTGAAAGGTGAACAACACAACTGGGAAACTGAATTGTAAACTGAATTAAATTTAAACAGCTGCATGCAACTAGTGCATATATACTAGATAGGATAATCCTACTGCCTGTATTCTAAAAATAAAGTCCAGCTTTTATTTTTTCACTTCTATTTAGGTTTGTGAAGTAGCTGGTTGAAAACAGGCAGAGAAAAAAACGCGGTAAAGATTGGATGCACATATAATATACTATTATATAAAACCTAATAGTATCTACCATTTACATTTACCATAATTATGTGCCAGGCACTGAGATAAGAATTTTATTAACACTACTATTACCTGAGCAAACTCCGGGACATAGTGAAGGACAGAGGAGCCTGAGGTGCTGTAGTCCATGGAGTCGCAAAGAGTTGGACACGACTTAGCGACTGAACATTATCACCATATGACCCTAACAATGCTATGACATCGTTATTGCCAAACACACTTCACATTCAAGGAAATAAGGTTAAGGATTCCCTCTCACATCCACTACTGCAGTGACCCTCTACTCCTGCCTCTGCCTCTAATCTTGCTGAGATGCAATGTATCATCTTATAATAGAGATTAGAGTGGTGTTCCAAATAAGTAACGTTTCTGATTGTTCTCCATTCCTACTAGCCACACTCTCATCAACCTTTAATGTTTTCAGCCTAAGAGTATAAGGCAGGGAGCCCAGAATCCTATGTGCCAACTTCTCTTAGTAGCAGCCCTTTAGGGAGACCTTTATATGATAGTTTAAAAATTACTAACAGGATAAATGGCTGAGTCCTCACTATCTGGCCCCTTGCCTTCCTGTTCTACTTCTCATGAGCCCTCCCTCCTCCTATGGAATCAACACTACAGCTGGATGCTCGCTCTCCAGGGCCCACCACTTGTTTCTTTGTCAAATACCTACTCCTTATCACAAGCCAGCCATGAACTTCTTCACTGATTAATCACACAAATAGTGCCACCGTGTGCCAGGCCCTACTTGGGTTGCTGAGGATGTATCAGTGAACAGTGGTATTGTAGAAGTCAAGACTTTAGGGACGCCATTTTGATCAAAAGCCTATTGCAGCCATTTGTGTTGTTTATCACCCAACTCCTATTTCAATTCCAGCTTGCCCACTGATATTCCAATTTCTAAATCCGGTAATTATAAGCTTAACATCCCAAAGTGGCTACGTTAATCTTTCACTTCTCAAAAACAAAATAAAGCAAACTCAAACATACCCCTTCTTCAGACAAACAAGCAAGACGATCTATGAGTTCGGGGTTAGCAGTTAGGCTTTTTATATATTCTTCACCTGAAAAATAAGTTTTTTGTTCTTGATAAATTTAAATGTGTTTATCCCCCTTAAATTCAGAAGAACATGGGTTATCTTATTTGTGACAGTACACATGTCAATTTTTTGGAGGGGAGGGAACCTCTCTGTTGAGGTGGTCAAGCCCAAGAGGCAGTGGATCAAGTGTGTCTATGAACTTTTATTGCTAAGCCCATTCCAAACGTTGACAGGGAAATTAACAGCCACTGGTGGCACAACTCACTTGGCTCAGCAATATTGAAAAATTTTTTAAAAAAATACAAAAATATCACATTAAGCTATATAGGACCATGAAAATACCACATAGTGAAATGAACATCTGACCATGGGCCTGATGATAATTTTTGCATGTATTTGCAAACATGAACTAACAGTCCGGTTACATAGAGACTTACAAGTGAATGCTGGTATCCCTTCTTCTGCGGCTTTCTCTTTGTTCTTCCTGTCATTGGTTATGAAGATAACTTGCAGCTGATTCTCTGCCGGCATTTTCTTCAGATGTTCATTGTACCACTTTGCAGCTACCCGGATGGCTCTATCATTCCTGTCGTTAGAATTTTCTCCCTGTACCTGTTCTACGTAAGTTTCTCTAAGTGTGATAAAAAGGGCAAAAGAGAAAGATAAGAGATGGAAATTAACAGAATCAAGCACACGTAAAAAGTCTTTGGACATATATGCTTAATGATCACTGAACTTAAAAGTCAACATACATCTTTTCCCCTGAATGTATTCACATTTATACCTCACAGAGGAAATAAATAAGATCCTTCTAGTGATATCTTTAAGACAACAGTTTGCTTGGAAAGAAGAAAATCATATTATTAATGGAATAATAAAAGGCTAAAATAAATTCATCTCATCAAAAGAAAAACTCAATATCAGAATTTATTCTATAGGTTGGGACATTAAAAAAAAGTAACAGTTTGTTGAAAAAAAAAAAACTATACTACTATACTAACATTTTACAGGTCTGATAACAAGATTTCATTCAAACTGTAGATTAACAGAAATTCCTAAAAGCTACCAATTGTATGATTAGATGACTTGTGATCATATGATTAATGTAGTAATTAAATACATGATGCCTATCAATTATCCATGATAAACTCACAATACATGACAAGGGCCATCAAGAGAATGAAAGACAAGACCCAGATATGACTGCATATTCCTTCTAAGTCTACCAACTCTGAGCTATCAAATGTCAGTATACTTATTTCTTTAAATCTGTTCTTCAAAGCTAAATTTAAGAACAATTACAAAATTCAGCACAATAACTTCTACCTACTTCTTAAAGGTTAGAGGTTCAATTTTAGAGTTTTATACTTAATATAAATAAACCTGCTTTAATATAAATTAAACACATGTTAATGTTTTTAGAATTATCAAGGACACGGTCATAAATTTCTGAATTGGTTTTAGCATGCCTGAGTGTCCTAATTCTTCCTGTCAACCCCAGTACTGCTAAGCTCTATTCGCTGCACTTAAGCCAAGAAAAGTGTTAACTTTGGATTAAAAATCTGATGGTCATGCTCCACAGAAACTAAGTCTCTGAGTGCTAAAAAACTGTGAAGTTCCTGTTTTTGGATTTTAAAGACAAAACAGAAACAAGAATTCTACAAGTGCTTAACTGATATTCTTTACATAAATAATATTTAAGTCTGGGATATAAGAATAAGGAAGAGAAATTTGAGATATTAAATATTTTTAAGGTTGTATATGCCCATGGGATTTCATTATCCAATCCACTGTCTAACCTAACAGTTCTCAATATCTGGGGTGATATTGCCCCTGATATCCTCCCCGCTGGAGGACATTTCACAACATCTGAAGACATTCTGGGCTGTTACAGCTCATGGGATTGGTGGTGGTGGGTGAGGGGAGGATTTGCTACTGGCATAGTGAGTATAGGCCAGGAATGCTGCTAATCACCCTACAGTGCCTCACATAGCCTTTCCATAACAAAGAATTACCCAGTCCAATAGGTCAATAATGGCAACGTTGAGAAATCCTGATTAATAAAAGTAAACTGGATTCATTATAAATTATTTATGTAATACAAGAAATGCATGCTCCATCCGTCAGTCGTGTCTGACTCTTTGCAACCCCATGGACTAGCCTGCCAGGTTCCTCTGTCCATGGGATTTGTCAGGCAAAATACTGGAGCAGGTTGTCATTTACTCCTCCAAGGCATCTTCCCAACCCACGGATGGAACTCACATCTCCTGCATTGGCAGGCGGATTCTTGACCACTGAGCCACCCAGGAAGCCCAATGTAATAAATACCATATTTTCTAAGATCACACAATAAGTTGAAACAAACATCTTGAATCTGAAACGAATTGTATTTCTTAACCTTACTGTCATCAATGTGATCAGTTATAAGGTATTAGTGTAACTTTTAAGAGCCCATTAAGAATATACCTGCTTTATATTTTTAAAGTTCTCCTTCACAAACTCCTATATTTAATTAACTTATGTTGGTTATTCATATAACATGGTACATCAGAAACCTAGGCAAATCTCATCTTCCAAAAATCCTACTGCTCAACTCATGCTAAAACCAATTCAAAATGAAAACATTGTGGAAATTAAAGGACCTATCACTTTCTAGGAACCAGGAGACTTTGGTTCTGGCTTTGACCCAATCGATGCCTATGTGACCTTAGCAAGGTCTGTAAACTGTGTAAGAATCAAACATTACTCCCAGAAGTATGAAACTTAAAAGTGTATCTTCCAACAATGTCACAGATGACAGCCAGGAACTCTCAACCCCCAATTTAGCTAGTACTAGTTTCTTGATAACTGAGGTAATTTCCCCCCTACCTATGATGCTCATTAGTAAATGTGTAGAAATGCTTCTCCTGGTTATTAGTCATATCTCGGATTCGTTTGTATACTGGAGCACTCCTATTTCTCACTTCTTGGAGAACTGTTTGTAGCACGATGACATTCCTGATGGCAGGGTCCTCAAGGACATCAATCTTTTAAGTAAACAAATAAATAAATAGTTATTTTTTCCCGTGTTCATTCATAAATTGCTTCTGTTGAACCTAAAACTGCAGGTTGTTTTTTTTTTTTTTAATACTACCTGTACATTAAACTAAGGAGCTATTTTGCAACAGAAAACCCTTCAGGTCGATTAAAGTGTGAACAAACTAGCTACAAAACTTTGCAGAATTAATCATTAATAAAGAAATACGTTGGCCCACATGGTTTTCGTTCGTAGGCACTTACAAGCTGCCTGGGGGTCGCAGGCAGGAGGCCACAGAAGCCCAGGTCCCCGGCCTCCAGACATTAAAATCTAAGGCAGAAGAGACAGCAGGAGTTAGAAAGTTGACGTATCTAAAATTCTTATAACTCCAAGAACTCAAAAAAGTAAAGATTGGGGGAAAAAAAAAAAACAAAACAGTACAAGGAATAAGAACCTCGGCCTGGGGGCAGGAGGCATGGGTCCCGGTGGGGTTGCCCCTCCCTGAGTACGTAATGCTGCCCAAGACGCTCCTCCTAGGGTCTCAGTGTCCCTGTCTCCCTTTCTCCTGGTGGGACAGCGGTGCCCGCGGCTCCGCCCGCCTATCGGCGCACCTGGTGGAGCAGCACGTTGGTGTCCGGCAGCAAGTAGTGTGGCTGCGGGCAGAGGCTACTTGCCCGGTCCAGGGGTTGCAGCTCGAGGACAGGCCCCTCGTGCGCTCCGCCGCACGCCGCGCACCCCGACGCACCGCAACCTATATCATCGCGCAGGTAGTGCTCGCGCACAATCTTCATCACGCCACCCGCCCGCGTCTTTTTCAAGAAAGTCTTGGACTTGAGCATCTCGCCTCCCTGCTCGGAATCCCGACCCGCTATAGCGCTCTTCCGGCGGAAAGTGTCAAGCTCGGAGCCCTGCTGCACAACCACACTTTAACCAGAAGTTCGCTCCTTCCTCCTCCAGGATATTAGTGAACCTCTCTAGCGGAAAAACTTCGAGCCTGCTGTTGGTTGGCCTTCTAAGGGCTGTGAGGATTGGGCGAAAGCGGGCAGATGGGCGGAGCCCAGAGCAATTTCCGTCCATGAAATGGGCGCTGCCCACTCTGGACTCCAGCTCCCAGCATTCATTGCTTCCTGCGCCCGGGTGGACCGGGGAGCGCTGAGTTCCGGCAGCGTGGGCGTCAGCCAGGAAGCTGTCTCCTCTGTCCTCCTGGCGCGGAAATGGTTGTCTTGGTTACCGGTGCTAACCGTCTCCCACCTGTGATTCCTTGTTGAGGGGCTGCAACCCGAGCTGCCCTCTGGAGACACTTCTAGCTCCTCTAAGAGGCGACTGCGCGAGTCTTCAACGTGGAGTAATTGAAGCTTTCCAGGTAGCTCGAGGCTACTCCGTTTTCGCATTGGTGTAGGAATCCTCTGATGCTGCCAAATTCGGGTTTTATCCTTCACGCAACACGTGTGGGCAGTGCCAGTCCCTCACCCTTTGTAATCCAGGTGATGTTTCCTTCTTTGATTCGCCATTCCTTACCTACCCCTGTCCCTTTAAAAATGAGGGAAGCCGATCCTGAGTTCTCAGGTTTCCGCTACACACATTTCCCCTAATCCTTCAGTTAAAAAGAAAAAAAAAAAAACAAAAAAACCCTAGTATCTTTAATACCATAAGTAATTTATTATATTGTGCAGAATTAAAGGAAGGTAGTTGCTGAAATTTGTGTGAAAGGGTAGAGTTTTAGACTGAGGAATTTTTCACCATCTTGTTTAATTTTGCTATCTGCAAGCCTATAAAAATGTGTTTTATCTCAGCTTCCGGTTTTAAAAAAACTTAAGTGATGCAGCTTTACCTGTAGAATAAATTCAGAACATATTGAAATATTCAAGGACCTCCACAGTGTTGATTATGCATAAAGGACTATCCTGTGTATTTCTGTTTGGGTGGGGGGTTGGGGGTGAGGAGTCACTGCTCACTTTCTCATAGGTTTGGCCCAGCCTGAGTACCATTATCTCCTGAGGTTGTTTTACTGTTTCATCACCTTTATACCTTCATACCTGCATGCTTTTCATTTTTTATTACTCCTCTCCAAATCCGTCAAGATTCTAAATTCTCCCTCTGTATAACCTTTCCCTGACCAGCTCTGAAGTAACTTCTTTATCTTACAACATGTGTAACTTTTATGAGTAGCATTCTTGGATGCTAGCGATTTAAGGCTTTATTGTTTATTTCTTTCTTTACACCCAAGTAAGAGACCTGCCCCCAGGAACTGAGTTTTTACTTATCAAAAGTGTGGGTTCGTAATAGGATTTAATGACTGATTTAATATGTTTGATTTGAGCAATAATTTACCAATCTGTCTTAGATTTGGGGGTCCGCCCATTTGCCTAATAATTTCTTAGGGAATCCTTAGTATCTCTTTGATAAACTTGCTGCTTTCCACAAAGAATGTTT
The DNA here is from genome assembly GCF_019320065.1 of Cervus canadensis. Classification (NCBI taxonomy): domain Eukaryota; kingdom Metazoa; phylum Chordata; class Mammalia; order Artiodactyla; family Cervidae; genus Cervus; species Cervus canadensis. Next base: position 39,421,168 of record NC_057394.1, on the reverse strand, counting down.
GAATATATTTAAATCAATATTTTTTAGTCTACAGAAAACTGAAATAGAATTGGAAACGAAAAGTGACCCATAATAATTTAAAATGTCTCGAAAAGTTAGCAAGGCATCAAAAAAAATGAACATCTCTAACTCCCTGGAATCTGAAGATATTAGTTTAGAAACAACAATTCCTACGGATGATATTTCCTCATCAGAAGAGCAGGATGGCAAGATCAAAATCACCAGGCAGCTAATTGAACGGAAAGAACTGCTTCATAATATTCAGTTACTGAAAATAGAGCTATCACAGAAAAATATGATGATCGATAATTTGAAGGTTGATTATCTGACAAAGGTAAGATCATGTGTAAATTTTGTTATCTGTGTGCTTTGTTGTCTTCAAACTGCAGATAAATAAGAATTAAACTTATGAATATTTAATCTGAACTTGATACTTCTAACATTTTGAGAAAATAATTATCAGTGTTTTTTTCCTAGCCAAGTTGTTTTTCTTCTTCACTGAGAATTAGCTTTGATATGACTAGTTGGGTAGGGAGAATCAAGATTATTATTACATTGTTGAATCTGTTTAATCCTTTACCGTGGAGATTTGGTTTCTTTTATATCCTGCTATTTGATAGTTACTGTGTTGTAGTACCAAGTATAGCAAATTCAGTTACCATAGCTTTAATAAGTTATCTGCCAAATAAGAAGGAATGCCTCAGTCCTTGTTTTTCTGCCTTTTGTGGTTTTTTTTATAGTTAAGAGTATTTTATGTAAGACCTGGTAAAGTTGTCACTAGTGATTAAAAAAAATTTACAGTGATTTCAGAAAGATAGGAGACTCTTCTTAAGTTTTACTACTCTGTCTTCTGAGAAAGTCTTCTCTTTCCACAGAGAAGAGATATGAAAGATGGTAAACCCTCCATCTTTGTTCTTGACTTCCAGCTCTACCTATCTCCTCCCCTCCCATTTTGTTTCAGTTACATCTTATCTTTTCTCTGTTAAGTCAGGCTTGGATAGTTCTTGCCTATGTATAGGGATCATGCTGCTAGAAAAATTTCTTGACCACACCTCTCTAGGAAAATGAAATGTCCTAAACCCCAAGGTCTTGATGATGTAAAGAGATCATTTAGGTACATTTTTAAAAAACATTAATAGTTAATGTTTATCAAGTGCCTATTCTGTGCCAGACTCCACTCTGTGAGCTTTTCATGTATTATCTCATTTGAGCCATACAACTGTTTGAGGTACAGGTGCTTTTAGGGTATCTTCTCTGATCCATCAAATTAAATGAACCAGTAGAATAAGTTAGATGGATATTTTATTAAGTACACAGTAAGTATAGTTATTGTTGTGGTTATTGACTAAAGTAACATTATCATTGTTTTCACTCTGTTTATTTTCTGTACCTTATACGCATTCATAGTATACTTGCCTTGTTTGTTGGCTATTTGTCTCTCTTAATAGAATGTAAGGTTCCTGAGGACAGGAACGGGGGAGTTCTTTGTAGTCCCTGTTGTAGCTTCAATGCTTAGAACTGTCTCTGGCACCTAGCATGTGCTTGGCTGTGTCTTATATGAGTAACTGAACCCCATTTGCTCTTGAAAAAAATGGAACCACAACTGGTTAATAGCTTACCAAAGCCATTCACATAGAAGTGATGGAGCCAGGTGGGATTAACACCAAACAGGCTAAAGCCTGTATTCCATCCAAGCCAGTCTCCTAAGACTTCCTTTTAGGTTCTCTGTGGTGTCACCGACCAAGACTAGGTCACTTGATATTTTATCAGTGTATCCAGTGGCTTCCATTTCTTTTCCTTGAGTCATATTTTGACTCCTCAAATGGATTCCCATGGTGATACTGGCTTGTGTATCTCTACCCTTAAGACCTCCTTCACTGGAACTCATTGAAGAACCCCAAGGTAGGTCTCCATTCTTTTGCCCAGTCAGTCAACAAATAATCTGTTTTTTAAAATACTTATTCATTTATTTTTTGGTTGTGCTGGGCATCTCTTGCTGTGTGCGATGAGTGGGGGGCCACTCTCTAGTTGTGGTGAGAGGATGTCTCATTGCTGTGGCTACTCTTGTAGCAGAGCACGAACTCGGGTGCGTAGGCTTCAGTAGTTGTGGCCAGGGGGCTGTCTCACTAATTGGGGCACACGAGCTCTGTTGCCCCGTTGCATGTGGGGTCTTCATAGACCAGGGATCAGACTGGGGTCCTTTGCTTTACAAAAAGGGTTCTTAACCACTGGACCACCAAGGAAGCCCTAAGTATTCTATTAAATGCAAGCTGTATACCACATTCAAAATTGCATTTTGTTTGGCTACTTTTTAAATTGCTCATTTTCAACTTGCATGGTGCTCAGTTGTCAATGGTTTCTCTTTTTAAAGTGTGATGTTTACATTATTGGAATGGTGGCTTATTCTTGAGACGCTTCCAAGTATAACAAATTAGAGCTACAGTCCTAGATAAACACAGTTTGAATTTGAATCCCAGCCCTTACAGTTACCTTGGACAGATTCCTTAAGTTTTTTGTTCCCTGATTTCCTTTAAAATAATAATCATGTTTTGTACTTCATGGAGTTGTTAGGAAGATTAATCAATGCACATAAACTCTTAGATGGCTATGATGGAGTGTGTGTTCAGTCATGTCTGACCCTTGTACAATAAGTAATAGGGGTAGTTATACTTGCTCAACACTATATTATTATTATTATTACACTGTATCCCATGGTGCTTTATATAATTTTTTATTGTGATGGTTTTCTGGTTGGGCTGAAAATGTAGAAGATTAAATTAGTCATATTCCTGAGTTTATGATACATAATCATCATTGATCCTTGCAAGATAACTTCTTTGTATGTTTATTCTTTTATTCCTGTCATTCATTTCCCTTCCTCCTCCTCTTTATGTTTGCCTTTACCTTTTAACACTTATTCTTTAAAAATTTTTTTTTCTTGAGGTATATAGTTGATTTATAGTATTATATGTTTCAAGTGTACAACATAGTGTTTCACAATTTTTATTTTTCAAATTATTGATTTATAAATAAAATCAATCAATAAATTGATTAATTTAAATTAATAAATAAATAAATTCAGCTGTGCGGAATCTTTAAACTGCTCACATGGTTTCTCCGGTTGTGGCTGATGGGGACTGCGCTCTAGTTGCAGCGCGTGGGCTTCTCACTGTGGTGGCTGCTCTTGTTGCAGAGCATGGGCTCTGGGACTTGCAGGTCTCAGCAGTTACGAGCATGGGCTCGGTAGTTGTGGCACACAGGCTTAATTGTCCCACAGCATGTAGGATCTTTCCGGACCAGGGATCAAACCTGTGTACCCTGTATTGGCAGGTGGATTCTTAACCACTGGACCACCAGGGGGGCATCTCATAATTTTTAAAGGTTGTACTCCAATTGGAGTTGTTATAAACATTTATCTTGAAAATGAGTATTTTTCTGATTTTTTCCTTTACATAAATCTAAACGACATGTTTTGTTTTAGATTTTATTTCGTTTATAGTTTTTCCTTTCAACTCAGTGCTGTTTTTAAAATCCTTCATGTGACTACATGTACATGTAGTCCTTTGCTTCCAGCAGCCACACCGTTCTGGTGTCTACCCATCTGTTCACCCCCTCCCGCAGTGCTGGCCTGCAGGTTGCCTCCAAATCCTTGCCACCACATGTGGTATGGCCTTCTTTAGACATTTCTCTTCCAGACCTGCTTTGAGCAATTCTTTGACATATATTGGAGAAGAAAATGGCAACCCACTCCAGTATTCTTGCCTGGAAAATTCCATGGGCAGAGGAACCTGGCAGGCTACAGTCCATGGGATTGCAAAGAGTCGGCCATGACTGAGTGACTGAACACATTGACACATATACTCAGGAGTGGAATTTCTGGCTGCAGGGTATATGTCTACTTCATTTAAGTGTATTTCCAAATTCCTCTCCAGGGTAGCTGCCTACTCTACATTCCTGTTTTTTTTTTTTTTGTATGCAAGCACTAGAGTTGTCCTGTTTGGAGACCCCTTAGGGGTAATATATTTGCTGTCAAATATGGGAAGAAGTGAGACTCACCATGGACAGAGGAGCCTGGCGGGTTATAGTTCATAGGGCTGCAAAGAGTCAGACACGACTGAAGCGACTTAGCACGCATGCTTGGGAAGAAGTATTATAAGGTAGAAGAATTAGTCTTTAATTTGTCAAATCCAGGGCACCTGGATTATAAAGCGGACCATTACGTGTACTGCTAAGGTTAAACACTGCCAGATTAAACTGTTATGTGATGTAGTTGGTAAGATGCATTCTGGCTGCAAAGATGAAAAGTGTGAAGATGTGTGAGTCTGAGTTTGATGAAGGAACAGTATTTTTAGCCACTCATTCGTTCTCCAGAGCTTACCGATGCATTGAACATCATGTATATGAAGGTGAAAATGTCACGTTCAGCACTGAAAAAAATGAATTTTCCTCCAGAGACTGTAGTGCCATGAAAATGGTTGGAAATCACAGGGAGGGTAGGTTTCTGCTGAATTTAACTTGTTGCTATTAACATTTAAATGGCCTGATTTTAAGTTATTGCGGTTCCTGTCATCAGAAGCTTTCAAGTAGTCCTGAATGATCGAGTGTCTTGAATATTATAGTTATGTCTTCTATGGAAAAAGATTGAACCAGCTGTCCAGTGTTCAGCTCTTGTATGAGAAACTTGAAAAACATTGGTTGCCAGTCACAAAAGTGTGGAAACCAAAGCTTAAGCAGGATAAGGATTTTGTTTCTCTGGTATAACAGAATTCTGAATATAGGCAGTTTAGACCTGGTATTTACCATTGATATGATTAGAAACCCAGGCTCCTTTTAATCTTCTGGGTGGCTGTAAAAATAGCATATGTTTTTCACCTCAAAATCACAGATGGCTGATCTGCCTCCACTGTTGTGTCCATGTTCTAGGCAGAAATAAGGAGAAGGGTGATGGAAAAATGCAGCATATACCAAATGAACTTGTTCTTTAAAGAGCTTTCCTAGAGCTAAAGCTGGTGACCTTGATTGACTACACTACATGTAGGTGCCAGGAGAAGGAAGCTGGGAAGTGTAAATTTTTAACTGGACATGTTGCTTTTAATAAAAATCAGAGTTACTTGAGAAAGAGAGACAAGTAACAGTTTTTTCCTCTCCTCAAGGTCTTAGTTCAGAAATAAGTGAATCTGTATAATCTAACATCTCTCCACACCAACATGGGAACAATATAGTGCTTATGTTTATCACAGCTTATTACTAGTGGTATGCTGTTGTTCAGTTGCCCAGTCGTGTCTCACTCTTTGTGACCCCATGGACTGCAGCACACCAGGCTTCCCCGTCGTTCACTGTCTTCCAGAGTTTGCTCAAACCCATGTCCATTGTATCAGTGATGCCATCTAACCATCTCATCCCCTGTCACCTGCTTCTCTTCCTGCCCCCAATCTTTCCCAGCATCAGGGTCTTTTCCAGTGAGTCGGCTTTTCTCATCAGGTGGCCAAAGTATTGGAGCTTCAGCATCAGTCCTTCCAGTGAATATTCAGGGCCGATTTTCTTTAAGATTGACTGATTTGATCTTCTTGCTGTCCAAGGCACTCTGAAGAGTCTTCTCTGACACCGATTTTGAAAGCATCAATTCTTCAGCGCTCAGCCTTTATGGTCCAACTCTCACATCCGTACGTGACTACTGGAAAGACCATAGCTTTGACTAGATGGATCTTTGTCAGCAAAGTGTTGTCTCTGCTTTTTAATACTTTTCAAAACTAATGGTACAGTTTATTACTAGGACTCATGTTGCTTTGATTTCCCAATCTTTAAAAACCCAAGCAGAATGTTCACAGGAAACTTCACAAGCATTGATTCCCACTCCCCACTCAGCTGCTTGCTGACTGAGAGCCCTGGAAGGAGAGTTGCTCAGGCCAGGCTTCTTGGTCTTAGAGGACTCTTCATTGCACTTCTATGCACACTTATTGCTGCCGAAATCTCCTGGCTTACTCCACTTCCTTATTCCTCTCCTCCTCACTCTTCTCGCCTGTCAGTTTTTAAATGCTAAAATCTCTTTTTGTTTATCTCTCATTAATGGTCCCTGGGTTCCTCATTGCTTGGGAAGTGCTGGAAGCTTGACTGTCTCTGAGTCGAGGGACTTAAATCTAGAAGTCAGTTGAAATTGTTAAAGTTCTCACCCTGAAAAAAGTAGAAGTTTCACTCCCTGTGATAACAGTCTTCTTGATTTGAAGAATGGTAGTTATGAGGAATGTGGTCATCATTTGTTGATTTAAGACATGTATTGAGACATGTGGCCAGGAATACAGCAGTGAATATGACAAGAGTCCCTTTTTTATGGAGATCATATTTAAGTGAGAGACATCATCAAACAACAATTAAATAAGCGGTCTTCAAGGTCATGTGATATAGCATTGCTTAGCAGTGGGAATTTTCTGCTTTAGATAGGAAGTCAGCAAACTTTTCTCTGTGAAGACCTGGGCAAGACAGTAACTATTTTAGGCTTTCCAGCTTGCATATGGTCTATTACATATTCTTCCTTCTTTTTTTTTCTTTTTATTTTTTTTGGTCTCTTAACAACTTCATAAATGTAAAACCTGTTCCTAGCTTGTGGGCTATGTAGGAACAGGACATGGGCGGGATTTGGCCCATCAATTTGATATGTTAACTCTTGCTTTCAATTGTGTGTTAGAGAAGCCATTTGAAGAGTTTAGGCAATTGGACTTATATGTCCTGATTTCTGTTTTCAAAATATCACTGAAGCAATAGACTAAAAGCAGATAAGGTGGAAGAGGAAGACAGTACTAGATAATTGCCTTGTGTAAGACTCCACGTTTTTGGCTTCATCTTCTGGAGCCATTTATTGAGAAATAGAAAGCTGGAAGAAAACTGATGTAGGAGGTAAAATATAAGTTCTGTTTTGAACACATTAAACTTTAAATGCCAACTGGACTCCCAGATGAAACTGTCACTTTGACTTTAGAGGAAAGTCTATGACTGGAGGTAGGTAGATATGTGTGTGTGTGTATGTGTTTATTTGTAATATACATCAGCGTGTGAAAATGTTAGTTGCTCAGTGACTCTTTGTGACCCCTTGGACTGCAGCTTCCAGGCTCCTCTGTCCATAGGATTCTCTAGGCAAGAATACTGGAGTGGGGTGCCATTCCCTTCTCCAGATCTTCCTGACGTAGGGATCGAACCCAGGTCTCCTGAGTTGCAGGCATGTAAGTACCACATAAAGCTTTGTTATTGGATGACATCACCTGGGGAGAATAGAGGACCCCAAACCAAGCCAAGGGGTAGTCAAACATTAGAAATAGGGTAGAGGAAAAAAAATCCATCATAGGAACCTGAGAAGCTTGAGAGGGTCCTGTGAGCTAAGGAAGAAAACCAAAAGGAGTCTATCACATAAGGTGAAAGAGGATGGAGTGGTCAACTCTGCCAAATCATGCTATCATGTAAGATAAATATCCAGAAATAACCATTGGACTGGGCATCATGGGGGGGGGGATTCATAACCTGAACAAGTATTGTTATTGGAACAGTGTGGGACAAAAACCATATGAAAGTTTTATTAAGGACTGACTTATGTTAATCTGCATATTTTAAAGGGTGAACAAAATTTGCCTGGGTTGAAAGGGAGAGAGTAAAGAATTTTTTAAATGGACAAAGAGTCAGCTCAGGTGTATGGAGACTTAAGAGAGAGCATAACATATTTGAGGAATGGCAAGCATTTATTTTGGCAAGAATAGAGTTTTCTTTTAAGCTAGTGCCCACAGGCATGGTTGGCAAGGGCCAGATGCAGAAGGAGTAGTGAAGGGACTTCCCTAGTGGTACAGTGGATAAGAGGCCACCTGGCAATGAAGGAGATACGGGTTCAATCCCTGGTCCAGGATCCCACATACCATGGAGCAACTAAGCCCCAAGAGCCAGGACTACTGAGCCCCGCTACTGAAGACCTTAACACCCTAAAGCCCATGCTCCGCAGCAAGAGAAGCCACCACAGCCAGAAGCCCACACACTACAGTGAAGAGTAGCCCCTGCTCTCCACGACTAGAGAGAGCCCACATGCTGCAATGAAGACCCAGCACAGCCAGAATTAAATAAATAATAAATTCAAAAAGAAAAAAAGAGTAGTGGAAATGGTAACCCACTCCAGTACTCTTGCCTGGAGAATCCCATGGACGGAGGAGCCTGGTAGGCTACAGTCCCTGGGGTCGCAAAGAGTCGGACACGACTGAGCGACTTCACTTTCACTTTTCACTTTCAGAGTGCCATGAAGTTTGGAATTAATTCTGAAGACAGGATCCTCTGAAGGATTTAACACTGGGAAATACATTTTTGATAGCATTTTTAAAAGAAAAGGTAAAGGAAGATAGTTTTGGAGATTTGCAAAGCTGAAGGCAGGGAAAGAGTAGGAAACCACTGGCGTAATCTAGGTAAGATATGGCAGGAATCTAACTGAAGACTTGTCATTGGATGTTAAAGAGGATGGTGTAGTTGTGACACCTTTTTATGGAATAAACTCAACAATAAAAAAACAGTGATTTCTGATCAGGATAAGCAATGGGAGAGATGTATCAAATGTGACTGAGATTTTTTTTGCTTTGGAGACCAAGGAGATGTAAAGAATATAAGATTCGGTGAGGTGGGTTACTAGGTTCATTTTGGACATTTGTGGCATCACCCATGTAGTAGTCAATTGAAGACATGTAGCAGTCAGATAATATGGATCTACAATATATGCAGAGTCTAGCCAGGAAAAAATTACCTGGGCAAGGCACCAGCATATAAACCCCAGTTGTCAAAGAGTTTTTCAGTGAGATTAGATTAAGGGGAAAATAATCCTAATGACAGCCTGGTAAAAAATGATTTATGAGGCAGCAGATTCAAAGCATAGTTTAACAACCATTTGTATGAACAAAGTTTTATTAGATTCGCAAATTGACCTTGTTATTTATCTTTTTCTCTTGATTAAGATTGAAGAATTGGAGGAGAAACTTAATGATGCACTTCACCAGAAGCAGCTACTAGCCCTGAGATTAGACAACCAATTGACTTTTCAACAAAAGGATGCCAGGTAAAAGTTTTAAAAAGCAACAATACCTATTTAGCAGTTAAAAATAATGTCATTACCTATTCATGCATGTGATTATGAGCTAAAATAGAGAAATCTTAAAGACAGTAATCATTTTTACATCCAGACTAAGAAAAAACTACTTGATATAATACACAAAAATACAGAAAGCCAGAATTTGATATTCATTCAATAAATACTGCAGATATAAGTGAACCATACATGAAAATGGAAGCACTCTAAACTTATCACCACTTAACTTTCTTTTTTTCTCAGCTGTTTGTAAGACCTCCTCAGATAACCCTTTTGCCTTTTTGCATTTCCTCTTCTTAGGGATAGTCTTGATCCACTGCCTCCTGTACAATGTCACGAACCTCTGTCCATAGTTCTTCAGGCACTCTGTCTATCAGATCTATTCCCTTGAATCTATTTGTCACTTCCACTGTATAATCATAAGGGATTTGATTTAGGTCATACCTGAATGGGCTAGTGGTTTTCTCCACTTTCTTCAATTTATGTCTGAATTTGGCAGTAAGGAGTTCATGATCTGAGCCACAGTCAGCTCCTGGTCTTATTTTTGCTGACTGTATAGAGCTTCTCCATCTTTGGCTGCAAAGAATATAATCAGTCTGATTTCTGTATTGGCCATCTGGTGATGTCCATGTCTCGAGTCTTCTCTTGTGTTGTTGGAAAAGGGTGTTTGCTATGATCAGTGTGTTTTCTTGGCAAAACTCTGTTAGCCTTTGCCCTGCTTCATTTTGTACTCCAAGGCCAAACTTGTCTGTTAGCTCCAGATATCTCTTGACTTCCTACTTTTACATTCCAGTCCCCTATAATGAAAAGGACATCTTTTTTGGGAGTTAGCTCTAGAAAGTCTTCTAGGTGTTCAAAGAACCATTCAGCTTCTTCAGCATTAGTGGTTGGGGCATAGACTTGGATTACTGTGATATTGAATGGTGTGCCTCGGAAACGAATGGGGATCATTCTGTCATTTTTGAGATTGCACTCAAGTACTACACTTTGGACTCTAGAAGAGAAATTGAAGGCAGAGGGGAAAGCTAAGGTGTACCCATTTGAATGGAGAGTTCCAAAGAATAGCAAAGAGAGATAAGAAAGCATTCCTCAGTGATCAGTGCAAAGAAATAGTGGAAAACAACAGAATGGGAAAGACTAGAGGTCTCTTCAAAAAAATTAGAGATATCAAGGGAACACTTCATGCAAAGATGGGCTCAATAAAGGACAGAAATAGTATGGACCTAACAGAAGCAGAAGATATTAAGAAGAGGTGGCAAGAAAAAGAGAACTATACAAAAATATCTTCATGACCCACGATAACCCAGATCACCCACCTAGAGCCAGACATCCTGGAATGCAAAGCCAAGTGGGCCTTAGGAAGCATCAGTATGAACTAGTGTAGGTGATGGAATTCCAGTTGAACTATTTCAAATCCTAAAAGATGATGCTGTTGAAATGCTGCACTCAATATGCCAGCAAATTTAGAAAATACAGCAGTGGCAACAGGACCGGAAAAGGTCAGTTTTCATTCCAATCCCAAAGAAGGGCAATGCCAAAGACTGTTCAAACTACCACACATTTGCACTCATCTCACATGCTAGCAAAGTAATGCTCAAAATTCTCCAAGCCAGGCTTCAACAGTATGTGAACTGTGAATTTCCAGATGTTCAAGCTGGTTTTAGAAAAGGCAGAGGAACCAGAGATCAAATTGCCAACATCTGCTGGATCATCAAAAAAGCAAGAAAGTTCCAGAAAAAATGTCCACTTCTGCTTTATTGACTATGCCAAAGCCTTTGACTGTGTGGATCACAATAAACTGTGAATGATTCTTAAAGAGATGGGAATACTAGACCACCTTACCTGCCTCTTGAGAAATCTGTATGCAAGTCAAGAAGCAATAGTTAGAACTGGACACGAAACAACGGACTGTTTCCAAATCAGGAAAGGAGTACGTCAAGGCTGTATATTGTCACCCTGCTTATTTAACTTATATGCAGAGTATGTCATGAGAAATGCTGGACTGGGTGAAGTGCAAGTTGGAGTCAAGATTGCCGGGAGAAGTATCAATAACCTCACATATGCAGATGGCACTACCCTTATGTCAGAAAGAGGAACTGAAGAGCCTCTTGATGAAAGGGAAAGAAGAGAGTGAAAAACCTGGGTTAAAACTCAAGATTCAAAATGCTGAGATTATGGCATCCGGTCCCATCACTTTATTAGCAGATAGATGGGGAAACAATGGAAACAGTGAGAGATTGTATTTTCTTGGGCTGTAAAATCACTGTGGACAGTGACTGCAACCATGAAATTAAAAGACGCTTGCTCCTTGGAAGAAAAGCTATGACCCACCTAGACAGCATATTAAAAAGCAGAGGCATTAGTTTGCCAACAAAGGTCTGTCTAGTGAGAGCTATGGTTTTTCCAGTAGTCATGTATGGATGTGAGAGTTGGACTATAAAGAAAGCTGAGTGCCAAAGAATTGACACTTTTAAACTGTGGTATTGGAGAAGACTCTGCGAGTCCCGTGGACTGCAAGGAGATCCAACCAGTCTATCCTAAAGGAAATCGGTCCTGACTATTCATTGCAAGAACTGATGCTGAAGCTGAAACTCCAATACTTTGGCCCCCAAAGAAGTGACTCATTGGAAAGGACCCTGATGCTGGGAAATATTGAAGGCAGGAGGAGAATGGGATGACAGGATGAGATGGTTGGATGGCATCACCAGTTCGATGGACGTGAGTTTGAGCAAGTTCTGGGAGTTGGTGATGGACAGGGAAGCCTAACGTGCTGCAGTCCATGGGGTCACAAAGAGTTGGACACGACTGAGTGACTGAACTGTACTGAACCAACTGTCTTAACCTTTCTTCATTTGCTTTGTAGAAAGTATTAATATATTCTGTGGACCTTTGGATTCTTTTGGGCTGAAGTACCTTCTGTTTGCCTGCCTACTTTCTCCAGCTCAGTTGTGCCCTTATCCAAAGTTCCTTGTATTGTTCTCAAATATACCTATGCCAGTTGTGCTTACTATACTTCTATAACTTAATTAAAATTACATTTTAAAATGAATACAAAGGCATGTACAGTTCTTTGCAAATTATAATGAATTCTTTGGAATGACTCAATAAAAGTGAGTGACCAAAAGATCGTCAAGTAAGTGTAAGCAAGACATGTTTAGAGATTAGGGGTAGAAATCAAATCTATAAAAAATATGCTCAGATTTCTTCTCAAGTGTCTTTTTAAAAGGCCTCCTACCATTGTAAAGAAATTGAACTTGGAAATCGTGAGAAATGATTGACAGATAAACAAGGCACATCTCCACATGACAAAAAATCTAGACCCTGGGGGAAAAATGTTTCAGATGAATGTTTATTTCTGTATTTTAATTAGAGGTAAATGTAAAAGGAGGCATCTTTCCCGTTTGTAAGATTTTACTATTTAACTGATGTATTAAAAAATTATCTGATCAGTTATCAGCCACTATCGCATTAGATGAGTGTGGTTCTCAAATTTGACCATGCATCAGAGCCACCTGGAGGGCTTGTGGGAAAAGACTGTTGGGCACACTCTGGGATTCTGACTTGCATTGGGCCCTGAGAATTTGCATTTCTTCCAACTTCCCAGATGATGTGAGCGCTGCTACTGGCTTGTGGATAACACTTTGAAAACCACTGCACTGGATAATAGGGCTTCTATTCTAGCTCTTTAGACATTGATCAAATTAAATGAAGTGGGGAGGGCAGTTAGGAGGCTATTGATGTAATCCTCTTAATAGCGGTAAAAAGAGGTTGGATTCTGAATATATTTTAAAGGTAAAGCTGGTTGGATGTCCTAATGGATTCAATGTGCGGTTTAGGAGAGAAAGAGGAATCAAAGATTGTGCCAACCCTTGGCATGAATAAATCAAAGGATGGAGTTGTTGTCAACTAAGATGGTGAAACCATAATGGAATATGTTTGTGAGTGAAGAGTGGGAGTTTAGTTTGGAAGATGTTAGGTTAGAGTTATTGTATTAGACATCCATGTGGATATATATGAGAAGTCTGATCTAGAGAGATAAATCTGGGAGCCATTAGGATACAGACAGTGTTTAATTCATGAGACTGGATGAATTCCCCTAGGGAGTGAACCTAGACAAGAGGAGAGGACCAAGTAATCCCAACATTAAGATAAACAAGAAAAAAAGGCTGGGAAAGTGTCTCCAATAAAACAGGAGAAAAATGAAGAGGAAAATAATATGGTATCTGGGAAACCAGATGAAGGAAGGAGAGGGCAGATGTCTCAAGTGCTATTGATAGAGATAAAAAGAAATGAGATATTGATTATTAATAATCTGGATTTTTCAGTTCCCTGGAGATTTTGGTGGAAGCGTGAAAACCTGATTAGCCTTTGTTTAAGAGGAAACGCAATGGAGAGAGTGCATATCGAAAACTTGGAGAACAAAATGGGCACTGAGATGGGGTCAACAATTGTGGGGGCTTATTTGTTCATTTGTTTTAAGATAGGACAAATAACAGTGTGATTGTATGTTGATGGGATACAGTGGCGGGGGGGGGATTCGTATGGTCCCTTACTGCTCAAAATTTTCTGGTAGGCAACTAACCATGTCTACTACATGTATTCCTTGAAAAAGGTGCCGATTACTGTTTTCATTACCTCATTGTCTGTATTGACATTATGGTGGTTCAATGTTACCATCTTAAATTACCTGGATAAAGACAGTGAAAATTACTTCAGTGAGTAGGGTCTAAAGCAGATATATAAGATTTACACCTTAAGCAGAGGAAATGTATAATTTTATAATTTGAATTTTAAAAGTTATTAACATTTTCTACTTAATAATTTTTGTGGCTGCACACTTAGTAATTTCGTGTTTAACTGGTTAAGTAAGCATTTAGCCGGAGCCAAAAATATTAAGTTTCTCATTTAATTTGATGTTACTGTAAAATAGGAACTTTGAGAAAGTATGTCTCCATGATTTTTTTAACCTTACCATACATTCTCTGATATTGTAGAAAATATCAAGAACTAATGAAACAAGAAATGGAAACTATTTTACTGAGACAGAAACAACTAGAAGAGACAAATCTTCAGCTAAGAGAGAAAGCTGGAGATATTCGTCGAAACCTGCGTGACTTTGAGTTGACAGAAGAGCAATATATGAAGCTAAAAAGTTTTCCTGAAGATCAGCTTTCTATTCCTGAATATGTATCTGTAAGTGTCTTGTATCATTAAAAACAAAAAAACTGTTTTCAGACTAAAATTTGCCATTTCCGTAGTAGCCATAACTTTTGTAGTACCCAATTGATAAATTATTTTATGGCTGTGATCTGAAGGTAGTGAAATGGTGTTCAGATGACCAAATTTTAAAGTGTGTTGATCATTGAGCTCTGAAGTCAAGCAAATAAATAGGGTTAATGGCAGGAAGCTCCATAGAAATAAATTATTTTATCATGAACTCTGGCAGTTTGTAATGTGTATAGAGATACCAGTGGTTGCCAGGGGTTAGGGACAGCAGAGGAGAGGGGAGTGGTGTGATTATGAAGGGATAGCTTGAGGGAGATGGTTACGGATCTATGTAGGTCAAGATCTCAACTGTGGTGTTGGTTACACGGATATGTACATAGATTGATCTGTGGCAGTGCTCTCAAATATTTTTAGTATCAGTATCATTTACACTCTAAAAATTATTGAGGACTTCAAAGAGCTTTTGTTTATGTGAACTGTATCTGTTAATATTTATCATATTTGAAATTTAAAATGAGACATTTTTAAAACATAAGAGTACATAAGCACAAACTTCATTAGTCTTAAGAGCAATGATACTATCACACATTGTGTAGCCACTGGCAGATGCCACTTAACTTAAGAATAAGAGTAAAACAGGCAAAACTAAACAAAAAAAAAAGTAAAGCAGGCAAAAAATATTAGTCTTACTAAGATGGACTGGAATGGGTGAATTTAACTCAGATGACCGTTATATCTACTACTGTGGGCAAGAATCCCTTAGAAAAAATGGAGTAGCCATCATAGTCAACAAAAGAGTCTGAAATGCAGTACTTGGATGCAGTCTCGAAAACGACAGAATAATCTCTGTTCGTTTCCAAGGCAAACCATTCAATATCATGGTAATCCAAGTCTATACCCCGACCAGTAACACTAAAGAAGCTGAAGTTGAACAGTTCCATGAAGACCTACAAGACCTTCTAGAACTAACACCCAAAAAAGACGTCCTTTTCATTATAGGGGATTGGAATGCAAAAGTAGGAAGTCAGGGAAAACCTGGAGTAACAGGCAAATTTGGCCTTGGAGTACAGAATGAAGTAGGGCAAAGGCTAATAGAGTTCTGCCAAGAGAACACACGTGTCATAGCAAACACCCTCTTCCAACAACACAAGAGAAGACTCTACGCATGGACATCACCAGATGGTCGACATCAAAATCAGATTGATTATATCCTTTGCAGCCAAAGATGGAGAAGCTCTATACAGCCAGCAAAAACAAGACCGGGAGCTGGCTGTGGCTCAGACCATGAACCCCTTATTGCCAAATTCAGACATAAATTGAAGAAAGTGGAGAAAACCACTAGCCCATTCAGGTATGACCTAAATCAAATCCCTTATGATTATACAGTGGAAGTGTGAAATAGATTTAAGGGACTAGATCTGATAAGACAGAGTGCCTGATGAACTATGGATAGAGGTTCATGACACTGTATAGGAGACAGGAATCCATACCATCCCGAAGAAAAAGAAATGCAAAAAAGCAAAATGGCTGTCTAAGGAGGTGTTACAAATAGCTGTGAAAAGAAGAGAAGCAAAAAGCAAAAGAGAAAAAAAAAAGATATACCCATTTGAATGCAGAATTCCAAAAATAGCAAGGAGAGAGAAGCTTTCCTCAGTGATCAGTGCAAAGAAATAGAGGGAAGCAATAGAGACTAGAGATCTCTTCATGAAAATTAGCGATACCAAGGGAACATTCCATGCAAAGATGGGCTCAATAAAGGACAGAAATGCTGTGGACCTAAGAGAAACAGGAGATATTAAGAAGACGTCGCAAGAATACACAGAAGAACTATACAAAAAACATCTTCATGACCCAGATAATCACAATGGTATGATCACTCAACTAGAGCCAGACATCCTGGAATGCGAAGTCAAGTGAGCCTTAAGAAGCATCACTAAGAAAAAAACTATTGGAGGTGATGGAATTCCAATTAAACTATTTCACATCCTAAAAGATGATGCTCTGAAAGTGTTGCACTCAATATGCGAGCAAATTGGGAAACCTCAGCAGTGGCCACGAGAATGGAAAAAGTCAGTTTTCATTCCAATCCCAGAGAAAGGCAATCCCAACGAATGCTCAAACTACCACACAGTCGCACTCATCTCACACGCTAGTAAAGTAATGCTCAAAGTTCTCCAAGCCAGGCTTCAGCAATACGTGAATCGTGAACTTCCAGATGTTCAAGCTGGTTTTAGAAAAGGCAGAGGAACCAGAGATCAAATTGCCAACATCCTCTGGATCATCGAAAAAGCAAGAGAGTTCCGGAAAAACATCTATTTCTGCTTTATTGACAAAGCCTTTGACTGTGTGGATCGCAATAAACTGTGTAAAATTCTTCAAGAGATGGGAATACCAGACCACCTTACCTGCCTCCAGAGAAATCTGTGTGCAGGTCAGGAAGCAACAGTTAGAACTGGACATGGATCAAAAGACTGTTCCAAATAGGAAAAGGAATACGTCAGGGCTGTATATTGTCACCCTGCTTATTTAACTTATATGCAGAGTACATCATGAGAAACAGTGGGCTGGAGGAAGCACAAGCTGGAATCAAGTTTGCAGGGAGAAATATCAATAACCTCAGATATGAGGACGACACCACCCTTATGGCAGAAAGTGAAGAGGAACTAAAGAGCCTCTTATTGAAAGTGAAAGAGAAGCGTGAACAAGTTGGCTTAAAGCTCAACATTCTGAAAACTAAGGTCATGGCATCTGGTCCCATCACTTCATGGCAAATAGATGGGGAAACAGTGGATAACTTTATTTTTCTGGGCTCCAAAATCACTGCAGATGGTGATTGCAGCCATGAAATTAAAAGACTCTTACTCCTTGGAAGAAAATTATAGCAGAGACAAAAAAATAAAATAAAAAAATAAAAAGCAGAGACATTACTTTGTCAACAAAGGTCCATCTAGTCAAGGCTGTGGTTTTTCCAGTGGTCATGTATGGATGTGAGAGTTGGACTATAGAGAAAGCTGAGCACTGAAGAATTGATGCTTTTGAACTGTGGTGTTGGAGAAGACTCTTGAAAGTCCCTTGGACTGCAAGGAGATCCAACCAGTCCATCCTAAAGGAGTCAGTCCTGGGTGTTCACTGGAAGGACTGATGCTGGAGCTGAATCTCCAATACTTAGGCCACCTGATGAAAAGAGCTGACTCATTTGAAAAGACCCTGATGCTTGGAAAGATTGAGGGCAGGAGGAGAAGGGGATGACAGAGGATAAGATGGTTGGATGGCATCACTGACTCAATGGACATGGATTTGGGTGGACTCCGGGAGTTGGTGATGGACAGAGGCCTGGCGTGCTGCTGTTCGTGGGGTCGCAAAGAGTCCGTCACGACTGAGCGACTGAACTGAACTGAACTAGGCAAATAGTTTTGATCTTGTGGATTTCCTGAAAGTGTCTCAGTGTGGCAGCAATGGGGTGTGGGTCCCAAGAACACACGTAACAAACACACTGCAAATTTGTGATACAGAGAAGTCATTTCACCCTAAGAGGCTTGAAGTTTTTCCTCTGTAAAAGGCTTAATAATAATAACATAATAATAACATCTTTATTCAATACCTTATAATAATCTATGATGAAAAAGAATCTGAGAAAGAGTATATATATTTATGTGTAACTGAATCATCTTGCTATACACCTGAAACTAACAGAGCATTGTAAATCAACTACTTCAAGTAAAAAAAATGATAAATTAACAGCACTTTTCTGTTGAGGTAATTGTGAAGATTAATTGTGAATATGTACGTAGAAAGCTTAACAGTGCTTAGAACTTAGTAAACACATAATAAATATTATCTATTATTTTTGCTGGAGTGGTGATTGCCTCTCTTGGTTCTCATTTGGATAAGATTTCCAGATTAATAATTTCCTATAAAATGGAGTACTGTTTTGTTTGTCCAGCTTTTTATTTAAATAGCTCAAGCATAAATTTTTCTGCCCCCAGTACTGTCCAAAACCAATAATATAGCTCAAGTGCTGTCACTGAGGCTCTTTATTCATCATAGCTGGAAAGTATTCCATTAGTGGCAGTCATACATGTTTTTGTTGTCTGGTTTCTTCTTTTTCTTATCTTTTGTTTTTAGCCAGTATTGTCCTAATTAGTTAATTATACATAGATTCATTGTGTTCAGTACTAGCTTTAGTACTGGCCTCTTACCAAATGTGGTACTCCTGCAACTCAGCAATGCATTAAGGAGTTTCAGGTTGTATGACTATACAGTAATTAGTCCCTACTTGCCCTCTCCTAATTTGCAGATAGCTTAGTTTTGTAGAAACTTGTCAGATGGAACACATTACTAAGTTAGGGCAGGCAAATTCCCCTGAGAGAATTGAGAGTGGAAAGAGAAATCTGAACTGAATGGGAATAGTGACAGGAAAGATACCTCCTGATTATTTATCCCTTACACGACATTGGTAGTAAGCAGAGCTTCACCCAGAGCCTAGGATGGTGGTAGTGGTTTAGTTGCTAAGTCGGTTCTAACCCTTTGCGACCCCGTGGACTGTAGCCCACAGGGCTCCTCTCTCCATGGGATTCTCCAGGCAAGAATACTGGAGTGGGTTGCCATTTCCTTCTCTATATTTATGAAATATAGAGGCTTTCCTATTTCCAAGGCTTTGCATATGTATGTATTTAGGCACTGGGGACAGAGCAGTGTACAGACCAGACAAATATTCCTGTCCTCCCAGAGATTACATTCCTGTGGAGCAACACACACAGCAAACTAAAACCTGTAGCGTGTTTGTCATAAATGGTATGGAGAAAAGAGCAGAGGGAAAAGTCGGAACTGCTGCCCGTGAAGGTACTGTGTTAAATCAGGTTAGACGAGGGGATTCCCTGCAGTCTAGTGTTAGCGCTCCATGCTCTCACTGCCACAGGCCTGGGTTCAATCCCTGATTGAGGAACTAAAATCCCTCAAGCAGCGTAGCCTGGCCAAATATATATATATATATATATATCAGGGGAGTCAGGGAAGGTTTTACTGATAAGGTCATATCTGATCAGAGACCTGAAGGGAGTGAAAGCATGAGCCATACATTTACATGTGGGGAAGAGCTTGCTTTCCTATCAGCGGAAGTAGCAAAAGCAAAGCTTTTGAACACTTGATGTGTTCAGGAAATAAGCTGATAGTATAGAATGAGCTGTAGTAGGAGGTGAGAAGTAAGGAGGGAGTAGAGTGTTGATAGAAGAGAGAAAAGAGAGACTGTTTCAGGGCCAGGGATTTATAGATAATCTCGGCCTTAAAGGGACTAAATTGAACTCAATGTATTAGTAGTCAGGGTCAATTAAAGACCACCTTGTTTTAGTTTTAAACAAAATTAGTGTATAGGCGTATAATCTGAAACCCCTTAACACTTTCCTTTATTACCTTAATACTTTTATTCATATTATTGATAATTGAGAGTGCTATTAATTAGCAAATTTTAATTGTAATTTGTGTTTCATGACTGCTTTTTTTTTTTAAGATTCGGTTCTATGAACTGGTGAATCCATTAAGAAAGGAAATCTCCAAACTACAAGTGAAGAAGAATGACCTGGCAGAAGAATTAAGTGCAAACAAAAGTCAACTGAAACAACTGACTGAGGTTTGTCTAATTTTGATCCCTGGTGGTAAGAGACTCCAAGGAGGTCTTAAGATTTGTGATAAGGAATATGAAAGTCAGTGATAGAAAAATGGGACTTGAGCATGCTGACTGCTATGATTCTTCACAAGTAGTGGGAAGGAGATGAGACTGCAAATAGCCATCTTAAAGATTGATAGGGTACGTCCATGATACTGACCTGTAATCCCCAGCTGAGCATTTTGTTCTTGTAATTCATTTCATTCTCAATTCTTCATTACAGATCCACCTCGTGGATGATACAAAAGGGAGCCTGGTCCATTTATTAGTCATTTAGTGTCTTCATCAAATACAGTTACTTCCCCTGATATATGTTCAGAGCACGTGCACTGATACTAGCATCCATCCCTGTGAGGCCGGGTGCTGACAGTGGTGAATACAAGTGTCTGCCCTTCCAGAGTTCAAATTCTAGTAAGGTGGAGTTATACCTTAGATGAGATCTTGACACTCATTTTTTGTGTGACCTTGAACAAGTCATTTAGTGTTTCCTGCTCTGTCAAACGGAGAAAATAATCTTATTTTTCCATTCATTTCATTGACATGCCCACACTTCTGTTTCAAAGTGAAAATGTGATTTTTAGTAAACTTGCATATAAATAGCTGTTTTGTGTTCTACTTCAAGGGCAACTTTTACGAAAGATCTACTTTCCAGAAATAAACTATTGCAGTTTAATTTGTATTCTGATGCTCTGATTTGCTGCGCTATTAGTGCTGGGTGGGATCTACTTCTGTTGTTAGTGTAGAGCCTCTGTTGCAGGCAAATGAAGGCTCAGCCTCCTCCCCCTGGTAGGAGCCCTGAAGTCACCAGGAGCGATTCCAGAGAGCCCTCGGGGGTCTGCTGTGGGTGTTTTATTCCTGCTGCTAACCTGCCACGTTGTTGTGCACATTTGGAAAGATAGCTCTTAATTTTAAAAAATTGCATCCAGAGTCACAATAATAAAGGACAAAGTCAGAAGGCCTCCGTTTGTCTTCTGACTGATTTTGCAGCCTTGGGCAAGTCCTTTACTTCCTGTCGTCCCTGTTAAATGGCCGGGGTGGTGGCGGCGGTGGCCCAGGGTCTGTCCGGGACAAGGCAGACGGATTTTCAGACTTGGTTCTGCAGCACGTTATGGTACCTCAGCATCCATCAGGGACTTCTTGTATTTTAGAGGAAGTCTGGAAGAGCTTTCTATCCTCGTTTCTATCAAATCACCTCTTTTTTAAATCACTTTTGACATTTGGGGATTCTACAAGTGATTTCTCCTGAATGAAAGATTCTTTGACCACCCCCCCCCCCCCACCAAAAAGTCCTGAATCTCTAAAATTATCATATTTTTACTGTGTGGTAAAGCAAGTCTCTCTCCTCTCAAGGGTCAGTAATTAAATCCCAGATTTTAGTTTGTTTCAACCTTACTAACACCTTTAGTGTTTTATTGACATGAAAGCATAGATAATTAACACTGGTTTCATTCATAGGTTCCCTGAGTGTTTTTAGTGCACTAATAATTCTTAAACACAGAAACAGTTTTATTTGTGAACATCTTTGGGTTCTCCAGAAAAAACAAAACCAATAGGACATATAAATATTTATGGATAGAGATATATTTTAAGAAATTTGCTCACATAGTTGTAGCAAACTATGTGCAAACTTACGTGCATGTATGCTAAATCACTTCAGTCATGTCCGACTCTTTGCACCCCTATGGACTGCAGCCCACCAGGCTCCTCTGTCCATGGGATTCTCCAGGCAAGGATACTGGAGTGGGTTGCCACACCCTCCTCCAGGGGATCTCCTAGACCCAGGGATTGAACCTACGTCTTTTACATCTCCTGCGTTGGCTGGTGGGTTCTTTACCACTAACGCCACCTGGGAAGCTCCTGTAGAGGCTTGGCGAGTCCCAAATCTTAACAGCGTAAGCTGGCAGCCTGGATATTCAAGAGAAGATTGAAGTTTGAGTCCAAAGACTATCTGCTGACAAAATTCCTTCTTATTCAGTCTCAGTTTTACTAAGGCCTTAACTGGTTGGATGAGGCCCCCAACATTATAGGAGGTAAACTGCCATCCTCAGAGTCTACTGGTTTAAATGTTAATCTCAGCTTAAAAAATGCCTTCACAGAAACATCTAAAATAATGTTTGACAAAATATTTAGGTACCATGGTCTAACCAAGTTGACATAAAAAATTAACCATCACAGAACCTTTCCATCTATGAGTTTGCTTCTTAAAGTTTTACCACCTTTCAGCTAAACATATAATCCTATGTCTTAAAACTCTTCCTGAATTTCATACTATAAAGGGAAAATTGAATCATGTTCAGGAAAAAACAGTTTAATAATGCCTTATCTCTATAATAAAAGTTCTTAGAAACTCAGAGAATATGGTTTAAACATAATGGAATTGCTTTTGTATTGAAACCACCCTTAAAGTTAGATTTTCTGCTCTGTCAAGGGCCTATTACAGATATACTTACCCAATACAAAGAAAACATAGAATGAATATTTTTATTTTGTTTGTATTTTGTATTTTTATTTTTTGGCTACACCATGTGGGATCTTAGTGGGATTTAGTTCCCTGACTGGGAATCGAACCTGTGCCCTCTGCAGTGGAAGTGCAGAGCCTTAACCACTGGACCACCAAGGAAGTCCCTAGACTGAATATTTTTAAATGAAAAGTTAAACCAGCAAGGACCTTTTTTTTGAATAAGGGTATAGTGAATAAATGTTACTATTTAATGTTAAAAGAAATTTTGTTTGGCACTATTTTGTCGAGGTTTATTTTTTGAGGTAGTTTGTTAAATTATTTACTGCTTTGATATTTGGGGAGTTCATAGATACTAGTTTAAGTTTCAGCTCTGCAGTTTGATGATGGTGTGATGATCTTGGATAAAGAACTGAGTCTTCTTTACTCCTCCCTTCAGTCCCCATGATAAAAATACGGATGAGAATATGTAACACCTCCCTCACTTACATGGTCATTATTATGATAATAAAATTCAGTCAATAAATATTCACTGTACATCTATTATGTGCCAAGCATTGTTATAGGTATGTAGGGGTACCTCAGTGAATAAAGCAAAGATCTCCGGCCTTGTGAAAATTACATTTTAAAAGGAGCGCAGGGAAACAAATAGTAAACATTATATTAGAAAGGAAGCTCAAAGTAAGCTCTCAAATTTACAGACAGCAAAGTTTTTGAGGGGTAGAATACTCTTACCAGTAAGGCAAATTGGAGGACCATCTCAGAAGATAAGTAAACATGTGTTTGCTTTTATACATCTCATAGCTTATGATCCCAAAATTAGCGCATTCAAAATTGATTAGCAGCCCTAGAGAGTGTAATTTTTTTCTGTTTTATTATGAAAGTTTTCAAGCTATAGATAACTAGAAAAAATTTTACAGGGAACACCAAATTTCTGTCTGATAACTTATACTTATCTTAATCTGTCCATCCACCAGTAATATTTATTTTATGAGAAATTGCCAGATTTTTTTTTTAATGTATCAGTAGTTCCTTTATATTGTTGGGGAATATTTAATTGTATGGATATATTCATTCTCCCTTGATGGGTTTTTGAGTTATTTCCACTTTGAACACATTATAAGTGAAGCTGCTCCAGACTTTTGAACATTGGCTTTGTGTGGACATACATTTTTGTTTTTTCTTAGGTAAAATTTAAGAGTGATATTTTTTACTTCTAGATTTCTGTTGTTTATTATTGTTTTTATTGCTCTGGTATTTGTTTTTTCATTATGAGCATATTTTTCTTTATACCACTGAGAATAGTTAAAACCTCTAGTTGAAAATCTTTCCCTGCCAATTCCAAAATCTGGGTCACCTCAGAGTTGGTTTTTGTTGATTGTCTTTTCTTTTAAGGATGGGTCACATTTTCCTGTTTCTTCAAAGGTCAAGTAACTTTTTAAATTGTTTATTTAAATCATAGAGTAAATGTAGATCTTAACAGTACCACTGTTGTGTTGTATAGACTGCATTTTGACAGTTACTGATGTTTTTGTTGTAGCAGGAATTTAATGGATTTATACTCAAGTTGTATACTCTGTCTCTTGGGCAGCACCTGAAATTTCAGTTGAGGTTTTTTTTTTTTTTTTTGGCCTAAGTAGGACTGCTTGGGTCTGTCCTACATATATGTTGTTCAGAGGTCAACCAGATATTTGGCAGAGATTATCTACAGAATAGAGTTCCCCTTCTCTGTCTCTAGAATTCCTTCCTCACTTTAGAGCATCTGAGTTGTCCATACTCTATTTTCTGGTTCTTCAAGCTAGAAAGGTGAAGGATTTTCTCTTATACATTTGTCATCTAACTTGGCACGTGGTAGGTCTGCCTTCCAGCTAAAAGGCTTTTTTTTTTTTTTTAAAGGAGACACCAGGAAATTCACCCAGTGCTATTGCATTCTTCCTCTTGTAGATTATATCCCTCCAGAATCTGCCTGATTTGCGTCACTTTCTTGTGTGTTCAGGTGGTTGTTTTATATTTTGCCAGAATATGAGATTGTATTGCCAGTAGGGTTGGTCAGATGGAAACTTACAGATTCATCACCAGAAATGGAACCATCTTACAATCTTGTCTGAAACACAAGTGAAGAAAAAGAAAATACATTCTGTGCGTGTGAAATATTTGGCTTTGAAATCCACTGTTTTCTCGAAAAAGAACCTTGGCTTTGTTAGAGAGTCTTTCTCTCAACATTTTTAACTTTGTACTGACATGGGTGATGACTCATGAGGCATTCATTATTTGTTGTTGTTCCGTCGCTAAGTAGTGTCCAGCTCTTTGTGACCTCATGGGCTGCAGCACACCAGGCTTTCCTGTCCTTCACTGTCCCCCCGAGTTTGCTCACATTCACGTCCACTGAGTCTGTGATGCTGTCTAGCCATCTTATCATCTGCCGCCCTCTTCTCCTTTTGCAATCTTTCCCAGCATCAGGTCTTTTCCAGTGAGACAGCTCTTTGCATCAGGTGGTCGAAATACTAGAGCTTCATCTTCAGTATCAGTCCTTCCAATGAATATTCAGGGTTGATCTCCTTTCAGATTGCTAGTTTTGATTTCCTTGCAGTCCAAAGGACTCTCAAGCACCACAATTCGAAAGCATCAGTTCTTCGGCACTTAGCCTTCTTTATGGTCCAACTCTTACATCTGTACATGACTACTGGAAAACCATAGCTTTGACTATACAGACTTTTCTTGACAAAGTGATGTCTTTGCTTTTTAATATGCTGTCTAGGTTTCTCATAGGCATTATTAGAGAAAATATTAAAAGTAAAATAAAATACATCACTAGACATTGAACAAAATGTACAGTTTTGGACATTGTGACTTTGGTTGTTTGCACATCTTATTTATTAATAATTACTGAATTCCTTATATAGCTATAAAGTTCAGAGTTTAGAAACTAAAATCTGGTAATTGGGCAACCGAGTTTACTATCTGAGGACATAAGAGATTAAGATGGATCAAATGAACCCCAACAGCTGGGGAAAATGTGATTGAAGTTCATAGAAATCACAAAATCATGAAGTCACATTCAGTTCAGTTCAGTTCAGTCGCTCAGTCGTGTCCAACTCTTTTTGACCCCGTGAATCGCAGCACGCGATGCTTCCCTGTCCATCACAAACTCCTGGAGTTTACTCAAACTCATGTCCATCAAGTCGGTGATGCCATCTAGCCATCTCATCCACTGTCGTCCCCTTCTCCTCCTGCCCCCAATCCCTCCCAGCATCAGGGTCTTTTCCAATGAGTCAACTCTTCGCATGAGCTGGCCAAAGTACTGGAGTTTCAGCTTCAACATCAGTCTTTCCAGTGAACACCCAGGACTGGTCTCCTTTAGGATGGATGGGTTGGATCTCCATTAGGTGAGGATTGACTTGCAAGAGGATAAACTCAGGACAAATATAAGAAGATAGTGTTATTTCATACAACAGTTCAGTTCAGTCACTCAGTCGTGTCTGACTCTTTGTGACCCCATGGACTGCAGCACGCCAGACTTCCCTGTCCAGCACCAACTCCCAGAGCCTACTCAAGCTCATGTCTGTTGAGTTGGTGATGCCATCCAACCATCTCATCCTCTGTTGTCCCTTTCTCCTCCTGCCTTCACTCTTTCCCAGCATCAGGGTCTTTTCCAGTGAGTGAGTTCTTCACATCAGGTGGCCAAATATTGGAGTTTCAGCTTCAGCATCAGTCCTTCCAGTGAATATTCAGGACTGATCTAAGATTCACTGGTTGGATCTCCTTTGCAGTCCAAGGGACTCTCAAGAGGCTTCTCCAACACTGCAGTTCAACAGCATCAGTTCTTGGTACTCAGCTTTCTGTAAAGAAGCTCTCACATCCATACATGACATGCTGGAAAAACCCACCGATATGAGGTGAAAAACTGATTTAGAAATGTAGTAGAATGTGATTTTTTGACCTTTAAAAAATAGAACATAAAACAAGTAGTAAATTAATAGAAACTTAAAAGAGGAGGCAACAGTCGACAAATATAAATGCCTCAAAAAAGACAGGATCATGACAGTCCCATGTGTACCAAGAGAAACTAAGATATTTGTTAGTTATGTCTCTGAGTTTTGTAGCTGGGAGTCAGGGAAACAAACTTTCCGCTTTACTAAGACTGTGGGATTAAGTTTGTCTTTTCCAAAATGGTCTTAGTTTTCTTTACCACATGGTGGCAGCATATATCCATTGGTTTCTGTAATCAGTTTTGGGCTACTCAAAAAAACCCTGTCATTGCCAGAGCTTTACTGTGTTACCTTATTTTCCTTTATATTTCTTATTTCAAATCTGTGTCCTTAAACCAATCAAATACTGTGTCTTCCTAATAAAATTCAGTTGATCTATAACTGGGAGATAGACTTTTAAGAAACAAACTTTTCTGGCATAATATGCCAGATCAAAGGTGTCTCAGTTATTAGCCCTGATATCATAATTATACCTAACAGATAAATTCAGAGATGTTAAAGCTTCGCAAGTACACAGTTAGTTACGCTTTTATTCATATATTCTGCTACTTCATGGCAGATATGAGGTGAAAAACTGATTTAGAAGCGTAATAGAAGGTGATTTTTTGACCTTTAAAAAAGAAGTCACCAATTTTAGTAGATTTCTTGAATTTTCTTTCAGTAATTTTTTCTACATCTTTAGTTACTTGGAAATAATATCTATTGTAGATACACTGGAAAATAAGGCTCATCTTTTGCTTCAAGTTTAGAGTCTGTAAGTGTCAGTAACATAGTCTAATTATAGCATATTTTGAGCTGTTAGGTACGTGAACTTGTGTATAGTACTTAGTGTTTTCATAAGTGCTGTACTTTTATTTTCTATTTATGAAATCTCTTTGTAACAGGTCAGAATTCTGGTCCAGTTCATGTAGTTAAGCTATTTGCAGCTGTTATGCTGTTGTAGTTATTTTCAGCATGCTTCTTTCATTTCAAAAGAAATAAATGTTAATACTAATAGGGCATTAATGAGTCTGTGTGCATGACATTAAGTTTCATGTTGTTATTTAGTCCCAAAGTTGTGTCTGAATCTCTAGCTATCCCATGGACCACAGCTCTCCAGGCTCCTCTGTCCATGGGATGTCCCAGGCAAGAATACTGGAGTGAGTTGCTATTTCCTCCTCCAGGGATCTTCCCAGACCAGGGATCGAACGCACATCTCCTGCATTTGCAGGCAGATTCTTTATGACTGAACCACCAGGGAAGCCCAAAGTTTCATAAAGAAATGATGAAATATTTTTCTCTTATGAGAACTTTGGTAACTAGGAAGCAAAAGTGTTTTGTTCAAGAGAACTTCCTTGTTTAGGAAACATAGTTACATTTGTTGAGAAAACTGCAAGATTACCTTGAGGCTCATCTTAAGTATTCATACGTGAATAATCCTGTCTTTATTTGAATGAAAATGAAGTATTTCATTAATGATACATACTTGTTATTCAGGTTTTTTTTCATTTCAGGGATTGTTTTAACTATTTGTTTTCTGAAGTTTCTTTTTTATCTTGCCCAATGATGAATTTAAAATTCCTTTGTTAGGTACATGCTATGATGATACTCATCAGTTATAATTATTTTAGAGTATCTGACAAATTCATTAGTAAACAGTAGTAGTTTTCCCTCTCTATGTTACATTTAAGTTGAATAAGTGCTGCTTAAAACTTAGTTTCCTAGATGCTTTGATAAGTTCTGATTTTGGTTTGAGATGAAGCTGAGAATCTCAATTTTAATAAACAGCCTACGATTTTATGGTGGCAAGTTCATGGACTGTGAACACAAGTCTCTTTTGTTGTTGTTGTTTACTTATTGAGTTACAGAAACACTTTATATTCTTAATTACATTTAAATTTTTTATGTATTATTACTTCCATTAACTTTCAACATAATTAATATTTTTAATGTATTTATAACACCCCAGAATCTAATTCGCTGTAGTATTACTACTTTGGAGTTTCTAAAGCTCATCTTTTACCTGTGCATCTAAAAGTTGTTGCTTGCTTTTAAACCTGTTTTATTTTTTTACAAGTAATATAAATGACTCAAAAGTTCATGAGAGGGGAAAAGTTCATGGAAAAGCTATTTAAGCTATTGCTTTTAATGAAGGCAATTTAAAATAGGATGTCATCAGAGAAAAGCCTCCTTCATCTGATTGTTTTGTACGTAGCTCTGTGAGGAAACAGATTTTAAAAGAGTTACATCTAGTTCTGCTTCATTGACTACGTTAAAGCCTTTAACTGTGTAGATCACAACAAACTGTGAAAAATTCTTAAAGAGATGGGAATACCAGACCACCTTACCTATCTTCTAAGAAACCTGTATGTAGGTCAAGAAGCAGCAATTAGAATGGAATATGGAACAATGGACTGGTTCAAAATTGGGAAAGGAGTACGATAAGCCTGAATATTGTCACTCTGCTTGTTTAACTTATATACAGGATATGTCATGAGAAATGCCAGGCTGGATGACTCACAAACTGGAATCAAGATTGCTGGGAGAAATATCAATAACTTCAAACATGCAGATAATACCACTTAATGGCAGAAAGTAAAGAGACCCTAAAGAGCCTCTTGATGAGGGTTGAAAGAGGAGAGTGAAAAAGCTGGCTTAAAACTCAGCATTCGAAAAACTAAGATCATGGCATCTAGTCCCCTCACTTCAAGGCAAATAGAAGGGAGAAAAAGTGGAAGCAGTGACAGATTTTATTTTCTTGGGCTCCAAAATCACTGTGGACAGTGACTGCAGCCATGAAATTAAAAGACACTTGCTTCTTGAAAGGAAAGCTATGGCAAACCTAGACAAGATATTAAAGAGCAGAGACATCCCTTTGCCGACAGAGGTCTGTATAGTCAAAGCTGTAGTTTTTCCGGTAGTCATGTATGGATGTGAGAGCTGGACCATAAAGAAGGTTAGCACCAAAGAATTGATGCTTTTGAACTGTGTTGCTGGAGAAGACTCTTGAGAGTCCCTTGGACAGCTAGCAGATCAAATCAGTCAATCCTGAAGGAAATCAGCCCTGAATATTCATTGGAAGGACTAATGCTGATGCTAAAGATCCAATACTTTAGCCATAAACTTCTACATATCAGAGTTTGAGATGGTTGGTAGGCATCATTGACTCAATGGACATGAGCTTGAGCAAATCCTGTGGGATAGTGAAGGACAGGAAAGCCTGGAGTACTGCCGTTCATGGGGTTGCAAGGAGTCAGACAGACTTAGCAGCTAAACGACAACAACAATCAAGAAGCATAATTAAAGAAAAGGGTTTTAGACAAGGAGAAATTAATAAAAGTATAATAATGATAGGAAAGTTTATAATGTACTTCCTTCTGAATTGAATATATCTTATAGACATAAAAATGAGTCAGGGCTAGAAGAAATGAGGCAATCAATAATTCTGATTTAGTTATAATAGAGTTTAAAATGCCTTGGCCAGGGGATATATATATATATATATATATATATTTTTTTTTTTAATGTCAATAAAGGGAATTCCCTGGCTGTCCGGTGCTTAGGGTTTAATTCCTCCTAGGGAATCTAAGATTCCCATAAGCTACACAGGGCGGCCAGTAAATTAATTAATTAATTAAATTCAATGAAAAGTTTACAAAACTATCATGTATATACTTGGCCACATAGTAAAAGAATAAATTTTAAGGACAGATTTAATAGTTCCTATTTTTATTTTAACTTAGTAGTGGTCATTTAAAGGGGACTGGAAATAAATTTGGAAATTAAGAAACTTTTTTTTTAGGTCAAAAGTAATACACTAGAGAAACACTTTTTATATCATAGAGTAAGTAAAAATAAGAAAACAGTGAAAACAAGAATATTTTACATCAAAATCTTATGGACACATTTAAAGCTGTGCCAGAGGAAAATCTGTAGCCTTAAATTACCTTTATAATTAAAGAGAAGGATGATAAATAAAAGCATATAGTAGTCCATTTTAGAAAAAAAAAGAACAATAAAAATAAGGAATTTGGAATTATTGGACATTAATTAATATTGCATGTAGCTCTGTGGTGACAGTCTTAAAAGCTGAAAGAAATGTCCCAACAAAATGTAGATTACCACAATAAGTAGAAGTGGAGAACTTGAATAGAATTACCACAGAGGTATTACACAGTGAATTCTTCATCACTAGTTGTGTCTGACTCTTTGCAACCCCTTGGAATGCAGCACGCCAGGCTTCCCCTTCCTTCACCATCTCCCTGAGTTTGCTCAAACTCATGTCCATTGAGTCACTGATGCCATCCAACCATCTCATCCTCTGTTGCCCACTTCTCCTCCTGCCCTCAGTCTTTCCCAGCATCAGGGACTTTTCCAATGAGTCGGCTCTTCACATCAGGTAGCCAGAATTGGAGCTTCAGCTTCAGCATCTGTCCTTCCAGTGAATATTCAGGGTTGATTTCCTTTAGGATTGACTGCTTTGATCTCCTTGCTGTCCAAGGGAAACAGTAATAAAGGTATATTATTGATGAAGTTACCAGGTTTTTCCCAGGTGAGACTGGCAGTAAAGAACCTGCCTGCCATGCAGGAGAAATAAAAGATGCAGATTCAATCCCTGGGTCAGGAAGAACCCCTGGAGAAGGGCTTGGCAACCCACTCCAGTATTCTTGCCTGAGAATCCTATGGACAGAGAAGCCTGGCAGGCTACAGTCTATAGGATCATGAAGAGATGGACACAACTGAAGTGACTTAGAGCGCATACTCCAGATCACAAATATATTGCCCTGATAGGGTCAGTTGATTTCTATAAGGATCGCTGATTCCAGTTGATTAAACAGTTGTTGTTTAGTTGCTAAGTTGTGTCTTGACTGTTTGCAACCCCATGGACTAAAGCCTGCCAGGCTCCTCTGTCCATAGGATTTCTCAGGCAAGAGTACCGGAGTGGGTTGCCATTTCCTTCTCTAGGGGATCTTCCCTACACAAGGATCTAGCCCACATCTCCTGCACTGGCAGACAGATTCTTTACCACTCTGTCAGCTGGGAGGCACATAATTAAACTATACCAAACTAGCACTGAAAAAGATGGAAAACTCTGAGAAAGATGGTACAAAACAAATCCATCAGCCACTTTTACTTACTACTAAAGTTGCTAAATGTTCAAAAATAAATTCTAGCATTTTATCAAAAAAATAGTGCTTTATGTCTGATACAGTATATTTTAGGACAGAAAGGATAAACCATTGCATCAGCAAGTTAAAGATGAATAACCATTTAATTGTATCATTAAATGAGAAGAGATGATAAAATTCAGTGAACATTCCTAATAAAGAGACTAAGTATTTACTTTAAAAAAAATGTTAGCAAAATACTTTATCCTAAATGGCAAAACAATAGAACTTTTTCTGTAAAAATCAGTAACTAGACACAGACTTGTGTTGCTTATTATTATCTAACGTGGTCTTGGAGGGCCCTAGCAGATGCACTAAGAAGGAAAAACTATCCATGTAAAATTTTGGAAGGACATTAAAATTTTTTTTCTACTAGAAACCACCTAAATTTAATGCAGAAATGTATAAATGATCAATAGCATTTCTTTAGGTTTAGAGAAATAACTGGTAGAGATGGACTTGGGGGAAAATAATTAACTCATGATGCAGATAGTAGACTTGTATGAAGAGGACTATTAAGCTGTATTGTTGAACCTGGAAGCACCATGTCTTAGGAGAAAAAGTCATAAAAGTAGCATTTTTTCCATGTTAATGCATTAATTAACTTCAGTTATTCTATATCCCAAGAATTTTCTGATTTTCTGTGTTTGATTTTTTTGGTGGAAGACAGATAATTCTGTCCAAGGATTGGGCTTGGATAAGTGATTTTAGCTTAAATGAAAAAGTAAGTGTTCTGGAATTGCCAAGAAAAATGTGATGGAAAAAATGTGTAAGGAAGGGGGCATTGAGATTCTGTTACTACCAAGATCCCACTTTATACTTCAAAGTTAAATGTAATATTGACATATAAACAAATATCAGTAGAACAAAATATAGAAATAGATCTAATTATTTACTACAATATTTACCAACAAACGTCTGTCTAGTCGAAGCTATGGTTTTTCCAATAGTCATATATGGATGTGAGAGTTGTACTGTAAAGAAAGCTGAGTGCCGAAGAATTGATGCTTTTGAACTGTAGCGTTGGAGAAGACTCTTGAGAGCCCGTTGGACTGCAAGGAGATCCAACCAGTCCATCCTAAAGGAGATCAGTCCTAAATATTCATTGGAAGGACTGATGCTGAAGCTGAAACTCCAATACTTTGGACACCTGATGCGAAGAACTGACTCATTGGAAGAGACCCTGATGCTGGGAAAGATTGAAGGCAGAAGGAGAAGGGGACGGCAGAAGATGAGATGGTTGGATGGCATCACCAACTCGATGAACATGAATTTGAGTAAGCTCCAGGAGTTGGTGATGGACCGGGAGGCCTAGCGTGCTGCAGTCCATGGGGTCGCAAAGAGTCAGACACAACTGAGTGAGTGAACTGAACTGATTTACCACAATAGTTATAGTTCAATTCAGTTGAGAAAGAATGTTTTTTTAGTATAAGGGTCCTAGCACAAGTGGATGATACTCAACTGTTAAAAAAAAAGTTGATTGTCACGTTTTATACCATACATGTATTAATTCTAGTTGGATTAAAATTTTTAGAAGGAAACCTAAGCCATTACTTCAACAATCATGCCAGTTCTTAAATCAGGGTCCATGTCCCTTTAGGTGGAATGGGAAAAACATTACTTTCACTTCTCAGTGAAATTTAGAGCTTCAGTTATAAATATAAATGCCACAGTAGGTTTGTCACTGCCTAGCGCTCTGTCAGCATTAGAATTCAGGTATTTTCCTATCACAGTTTAGTTACCACAAATATCTTTAGAGATTAGGCTCATCACTATCCCAACCCTAGTGTAGTTGTTAGCCTCCTCACTAGATCTTATCTGTAATGCAGTAATGAAAAAAACGTCGTAGGTCGGGCTTCCCCAGTGATCCAGTGGTTAAGAATCTGCCTTGCAATGCAAGGGACTCTGGTCTGATTAGTGGTCTGGAAGATCCTAAGTGCCACAGAGCGGCTCAGCCTGGGGAGGTACGACGGCTGACCCCACGCTCTAGAGGTTGTGAACTCCAACAACTGAAGCCCTGGTGCTCTGCAACAAGAGAAGCCCGTACACCACAGTGAACATTACCTCCCGCTCACTGCAGCTAGGGAAAGCCTGAGTACAGCAACAAAGACCCAGCACGGCCAAAAAATACATCTGTATTTAAAAAGACAATAAAAGACTCAATTTTTTAAAAGAACATGTATAACTTTAAAAAATATTTCAGTAGTTTTACTGCAGCATGCAGTTAATACTGCAGTATGCAATTAATATTTGAATGACATGGGGTGAAAATCTGCATAGACCTTCTAGTTAGCCCTCTGTACCAGCAATTCTGGGTTTGTGGATTCAACCAACCAAAGATCCTGTAGTACTGTAGTATTTATTATTGAAAAATTTCATCATGTAAGTGGACCTGCATAGTTCAAACCTGTTAGTTATTCAAGGGTCAGCTATAATTTGTTTCCTTTGTAATTCTGCATTATTTTAATTTTTGATTTTAGAAACTTTAGTCTCCGAAGGGGTTCGCAAGGCTCACCAGATTGCCAGTGGGGTCCAGGGCACAGAAAAGTCTTGAAAATTCCTAATTTATATGACTATTAGCAGTACTTCTCAAACTCTAATGTAAATACAAGTCACCCGGGGATCCTGTTAAAATGAAAACTGACAGAGTAGTTCTGGGTCGGGGCCTGAGACTATTCATTGTTAGGATGCCTTCCAGCCTGTGCCCCTTCATGGATTGAACTATGAGTAGCTAAGTTTTGGATTGAGTTGTCCAATGTAGTGGTAACGGCCACCAGGTGCTATTTAATTGAAATTCATGTTCTCAGTTTTACTAGCCACAGGTGGTTAATGACTAGCCTATTGAATGGTACAGATGTAGAACATTGTCATCATTGCAGAAAGTTCTATTGGACACTGTTGTTCTAGAGATTGGAATAGTCTTAGCCAAGACAGAGAAACAAAAAGCTTTAAAAGAAAAAAACAAAAAGGAAGCCACAGGCAAAGTTTAATATTTAAAAGACACATTTTGGTACAAAAATTGTAATGTAGGTGATCCAGAGTTAGTATCAGCACTGTTTAAAGCTCTTAGAAATTAACACGAAAAAGACAGCCCAATGGAAAAATGGAGAAAAATTGTAAATAGACATTTCACAAAAAGTGCAGATCCAAATGTCCAGGTGCTCAAACTAACTAGCATTTTGGGAAATATTATACAATTAAAATAACAGTGAGAACTCAGGTTGGCAAAAATGGAAAAGGTCTAATATCTATGTAGATGTAAGAGAAAAGATACAAACATTGCTGGTAGAAAAGTGAACTGCTGTAGTCTCTTGGAAAGATATCTTGACAACAGCAGTTAAAATGAAAAGCATTCCTCAGCACAACAATCCCAGTGGTGCTCAAACCTTGTCCCATGGAGTGAAATACTAACATGTAAGACTGTGTGCACAGGGAGGTTTGCTACAGCAGGTGCTGGAAGGGGAAAGGAAGGACAGGAAACAATAAATTCTAGTCAATAAAACAACAAGAAAATGGTTACATAAACAATGTACAGTGTACACTGGAATTTTCTGCAGTCATTGACAAGAAAGAATTAGAGAATATCAGTTCTTTTAGGATTTACCCAAGGTACCTATCTTCCCATTTGTGTTCTTTTCATGAGTATATGAATATAGAGAAGAAGAGGGAAAGATGCATGCTATTTGATATGAGTTACCTGAGGATGCAGATGGTATGTCAAAGAGAAGGAAGAAAGAGATCAAAAATATGAAATTTCCTTCTCTTTAACTAGTATGTATGATAGTTCAACAATATATATCAATCGCTCAGTCATGTCTGAGCAAGTAAGGATGTATGGTTCAACAACAGGTGACTTATTAATGGCAAAAGAAAGTCACCTTTGCTTTACTGGTAAATTATCATAGTTATTTTAAATACTTCAACAGTTTAAATGTGCACAAAAAAATTTATATAAATAATTCTTAGTGACTCCATGGTCTGTAGTCTGCCAGGCTCCTCTCTTTATGGAATTTTCTAGGCAAGAATACTGGAGTGGTTTGCCATTTCCTACTACAGAGTATCTTCCCGACTCAGGTGTCAAACCCATATATCTTGGGTTTCCTGCATTGGCAGGCAGATTCTTTACCAGTGAACCCCCTTGGAAGCCCAAATTTTTCCCTTTAGAAAAGCTTAAACTTTTGTTTGAGCTTACATTTGTTGAAAAGATATTGAAAACTATCATGTAATATATCGAAATTTTCATGTTTTTTTTTAGCTTACTTTTAATACTTCAGTTTTGTCTTTTTTTTTTTTTCCCTAAGACTTTAAAGAAGAAGTCTAAATTTTTTTGAAAAAGATTGTATTTCTTGAGGATCTTAACAACAAGTAGTAGTCTCTGGCAGCAAACAGATGGTTGTTTCTTAAAGGAACAGTCTTTAACAATCAAAGATTAATTAGGTTTCTTCTTCTTTTCAATATTTACTTGCTGGGAGTAGGTTATAGGCAATGTGAAACTTGTAAGAGTTCTGAGGAGTGAATTCTCATGTTCTCAGAATAGCTATATTCCATTTCTGCTTCTCTTAGCCACTCTCTCTCTCCCCAGGCAAGAGATCACTTCATTTATTAAAGATTTATTTTGACTTGTAGGTTGCCATTCTTTTCTCAGTTCCTGTGGTGTGAGAGACAAAAGATTTAAATGATGCTTAGAAATTGTATCTAAAGTAATTGCCTTTGGGTTTATGCAGCTGCTAATTGTTTAAAATATGCTATTTAATTGAATCTTTGAATACATTTTTATTTTTGTGGAAAACATTTATTCAATGTTATCTTGTCATGATTTTTATAATATGTTTTAAGAAATAATTGTAGTAATTATTTTAAAGGAAGGGAGTCTAAAATTAACTATGAATTATGCATGTGCCATATTTTAACCTGTAAAATTTGCAGTTAAAGTTGTTTTTTTTTTACCAGCCTGGATTTGGGCAGTAGATAATATTAACATCCAGTCAATGGTTTTATAGGTTCCATGGATAGAATCTGTAAAAATCAGGAACTTGAAGTTAAGAAAGGAATGAACTATTTATGAATTCAAGAACCTGAATTCTAGCCCTATCTCTACTCAATCTGGAATCCAGGACAAAAACACTTAACCCCTCCAGGCCTTAGTGTTCTTATCTTGGAAATAAGAAGATAGTAACAGATTATCTCCAGTGTTTCTTTCATCTCTGAAATTCTCTAATTGTGTCCTGCTCAGCTGCTGTTGTTTGGAAATAAAGAGTCTGGGTGGAGGAGAGACCTCATTTTAAATATAAACATAAATATAAAAAGTTGATAACTTTGCCAAAACACTGTGTAACATAATTTTTTTTGTTTTTATATGGAACAGCAGAGGAACACGTAGAATGAAAAACTAAATGTTTCTTCCATCATGCCCTCTTCCCTTGCGCTGTGACTCACACGTGAATGTCTCCCTGTCCATTCCTAATACCAGCATCCCTGCAGAACTTCTCCCCAGTTATGGTTTTCTTGATTGAAGCCTCTTGCTTTACTTTTTTAAAGCTTTTTAAAATTTTTCTTTAATAAAGAAATTGTGACTGACTTTTTACACAGAGTATATATGTTT
The DNA here is from genome assembly GCF_019320065.1 of Cervus canadensis. Taxonomy (NCBI): domain Eukaryota; kingdom Metazoa; phylum Chordata; class Mammalia; order Artiodactyla; family Cervidae; genus Cervus; species Cervus canadensis. The sequence goes on along the minus strand of NC_057394.1, from coordinate 39,383,984 downwards.
AACCACCATCCAGGCTAAGAAATGGAAGCTCCTTTCATGCAGCTTTTCTCAAAATCTTTGAGAAAATATGGGTTCGTATACATTGCATTGATATCATTGTTTCAACTGAGGGTTTTTCTTTTTTTTTTTTTTGCAGATAATAATCTTTCGTTTCAGTTGGAAAACCGATTCATTAATCCTTAATTGTTAAAGTCACTTTTTCTACATCTTGAGCTTGTTGTCTTAAATGCTAGTGCTGTATAGTCCCTTTATATATCAACATTAGTTGACTCTGCAAGCATTTCCAGTGTAACTACTATGTGAGGTTCCTGGGTGTAACCAGAGATCCAAGAGGACTTCAGGGAACTTCAGAGTGGGTGTGAAGAAAACCGAGGGTTATAGACAAGACAAGAAACATGCAGCCACAATTATTTTTTCAGGCTAGAGGTAGCCTTGTATTATTTCCTATCATGAATAATTTAGGAGATGGAAAAAATGACATTAAACCCAGCAATCAAAATTAGTTCCATTCTAGATATGGAGGAAACCTACAAACAATGAAATCTTCTCAGTGACCTGGATTGTCCTTGATATCCCTGTGCAGTTTTTTTTTTTCTTTATTGAAACAGGACACTGAGACTTGCTGTTAACCAAACCTGTTTACTTTTTATTTAGACATTTTCTGTTAGAAAGAATTGTTGATTGGAAATTTTATGTTTTCTTTTTTACATTTGAAAAAATTAAGTTTTTTACTTCTTTGAATTCAGTCAATTTAATATCCTGGTTTGCTCCTTCTCTTCCAGTTTTTTTGTTGTTCAGTTGCTCAGTCGTGTCCAACTCTTTGCGACCCCATGGACTGCAGCATGCCAGGCTTCCCTGCCCTTCACCATCTCCCGGAACTTGCTCAAACTCGTGTCCATTGTGTTGATGATGCCATCCAACCATCTCATCCTCTGTCATCCCCTTCTCCTCCTGCCTTCTATCTTTCCCGGCATCAGGGTCTTTTCCAATGAGTCAGCTCTTCACATCAGGTGGACAAAGTGTTGAAGCTTCAGCATCGGTTCTTCCAATGAATATTCAGGACTGATTTCCTTTAGGATTGACTGATTTAATCTCCTTGCAGTCCAAAGGACTCTCAAAGGGACTCTCAAAAGTCTTCTCCAACACTGCAATTCAAAAGCATCAATTCTTCGGTGCTCAGCCTTCTTTATGGTCCAACTCTCACATCTGTATGTGACTACTGGAAAAATCATAGCTGTGACTATCTTTAGCCTTAGCCTTGAAGTTTTCTTCCTCTTGTCAGTGTTCTTTCTCTTGTCAGTGTTCCCTGCTTCCTCCCTGTCTTTTTATTGAAACTGCCTGACAGAATCTCAACTCCTGATTTTTCTACCTGAGCGCTACTGAAGAAAATCACAGAGGCAGCTGTAAGTTTATAGTTACCGACTTCAAATGGGCCCACACGATTGTGCTGTAATTCAGTTTTTTTTCTAGTTTTCCCCTTTCTCACAGCAGTTATTTTAGTCATTCAACACTTCATATTTCCAGCTTTCAGCTTTCCTTCTCTCTCTTTCTCAGCCGAATGGTGTTTCATGCCACAGAGAAAAGAGAAATCTTCAGATGAGAACTGCCACAGTTTCTTAGAACAAACCTATTTACATTTGTACTGTTTCTGTTTTGTTTGTTCTTACTGTTTGTGGTGGCAAGAGGCTTACTTTTAAAGAGTAGAAAATCATATGCCTCCAGAAACCAAGAGATAATATAAAATTTGTGAAGCAGTAGGGTAAGAAGTGGTTCTGTGGCTTGCTGGGAACTGATAGGAGCTACCTAAAGACATCCAAATGCAAGTTTTTAATACTCTTTTGTCAGCTGGAGCAAAGCCTGCCTTGATGAGCATGCCTGCTGGGCTAAGACTAGAGAAAATGGAGCCCTCTCAGGGGCTTTACCCCAACCTTCACCATGCCTATCTTCTCCAGTATCAGTACCTCTTTTTCCATTCTTTCGTATCCATTTTAAACATTCTCAAGCTTATCCCATTTTTGGAACCTTTCATTTATCCCGACCCGGGGATCGAACCCATATCTCTTGCATCTCCTGCAATTTTCTTCTCTAACTACTCTACTTTCTCTACTTTTAAACTGAAGAGAGAATTGCCTACTGCTCTGGTGTTCGACAGATTTCAGTTGGAGTCTTTACCATACTGTTCGTGAGCTCTCAGGTTCTTATCCTCTCCAAGCCTACTTTCTTCAACCACAAAAATGAAATGAGTATAATATTAATAATATGCCCAGTCGTAGAGTTAAGTATTAAATGAAAGAATGTAGCTATACTATTCATAGCACCAGAACGGTCATACTGAGTCCTTTGCTTACATACATCTGCTTCAGCCCCTGGCAGTCTGCCTTCTGTACCCATCCCTGAAGCCCTGTTGTGTTGTTTGTGGGTTTTGTCCCCAGTCGTCACTGATAGCCCTGACAGCCTTGCCTCCTCAAAGCAGTTCTTCTTTGGATGTCCCTGCCACACACCCCAGGCTCACGCTCTGCTTCTATGAATCCTCCCTCGGGTTCCTTCGACTCTGTCCTTTCCCCACCCTTTAAATGTTTATCTTCTTCAGCATTCTGTCTCCATCTTTGTGCAGTTGAGCTATCAGTTTGGCTAGAATCTCTCTAGTAGCCAAAGCAAAGGAAGAACATTGTGATGATATTAATGTATAGTTCATGATCATTTACTATGTGTTATAAGCGCTTTACATGTATCACTTGATATAACCTGCACAGCAACTCCATGGGGTCGATGAGGTAGATAAGAGCAATGAAGTGCTGAGAGGTAAACCTGCTCCAAGTGCTGCTCCAGGTAATTCAGTTCTAGGCAGGTGAATTCTGGAGATCTCTGTCCTAACCAGAACAGTATGCATTCTCCCCCAGACAGATGATTAGTAATGTTTAGAAAGGTATAAACATTCTTCAGGAAACTACAGCATCTTCTGGGACACAGATCTGAAGTAACATGTGTGGTGATTCTTTGGGAGAGATGAGAAGGTTTCCTCAGCTATGATCTGCTAATAAATACCCCTTAGTAACATTTCATTCTCATGGAGAATGTCAGTGCAGAATACTATAATATATTACCAACGCAGAACACACCCAGTGTCATTTTTTCACGATTACATTTTTCAAATAGCCATCTGATAGAAATTTGGAGCTAACATTTCACAGTCAGGCCTAATAGTTTAAAAGGGACATGAACAGTGTCTTAGTCTTTTTTGTATTTACAGTATCTAGCCCAGGACCAGTCAGGCCTAATAGTTTAAAAGGGACATAAACACTGTCTTACTCATCTTTGTATCTACAGTATCTAGCCCAGGACCAGTCACTTAGAAATAGTTGAGTCAGTCTGTGACCTGCATGTGACCGCACTGAGCTCGTCAGCTCCTTAAAAAAGAATGACTTGGGACAGGATGTATTTCACGTGACAGGTTCTGGGGGTAGAACTGATGATCGCTTGCAAGATCTGCTGAGTTCAGAGGGTCAGAAGAAGTAGGAACTCCATCCCTGTGTCCTGCTTCTCCTCCCCATTTCCGTATTCATGTTTTTCTTTATTAATTTATTGTATCTATTGCATTCTTACTGTATACCAAGTCCTGTATAAAGTAATAGGGATCCAGTGGTGAACAAGATAAAGTCCCTGCCCTTAAGATGTTTATACTCTGGTGTGAAAAAACTGATTTGATAATACACTAAGATCAGTACTCTGAAGGGAGTGTTGATAGTATTCGGCTCTTCAGGCAGTGAGAACAGGTTAGAGGAAGCAGTGTGTTCAGAGAACCTCAGATCTTTATTAGGGTTGGAGGTGAAATGTGAATGTGAGAAATGGTGAGAAATGAGGCTCACGGGAAACAGGGCCAAGTGTGTATTTAAGGTTTGTACTTCCACTCCTCTTCCACATCTCTGCAATCCCTTTCTACTAGTTTGATGAGTACCAGGAAGCTCAATGTAGAAATGTGTTCCAGGCACCATAAAACTCCTTTTTTGCTGAATACCACAACTGAGACTGCACAGTTAATCTTTTCAGTAACTATTTTTCATTGTGAATGTTTGATATTCATGTGACTCTTTGCCTGTCATTGTGAACTCTTCAAGAACAGGGGCAGTGTTTCATTCATTTCTGTGTCTTTAGCATCTAGTAGTAACTCAATAAATGTTGAAAATTTCATTCGCATTTGAAGTCATTTTATGTGTTATGCTATTCACCAAAGCATAGTTGTCCTATTTTTCTATGAAAAACAGAGTTCAAGTTTTAAACAAATGAACTTATAGACTACTCAGTGAGTTTAAGATTACCTGTCTTTGAGTAAGGAAAAATTACTAAATAGAAAAATAGAGGATTTTTTAAAATTACAAAGATACAGTTCAGCGAAAGAATGCAATACGGAATTTGCTCAAGTATGTTTAGTTTGAATGGTTTGTTACTGTTTTTGATCTATAGACTTATGAGGAAGATCGCAGAAACTACTCTGAGCTTCAAATTAGATGTCAACGTTTGGCCTTAGAATTAGCAGACACAAAACAGTTAATTCAGCAAGGTGACTACCGTCAAGAGAACTATGATAAAGTTAAGAGGTAAGTAGTTAAAATGTCTACATTACTTGTTCTCTTTTTTGGCATGCATCAGTCACTTGAATTCTTACCGTCATCATCATTAATGCTACTTTATTTCTCTTTCTTCTGTTTCCATAGTTTGTTCTTTTCTAAAATGTCATATAGTTGGAACCATACCATATGGAACCTTTTCAGATTGGCTTCTTTGATTTAGTTATATACATTTAAGTTTCCCCCATATCTCTTCATGGCTTGATAGATCATTTGAATAATGAGTAGTATTCTATTGAATAGTACTCACTGAATAATAATATTCCGTTGAATGATAAGTAATATTCCACTGTCAAGATGTAACCACAGTTTACTTATCCATTCACCTGCTGAAGGACATCTTAGTTGCTTCCAAGTTTTGGCAGTTAGGAATAAGGCTGATATAAAAATTCATGTGCCAATTTTTATATGGACATAAATTTTCAACTCCTCTGGGTAAATACCAAAGAGTGTGAGCATACTTGTATGGTAAGCATATGTTTAATTTTGTAGGAAACCAGCCAGGTGTCTGTCCCAAAGTATCTGTACCATTTTGCATTTTCACCAGCAATGAATTAGAGTTCCTGTTGCTCCACACCCTTGCCAGTGTTCGTTATCAGTGTTCTGGATTTTACATTCTAATAGGTGTGTAGTCATATCTCATTGCTTTAATTTGCATTTCTCTGATGACAGGTGATATGGAACATCTTTTCATGTACTTAGTCGCCATCTGTATATCTACCTTGGTGAGGTGTCTGTTAAAGTCTTTGGCTTATATTTTAATTGGGTTGTTTGTTTTCTTACTGTGAATTTTAAGAGTTCTTTGTATATTTTGGATAATAGTCCTTTGTTTATCAGATACATCTTTGGGAAATATTTTCTCCCAGTCTGTGCCATGTCTTCTTATTCTCTTGACTATACCTTATTCTTTATTGTATGAAAGCATGTAGTTTTAGCAGCTTGGTGAGTTTAGATTGTATTTTTAAATCAGTTGTTTTTATTTTATTTAGAAGTTGCTTTTGCCTTTTTAAATGTGATAGGAAACCAGGGAAATCCTATGTGTATAAATATTTTTGAACTCTTACTTGATTATTTTTATTTTATGGAGTGAATGTAAGTACTTTGCAGTTTTATCTAAAGTTTTTTCAGCTATTTCTTTTCAACAAAAGGCACATACACTTTCAAAAAAATGATACTTTCTGAGGATATGTTTCCCATTGTGTTGCTGCTAAATAGCTATAGCATGTAATTTTCCTTTTGCTGGAATAGACTAATGAACCACTACTCTTGAGAAACCTGTATGCAGGTCAGGAAGCAACAGTTAGAACTGTGCATGGAACAACAGACTAGTTCCAAATAGGAAAAGGAGTCCGTCAAGGCTGTGTATTGTCACCCTGCTTATTTAACTTATATGCACAGTACATCATGAGAAATGCTGGGCTGGAAGAAACACAAGCTGGAATCAAGATTGCCAGGAGAAATATCAATAACTTCAGATATGCAGACGACACCACCCTTATGGCAGAAAGTGAAGAGGGACTAAAGAGCCTCTTGGTGAAAGTGAAAGAGGAGAGTGAAAAAGTTGGCTTAAAGCTCAACATTCAAAAAACTAAGATCATGGCATCTGGTCCCATCACTTGATGGGAAATAGATGGGGAAACAGTGTGGAAACAATATCAGACTTTATTTTTCTGGGTTCCAAAATCACTGCAGATGGTGATTACCGCCATGAAATTAAAAGGTGCTTACTCCTTGGAAGAAAAGTTATAACCAACCTAGATAGCATATTAAAAAGCAGAGACATTACTTTGCCAACAAAAGTCTGTCTAGTCAAGGCTATGGTTTTTCCAGTAGTCATGTATGGATGTGAGAGTTGGACAGTGAAGAAAGCTGAGTGCCGAAGAATTGATGCATTTGAACTGTGGTGTTGGAGAAGACTCTTGGGAGTCCCTTGGACTGCAAGGAGATCCAACCAGTCCATCCTAAAGGAGATCAGTCCTGGGTGTTCACTGGAAGGACTGATGCTGAAGCTGAAACTCCAATACTTTGGTCACCTCATGCGAAGAGTTGACTCATTGAAAAAGACCCTGATGCTGGGAGGGATTGGGGGCAGGAGGAGAAGGGGACAACAGAGGATGAGATGGCTGGATGGCATCACTGACTCAGTGGACATGGGTTTGGGTAGACTCTGGGAGTTTGTGATGGACAGGGAGGCCTGGCATGCTGCGATTCATGGTGTTGCAAAGAGTCAGACACGACTGAGCGACTGAACTAAACAACTGAATTTAGCTATATGCCCTTAGGAAATCTCTAATTATTCTAAGCTGAAGTTTTGTCATTTGTGAGTTGGTGCTAATACAAAAACTACGCTGTATAAATTTAGAAGATTGAATAATTTTTATGAAAATATATATGTGTGCATGTATACACATATATGTAGAGAGATTATTCTAGTTGTCCACTGCTGTGTCTACTTGTACCTAAAATAATTCTTGAACCATGTAGTCACTCAGTGAGTGTTTGTTAAATGGATGAATGCTTTATAAACTGTGGAACACCGTAAGTGAATTTGCAAGGATTTGGGAATATAACACTGGTGCTCCTACTCCCAGCATGACTGACATGCAGCGTGCGTTACTGTGTATGTATTATTATATCATAATGTAGTGATTATTAGAGCTTGAAATCCATGACAGCTGTACCTTTGGGTTCTCAAATAAAGCTAGATTTAAAAGAATCATTTCAAAATGAAGTAGATTGTGATGATAAGATGATACTTTGAGTTGGTGTCTTGATGATCTCTCAGGGCTTCCCTTGTGGCTCAGCTGGTGAAGAATCTGCCTGCAACGTGGGAGACCTGGGTTCGATCCATGGGTTGGGAAGATCTCCTGGAGAAGGGAAAGGCTACCCACTCCAGTATTCAGGGCTGGAGAATTCCATAGACTGTACTGCCTGTGGGGCCATAGAGTCAGACACGACTGAGCAACTTTTACTTTCTGCCACTATAAACCTATAGCAACAATAGGTAAAATATGAAAGGAGAAAACTGAAAGGCATAGTCATCAAAATAATCCAGAGTGACCATGAAAGGGTGGGTGAATGAACCGAGATGAGGCCATGAGTTGATAATTCTTTATGGTGAGTGATGAAAACAGGGAGTGGGGTGAGGAGGTGTCTCATTTTATCATCTTTATTTATTTATATATGTTTTCTATAATGAGAATCTAAGAAATAAAAATATAATAAACATCATCATGTACTGGAAATGGAACAGGAAAACAACCAAGCAAGGGTGGCTCAAGCTGAGAATCCTTTGGTTTGCTCAATAGAAAGAATGGATTTTTAAAAATTGGTCTGATCACAAAAATATAAACTGGGAGGAAAAATCACTTTAATGTCCTTGATAAATTCTCACAAATGTACAAAAGAGAACAGGTATGTGGAGATTAGCTGCATCATTATTAGAAAGAATTCAAATGCTTTTTGACAGCAGCATGGAAAACAGATTATAAAAAAAAAGAAAATAGATTATAATTTATTTCTCTAATGTAATTCTGTGTAACAATTAAAATAATTAAATTAGATCTGAATGTATATATTTGCTCACTCAATCGCTTCAGTCATGTCCAACTCTCTGCGACCCCATGAACTGTAGCCCACCAGGCTCCTCTGTCCGTGGGATTCTCCAGGCAGGAATACTGGAGTGAGTTGTCATTTCCTTCTCCAGGAGATCTTCCTGACCCAGGGATCAAACCCATGTCTTTTTATGTCTCCTGCATTGGCAGGCGGATTCTTTACCTCTAGTGCCACCTGGGAAGCCCCTAATGTATACATGGATAAGTCAAACACATTTAATTTTAAGAAGCAAAATGCATACGCCCATCTTTCTTTTTTACACTAAAAAATCATAGCAAAAGTCATTACCTTGTGAGAAGAAAAACATTTGTATGTAAAGACATAAAATACTTAACATGAACCAGAATGTTAATACTGATAGTCATCTTTAGTTAGTGGGTTTATGGGTGATTGTTATTTTTTAACTTGTGCTTTGCTCAAGTATAAATACACTATTTTGTTAAGCAGAAAAAATCTTAGAAGTCATCTTTCTAAATGAGTTATTGAAAACCTAATGAAAAGAAAAACAATTTTTAATAGCTCTCCCCATGGAAACACCAGGAGAGTGTAAAGGGCAGAGGAATTGATTCTGACTATAGAGGACAAGTTAAGAAATAGTAAATCTGTTTCTCTGCTCATTTTTTAAGATACCTGTTTGTAGTTTTGGTCCAATTCTTAGTTTTGCTGTGTTGGGGAAAGAGCTGATCTAAGAATGGAAATTAGAATCTCTGGGTAATCATGAACAATTTGTGAATGAAGCAGTCGCAAGAATGCCTGCCTGTGTATCAGGAACACAATCTGAGTAATGAGTGAAGGGCTTTTGAGCCTAACAACTGAAAGCCTAGAGCCATGTTTAAATTCTTTAGAAGTTTTGACTTCCAGATTAGATTGAAAATGATTAGTGAAAAGACACCAGAATATATCTTTAAAAGTTTTATTGTTTACTTTTGTCAGTGTAGCTTACATATTTATTTTTTACAGATAATAAATTTATATTTATCTGAGCAAGATCTCAGAGAGTCTCCTAAATTTGAAAAACAGATCCTTTATTGTTCACAGAATGACACTGAAGTATCTCTGTTCAGTTTCCTGAAATATAATCAACCCTTTTAAAATGCTTGTTATAAAAAGAGATGTAGAATTTGCATATGTACTTGAGTTCTAGTTTAATAAAAATAAATGTATTTGAATTTTATAGTGAGCGTGATGCATTTGAACAGGAAGCAACTGACTTAAGGAGAAAATATGAAGTACTTGAAGCCTCTCACATAACTCAAGCTAAAGAAAGAAATGAATTATCAAAAGAGGTAAGCTTATAGAGTCACTTGTTTGTGTGTTCGTTTTTAATATTTATTTATTTGACTGGGTTGAGTCTTCATTGAGGCACGCAGAATCTTTATTGTGTCATGGCTATGCGGGATCTTTGTCCATCGCATGTGGAGTCTTAGTTCCCTGACCAGGGATTGGTCCTACATCCCTGCATTGCAGGGTGGATTCTTTAACCACTGGACCACCAGGGAAGTCCCGAGTCACTTGTTTTTTATTGTACAGTGATTGTGGACATAGCCCAGGGCTAGAATTGTGAGGCAAATTGCTTCTTTTTTGATGTAGTTGCTGGAAAGAAGGGACTTCTTAGTAGCTCTGTTTGGATGGAAAATTTCGTGGTAAGAATTGGCCTCTTTATGTGTTGAGCACAAGCACAAATGAAAGAAATAATTCAGTAAACCCTGAAAAGTAGGATGACGTTGCCCTGGACACTCTCTGCCTGTGTGCAGGTGGCCACCTTACGACAGACTGTGACTTTGCTCCAAAAGGATAAAGAATATCTCAGCCGCCAAAACACGGAGCTCAGTGTGCGCCATGCCCACGAGGAGGATCGTCTGGAAAGACTTCAAGCTCAACTTGAAGAAACCAAAAAGGCTAGGGAAGAGATGTATGAAAAATACGTAGCATCCAGGCAAGGTTTACATTATTTTCCATATAAATAGATATAAATCAAGCCATCTTCTTTGAGGGAACTCCTGGCTTTGGGGACAAATAATCATTTGTTGATAAGGTTTATAGGATAATGTTAAGATAATTGTTTTTGTTTCTTCACAAGATACTCATATTCTAACTGATTTTTTTTCTTAAGACATTTTGTTTTTTTCCAAAAGCCTGTTTCTTTTAGGTAGGGATATATACACTGTTACTGTTTTTATTTATTTTTTTCTTATAATGTAATCTTTTTAGCTCCCAATAACTAAGATCTCTATTTAAGTGTTTTAAGAAAGTATTTATATACTTTCATATATTTAGTGTTAGTCACTCAGTCATGTCCCCATGGGCTGTAGACTGCCAGGCTCCTCTGTCCATGGGATTTCCCAGCATAGGTTGCCATTTCCTACTCCAGGGGATCTTCCTGACCCAGAGATAGAACCCAGGACTCCTGCATTGCAGACAGATTCTTTACCATATATTTACATGCCTCATATATATCTCTTCAGAAGGTATTTATTTTATCAGCATTTTTGTGAGCATTTCAAAAACTAAAATTCTAAATTTTATCCTTAAGACTTCATATATTCATAACATTTTTCTCAGCTTGTGGTATTTTTCTTCACTTTGTGCTTCTGCTAATACCCTATGTAATGCTTTGTGACTTTGCCGAGAGATCACAGTGACTGTGGTTGTTGTGCTTAGAAGGAAAGTTTTTGTAAAGCGTCCACGAGGGTCTTTTTTTTTTTTAAGATTGTTCCCTAATATGCACCACATCAGATAATTATTTCTAAATGAAGTACATTCCACAATGCATTGGTTTTAAAGTCTTTGGCCATATGCATTAAAAACTATTAGTAAAATATTTTTGAAGGTGAATAATTATCCAACATGAACTAACATTTTTTATAGTGATTAAGCCTTTGTGGCAATATGTTTAAAAGGAAATCTTAGATGGAACTACTTTGAAACAGTATTTTTAGGAATTATTAAACTTTATATCTAATACTGTTTTTTTAAGGAACATTGTATGTAGAGCATATTTGATGTAAGGTATTAAAATCTTAGATGAAGGACAAAGACCTATTTCTTTTACCAAAAAAAAAAAATAATAATAATGGATATTCCTTTTGACTCCTTTCAGAGACCATTATAAAACAGAATATGAAAATAAACTACGTGATGAACTGGAACAGATCAAATTGAAAACTAATCAAGAAATCGATCAACTCCGAAGTGCCTCTCGGGAAATGTATGAACGGGAAAACAGGTAAAAAAAAAAAAAAAGAAAAGTAGGACATTTCTGTGATATTTTATTGGTGTTTGAAGCTTATAGTTTTATTGAAATTAAACTTTAGTTCATGATGTAATGTCTTTTTTAATATGTTAAAGTTTGTCATAAATCTAAATCTAAGTGTAATGGAATATTAAAGTTCTCAGGCCTTTGATAACTAGCTTACAACAGGGTTTGTCAGACATTAGGCCTGTTTATTCTGTTATTCCTATTATCTTTTTATTACCCTGTTAACTTGTCCTTTTGCCTTTATTAAGGACAGAAATGAAAAGGAAATTAGAATTAAGAGATATTAGTTCTTCCAGTAACATGCCAGTGATTTCTCCAGGAAATTTCAAAGACTGGAATAATAATAAGAAATATTGCTTATGCCTCATTTAGCTGCTGGACCTAAAAGAAATCATATTTTTAGATAATCTTAAAGAAGGATAAGTTTTATTCATGCAGTTACTTTGGCATATATCAGGTTTCCTTAGTGATTAGCAGTATTAAGGGAAAAATAAATGCTACTTATTTCAATAGCAGTTATTTTTATATACCATCATTATGATTCATATGGCTTTTCAAAGTTGACATTTAGAGGGAAATTTATTTGGAAATTAACTTAATTGTCATACTAGTTTATTAACACTGACTTGAGTGTGTTTGGTCTTTGCCAATAAGCAAGACTTTAAATCAGACTGTGACTTTTGGACTCTGTGGGAGAAGGCGAGGGTGGGATATTCTGAGAGAATAGTATTGAAACAAGTGTACTATCAAGTGTGAAACAGATCGCCAGCCCAGGTTGGATGCATGAGACAAGTGCTCAGGGCTGGTGCACTGGGAAGACCCAGAGGGATGGGATGGGGAGGGAGGCGGGATGGGGGATCGGGATGGGGAGCACATGTAAATACATGGCTGATGTCAATGTATGGCAAAAACCACTACAATACTGTAAAGTAATTAGCCTCCAACTAATAAAAAGAAATGGGAAAAAAAAAAAGAGATGTCAGAAAAAAATAAATAAATCAGACTGTGGTTGGTATTAGAGAAGTTTACACGTGTACTCTCAGAACAATAAATTTATTTAGCAAATATTTACTAACCATGTACTGATACATGTCATGAGCCATAGATACAGTGGTGACCTTTACCTTCACAAAGCTGGCAGTCTAATGGAGAAATAAAGGAACAATGAGCAAAAGTATGATGATAATAGAGCAAATGGCAGGATACTCAGAATGAGACCACATAGACTCAAGGTGTATCTAACTGAGGCCTGGGAGGAATTGGGGAAGGTTACATGGAGGGAGAAATGCGTATGCTAACATCGGCATGGTGACTAAGAGTAAGACCGTCAGTTATGGAAGGGAAGGAAATTAGGGGCACTGATGCATACCCTGGAGACAAGTCAAAATGAAGTTTTTTTAACAAGCTGCAAATAATTTAGTATGGTTAGCCCATAGACTGAGAGACAGTGAGTTGTAAGAAATGAAGCAGAAAAGGGAAATGGGCCCTAATTATGCATTTGAGCCATTGTCTAACATCATAAAGGGTTAGAAGATTTTGAGACTATGCATGATATGATCTGACTTTATATAAGAAGTCCATTCTGTGATGTGGAGGAAGATTGAGTGTATGAAGCTGTGGACAAGGAGGCCTCTTTTAGAGATTGTTTCCCTTACCAAGGTGGCAAGTAATGATGGAACTACAATAGTAGCAGCAGAAATGGGGAGGATTGGGCCAGACTGGGGAAAATGCTCAGGAGGTAGAACTAAGCTAACTGGATAGTTAGGAGGATTCAGTGACTAGATTGGACTGGGGAGTGAGAAGGATGTCACTAGGTTCTTGACTGGGCAACCGTGGGGACAGTGATGCAGTCTTTAAAGCATCAGAAAAATACATGGCTTCACCTGAGAAACATGACAAATTTAGTTTAGTTTTATTAAGTGTCTGTGACATATGTAAATAGAAAAATTGACTGTATAAGATCTGAATCTTAGAAGAAAGATCCAGACATGCGCTAAACCTGTGGCATAGGTAATGCTACTGTTCTCTTTTACAAAGAAGTGCTTTTAGTCCTGTGACTCAGTTCTGTTATGGGATTTTGTAATAAAGGCTTTTATTGGTCAACTTAAAAATCTTAAAATTTATGGGATTGTTTCTATGATAAACATGCATGATTACTTCCAAATAGTACACATAGCCACATAAACCTTCGTATGTAGCCATTTTCAGAATGTACTGATTTTTCAGTTTTTGTTGTTATTGTGGGTGGTGGTAGTGATTTTCATTTTTTCTAAAGTCCTTTAAAATACAGCTCATGTATTTGCAATTTGTATTTACAAATTACAAATGCAATTTATAAATTATATTTACAAATTTACATGTATTTACAAATTGATGTAAACTAGCCCCTCTTCTCTAAAATGATTGGTAGCAGTAGGTTGGGAAACAGATGATGGAACCATTTCTGGAAGCAGGGAAAATGAGCAGGTTTCCTTTTCCCCTGTATTCTGACTCCATAGCCACGTCAAAGTGGATGCCACCTAGTCAGGTTCTTCCTGGGATTGGGGCTGCTGCTGCTGCTGCTACTGCTAAGTCGCTTCAGTCGTGTCTGACTCTGTGCGACCCCATAGGCAGCAGCCCACCAGGCTCCCCCGTCCCTGGGATTCTCCAGGCAAGAACACTGGCGTGGGCTGCCATTTCCTTCTCCAATGCATAAAAGTGAAAAGTGAAAGTGAGGTCGCTCAGTCATGTCTGACTCTTCGCGACCCCATGGACTACAACCTACCAGGCTCCTCCGTCCATGGGATTTTCCAGGCAAGAGTACTGGAGTGGGGTGCCATTGCCTTCTCCAGGGATTGGGGCTACCACCCTAGAAACCCCAGCCAGCCACCAGGATGACTGCATGATAGTGAATCTAGGGTGGATGGTTGCCACCAGGTGGAGCCAGACTGCAGCCTGGGCCCCCAGCCAGCTGTGATACAGGCTCACCTGTATCATTTTATTAACTGCACAGTAATCTAATCGTATGTTTTATGTGGCTGAATTCTTTTGAATCCCAGTTTCCTCACTCTGGCAGGAGTTAACTGTAGTTAGAGTTTGCATTCCACTTGTCTTTCACAAGGTAAAAATAAATTGTAAATTATTTCCTTTGAAACTTACAGCAAAATAATTAAGGAAAGGGTTTTAGTGTTCCTTGCTATGAAACATGATATCCCGAAAACACAAGAGTACTCATTTAGGTGTTTTTGTGTCTGAGCAAATTGATCACTTGTTTTGGACTTATATGTTTATGCTGATTACTTTTACTTCATCAAAGTGTGCTGTCATAATATTAATTAAAATGGAAAAGGTACTTACACTTGCATATATGTACTTAGTCTCCTTGCCCCTTGGGCAATAAGCATTTTTAGGAGATAGATTAGAGAAATATGTTTTGCTTTTGGTTTGTTTTCTATGCAGTGGAGGATATTATAAGAGAATGCCTTTTTAAAGACTTAAACATAAGTCATGACACTGTAAAACCCCTAGAGAGAAATACACAAAATATTCTCTAACATAAGTTGTAGCAATCAGTCTCTCAAGTCAATAGACATAAAAGCAAAAATAAACAAATGGACCTAATCAAACATATAAACTTGTGCATAACAAAGGAAACCATAAACAAAATGAAAAAAATGGCATATAGAATGGGAGAAAATATTTGCATATAATACAACAAGGCTTCATTTCCAAAATATACAAATAGTTCATATAACCCAATAACGAAAAAGCAAACAACCCAATCAAATAATGAGCAGAAGACCTAAATAGACATTTATCCAAAGAAGACACACAGATGGCCAATAGACACCTGAAAAGATGCTCAATGTGTCTAATTATTAGAGAGATGCAAATCAAAACTACAGTGAAGTGTCACTTCACACCAGTCAGAATGGCCATCATTTAAAAGTCTAAAAATAACAAAAATGATGGAGAGAGTGTGGAGAAAAGGGAATCTCCTACATTGTTGGTGGGAATGTAAATTGGTTGCACCCACTATGGAAAACAGAATGGAGATTCCTTTAAAACCTAAAAATAGTTGCTGTATGATTCAGCATTCCTACTCCTGGGCATATATCTGGAGAAAACTCTATAATTGAAAAAGATATGTGCACCCATGTGTTCATAGCAGCTATACAATAAAATAGTACTCAACCATAAAAAAGAATGAAACAGTGCCCCTATATGGCAGCATCATGGACGGACTGAAAGATTATCACATTAAGTGAAGTAAGGCAGACAGACAAAGATGAAAACTGTATGACATCAGGTATATGTAGAATCTAAAATATAATACAAATGAACTTATTTACAATACAGAAACATTCTCACAGACAGAGAAAATAAACTTAGGGTTACCAAAGGAGGGGCAGGCGTAAATTAGGAATTCAGGATTAACAGATACAAACTACAAGATCCTACTGTATATTATAGGGTACTATATTCGGTATCCTGTAATAAACCATAATGGGCTTCCCTGATGGTTGACTGGTAAAGAATCAACCTGCCAATGCAGGAAATGTGAGTTTGATTCCTGAGTTGGGAAGATCGCCTGGAGAGGGAAATGGCAACCCACTCTAGTATTCTTGCCTGAAAAATTCCATGGACAGAGGAGCCTGGCAGGCTACAGTCCATGGAGTCACAAAAGAGTCGGACACAACTGAGTGACTAAATAGCAACAACCATGAACCATAATGGGGAAAAAAAAATATGTACTGAAGGGTTGAGATTTAATGAAGTAATTTTGCTACTTTAATAAAGAGAAAGAGTGCCTTTTATTTTCTCTTCTTAGATGTAAAAGGAAGATGGAACTCATTCCATCCAATCTTGATCTGCCTCTGTGGTCAGTCATACCAGTAGTTTGTGAAGTTAAGGGGTTGAGAGGTAAGGGGAAGAGAAAATAGAGATGAAGACTTAAGAAATGGCTGAGATAAGCAAAAAGAGAACTTATGTATTTGATACATCTAAAATACTTTATTTAGAATTATTATGTGTATAGCATGCTTTGGCTCAGTCTAGGAGTTTGGGTTTCTTGTCTTTTTCTGGACTTTATTCTTCTTTAAAATGATACTTGGAAGCTGTGTGAAATAATGAATGAAACTCACTCTAGTGGTGAGATTTACTATATAAAAGACTTCTTACTTAGTAGGACCCTCTTGTGCATTTGGAAGAAAAGCATTATTCCCTGAACAGGGAGTATAGTGTGAGAGAGATTTGGAATGAGACAAATTCTGGCTGTACGACTTTATTAGCTGAGTGAATATGTTACTTAATATCACTGAAGTTTAATTTTTTGTTATATAAAATGAGCTAGTATATTTCACAGGGTGATCTGTAAGTTCTAAATGAGATAAAATGTGAAAAAATGTACACTATAAACTATAAAGCTGTATATAAATGGTAGTTATTTAGGTACCTTTTATTTATGCTGCTGCTGCTGCTAATTTGCTTCAGTCGTGTCTGACTCTGTGCGACCCCATAGATGGCAGCCCACCAGGCTCCCCCATCCCTGGGATTCTCCAGGCAAGAACACTGGAGTGGGTTGCCATTTCCTTCTCCAGTGCATGAAAGTGAAAAGTGAAAGTGAAGTTGCTCAGTCGTGTATGACTCTTTGCAACCCCATGGACTGCAGCCCACCAGGCTCCTCTGTCGATGGGATCTTCCAAGCAAGAGTACTGGAGTGGGGTGCCATGGCCTTCTCCGTTTTATTTATGAGAAGTGCTTAAAAAATTTCTTTTATCCACTATGTTGACAGTTTAAGTAAAATGAGCATATTATAAAAGAAAACTGGTAACATCATGGAATTGTTTGCATGCCTGTGTGCTCAGTTGCCAAGTCGTGTTCGACTGCAGCCCCGTGGTCTGCAGCCCACCAGACTCCTCTGTCCGTGAGTTCTCTAGGCAAGAATACTGGAGTAGGTAGCCATTCCCTTCTCCGAGGGATCTTCCCGACCCAGGGATCAAACTCAGGTCTCCTTCATTGCCGACACGTTCTTCACCATCTGAGCTACCAGGGAAGCCCTGGAATTGTTTATCGTCACTAAAAAGGCAGTATTATAAAATACATAATTATTCTTAAGTGTTGATTTCCATGGCATTTATCCATTTTTGTTAAATAAGACAATATAAGCATAGAGGGTCTGCATGCCATTTGTTTCAGTCTAAATTTCTGCATTAAATGGCTTACTTACTGTTGATTAATATTGTAAAATGGTGAAATAAGAGGAGATAAATTCAGCTGATTAAGTTTTTCCGGAATGTAAAACTGATTCATTATTATAACCACAGAAAGAGCTATACGCATAGTAACACTGTAAAAAGAGTTGAGTAAAGAAGAGTTTGTGAGAGATGCTCATTATACTCTTTTTTTTTTTTCTGCACAGAAAAATATGAAAATGCAAATTGCTTTACAGTTATTTAAAAGGGGGAAGGCAGTAGGGAAAAGGAGATCAAAAATATGCTTTTAAGTGTAACAATTAGTATTGCTTTAGTGATTTTATTTTCCCACCATATCACTGAAAACCATCTTGACCACAATTTATCATCTTCCAAAGTACTCAAGAAGAAATTTAAAGAAATAGAAGACTTAAGTTTTGCGTAGAATCTCAGAGTGATAAGCACCTTTGAATCTTGGATCTGTTTATTTACAAAAGTTAGTTGAGTATACATAACACATTACAATAGGTGAATTGCAACTAGTGTACAGGGATTTCGTTCGTGATTTGAGAAGTGTATGCCCTCATTAGCACTTAAACAAGCATACTTCTTTCACTCATATCTTAACAGATATGGGGCGGGGTGTGGGGGGGAACATGCCACATGACAGGGGGGTCTTCCCACCAGGGGTTGAACTCATGCTCCCTGCAATGGGAACATGGAGTCTAGAGCATGGAGTCTTAAACCACTGGACTGCCAGGGATGCCCTGTATATTTTTAAAGTTCTTTTATGAAAAAACTTAACCATATTCATACTGTCTTTGCAGTTAGACTATTCTGAAAGTATGTGGCTTTACAGATAACATCTCAAATAATTGTAAATGAAGTTTTATTATTAGCTATTTCTTGTTGTACATTGTTTTATTTATGCCCTGTAGGTGATTACCGCAGGCGTTCACTGCTTAATTAATAATATTTAAGAATTCTCAAGGTGTTTAGGGTGTTCCAGGTATGAAGCAGTGGGAGTTTGAGTTATGCAAAAACTTAGATTTGCCTGCACTGTTTAGTTCATAGGATGGTGAGAGAGGCTGGCTGAAGAATAGGGTCAGATTTTTAAATGTTCTGTTGTCAGGTTATTTTAGGAGATTTTATAGTAAAAGAGTGACATGATATATTCAGTTTTTTGTAACCACAGTTGCAGTGTAAGGTGGATTATGATTGTAAAGGACATGAAGGCAGGAAGACTGGTTAGGAGACAGTTGCAAAATTTAAGTGAATATGAAAAATGGAAAGAGAAAATAAAAGTTGAAAGAATATTTATAGTAGAATTGACAAGACCTGGTGATTGGCAGGAAGTGAATAAGAATGACTCATCTCTTCTGCTGAGTCTCTATTCTGTTCTAGTCTCAGAGAGATGACTAGTTAGACATGGCCATTAACTCAAGGTTATAAACAAAATTGAGAAAGGAAGATAATTAATTCCTGATGTTTTACAGATATGACAGCTCCGATCAAGCTCCAAAGTACCTTCTCTAAGATCATATTGTTTGTCTGTTGTTCATTAAGACAATTTTAATTTTATTATTTGTTTTATTATTATTGGGGTAGCATTTGATTTATAACATTATATACAGTTTCATGGATACAGCAGTGTATATCTACTTGTGTACAGCGGTGTATACAGATACCCTGCAACATGCTCACCACCAAAACTTTGTTTTTCATCTGTCATCATACAGTTGGTCACTTTTACCCATTTTGCCCTTCCCTTCCCTTTCTCCTCTAGTAACCACCACACTGTTCTCTGTATGTTTGTGTTTGTTTCTGTTTGGTTTGGTTTGTTCATTTACTTTGTTTTTATTTATTTACTAGTTTTTTATAGTCCACCTATGAGTTAGATCATACAATATTTGTCTTTCTCCATCTGACATACTTCATTTGGCATAATAACCTCAAGGTCCATCCATGTTATTGCAAATGGCAAGATTTCATCTCTTTTTTATTGCTGAGCACTATTCCATTGTGTGTGTGTGTGTGTGTGTGTGTGTGTTCAAATTAGTGTTTTCTTGTTCTTAGACTATATATCCAAAAGTGAGATAACTGGATCATATGGGAGTTCTATTCTTAGTTTTTTGAAGAATCTTCATACTGTCTTCCATAGTGGCTGCACCAATTTACATTCCCACCAACAGTAATTAAGGGGTCCGTTTTCTCCACATCCTCTTCAACACTTGTTATTTCTTGTCTTTTTGATAATAGTTGTTCTTGTCAGGTGTAAGGTAATAGCTCGTTGTGGTTTTGCTTTGCGTTTCTCTAATAATTGATGATTTTGAACATCTTTTCATGTACCTATTGAGCACCTGTATGTCTTCCTTTGAAAAATGTCTGTTAAGCTCTTCTGCCCATTTTTATTTGGGTTGTTTTTTGTTATTGAGTTGTATGAGTTCTTTATATATTTTGTATATTAATCCCTTATATTGTGTGTATCATTTACAAACATCTTCTCCCATTCAGTAGGATCACTGTTGTGTTATTGATGATTTTCTTCACTGTGCAGGTTATTAATTTAATGTTATCTATTTGTTTATTTTTGCCTTTGTTTCCCTTGCCTGAAAAGACATATCTGGAAAAATATTGCTAAGACTGATGTCAGAGAGCATACTGCTTATGTTTTCTTTGAAGAGTTTTATGGTTTCAGGTCTTACATTCAGATTTTTAATCCATTTTGAGTAAATTTTGTTTATGATGTGAAATAGTTTTTTGCATGTGGCTGTCCAGTTTTCACAACACCATTTATTGAGGAGGCAGTCCTTTCTCTACTGTATGTTCTTTGCTCCTTTGTCATCCCACATGTGTCAGTTTATTTCTGGGCTCTCTATTTTGTCACACTGATCCATATATCTGTTTTTCTGCCAGTACCATTCTGTTTTGATTACCGTGGCTTTGGAGTATAGGTCGAAGGCAGGATGTGTGATGCCTACAGTTGTGTTCCTTTTTCTCAGGATTGCTTTGGCTGTTAGAGATCTTTTGTGGGTCTGTGTGATTTTTAGAAAGTTTTGTTCTGTTTCTGTGAAAAAATATCCTTGGGGTTTTGATAGGGAAAACCTTGAGCTTTAGACTGCTCTAGGTAATAAGGACATTTCGACAACGTTAATTCTTCCAGTCCATGAGCACAGAACATCTCTCCACCTGTTTGTGTCTTTTTGAGTGTCTTTCAACAATAAGATCACAGAGTTTATAACTAGGAATTTTCTCTACTGTGCCCCAGATGTAGTTCCCCTCAGCCCTCAGGAAAGACCCTGAGGCAAGAAGGGATCTTAAGCTGCTGAAGCTTCTGTAGCAGTTTTCTCTGTTTTCCCCAGGATACTCTTACAAATATTATTGTTTTATTTTTATACAATAAAAAATCTTGGGAAGCATTGCCCTAATTGTCATTCTGTAAATGAATACCTTCATGTTTTTAAAATTTTTTATTGAGTATAATTGACTTGCATTATATCAGCTTCTGGTATACAGCATAATAATTCAGCCTTTTTAATAGATCATATCAATGCAAAGTAATCA
The DNA here is from genome assembly GCF_019320065.1 of Cervus canadensis. NCBI lineage: Eukaryota > Metazoa > Chordata > Mammalia > Artiodactyla > Cervidae > Cervus > Cervus canadensis. Next base: position 39,362,748 of record NC_057394.1, on the reverse strand, counting down.
CAAAATCATGGCTATAGTTCCCTGTGCGGTACAATACATTCTTATTGCTTATTTATTTTATACATAGTAGTTTGTGTCTTTTAATCTCATACACCTATCTCTCCCCTCCCCTAGATTTTCATATTTAGATTACATACTAACTATAGCTACTATTTATTGAGTGTGCATAAATAGATGTATCACATACATTGTAGAGAGAATTAAATGGAGCATTTTATGAGGTTGTAGGTTTTAATATCTCCATTTTACACTGTAGAAACTGAGACACTGAGAGGTTGTGATTTTTCTGTAATTGTAGACATTTTAACTGGTGAAACTAGACACCTCTGACTCTATAATGTAATGAAGATTCCCATCTTACTGGCCAAGGCTATGAAAATTGACAAAAAATTTCTTACTGAAACTAATTTTAGTGATAATGTTTTGGGGAAAGAATCTCAGCCTTTTCAGAGAATTTGCAAATCTTGAAGGCTTCACAGGTGGTGCTAGTGATAAAAGAATCTGCCTGCCAGTGCAGGAGACTTAAGAGATGGGGACTTGATCCAGGTTCAGGAAGATCCCCTGGAGGAGGGCATGGCAATTTGCTCCAGTATTTTTGCCTAGAGAATCCCCATGGACAGAGGAGCCTGGTGGGCTACAGTCCACAGGGTCTCAAAGGGTTGGACATGACTAAAGCAACTTAGCATGCACATATGCACACAAACCCTACTTCACACTTGAAAGCTGAGTGTGAATTATGAGAACTGTATAAAAGCATTTGTAATTTTGAAAATTAGAGAAGAGACTTTTATTTTTCTATAAAATGGTATTTTTTGACAGGGCCTGCCTCTCTGAGACTCCTCTCCTGAGTCCCAGGCTCTGCACCTGTAATTAGAGCCAGTCCCCTCTCTGCTGCACAAGGGCACACTCCAGCAGTTCTCCCTTCTGTCTCCTACACTAGCAGTTTCCCCCTTTTCCCCATGTATAAGCATTTTGTTTCTCCTCTCTTTAAAAAACCTCTGTACCTCCACCTCCCACCCTAACCCCCATTTCTAACCACTGTCCCCGTTTGTTGCTCTGCTTTGCGGCCAGATTCCTGCAAAGAGGTTATATGCTCATTTTTTGTTGTTGTCAGTCAGTCGTGTCCTACTCTTGGTGTCCCCATGGACTGCAGCACGCCAGGCTTCCCTGTCCTTCACCATCTCCCAGAGTTTATTCAAATTCATGTCAGTGATGCCAACCATCTCATCCCCTCTCGTCCCCCTCTCCTCCTGCCTTCAGTCTTTCCCAGCATCAGGGTCGTTTCCAGTGAGTTGGCTCTTCGCCTCAGGTGGCCAAAGTATTGGAGCTTCAGCTTAAGCATCAGTACTTCCAGTGAATATTCAGGGTTGATTTCCTTTAGGATTGACTGGTTCGATCTCCTTGCTGTCCAGGGACTCTCAAGAGTCTTCCTCAGCACCACAGTTCAAAAGCATCAATTCTTCGACACTCAGCCTTTTTCATTGTCCAACTCTCACATCCGTACATGACTATTCATTCTTTACCCCATTTTAAAAGTTCACTAGCAAGCTTTGTCCTCTTCCCCCATACCAGTCTAACAAAGCTACTCTTACCAAAGCCCCCAGAGACCATGTTGCCCAAAGTGTAGTGGTCAGGTTCTTAGTTCTCATCTTACTTGACCACAGCAATGTTGAATACAGTTGATTACTCCCTCTTCCTGGAAACATAGTCTAACTGCCTTCCAGGATCCCGCACCGTGACTTTTGCCCTTCCTCGCTGGCTGTCCTCATTTTCTTTACTGGTCCTCCCCGTCTCCTCGACATCTTTGGCAGCTGCTTCCATGGCGTTTCCACTTGGTTATGTAATAAGCTGATCTTTAATTCAACGTGTCTAGAAGCAAACTTCTGTCCCTCCATCCTAGCTCTGCCTCAGTCTGTTGCTGCTGCTGCTAAGTCACTTCAGTCGTGTCTGACTCTGTGCGACCCCATAGATGGCAGCCCACCAGGCTCCCCCACCCCTGGGATTCTCCAGGCAAGAACACTGGAGTGGGTTGCCATTTCCTTCTCCAGTGCATGAAAGGAAAAGTGAAAGTGAAGTCGCTCAGTCGTGTCCGACTCTTCGCAACCCCATGGACTGCAGCCTGCCAGGCTCCTCCGTCCATGGGATTTTCCAGGCGAGAGTACTGGGGTGGGGTGCCATTGCCTTCTTCCTGCCCCAGTCTGACCCAGTGCAATTAAAGACAACTCTAGTCTTCTCGCTCAGACCAAAAACCTTGAGATCCTTTTCAAAATCTCTTTCTTATTTTCCATGTTTTATTCATTCTAAGATCCTTTTGATTATGTCTTCAGAATTTATTGATCTTTTATCATCTCACAGATATAGCCTCAGTTCAAGTGACCATTATCTCTTGCTCTGATTACTGCAAGAACCCCTTAAGTGGTCACAAATCTTCCTTCTGTGTTCCTGTTAAATAGTAGGTCAAATTGGATCACTCCTCTGCTCAGGTAAAAAGGCATTCCATCTTACTCCATCAAAGTTTAAATGATTAAAAACAAAATAATAAGTGATTAATATGACCTCTGATAACTACGTGATCTATGCCTGGTATCCCCACGTTTCTTTCACAGCCTCTGTTCTAAGCACTCGCCTACTCACCTTGCCTCCTCGTCCTCTGACTGTTAGGCATGTTTCCCACCTCCTTTGTATTTACAGTTCCCGCTGCTTAACCACCACTTCTGGATGTCCTGGAGCCCTATCTCCTCACCCTCTCCACACCTTCAGATGTCACTTGCTCTCTCCATTTTTCCTGACGAGTCTGTTTAAAACTATGGAAGCCCCCTCTTCTCCTGTACTTGCTCACCCACACTCATTAGCCCCTTCTCTGCTTTATTTTTCTCCAAGAACTTAGGACCTACTGGCATATGTTTGGTTTCTTTCCTACTAAAATGTAATCTCCATATGAGTAAGGACTTTCATCTGTTGTTCAGTGTTACACTCCCCTGTGCCAATGTCTGATTTATAGTAAGTGCTCAGTAAATACTTGTTTAGTGAAAGAATGATTTATTCCTACTTTAGAGAAATCAGACTATGAGTTTAGATGAAATGAAAACCTGGACAAGATTTATAAGATGGATTTACAGGACCTAGCTTGGCAATTGACATTTATAGTCACTCAGTTAACCGTCCACCAGAGTCACCTAGTTTCATTTTAATATATTCCATTTTATTCCATCAGCTACTTGTTAAACCTCAGCACATTAATGGAACAAGTGTTTTGCATTTTGGTACTTACCATTTTTATAATTTTAAAAGATCATTTATCTACTTTTGGCTGAAATTTTCACATCTATAAAATCAAAAAAATCTACTTGGGAACCAGCTAACATAAAAGGAAGAAAAGTCTAGCTTGTTCGTTTGACAATAATCTCATTCGTTTGACAATAATCTCAGTAAGTTTCCACTCTTAGAATGCCTAGCTTCCCCCAAGAAAGTATGTTATATAAAATTTCTACTTTGCTCTTTTTTTTCATGTCCTGTTCATTCACTTGTCAACTATCTATATTAATTAAAGAACAGGTTATCAGCCATTGATTGTATAATAGCAGATAATCCACTTAGAATTCTTTTATTTCATGCCATCTTAAAAACAAATACAAATGAGCAGTTGTATGTTTTGTCCTGGAGGAAGAATCTGAAGGTAGAGGAGATTAATTCAGATGCTTTTCTAATAAGTAAGCTTGTCTTATAAACAGCCAGTCTCAGTCCCTTTTTTGTTCCAACTAGAAAAAATATGTTCATTTTTATTAAACAAAAATATTTTTATATGGAGACGGAAGGAGGAGAATGGGTTGCTTAGTCACGCTTGCTGAAGTCTTCTGATGACCATGTTTCTTTTGCTATGTATCCTTGGTCAGTTTCAAGTTCTGAGGCATTTGCAATGTTTATTCAGACTAACACATGCTCTTGGCATTGTCAAATTCTAATTTTTTCCTATTAGAATTCTAAAAGTTCCTAAAGTTTTTCTCCTTCTTGTCACATTCTTCTTACCACTTTCCAAGTGTGTTTTTCAGTTTGGCCTATTGATACCATGAAACTTTATCAAATGTATCTTGCTGCTAAAAAAGTAAGAAAATACATTCCTTCCTGTGCAGAACTCTAGTATTATTGTATGTTTTGTACTGAGGTTTGCAGATTTCAGTTGTGAGATTATTATTGTTATTCAGTCATTAAGTCGTGTCCAACTCTTCTCCAACCTCATGGTCTGTAGCCTGCCAGGCTCCTTTGTCCATGGGATTTCCCAGGCAAGACTGCTAGAGTGCTCCCCAAGTGACTACCTAGAAGGGTAGGATAGGCTTGGGAGTGGGGGAGAGATTCAAGAGAGAGGGGACATATGTATGCCTATGGCTGATTCATGTTGATGTGTGGCAGAAACCAACACAGTATTGTAAAGCAATTATCTTCCAATTAAAAATAATAATTAAAAAAAAAGAACCCTGAAGTGGGTTGTCATTTCCTTCTCCAGGAAATCTTCCAGACCAGGGATCAAACCCATGTCTCTTGCATTGGCAGGAGGGTTCTTTACCACTGAGCCATAGAAGCCACAAAAGCCCATACTTTTGGATAAACTTACATGTTCGAAGTCATCTCTGCCCAAATACACTAGGTTGCATATGAAATATATCTATTTTGTTGTAACAGTTAAATTCTTTTGTTGGAGAAATAGTTAAGAACTTAACTCTTAAAGTTTATTGTTTGAATGTTATAATTTAAGTGATATCTTCCAGTTTTTTTTCCATAGAAGTCCTGGTTTATGCCTATTTCTTTGGCATAATCATATTTTTTTTGTTTTTGGCTATGCTGGGTCTTCGCTGTGGTGCCCAGGCTTCTCTTGTTGTGGCGCTTGGACTCTAGAGCATGCAGACACAGTTGTTGCGGCACATGGACTTAGTTGCTCTGTGGCATATGGGATCTTAGTTCCTCAACGAGGGATCGAACCCACATCCCATGCGTTGGCAGGCAGATTCTTAACCACTGGACCATCAGGGAAGTCCCTGGCATAATTATTAACAGCACCTTCTTGCACTCAAAAAGCACCTAAGTTGAAAGGTATATTATTTGGACATAAATGATAATACTAGGCTATTTACTTTTTTTTTTTTTTTTTTGCATTTTGCATGGAATTGATAAGATTTCTTTTCCCTTTTCTACTACCTTTCCTCTCAATCGACCTCCCACATGCAAATATAGAATGATGGGAAGAGATAAGCACATGTGTATGGAAGATGGAGTTAGTAGGAAGCAACATGAAAGAATTATGAAAAACAGTTTAGGAATCAAATGCTAGCTTTCTAAAAAGCATTTCTAAGGATGAAATATTTGAATTTGTGTAATTTAAAACATTTGCTATAATGTTGGCCACCTTCCAACATCTTTCTCTGTTATTATATTTGATTATATGTACTCAGTTTGAACTTCGAAAATTTTAACTCCATTAGCTTGTTCATGCTCTTAATTTTTCAAGTTTGTCTTTTGAAGAACATTTGAATTCCTGCTATTTGTTCTGTAATTGTATTTCTTTTACATTTTCTAATACATTTAACATTTTCAAGTGGATAGTTTATTAGTTACATGGCAGTTACAGTCTTAGCTGTGACAGGAATCAATCCATCTGGTGTTTCATCAGACCAGCTTGAGTTTGCAAGAACATGGACCATAAACACAAATGTATAGTATAGTCACAATTATTCTAAGAATTGTTTCTGACTTAACATCTATTTGCATTAGGAGATAATCATATAATATAAATCTCACAATGACAAGATTTCCCAAAGAGAAGATCTCTGTGAGACAAGGGTACTCTTCAGAGAGGCGGCCTAGTGTGATGAAGAGCATGGACCCGAGCACCGTACGGTTTGGGTTCAAATTTGGGCTCCAGAGTTTATTTACCATGTGACTGTTTAGGCACATACTTAACTTCTCTGTGTTTCAGTCTTGTCCTTTGTATTATGGAGATAATGATACAACCTGTCTATACTTTGTGGGGTTGTTGTGAAGGTTAGATGAGTTATTATTAATATATGTACAGTGCCTGGCGAAGTTCCTAGTACAGCATGAGCACTCTCTGCTACTGTTACTGTTATTGTCAGTGGAAGAATTGCACAGTTTCTCTCCCGGACTAAAACATTGAATGTCAATTCATAACATTAAAGGAAGTATCTCTAATCTTTATGTTAAAAGGAATTGTGCTGTTTCTTACTGAAGTATGCAGGTTGTGGCAGGATATGGAAGGCGTGGTACCTGATAAGACCAGTTTACACAGAAATCTTACCAGCAGACACCTGTGGGAAGACTTGTTGGTAGAAACTTGAGTTTCAAGCACTTTCTCCCATTCATTTTCTTTTTCTTTTTTTGAGTTAACTTTATTTATTGGTCCTTCAAGGGCCAACTTACATGTCTTTCATTCACTCATCTGTTCCTCTGGTTAAAAATAAACAACTCCTCTTCTTTGTGGCCATAGAACTTGTTTATGCATTAATATAGCACTAATGATAGTCAGTTTCCCTGGTGGCTCAGCTGGTAAAGAAACCTCCTATAGTGAAAGAGAGCTGGGTTCGATCCCCGGGTTGGGAAGATCCCCTGGAGAAGGGAACAGCTACCCACTCCAGTATTCTGGTCTGGAGAATTCCATGGACTGTATAGTCCATGGGGTCACAAAGAGTTGGCCACAACTGAGCGACTTTCACTTCACTTCACTTCAATGATAATTAGTTGGATACAGACTTTCTTGCTTTCTCTTCCAGTTTTACCGAGATATAATCGACACAGCACTGTATAACGTTAAGGTATATAGCATAATGATTTGACTTTTATACATCATGAAGAGATGACCACATGAAGTTAAGTAAACACCCATCATTTCACATAGATAGAAAATTAAAGAAATGGCATCACTGACTCAATGGACATGAGTTTGAGTAAGCTCCAGGAGTTGGTGATGGACAGGAAAGCCTGATGTACTGCAGTCCATGGGGTCGCAAAGAGTCAGACACAACTGAGCATCTGAACTGAACTGAACTGATGAGAACTCTTAGGATTTATTCTCTTAACTTTTATATGTAACATACAACAGTGCTAATTATATTTATCATGTTGTACATTACAGAGATGCAAGTTTGATCCCTGGGTTGGGAAAATCCCCTGGAGAAGGGCATGGCAACCCACTCCAGTGTTCTTGCCTGGAGAATCCCATGGACAGAGGAGCCTGGCAGATTGTAATCCATGGGATCTCAAAGAGTTGGACATGACTGAAGTGACTTAGCATGCAGGCACATTACTAGTACTTGTTTACCTTATAACTGGAAGTTTGTACCATTTGGCCACTTTCATCCAATTTCCCCTCCTCCTACCACTCCCCCTGCCCCAACTCATGTACCCTGATCTTTTTTTTCCTATAAGTTTGTTGGCTTGTTTGTTTCTGTGGTATGATGACCTACAATACTATGTTAGTTCCTGTTACACAGCTTAGGGATTCCATGCATGCATGCGTGCTTAGTTGCTCAGTCGTATCTGACTCTTTGCAACCCAGTGTACTATAGCCCACCAGGCTCCTCCGTCCATGGGATTCTCCAGGCAAGAATGCCAGAGTGGATTGCCATTCCCTTCTCCAGGAGATCTTCCCGACCCAGAGATGGAACCTCAGTCTCCTGCGTCAGAGGCGAATTCTTTACGGTCTAAGCCACCAGGGAAGCCCATAGTGATTCCATATTTCTATATATTTCAAGTGATCACTATGGTAAATCTGATTATTAGGTTTGCTTTTTATTTCTAATGTCCATTTCTGCAGTAAAGGAAATATAGTTAGAGGCTTCAGCTTTTCCACCTACCAACTAAGCTTTTATGATTAATTAGTACTGTAAATGTATCTACTTGGAATTTTGCAACTGAAATAACTTCTAGGATTAAAAAAAAAACTATATAGTATTTGAGAAATGAAAATTGCAAACAGTTTTGGATTAGTTTACCTGTGGCAGGAATCAGTCCTTCTGGTATTTTGTCAAACCAGCTGGAGTTTGAAAGAGCGTGGGTCATAAAAACAGGTATATAATATATTCACAATTTTTCTAAGAATTGTTTTTTACTTAACATCTATTTGCATTGAGATAATCATATAATATAAATCTCATAATGACAGAATAACTAAAATATGTAGATCATTTAGTGATGAAAAATATGTGTGTTTAATATATTCTGAGGATATCATTCTATCTATAAAATTAAAAATTTTGTATCTCAGTTAATTTGGTAATAATTGAATATTTTTGAAAGTCTTTGCAATCAAGATGATACCAGAAAATAATGACATGCCATTTTGTGATGTATATTTTAAAAGATACCTCCACTTAGATAATAATATGCAGAAGCTATTTTCTATTTAGTAAGAATTGTCTATACTCCAGTTTTTTTTTTAATTATTTTATTTCTGGCTCATAAGATATTTTACTAATGAATCTCTATTTGTTGACACTTTCTGAATTTTGAATTTCTTGTTAGCATCACTGTACAAAAGATGACATCAAGCCACTGACACAACAAATATGACCCCTAAACATTTCTGTCTAATAGTTATTAGATAGATTTATTTAAATTGTGTGGGTTTTCGTGGCTCCCTCCTGACATTCTCCATCAGTAATAAAAACCAAATTCTAATATCCAGTCCTGTTCTTTATGGGAGACAGGTGATATAATGTAGAAAATACTCACTTTGGAGTGAGCTGAGCTCACATTATGGCTTTAACACTGAAACTCCTACTTGGACCCAGGGATTTAAGCCCTCTAAACAATTTACTCAACCGTAAAGTAGATTAGAAAATATGACACCAAGGATTTCTAGGGATTAAGTGAACACAATCATTTACATTATACTCCAAATTTATTAATGTTATAGCTCTATTAGAGAAGAGGATTTAAAAAAAAAATTGAATGACTCTGAAAGAAACTTACTGTTGGTATTTTTCTTGATCCAAACTTCTACTATGATAAAAAACCAAATAGGATTTGATTTTTGAAGGCCCCTATCTAGCTATATACTGTTCATGCTGTTCATGAATAAATAAATAAATAATAAATATTTATTTATTATATAAATATAATAATAAATAAATAAATGAAAAGGCAAAAAGATAGGATGCTCAAAGATGAACTCCCCATGTCGGTGGGTGCACAATATGCTACTGGAGATCAGTGGAGAAAGAACTCCAGAAAGAATGAAGTAAAGAGCCAAAGCAAAAACAACACCCAGCTGTGGATGTGACTGGTGATGGAAGCAAGATCCAACGCTGTAAAGAGCAATATTGCATAGGAACCTGGAATGTTAGGTTCATGAGTCAAAGCAAATTGGAAGTAGTCAAACAGGAGATGACAAGAGTGAACATCAACATTTTAGGAATCAGCAAACTAAAATGGTCTAGAATGGGTGAATTTAACTCAGATGACCATTATATCTACTACTGTGGGCAAGAATCCCTTAGAGAAAATGGAGTAGCCATCATAGTCAACAAGAGAATCCACAATGCAGTACTTGGATGCAATCTCGGAAACGACAGAATAATCTCTGTTCGTTTCCAAGGCAAACCATTCAATATCACTGTAATCCAAGCCTATGCCCCGATCAGTAAGGCTGAAGAAGCTGAAGTTGAATGGTTCTATGAAGACCTACAAGACCTTCTAGAACTAACACCCAAAAAAGATGTCCTTTTCATTATAGGGGACTGGAATGCAAAAGTAGCAAGTCAGGAAACACCTGGAGTAACAGGCAAATTTGGCCTTGGAGTACAGAATGAAGCAGGTCAAAGGCTAATAGAGTTTTGCCAAGAGAATGCACTGGTCATAGCAAACACCCTCTTCCAGCAACACAAGAGATGACTCTACACATGGACATCACCAGATGGTCAACACTGAAATCAGACTGATTATATTTTTTGCAGCCAAAGATGGAGAAGCTCTATACAGTCAGCAAAAACAAGACCGGGAGCTGACTGTGGCTCAGATCATGAACTCCTTATTGCCAAATTCAGACTGAAATTGAAGAAAGTGGGGAAACCACTAGACCATTCAGGTATGACCTAAATCAAATCCATAACAATTATACAGTGGAAGTGAGAAATAGATTTAAGGGACTAGATCTGATAGAGTATCTGATGAACTATAGATGGAGGTTCGTGACATTACAGGAGACAGGGATCAAGACCATCCCCAAGAAAAAGAAATGCAAAAAAGCAAAATGGCTGTCTGAGGAGACCTTACAAATAGCTGTGAAAAGAAGAGAAGCAAAACAAAAGGAGAAAAAAAAAAAAGATATACCCATTTGAATGCAAAGTTCCAAAAATAGCAAGGAGAGATAAGAAAGCTTTCCTCAGTGATCAGTTCAAAGAAATAGAGGAAAACAATAGAATGGGAAAGACCAGAGATCTCTTCAAGAAAATTACAGATACCAAGGGAACATTTCCTACAAAGATGGGCTCAATAAAGGACAGAAATGGTATGGACCTAACAGAAGCAGAAGATATTAAGAAGAGGTGGCAAGAATACACAGAATAACTGTACAAAAAAGATCTTCATAACCCAGATAATCATGATGGTGTGATCACTCACCTAGTGCCAGACCTTGCCAATAGATGGGGAAACAATGGAAACAGTGGCAGACTTTATTTTTTTGAGCTCCAAAATCACTGCAGATGGTGACTGCAGCCATGAAATTAACAGACGCTTACTCCTTGGAAGAAAAGTTATACCAACCTAGACAGCATATTAAAAAGCAGAGACATTACTTTGCCAACAAAGTTCTGTCTAGTCAAGGCTACGGTTTTCCCAATAATCATGTATGGTTGTGAGAGTTGCACCATAAAGAAAGCTGAGCACTGAAGAATTGATGCTTTTGAACTGTGGTGTTGAAGAAGACTCTTGAGAGTCCTTTGGACTGCAAGGACATCCAACCAGTCCATCCTGAAGGAAATTAGTCCTGAATATTCTGAATTTTAGGAAGGACTGATGATGAAGCTGAAACTCTCATACTTTGGCTACCTGATGTGAAGAAGTGACTCATATGAACAGACCCTGATGCTGGGAAAGATTGAGAGCAGGAGGAGAAGGGAATGACAGAGGATGAGATGGTTGGACGGCATCACCGACTCGATGGACATGAGTGTGTGTAGGCTATAGGAGTTGGTGATGGACAGGGAATCCTGGTGTGCTGCAGTTGATGGGGTCACAGAGTTGGACATGAATGAGCAACTGAAGTGACTGAACTGATCTGGTTGTATCACTCCTAATTTCTCACTGTTGTTATCTTCCACCTTTTGGACATGCCTTAACTGTCACTCAGTGTATCTTTTTGTCAATTTCACTTCCTGTTATTGTCGGCACTGTAAGTGAATGACTAATACTGTGGCCTCATACTTCCTTGAGCCCTGCATGAACATTGACCTTCATCTCAGCTCTGCTTCATTTAGCTCTTCTTATGTCACACCCTCCATTTTATGAACTAAAATTCCAAGGTTGAAGGCACTACTCTACCTCTGAATCACCATTCTTTGACAGCAATTTCTGGTCTTCCATCCTGCCTGCACAACCACTTCCAGGTAATCTTTGGGTTATCTTATCAGGACCTCAAGTCCTTTGTCCCTTGCCTTCTAATCTCAGTCCTGCTGTGTTCTCTTCCTTTCCTCTCCAGGTGAGACCTGGGATCCATCAGTTCATCAGTTCTCTTGCTCATATACCAAACTCCATTTCCATTTGGATTTTTTTGATCTCTATATCATATCTCTCTATATCTCTTACTGTGAAATTGTATTTTATATTTACTAGCTTCTCAAAACCTCAGCTTTCTTGTGGATAATATCTTGGTGTTATACCTACCTCATTACATTATGCAGAGAAGGCACTAGCACCCCACTCTGGCTCTCTTGCCTGGAAAATCCCATGGACAGAGGAGCCTGGTAGGCTGCTGTCCATGGGGTCGCTAAGAGGCGGACACGACTGAAGTGACTTAGCAGCAGCAGCAGCATTACATTATGGCAGGGTTAAATGAGTTGCTATATATACAAACCAGCCAGCCTGCCTTCAACCATGTTGAGAAAAATTGTGGCGAAAGGTAGCATGACACTTAAAGATTAGAGCTTATTTGTACCTATGCTGCTGTGTGCTGCTAGAGAAACTCACCAAGCCAGGCATGTTCATATTACTTGCACTGTGGATCACCCAACCCTTAGGGCATCCCTAAGATTATCAGTTAGTCTGACTCCATTTATGAGTCTTTAAAAGATGGATACTGTGTGTTTGAAATAACTGAAATATATATTTAAATTTTAGAAACCTCCGAGAAGCAAGGGATAATGCTGTGGCTGAAAAGGACCGTGCAGTGATGGCTGAAAAGAATGCTCTAGAAAAACATGATCAGCTCTTAGACAGGTAAGCATCCTGAAAACAGAGGCGTTGAAACTTTGATTTTTGTTCCTATTACTCTTTCCTTTAGAATATATCTTTTTAATAGAAGTTTAATTTTCGTTTAAGTATTATGTACCTGTAATAATTTACCTATGTGATAATTGTATATATTGAAACAAGATAGAGAACAGTGTAGTCACCCTAAGGAGTTTCCTTATGTCCCTTTGGTCAGTCTCAGCCGCCACCCATCAAGAGGTGAACACTTTGTGATTTCTCTCACCATAGTTTAGTTTTGTTCTTCATGGACTGAAAAGAAATGGAATTGTGCGGTGTGTACCCTTTTGTGTCTGAGTTCTTTCACTCAACATTGTATGTTTTCATCCATTTTATGTTATCCCAGTAGTTCATTTCTTAACTTGCTGGACATGAATATACACAAGTTTGTTTATTCATTCACCTCTCAGTGGACATTTGTTTTTTTTCCCAGTTTGGTGCTACTATGAATAAAGCTGCTATGAATGTTTGTATACAAGTCTTTTTGTGGGTATATGTTTCCGTTTCTCTCATATAAACACCTAAGAGTGAAATTGCTAATCATCAGTAGATGATTGTTTTACCATGAAAGACTTGGAAGTTGAAATAACTCCTTGACCCATGGACTACAGAATCAGTTATGTTACGTGTTAGCAGACATGAAAACAGCATTCATGTCATTGTGCGTCTGTCATTAGAACTGTTAGTTAAATAAATACATTGTCATTGAGTAGTAATATTTTGAAAAGGTTTTTTTTTTCTTTTTTCTTTTTTTTTTTGAGCAGTCATTCTCAGCAGTGGGCTTAAAATATTCAGTGAGCCTTGTTATAAACAGATCAGGGTCCTCCAGACTCTGCTGTTCCACTTATAGAGGACAAGTAGAGTAGGTTTAGCACAATTCTAGGCCACCTAGGATTTTCAGAACAGTAAATGAGTATTGGCATCACCTTAAAGTCGACAGCTTCATTAGCCCCTAACAAGAGAGTCAGATTGTTCTTTGAAACTTTGAAACTAGGCATTGACTTCTCCTCTCTAGCTATGAAAGTGATAGGTGGCATCTTCTTCCAATAGAAAGCTATTCCATCTACACTGATAATCTATGTTTAGTGTAGCCACTTTCATTAATTATCTTAGCTAGATCATCTGGATAATTTGCTACAGCTTTTACATCATCACTTGCTGGTTTGCCTTGCACTTTTATGTTATGGAGATGACTTCTTTCCTTAAATTTCATGATCCCGTGAACCACCCTCTTCAAGCTTCAGACGTTTCTTCTGCAGCTTCCTTACCTCTCTTAGCTTTCCAAAAATCAAAGAGACTTAAGGCCTTGCTCTGTACTAGGCTTTGGCTTAAGGGAACATGGTGGCTGGTTTGATCATCTATCTAGACCACTAAAACTTGCTTCATATCAGCAGTAAGGCTGTTTTACTTTCTTATCATTTTTGTGTTCACTGGAGACACACTTTTAATTGCCTTCCAAGAACTTTTCCTTTATATCCGCAGCTTGGCTAACTCTTCCACACAAGAGGCCTAACTTTCAGCCTATATCAACTTTCAACCTATATCAATTTTCAATGTGCCTCTAAGCATAATCATTTCTAGCTTTTGATTTAAAATGAGAAATGTGTGCCTCTTCCTTTCACTTGAACACTTTAGAGGCCATTGTAGGGGTAATTTCAGTATCGTTGTGTCTCAGGGAATAGGGAGGCCCAAGGAGAGGGAGAGAGCCTGAGAAGATAGGCAGAGAGTCTGTGAATGACTTTGAGTACTAGGCTGTGCAGTCTGTATGCCATTCTGTTGAATAACATGATCAGAGTCCCCAGCTAGAATAATTACCCTGGAAGAATGAGTGATGAAAGTAGTACTAAGCTAATAACAGGAAGATAGTTCAGAGAATATTATAAATAGTTTGTTATCTTATATAGGCAAGATTTCTGGAGCCCCCAAACAACTACAGTAGTAACATAAAAATCACTGATCCCAGATCACTATAATAAATATAATAATAATAAGTTTAAAATATTATGAGAAGTTTCCAAAATGTGACACCAATATGAAAGTGAGCAGATACTGGAAAAATGGCACTGGTGTACTTGCTTGGTGCCCCAAACCTTCAGTTTGTAAGAGGAAACAAAAAAGTTCAGCATGTGCAAAGCTCAATAAAATGAAAGTACATTAAAAGGAGATATTAAATAGTGGGACTGTATGTAACCTTGATCTGTATGAACTGTATGAACCTTGTTCATAATTTTCCAGGTCTCCTGTAAATGTGTTATCATACTTCCATAATTTAAAAAATAAAAAAATATAAAAAAGGAGATATTAATATTTCTGTATCAGCTTAGAATAAAATACAAAGACAACTTGGAAGATTTTCATATGGAGATACTATTCTATGGTAATAGAAGTTATATCTAGAATGTGATCAGGAATTATCTTGTTTATAGAATCACCCTGGGTCTGGGCACCCAAGCTCTAAACCAAAGGTCTTAAGAGGAAATTGACCAAACCTACTCAAAATATTAGAAAACATCCTGTTAGTGCCCAGATTATAACTGTCTACAAATATTTGAAGGGTACTCTTCTCATTTGGTAAGGTCTAAAGTAGTGGAATTGGAACAACTGAGTAGGCATTACAAAAAAGAGTCAAGATAAGCTTTCTGATGAAAGTGAAAGTCTCTCAGCCGTGTCCGACTCTTTGTGACCCCATAGACTATACAGTCCTGGAATTCTCCAGGCCAGAATACTGGAGTGGGTAGCCTTTCCATTCTCCAGGGGACCTTCCCAACCCAGGGATCGAACCCAGGTCTCCCGCATTGCAGGCAGATTCTTTACCAGTTGAGCCGCCACGGAAGCCCAAGAATACTGGAATGGGCAGCCTATCCCTTCTCTAGCAAATCTTCCTGATCCTGGAATCGAACCAGGGTCTCATGCATGGCAGGCGGATTCTTTACCAACTGAGCTACCAGGGAAGCCCAAGCTTTCTGACAGGGCTTTTCAAAATGTCTTGGCATTGAGTGTGTTCTCCATCAGCAGAAATGTGCAGGCATCAACTGGCTAAGCATTCAGTAGGATTGTGTTTATAAAGATTGAAGTATCAAGTGGATAGCTTGATGAGTTTAAAGTCTCTCTCTCCCTCCTTTCCTAAGTATGTATTTATTGATTTGGCTGCATCAGGTCTTAGTTTTGGCACAGGATTTTTTCACTGAGGCACATGGACTCTGTAGTTGCAGTGTGCAGGCTTAGTTGCTTAGCAACATGTGGGATCTTAGTTTATCAACCAGGGATCAAACCCATGTCCTCTGCATTGCAGGGCGAATTCTTAACCACTGGGCCACCAGGAAAGTCCCTGAAGTCCATTTTAATCCTGAAATTATCTGTAACAACAGTTCGAAAGAGTTAATACACTGATTAAGTTATCATGTAAAAGAAGTGGTGAACCCAAGCTATTTTTGTATCTTATAAATCTCCGTAGTTCACTTTTCCTGTTTTTTTTTTTAAATAAAAACCTAGTGTTTAACACAATATTTGAAAAAGATACTCTCTATATATATTTAAATATCCACTGAAGTTCTTTTGAGTATAGTTGGCCTAGGAATATTCTGGGAATATCATGTATATGTTTTGTATATGTTGAAACCCCAGGAAAAATATTTGTTTTATTTTTCAGAGGTTGAGTTTTTACTCTGGCTTCCTTTGTGTCAAAATCAGAATAAACAGATGTGTTTCATTCTTTACATGCACTGTGATTTCCCTGAATTGTGCTTAAGTAAAGCCTGAGACATGTCTATACACAATTTTCTAGTCAAGTATAACTAATCGCAACTTTTTTATTTTGTTGAAAGTTTTACTTTATCAAATGCTTCATTTAATGATTAAACAACCTGTGTTATTATAAAGAGAAATGTAAGGAAGTGGTATGCCACTTGCAAACATGAATGAAAAAGGCTTTTTGCTCAAGACTTTAATTTTCTATAAAAACAAGTCGGACTTCTCTCAGGCATAGAAAAGACCTGTATATGTCCCAATTCAAGTTATATAATTTATTTAATAAGTAACAAATACCCAGCTTTCATGAGCAGGAATAGTTATTTACCTCTCCTTCTGTTGCTTTGAATCTCTATAAGCACTCTGAAGACTCTTTCTGCCCCAAGGGGAAATTTTTAAACTCAATCAGGGTGAACAGAATAAATTTGAATACACTGTTACATCTGTGGGATCCTACAGGAGAGGCCTGTGTTTGAATCTTAGCTTAAGTTTATAATCCAGCTGCTGCTGCCAAGTCGCTTCGGTTGTGTCCGACTCTGTGCGACCCCATAGATGGCAGCCCACCAGGCTCCCCCACCCCTGGGATTCTCCAAGCAAGAACACTGGAATGGGTTGCCATTTCCGTCTCCAGTGCGTGAAAGTGAAGTCACTCAGTCGTGTCTGACTCACAGTGACCCCATAGACGGCTGCCCACCAGGCTCCCCCATCCCTGGGATTTTCCAGGCAAGAGTACTGCAGTGGGTTGCCATTGCCTTCTTCAGAGTTAATTTTAATAGTCTTTCTTTTTCAGTTATAGTTATTTTAATTTTTTTTTAGCTATGGTTTGATGTATTTGAAATTTTTTTTTCAGTTTGTAGGTATTGTTAAATGAATATTACTTGGCATTATGATTTCAATCCCTACAACTTCTCTGGTGATAGTAGAATTTTGTCCTTATTTTTTACTTATAGATGACAGAAGATAAGAGAGAATAGGAGATCTAGTGAGTAGATTAAGAGAGTCATATGTTATATTGGGCTAATTTAAAGCTTGATATAGCAGCCAGCTGTCCTAAATTTCCATTCAGTGCTTTATCCCCAAGAGTAGAACAGTTTTGACATGCCTTTATTCTACCTTTTGTCATATTCTTATATTGTTTTAACTTTGTTTGTTTTTAATCTTGCCTTGCTCCTTCAGCAGGCACATAAATGTTAGTGTCATTTGAGATGGGAGAAAGGATGTTGAAATTTGAAATAAAAATTATTTATACTGTGTTTAAACTTTGTTTACTTAATAAATTCTGTGGTAATTTTATTCACATTATCCTTAGTTTTCATGGTTACATAAAATAATTCACATCATAGTTGTTATTTGAATGCAAAAATTCTTGATTCTCAATCCCTATATATTAAGTTACTCTTTTGGCATATTTCTCTATGAAAGAAAGAATATATAATAAATTCATGCTTCTTAAACAATTTTTAGTATTTTTTCTTTGAAAATTTGCAAAGTGCCTTCTTTAATTGTAAGCTACTCTGATGATTTTTCAGAGTTTATAAAATTATGTTTTATTACTTGAGTTCTCTTATTTTTTGAAATGTTCTGTTTGCCCATTGGTTTGTTTCATTTATATTGAAACAGTCAAGCTTCATGTTCTCAAATTTTCTTTCGGCTTTTAAGCTGCTCTTCCATCTGACATATATTTGGCCACTTGTATAGGATGTTCTAAACTGGTTTCATTACATCCTAAGTTACCACAAGTGACTCTATTCCTTTCCTAGTAAAGGCTTTGGAATTAGTAGTATAGAATGTCATGTACATGAAAACATTAAGAAATTTATTGCTGAGATGAAAACTATTTCTTCCTTCTTGGTCTAGACACAAGGCTTTGAAAAGACCTGATGAGAAACACCCATATTCGGATCACAGTGTATGGATTTTGTTTTATCCACCTCTCATCTCTCTTTCTTTTTGTTTATAAGGTATTGGTCTGATCTGAAATCCCTTGTCCCACCAGAAACAATGGCCCAGGGGGTCCTGTGGCCACTCATGGATAGTTTGTGGCCTATAATTGGGCTTAAAGGGTACTACAGGTTCTAAAGTGATACACCTATTCTCCTCCTCAAAAGAATACATCTTGAGTATTTTCGTGCAGCGAGTCAAAACACACACATGCACAGAACAATTAGATATTGTTTTCTGTCGGTCTGTTTTTTCTCAAAGAAGGACTGGGTGGCTTCTGTAGCCAAAAAACAGAAAAAACTACATCAGGAAAATTAATGATGGATGCCAGTATTGTTAGTCTGTGGGACAGAACATCTTTATACAGTAATAGACTAGAGTTATCAGCATATCTTGTTGTGTAAATGGAACAATTGATACAGAGAAAGCTGTTTCCATTCCTGGCAGCATAAACCTCTTCTCTCCTCAAGCCAGAATAACTTTCAATGGATATCACTCTCAGAGGATCAATTCACTGTTGATGTTATCAAATCAAAACTGGGCTTTAGCATTCTATCTTGGTCCTTATTCTTTTTTAACTTATTTCAAATTTCGTTTGTGCACAAAGGTTACAAGAATGATGCAAAGAACTCCTCTAGGTCTTTTATCTAGATACGCCCCTTTCTAGCATTTAACTACATTTGTTCTATTATTATTATTCTCTCTCTCTCTCCTCTTTCTCTCCCTTCTTCCCCCACACATTATTTTTTTTTTCTGCATAGTTTACTTCTACATCTTCACAGTTTATTTTCTAGGAATAAGAATATTCTTTTATATAACCACAGGACACTTGTCAAGTTCAGGATAACATTGATAATAACACCTTTATTCATTTTTGTCATTGTCCCAATAATGTCCTTTTATAATAGTTTTTTTCCTGGCCCAAACATCCCATCCAAATTATGCTCTTCTTTTAGTTATCATGACTCTTCAGTCTCCTTTAATCTGAAACAGTTCATTTTTTTCCTTTTCTATTTTGTTTTCATGACTTCTGATTATTTTTATTGATATGTTGGATCATATGCATATGTATGTCTCTTCTTTCTGAAATCTCTTCTGCTCAGCTTTTAACTGTCACTTTAGGGAATGACCAAAAGTGCTTTGAAACTCAAATCGTATCTTTTCTTACGTTTTGTAAACTGTATTTCCAGCTATGTGATTGACATTTTTACCTCGATGTTTTTCTGGGACTTGAAACTCAGTATTTCTGAAACAAACTCAGCTTCCGCCCACATTCACCCTTCCCAAAACAAAAAGTGGCTTTAGCTGACCTCACATCAATAAACTATATCACCATGCTTAAGTCATTTATTTCTGTTTGACCTTCCAGAATAATACTCCTTTCCCCTTGTTCCTCTGTGTAATCTTGCTAAATTTCATAGCTTCTAAAACCCCTGTCATATCTGTCTAATCCTCTACATTCCTGCCACCATCATCCTGGGTCAGCTTCTCGTTGCTTCTTGACTGGTGTCATGTTGTAATTGTGTACAGTAGTCTCTTAATTGATTGCTCCATCTCTCCCCCTCAGTCAGTCCTCTTGCCCAGACCTGTTTCTCCTCCCATAGTTCTGCATTCTGACTAATGTCATTATTTGCCCAGGCACTTGAACAAGAGAGCTGGTGGTTCACATCTACTTTTTTTTCCCTCACTCCTCTTCCCTTTATTCAACCAAGAAGTGTTTATTGACAACTACCATGGGCCATTTGCTGTGCTGGATGTTGATGTACATGAATAAATCAGTGAAGGGAGATTGCCCCTACTGAGAGTCAATTGAGGGAGACAGAAAATAATCAAACAGATTCATAATTATTATAATTATGTGTTTTGATGATTGCTCTGAACTAGATTGGAGGAGGAATAATGGCTCAGGCAGGGTATATCGTGATAGGATAGTCCAGAAGGGCCTCTCTGAACACTTAAACTAAACAAATGTCATGTTATTTCTAATTTCTAAATATATCTAATCATGTCCCTCCTCTTAAACCCAGATGCCACTGCTTTAGTCAAATCTTTCTTTTCTCTTGCCCAAACTATTTACAATAGCCTCTGAACCATCTTGCCACTTTCAGTTTAGCCCTATTTTCATCACTCATTCTTTGAGAATAATGTTCTAAAACTGAGAGCTCTAATCATGTCATTCAGAAGAATGGCATCCAGACTGCACACAACTTAGCATTTAAAGTCATTCACAGACTTCCTGCCTGTCTTCCCAGTTGCAGATCTTTCTTTTGATTCTCCCCTTATACTCAGGACTAGTTGATCTTTTCAGGTTTTGCAAGAGTGTGGTGCTTCCTCGATCACCCTTTTATATGTATTCTTTGCTAAGAATGACCTTTTCTTTCCCTTTTCTCATGTATCTTACCTTTCACCTGTCAGGTAGATGCACATTCATGAGGTAAGACTGAAATCACTGATCTTGTCTTCCATGCATGCCTTAAGTTCCTGTCAGAAATATTGACATCTCTTCTCTCTATTTCCTAGCATTATAATTGTGTGTTTAGTTTACAAATCTTTCGCTCTGAAGTGTTGGGGTTTTTTTTTTTGAGGTCAGAGGTTTTTCTCATCCATATCTTTGCCTCTCTAGTGAGATAAGCTCTCCATTCAGTGTCTTTGATATAAATAGTTCTCAACAAATATTTATCAATTTCAATTGATCAGAGCTTACCGTATTCCTTTTGACTCTTTCCATCATGAAGGCAGTTTGAATGCTGAAAAGAGTGTCCCAGACTTGATTTTACTGTATCAGTGGTTCTCAAATCTAGATGAATTTCAGTTACCTGGAGAGACTTTTTTGTTTTGTTTCAGAAGACTTTTTTTTTTTTTTGCCTCCCTCTACTTTGTAGAGGGTCCCCAGGAATTTGGGCTTCCTACAAAGCTCCCCAAATGATCCTGAGCTATTCATTCCTCAAATACGTGTTTGGGAAACACTACAACAGTATCTATCACTGTGCCCTTCTTGGTGCCTTAATTAACCAGTAATCTCAAAGAAAATATAAGCTTTTTCTCTAAGGCTAATGCCCTTGGTACCCTGAGATTTGAAAGAACTTTGTAACTGCTGTTTGTCTCATTCAAACTGTTATCAGACCAAGTTCTAGAAGATGGGAAATAAGCAAATGTCACTATGCTCTAAAGACAGAAGAGGAAAGATTCCAGTACTATATGCATCAGTAAACTTAAATGTAGCCCACCATGAACATTCTAAAACAGTTTATTAAGCAGATAGTAAGCATTTATAAATGGAAATGGTGAAAACTGGAAGTTATCATAAGTTAATTATCAAGCCTTGGCAAACAACTTCTACTTTTTGTGTTGTTGTTTTTTTGTTTTTTGTTTTTTTTTTTTGAGGGATTTACTAGAACTTCTAGAGAAGAATGCCAATGATAGAAGTGTTAGGTAGTTAGACTAGGGGAAAGGAGTCCAAAATGGCAGTGGCTAAAAGACAAGGAAGGGAAAAGCCTGCAAAAATAGAACAGTGGAGGGTCCGAGGACCGGAGTGAGGACTTCAGGTAGAACAGCACTCCTGCCTAAGCCCAATTTGCATAGGGCAGGCCCAGGGGAAGAAAAAAAACATATAAAAAGAGGAGCCAAAGAGGGCTCTCTCTCTCTCCTGTGCGCTCCGGGGCTCTTCTTTTCGCGTCTTTGGATCAACGTGCCCTCACGCCTTGAAGATGGATTGGCCTGCTATCTTCTAAATAACATAGAGCTGTAACAGTGAGCTGTAACACTGATTTGTCTAAGAGCTATGGCATGGTCCATTCGAGACCTGAGAGCTATAACACGGTCTGTTCAAGACCCGAGAGCTGTGACACGCCGAGGGGGCTTTAATGCCCGTCACTCGAAATCTTTGTTGTGACGAGACAAAGAACCGAGGAGCATACACTCGCCTGACAGAAGATATCTCAGTTTCAGCAAAGCTTTTTATTAAAATTAAGAACATCTTGGTAGACACATGGGAAATGGGAAGTTAATGACACTATAAATAAATGATGAATTGAAAGCAATTTAAATGTTTCAGAGGATGTTGCTTAGCACATCAACCTAGAAAGACATCACTGATTAAATGTTTTAGGCTTTTTACTTAATTCTTAACCAGTCATTGGTGATTGGTTAAACCTAGATGTCATAGTGAACCCAGTGGGTAATTCTCTTCAAATTTCACACTTAAAACACACTTTCATTAAGTAAATACATTTAGCAAATTGAGTACCTTGTACCCGTCACATAACCCACTTGGATGTCCCTCCTTCCATTCTTGGTGGTAAGTTGGCCAGTATTGCATAAAATCATAGGCTAGGCAACTCTGACCTATGGTTTAAAGAAAATTTTGTCCTTAAGGGAACTCTAAAGTGTTAAACTGATGGAGGATTTCTAAAAATGAAGATTTTATAAGAGTATTTTTATGGTATTCTCCATGTGTATATTATATGAATAAAATGAAAAACTCTCATCTCCATTGGAAACTAAGAATTATGGTATCACAATTTTCAGAGAATTTTGGTCAGAGACAGTGTAATGAGAGAGCTCTAGGATTCAGCAGAAAGAGTACAGTGGGGTGGATGGTATGTAGAGGAAATTCTTAACCACTTCTAGCACTCTCTAATAGAACTTTCTGTTGTAATGAAGATATTCTTTATCTGCCCCGACCTCCCATACAGTAGCCACTAGCCACACAGGGCATTTGAAGGTTTGTTAGTGTGGCTGAGAAACTGAGTATCTTTTATTATTTTAATTAATTTAAATTAGCTACTTGTGACCTCAGGCTGTTGTATTAGACAGCTTGACCCTGAAGTGAAGGGGTGAAGGCTGGCAATTACCAGCTCTTCCTTCATCAAATATCTGCAGGAACGCCAGGCTAGGAGGGAGCCTATTTGGCTGTACTGTATCTTATTTTCTTTTGGTGTAATTTAGATTCCCAACCAAGAGTGATGGGTTGGATTAAAGCAAATAAATGTGCAGAAAAAAATGCTTTGCCGTAGGTTGAATGGGGGTTGTCTAAAATCTGAGGGGTTCTGATGAAATTTTTACTCTGAACTGACTTTTTGCCAACATGAATAGCTCTTCTAGAAAGAGAGAAATGAGTACAAAATATGAGAAACAAGGCAAGGAGTATAAACATACAATCTCAGCTTTCTCCCCTTCTTTAAGCAAGGAAATTGCTGATCAGATAATGTCTTCCTAGTTCTCCAATTCATTGGATAATGGAGCAATACAAATAATGTCTTGTTAAACAGAAAAGGGACAAAATGAAGGCTTGGTTAGAACTGCCTTCATTCTTAAGGGTGATTTGGGGAAGGGAAGAGTTTCACAAAAGACAGGAAGGGGATGTATGTAAATGTTTTTAAATGGAAGGAGACAGCAGGAGCACTATAAAAGCTGTAGAAGATAAAGAGAACATTTTAAAAGATCTAGGACTCTAAAAAGATTTTTTTTTATTATTAACTATTCACAACTTAAAGAATTGAAGAAAGCACAGACCTCTTTGAAACCAAAGATATTACAGAAGATAAGATGGAAAGAAGCTGGCAAAGTTAAAGAAAGAAATTATCTAGAAATATGATGCACTCCCTTAAGATGGCAAAATAGAAGGACGTGTGCTCACCTTCTCCTGTGAGAGCCCCAAAATTACTCACTGCTGAACAACCATCGACAGGAGAATGTTGGATCCCACCAAAATAAGATACCAAAGGAAGATACCAAATAAGATACCAATAAGATACCAAAGATACCACGTCCAAAGGAAAGGAAAAGCCCCAGCAAGATGGTAGGAGGGGCGAAATCACATTTAGAATCCCATGCCCACCAGAGACGCTCAGAGGGCTCAAACAAGCCTGTGCACACCAGGACCCAGAGACCCCCCAGAGACTGAGCCAGAACTGTGTTTGAGTGTCTTCTGTGAAGGTACGGGTCAGCAGTGGACTGCTGCAGGGGCAGGGACTCCGGGTGCATTAGACCTGGGTATGGCATGAGCCTTCTTGGAGGGGGTTGCCATTAACCCCACCATAGTACTTCCAGAACTTACGCAGGACTGGGATACAGACTCTTGGAGGGCACAAACAAAACCTTGTGCGCACCAGGACCCAGGAGTAAGGAGCAGGACCCCACAAGAGACTGACCCAGACATGCCCGTGAGTGTCCAGGAGTCTCCAGGGGAGGGGTGGGTTGGAGGTGGCCTGCTGCAGGGTTGGGGGTACTGAGCGCAACAGTGTCAGCATGGGACCTTTAGAAGGAGGTCGCCATTACCTTCATTACCTCCACCATAGTTTGACCTCAGGTTAAACAACAGGGAGGGAGCACAGCCCCGCCCATCAACAGAAAATTGGATTAATGGTTTACTGAGCATGTGTTGGTGTTAGTCACTCAGTGTGCAGACTCTTTGCGACCCCATGGACTGCAGCCCACCAGCCTCCTCTGTCCATGAGATTTTCCAGGCAAGGATACTGGAGTGGGTTGCCATTTCCTTCAGGGGATCTTCCCCACCCAGGGATGAAACCCAGGTCTCCTGCATTGCAGGCAGATTCTTTACCGAGTGAGCTACAAGGGAAGCCCCTTACTGAGCGTGGCCCTGCCCATTTGAACAAGACCCAGTTTACCCCTCAGTGAGTCTCTCCCATCAGGAAACTTCCATAAGCTTTTTATCCTTCTCCATCAGAGGGCAGACAGGATGAAAAACACAATCACAAAAAACTAACCAATCTGATTACATGGACCACAGCCTTGTCTAACTCAATAAAACTATGAGCTCTGCCATGTAGGATTACCTAAGACAAACGGGTCATGATGTAGAGTTCTGACAAAACGTGGTCCACTGGAGAAGGGAATGGCAAACCACTTCAGTGTTCCTGCTTTGAGAACCCCATGAACAGTATGAAAAGGCAAAAAGATAGGATACTGAAAGATGAACTCCCTGGGTTGGTAGGTGCCCAATATGCTACTGTAGATCGGTGGAGAAATAGCTCCAGAAAAAAAGAAGAGACAGAGCCAAAGCAAAAACAACACCCAGTTGAGGATGTGACTGGTGATAGAAGTAAAATCCAATGCTGTAAAGAGCAGTATTGCATAGGAATCTGGAATGTTAGGTTCATGAATTAAGGCAAATTGGAAGTGGTCAAACAGGAGATGACAAGAATGAACATTGACATTTTAGGAATCAGCAAACTAAAATGGACTGGAATGGGTGAATTTAGCTCAGATGACCATTGTATCTACTGCTGTGGGCAAGCATCCCTTAGAAGAAATGGAATAGCCATCATAGTCAACAAGAGAGTCCAAAATGCAGTACTTGGATGCAATCTTGAAAACGACAGAATGATCTCTGATCGTTTCCAAGGCAAACCATTCAATGTCACAGTAATCCAAGTCTATGCCCCGACCAGTAATGCTGAAGAAGCTGAAGTTGAACGGTTCTATGAAGACCTACAAGACCTTCTAGAACTAACACCCAAAAAAGATGTCCTTTTCATTATAGGGGACTGGAATGCAAAAGTAGGAAGTCAAGAGATACCTGGAATAACAGACAAATTTGGCCTTGGAGTACAAAACGAAGCAGGTCAAAGGCTAACAGAGTTTTGCCAAGAGAACGCACTGGTCGTAGCAAACACTCTCTTCCAACAATACAAGAGAAGACTCTACACATGGACATAACTAGATGGTCAATACCGAAATCAGACTGATTATATTCCAAAGATGGAGAAGCTCTATACAGTCAGCAAAAACAAGACCAGGAGCTGACAATGGCTCAGATCATGAACTCCTTATTGCCAAATTCAGACTGAAATTGAAGAAAGTAGGGAAAACCACTAGACCATTCAGGTATGACGTAAATCAAATCCCGAACAATTATACAGTAGAAGTGACAAATAGATTCAAGGGCTTAGATCTGATAGACTGCCTGAAGAACTATTAACGGAGGTTCATGCCATTGTACAGGAGGCAGTGATCAAGACTATCCCCAAGAAAAGGAAATGCAAAAATGCAAAATGGTTGTCCGAGGAGGCCTTACAAATAGCTGAGAAAAGACAAGACGTGAAAAGCAAAGGAGAAAAGGAAAGATATACCCATTTGAATGCAGAATTCCAAAGAATAGCAGGGAAAGGTAAGAAAGCCTCCCTTAGTGATCAATGCACAGAAATAGAGGAAGACAATAGAATAGGAAAGAATAGAGATCTCTTCAAGAAAATTACAGATACCAAGGGAACATTTCATGCAAAGATGGGCTCAATAAGGGACAGAAATGGTATGGACCTAACAGAAGTAGAAGATATTGAGGTGGTAAGATTACATCGAAGAACTATAACAAAAAGATCTTCATAACCCAGATAACCACGATGGTATGATCACTTACCTAGAGCCAGACATCCTGGAATGTGAAGTCAAGTGGGCCTTAGGAAGCATCACTACAAACAAAGCTAGTGAAGGCTATGGAATTCCAGTTGAGCTATTTCAAATCCTAAAAGATGCTGCTACTAAAGTGCTGTACTCAATATGCTAGCAAATTTGGAAAACTGAGCAGTGGCCATAGGACTGGAAAAGGTCTATTTTCATTCCAATCCCAAAGAAAGGCAATGCCAAAGAATGTTCAAACTACTGCACAATTGCGCTCATCTCACACACTAGCAAAGTAATGCTCAAAATTCTCCAAGCCAGGCTTCAACAGTATGTGAACCGTGAACTTCCAGATGTTCAAGCTGGATTTAGAAAAGGCAGAGGAACCAGAGATCAAATTGCCGAGATCCATTGGATCATCAAAAAAGCAAGAGAGTTTCAGAAAAAGCATCTATTTCTGCTTTATTAACTATGCCAAAGCCTTTGACTGTGTGGATCACATTAAACTGTGGAAGATTCTTAAAGAGATGGGATTACCAGACCACCTTACCTACCTCCTGAGAAATCTGTTTGCAGGTCAAGAAGCAATAGTTAGAACTGGACATGGAACAACAGACTGGTTTCAAATCAGGAAAGGAGTACATCAAGGCTGTATATTGTCACCCTGCTTATTTAACTTATATGCAGAGTACATCATGAGAAATGCTGGGGTGGATGAAGCACAAACTGGAATCAAGATTTTCAGGAGAAATATCAATAACCTCAGATATGCAGATGACACCACCCTTATGGCAGAAAGAAGAACTAAAGGGCCTCTTGATGAAAGTGAAAGAGGAGAGTGAAAAAGGTGGCTTAAAGCTCAACATTCAGAAAACTGAGATCATGGTATCCGGTCCTATTACTTCATGGCAAATAGATGGGGAAACAATGAAAACAGAGAGTTTATTTTTGGGGGGCTCCAAAATCACTGCAGATGGTGGCTGCAACCATGAGATTAAAAGACCCATGCTCCTTGGAAGGAAAGTTATGACCAATCTAGACAGCATATTAAAAAGCAGAGACATTAGTTTACCAACAAAGGTCCGTCTAGTCAAGGCTATGGTTTTTCCAGCAGTCATGTATGGATGTGAGAGTTGGACTGTAAAGAAAACTGAGCACTGTAGAATTGATGCTTTTGAACTGTGGTGTTGGAGAAGACTCTTGAGAGTCCCTTGGACTGCAAGGAGATCCATCCTGTCCATCCTAAAGGAAATCAGTCCTGAATATTCATTGGAAGGACTGACGCTGAAGCTGAAACTCCAACACTTTGGCCACCTGATGCGAAGAGCTGACTTTTGAAAAGACCGTGATGCTGGAACAGATTGAAAACAAGAGGAAAAGGGGATGACAGAGGATGAGATGGTTGGATGACATCACTGACTCAATGGACATGAGTTTGAGTAAGTTCTGGGAGTTGATAATTGACAGGGTGTCCTGGCGTGCTGCAGTTCATGGGGTCACAGAGAATTGGACACAACTGAGTGACTGAACTCTACTGAACTGATGATGCACAGAACTTAATAAGGAATTAAAGAAAAAAGTGAGGATAGGAAAAGGCGGGAGGGTGATCCAGAACATTGAATTGATAATTTGAAAATGGAGGTTTCTAAAGCAGAAACAGACCAAAACAAAACAGAAAGAGAAAGAAGTCATGCATTTAGTGACGTGACATTAGACATAGAGAACAGACAAAATATATCCATGTTCAGAGAATTAGTGTATCAAGAAGAATTTAAAAAAAAAAAAAAGGAGAAAGTTAGTGTGTCAAGATAAGAAAACAAAATGGAAGAGGAAAAAATATTTAGAGATATAGTAGAAGAAAATTCTTTCTGAGATAAGGATCTGCAGTTTAGCAGAACTCACCACATTCTGGGTGGTGTGGAGAGAACAGGAACAACAGTGCAGTAAATCCAAGTGAAGTTGTTAAATATAACTTAAAGGAACATTATTAGAAGTATCTGGACTGGATAAGTAAGTCATTTGCTAAGGAACAAAATACTGGTTGAGCTTAATTTTCTCTTTCCATAATTTTGTACTTTATTTGTTTAGCAGTATTATTTTTTTTAAAATATATTGATTGATTAATTGATTGCTCTGGCAACCCCAGGTCTTAGTTGCTGCATATGCGATCCTCAGTTGCAGCAGGCATAGTCCTAGTGGTGGCATTGTGGGATCAAGCTCTCTTACCAAGGGTCCCCCAGTCTCCTGCATTGGAGGTCGGAGTCTTAGCTACTGGATCACCAGGGAAGTTCCTGACAATATTTGTTAGCCTTCTATTTTAAGCAAGCACTTCTTGACAGTGGAATTGAAGATTTAACAAAAGGTCTCTGTCTCAGTGGAATTTACATTCTTATGGTGTAAATCAGAATGCATGTAAATAAACAACAAATAAAGTAATTTTTAGAAAGTAGCAATTATTTGAGAGAGATAAAATGAAAGTGTGACTCAAGGAAGTGAAACTATGTGAGGGGTGACATTTTTGCATCCTGAGTGATGAAAAGTCACTAGTCCTATGAGGACTCAGGAAACCTGTTACCCATATGGCCCTCCTTAAAGAAGCCTACTTAAAACTGTAACCTGTGCTTCCCCCACCGGCTCAGCGGGTATAGGATCTGCCTGCAGTGCAGGAGACGTGGGAGACTCAGGTTCGATCCCTGAGTCAGGAAGATCCCCTGGAGAAGGAAATGGCAACCCACTCCAGTGTCCTTGTTGGATAATTCCATGGACAGAGAAACCCGGTGGGCTGCAGTCCATGGGGTCACAAGAGAGTTGGGCATGACTGAAGCCACTTTAAAAGCATGTCACCACAGCCAAAGAATCAAAGAACTCATGAACTGAGGTGTTAAGGTGTAAGAGAACTGGCAGTGAACACTTAATGTAAAATTAAATCATAATAACTGTTGTCATTCTGGTTTCAAAACACATTGTAATCATAATAGTTAAGGGGAAACTACAGCATAAAAATAATAATTTAACATAAGTAAAGGCAAAAATAGCGACTTGCAACTAAAATTAGAGAATTGATGGTGAGAGGAAAATAGTGTGTATATAATATATATAATATTGTATAATTATAATTTCCTCAAACTTCATAAGAATCAATAGCTTTATCAACAAATATATATTTAAGCATATTGGTTATGAAAGAAAACATTAATTAAACAGAAAACAGACAACATACTTGCATATTGCCAGAGGAGAAGGGAAAAGAAAAAGAAAGCATAGACTTTATAACAAAAGATAGATAACAAAGCAAGCATCAAAGAAGCATAAAACAGAAAACATAAATTCTTAAGATGACAGACAACTGAATGTGTCTTTTCTGGCAATTTTAAGTGTGATGGACCCCCTAGTATATAGGAAAGGAAATACAGTTTGAGTCAAAAATTACACTATGTTATTTTCACAGTAAGTAACTCTGGATATTTTAAAGAGGAGAAAGAGAGACTGTGATTGTGATCCAGTGGTTAAGAATCCACCTTACAAGACAGGGGCCACAGATTCATTCCCTGGTCGGGGAACTAAGATTCCACATGCTGTGGGGCGGCTAAGCCTGCGTGCTCTAGAGCCTGTGCGCCCGGCTACTGTCTGCAGGCTACAGAGCCCATGTGCTGCAACAGGAGAGGCCTATGCGCTACAATTAAAGAAAGCCCTTGTGCTGTCACGAGGATCCAGCACAGCCAAAACAAAAGAGGTGCAAAAGATCTTTTTTTTTTAAGTGAAAAATAACACATGATCTAAAACTATTCTGGAATAATGCATTTATTAAAATTGTTTTAAAATAATTTAGGGCCTTGAGAATCCCTCTGTCATGACAATATATACACAATGAAGAGATCCTTCGGAATATTTAGGCATCACATTTGCCACAGGGAAAGTGCACACTTTTTCACTGAATCTAGCTTACGGCCACATTAATTTATGATCACAGATATAGTTCAGTATGTAGCTCATTAATTAGCTTAGTGAAAATATGGTGATAGTAGGATCAAGGTTTCAGGTCCATTCATCTTGCAGACCTTTTATTTTATTTTTTTTGTGGAGGTAAGTGGAGGAGGATGAGAGTGTTCTATCATCTTTTCTAAATCTAACCAGCTGCCTCACAAATTGTGATTTTTGGTCCCAAGTGGAGAGAGTAGATAGAATCAGTACAAATATGTAAGTGTTACTAGAAAAAGAACTCAAGCACATGCTCTGGGTGACTTATCAATAACATGTGTTTGTAAATGAAAGAAAACACATCATCATATATCTGCACATTTTTCAAGATGCTTTCTTAGAAATCCAGAGTCATAGCTGGTCAGTCTTTATGTATATGAATTGAATCAGAAAGAGGGGTATGTGTGGGTGGGTGGGTGGGCGGGTGTGTGTGTGCGCACATGCATGCGTTTGTATAGCTTTCTTTATAGGCTGCTGCTCTGTTGCTTAGGGGGAAATTTTCATAGATTTACATTTGGTAAATATATCCATGTCCAAAAAAAGATATGTGTAAAAAGTTGGAATGCCAGCTGACTAAATCAACTCATAAAAACTTCAGTTAAAAGTAAGATATTTTCCACGATTATTTTAAAATATGATGTTTACTGGAAGGAAAGTCCAGAGAATTACCACAGATGAAGTGTGAGTGTAT
This sequence comes from Cervus canadensis, assembly GCF_019320065.1. NCBI lineage: Eukaryota > Metazoa > Chordata > Mammalia > Artiodactyla > Cervidae > Cervus > Cervus canadensis. Next base: position 39,331,556 of record NC_057394.1, on the reverse strand, counting down.
TTCTCCCACTTGTAAATGAGCTCTTATTTCCTACAGTGTATATTCTGGTCCACAATGAGTCATTTTCAACATGTTTCAATTTAACTCCTAATACATTTTTAAACTTGGCAGGCATATTTAGATGAACGTTACTTCCAGTTTTAGAGACTGCTTCTAAATTATACTTCAGTACTGCAGTCATTATGAAAAGTCCTTTCAGTAAAAAGGAAACAGAATTGATTGGAAGTGTTATGTTTTGAAGGAATAAAAAATGGTTGCCATGAATAAAAATCAGATAGTTAAGCTTTTAAAAATTTTGTTACTGCATAACCCTCCTAATATTATCTTAAAGCGCTATAAGGTTCTTCTTATTGATAGAAGGCACTCAAGAAAAAAGATTTATTCTAGGTAATAAAGTTTATATTTATTGATCTCTTACTATGCCTAGCACTGTTTAAGGGTTTTAAGTGTATTAACTTTTTTAATGGCCATATAATAGGTAGTAATTCAGTTTCTATAAATCATTCAGACTTTTTTTCTATTATATTACTTGGAGCCTGACACATTTCTGGACATATAACTGGTATTACATGAATGTTTGTAAAAGTTAATATTTTATGGAGAATTTTACATATGATGAGTATTTAATAATTCCTGTTTATAAATTTGTACAATCCTGTGAATCTTACAGTCTTCTGGGAGATTTCAGTTGACCAAACTGTCCATTGTTACAATTTTAATATCTTTATTTTTATCATAAAAATGTTTACACTCTGCTTTTATTCCTTTCGGGAACTTTAAAGGTTCCCTAAATTTTAGAGCTGGGAAAAGCTTAGTTATTGAAAACATTCTACCCGTTTAGCAGATGAGGAAAGAATCCTAAATAGGTTATATGACTTGTCCTGAGTTATACTGTTATTAGGAGCAGCATTAGAAGTAGATATGTGTTCTCTTTGTTCCTGTCCCAGTGTTCATTCTGCCACAGAATTGTGTCATTCCATCAGTAAGTGGAATATGAAGCACAACATGTGTGATGTTAAACAGCATCAATATGTACATTTTTGCTCTCCAGTATGCATGTTAAAAACAATAACAAAATTCACAGTGATACTGTATTAATTTCCTGTGGTTGCCATAATAAATTATCCAACACTTTGTGACTTAAAACAGCAGAAATTTATTCTCTCAGTCTGGAGGCTAGAAGTCTGAAACCAAGGTGTCTGTAAGGCCATGCTCTCTCCACAAGCTCCAGGGACACTCCACTCCTTGCTTCTTCCATCTTCTGGGGCTCCAGGCATTCCTCGCTTTCCTTGGCTTGTGGCCACATCTTCTCTAGTCTCTGCCAGTCTTCATATCACCTTTTCCTCTGTATGTGTTTTGTAAGGATATGTGTGATTGCATTTAGGGCCCACCCAAATAACCCAAGGCAGGCTCTTCCTCTCAGGATATTTGCTTAATCACATCTGCAAAAACCCTTTTTCCACGTAAGGTAATATTCACAGGTCCTGGGGATTAGAACATGGACATACATTTTGGGGACAGCCCACCATTCAACTCATTCCATTTGCCTTTTAAGTCATTTGAATTAGTATAAAGTTGGATTATCTTTTCAACCTACTAATGTGACATTTAGCAAATTACTCGATTTTAAATGACACCTTATAGATTCTAGCCTCTGTACCATATGATGTGTGACATATATTTATTCTGAATTAAAAGATATCCTACTTCTAATAATATTTTTTTAAGAACATCATGGCAGTTACATTCTGAGTTAAAGAAACAGAATTAGATGTTTTTAACAGAGTGCAAAAATACAGCTTTAAGCTAAGCTATATTAACTTCATTTAGACCATATAATTGCTTTCTTCTATATAGCGAGTACTTTTTGCTTTACTATACTTAAGATTCAATAAGTAAGATCTTTTAATAATATAATGACTTCCATGTTTTATTTTTGTTATACTCATTTTTTTTTCATTCAGCAAACTTTTAGCCCTTCCTGGTTTTAATAAATGTGTGTGTAACCTGTTTATTTCTATGTCATATGCTGGATACGTGATCATTTAGTTTCTCCTTCTGTAGAAATCATTGTTACTAGTATGAAGAAATTCCAGAAATCATTGTTACCAGATGTGAAGATATTCTCAATTCCTTTTATCCATTAAAGGGTTTTACTGTAAATGAAGGAACATAACTATACATTATATAATTCTGTGCATCATAGAATTAAATGATATTTATTTTGCAGTTTAAATTCTCAATAAAGGTTAACTATTATTATTTATTCTCACCATCCAGTTAGTTGACTTTTAAACTTTAATTGTGTATTCTCTGTTTGGCACAATAAAGACAAAGGGTTGGAGCAGGCTCTAACTAGATCTGGTCAAACTACTTCATGCAGGTGGATAACCTTGACTGTTACAAAACTCTTGGATGAAGGAGGTCCCTTTCCTCAACTTACCATTTATTTTAGTCATTAGTAATTCATACTATTGGGATTTCCCTTGCATTATTTGAGAGTTTCAAAACATTGTGTTGGCCAAAAAGTTTGTTTGGATTTTGCCATAACATCTTATAGAAAAACTTTTTAGCCAGCCCACTAATATATCCATGTGTATTTTTTAATGGATTTTTTTAACTTAAAGGCAATATGTTTTTATTTTACAAGTTAGAAGTCTAATCTGTACATTTGTCAAAAGTAGGAAATGAGTTAATAGATCTTCAAACAGCGAAACTTAACTGACATCCACGTATCTATTATTAGAATTCAGATGTTTTCCTTTAATTCACTGGAAGCCCAAATATAAATTTCTGTTAGCGAGAATATTCAGATACTCCAAATGTAATGATGCCTATCATTTCTAACATACTTTTTGTCCAAAATCACAGAGGTGGAAAATGACCAAAAGAATACATCTCCCAGCCTCCAGGCAAGGGTGCACCCAGATCATTCAGGTCAGATAGACTGTCCACATGTAAACATGTAGAGGAACTCATATTCCTGTAAATGACAATGAAATGTTAGCTTTGAAATAATTTTTAAAGTAGTTTAGAGGAAAATCACAGTATGGTTAATAGCCTGTCACTTATGAGAATGGAATGTTCTGTATGTTGGTACCACAAGACATGTCTATTCTTATTCATTTCTCATCTTTTGCCATTAGTTAAACTGTGCATTTGATCCAGAAATAAGTCAACAGATGTTTAAATGGAAAATGTGTTATGAAATCCAATCATTTGTGTATAGTAAACATAGATTTTTTTTTTTTTTACCTCAAAGTAATAGCACTTGTAAAATATAAATCAAGTTCTTTAACTAAAATTCTGGTCTCTAATTTTTGAAAATTAAAACCATGAACTGAATGCTTCTAAAGGATAACAATTTTTTTAGCCAGTTTTCCATGTTACTAGCTACTGTACAATTATGTTATCCAATAGCAAATAATGACTCTTATCATGATAGAAACCACCTCTTGCTCAGCTCTATTATCTCCCTTAAATATTAAGCATTACACTTATAAGAAATTGTAAGCTCTAGTAGCCTTTCTGCAGGCTTATGTACCAGTTTTCATCCCACAAATTTTAAGCAGAACTACCTTTACCAATTAAAGTATACACAATAAACTGTGGAAAATTCTTAAAGATGGGAGTACCAGACCACCTTACCTGCCTCCTGTGAAACCTGTTTGCAGGTCAAGAAGTAATAGTTAGAACCGGACATGGAATGACGAACTGGTTCAGAATTGGGAAAAGAGGATGTCAAGGCTGTATATTGTCACCCTGTGACACATTATTTAATCTATATATAGAGTACATCATGCAAAATGCTGGGCTGGATGAATCACAAGCTGGAATCAAGATTTCCAGGAGAAATGTTAATAACCTCAGATATGCAGATGATACCACTCTAATGGAAGAAAGAAAAGAGGAACTAAAGAACCTTTTGATGAAGATGAAAGAGGAGAGTGAAAAAACTGGCTTAAAACTCAATATTCAAAAAACAAAGATCATGGCATCCAGTCCCATCACTTCATGGCAAATAGATGGGGAAAAAATGGAAACAGTGACAGACTTCATTTTCTTGGGCTCCAAAATCACGGCATCAGTGACTGTAGACATAAAATTAAAGGATGCTTGCTCCTTGGAAGAAAAGCTGTGACCAACCTAGACAGTGTATTAAAAAGCAAAGACATCACTTTGCCAACAAAGGTCCATATAGTCAAGGCTATGGTTTTTCCAATAGCCATGTACGAATGTGAGAGTTGGACCATAAAGAAAGCTGAGCACCGAAGAATTGATGCTTTTGAACTGTGCTGCTAGAGAAGACTCTTGAGAGTCTCTTGGACAGCAAGGAGATCCAACCAGTCAATTATAATGGAAATCAACCCTGAATATTTATTGAAAGAACTGATGCTGAAGCTGAAACTCCAATACTTTGACCACCTGATGCAAAGAGCTGACTCGTTGGAAAAGGCCTTGAAGCTGAGAAAGACTGAGAGCAAGAGATCAAGGGTGCGACAGAGCATGAGATGACTGGATGGCATCACTGACTCAATGGACATGAGTTTGAACAAGCTCTGGGAGACAGCGAGAGACAGGGAAATCTGTCATGCTGCAGTCCATAGGGTCACAAAGAATCGGACATGACTGAGAGTCTGAACAACAACAAGATACAGCTGATGTTTATGTGGTCTTAAACTATACATATGTCTTTGATGGTAGAGAGCGCTAGAGCAATGTTGAATTAATGGCTCACACTTTTTATAAGCTTTCAATAAAAAGTTTAGCAATTGTAATTCTTGGGGTTCATTTGAATAGACTATGAAAAAGGTGTCGTTTTTCTTTTTATGAATTTTATTTATAAAAATGATACAATTTATAAACAATTTATACATTTATACAATTTATACAATTTATAAATTTATAAGAATTTTTAATTGCTGATACTATCTGATAAGTGTTATAAATTTGTACATACATGATTGTGTACCCAAAGTAAACTCCATACAGCTAAACTCATTTTCCTGTATCACTTGTGTAATGGAATATTGTTGTTTAGTCACTAAGCTGTGTCTGACGCTTTGCGACCTCTTGGACTATAGCCTGACAGGCTCCTCTGTCCATGGGATTCTCCAGGCAAGAATACTGGATTTGGCTGCCATTTCCTCCTCCAGGGGATGTTCCCAACCCAGGGATCAAACCTGTGTCTCCTACATTGGCAGGCGGATTCTTTACCACTGAGCCACCAGGGAAAAATATACTGGATATGGTCATACTGCCTCTTCTCTGTGAGAATTGAGTATCCACTGCACAATTTTATGAAATGTTCTCTGCTTCCCTCAATTCCTTAATATCTGAATGAATCTAAGGCCTCCTTCCTGTCCATTTCAAATGTGTAACATTGCTTACTTTATTTCTTTTTGTTTTAAATGTGAGCCAACATTATGAACCCTGTACATTTCTGTGAACCTCAGGAAGCAAAAGAGAAATATCTCTCTCGCTATGCTTTCAGAAGAGAATGTAGAGAAAAATATGTATGTTGTACTCAGATTTCTCTTTGGTGAAGTGTGGACTATGACAAGAGTAATAGGTAACATCTCTAAATTTTTCTTACAATGGACTAGAAAGTGTTCAACTCAATAGTCTTTGAACCTTTGTGCATAACACTGAAAAAATTTCTTAAGATATGATTTTTGTTTCCAAAGAGGTAAAATAACTGTATATACATATTTATATTTTAAAGCAAAATGTTCTGTATCTCAAGGATCTATACTGGTCTATGAATGTCCCTATTTATTTTAAAGTAGTATAGGGAATGATCTTTTAGAGGAGGGGGTATGTGAAACAAGCATCTGAAGTTTAAATTATGATATGCAGATCTGAGAGAAGGGCATTCCCAAAACTTTACAAACCTTCCTAAATGTAGAAGGAAAACAATTAAAGGATTATCAGGAAATAACAGATAATTCAGTCAACTGATTTGGCATATGTACGTTTAGGCAGAGGAGACAGATAGTTTCATATTCTGGCAGGCCTGAAATTAAAAACAAAGAGCTTATATTCATTTCAGTGAGCTGTGAGGGGTAATGTGATGAGAATCATTTTAGATAATTAACTTGGTATTAATATATATTCAGAGAAATAATGTATATTTTCAGAGTAATTCAAGATACCATGAATGGGAGCATCTGACGGTCAGGTGACAGGTAACCATGGCCTCAATTGGTGTGATAGCCCAGGGAATAGATGGGAAAATTGGTTTTAGAAATACAGCTAGGGGCTGGTGACTTGTGGAGATTTCTCTACCCTGTTCGCTACTCACCACACTTCCTTTCCCAGAGAAAAGAAGTCCCTAATATGTTTGGCTGCTATTCCAAGATTGTTCGGGTGTTGTTTCTGGTCTCTGGTCTCTAATCTCTGACAATCGTGAGGACAGGCTGCTCTTCCATTTCCTCTTTTCCTGTGACTGGAAAAACGGGGTCGGAGATCACTTGCACTTCTTTTTAGTCTTTGGCAATGTATACACACGCACTGATGTATTTAGTCTCCAGGAGCCATCCAGAGTTGAGATTCTCCATTCCCATCTACCAGAGACTTCTAAATTGCGGTTTTCACTGTTGAGCCCAGCTGAATAACACAGTCATGATTTTGTTTCCCATTTGTTCCTGGCCTCTTTGCACCTTTTTTTTTTTTTTGGAACATCATGCTGAGGATGCTTATTTTAATGGATTATTAACTATCTCCTGGATTTCCCTAAATGTCGTCTTAAAAGCACCCAATCCCACCATCTCCACAAACAAGTGGATCCTATGGTCTGCACATATTAGAGGCAATATAATTTATGTTTCAGATTACTATTTCCAGATGTAGATTTGCCCGAGTTGTGATACTTGCTCCATCATTACTGAGTACATGACTTTAGGAAAGATGTTTAACCTCTGTGCCTCAGTTTCCTCATGTATAAAATGACAATAATAGTAACTTAATCATAGAATTGTTGTGAAGACCAAATTAGTGTTTGGCATAGAGTTTGCCACATAATCAACATTAAACAATAGCTACTGTGATTAGTAAAGATTCAGTAACTTAACTAGGTTTGTGTGTTTGGGGCAGTTATCAGTGATTTCTACAAAATTTGGGGTAGTGAAGTTGACAATAATTTCATAATCAGAAATAAGATTTTGTGAAAGCAGAAGTAATTTACGGATGAATGAGGGTTATGATACTGATTTAGAACTTGTACTTGAAGCTCTAACACATCATTGACGTAATAAAAATATGGTAAATGGGAATAAGGATCTCAAGCCCAGGAGAAAGATTAGGACTGTAAGATAAAAACTGGGGACATGTCAACATTGCTGAGTCTTATGGTAAGAACTCTGAAATTTAAGAGATTTAATAAGTGCTAAATACTTTCTGTGGATTAGATACTGTGTCAAAATGTTTTGAGAGGGGTTTTTTCCCCTTCTTTGATTTTTTTTCTCAATTTTTATTATTTCTCACAAATGGCTATTTTTTAAGTGAGGAAATAAAGGCTGAAGTAGATCGTTCCCTTAAAGTATCATAGCTGAAATCTACAAGCAAGCTGTTAAACTCAGCTCTAGCAAGATTATAGAACACAGGGTCATGATGAAAATAAGTCGATTATATTTCTGTATACTAGTGATAAGTAGTTGAAATTTTTGAAAATTAAAAGTTTTTTAGTACTGTTTGTAATAGCACCAAAAAAAGGATAAAATTAACAAAATATGAAGCAGGTACATGACACTGAAAATTAGTAAATATTGCTGAGAAAAAGTAAGGCAGACCTAAATAAATAGAGATACATCACATTCTTAGATTGGAATGCTGAGTATTGCTAAAGTGTCAGTTGTCATCAAAGTGATTGATAGATTCAGTGCAATTGTGATGAAATATTCAGCAGGTATTTTGTTGGAAATGAGAAGCTAACCTAAAATTTACATGGGAATTTACAGGACCCAGAATATCCAAAATAATTTTTTAATATGAAAGTACCAATATAATTCAATAAAGAATTGTATAATCTTTTCAGCACCATGCTAGAACATTTTGATATCCATGTGCAAAAAACTAAACCACAATCCTTACCTCAAAATATAAAAATTAATTTGTATTAGATACGTTTTGGGAAGATGTTTTCTCCAACTCCATGATTTGTCTGCCTTTCCCTTTTTTATCAGAAGAGCAAAAATTTCCTTTTTCATGAAGTCCAGTTTAACAACTGTTTTCTTTATGGTTCAGCAGCATTCATAGATCTAAATATAAGGACAAACACATACACACACACACAAAAAAAAATACAGAAAAATCCTATTAACCTAGGGTTAGTCAAAGAATACGTAAATAGGACACAAAGAATGTGAACCATAAAGAAAACAGTTGTTAAACTGGACTTAATGAAAAAGGAAATTTTTGCTCTTCTGATAAAAAAGGAAAAGGCAGACAAATCACGGAGTTGGAGAAAACATCTGCCCAAAACGTATCTAATAAAGAACTGGTATCCAGAATACTTACAACTTAATTAAGAGGGTAAACTTTCCACTTTAAAAAAAAAACAGTGGCCAAGGTTTGACTAGACATTTCGTGAAAGGAGAAATGGAAGTAACCAATAGCAAAAGAAAAGACGCTCAATATCATCACTCATTGGGGAAATGAAAACTAAAACCACAATTAGATACCACAACAACCAGAATTCTACAATCTAGAATGGCTAGACTTTAAAGCACAAATATTACCAGATGTTGGCAAGATTGTGGATTATCTGGACTGTCTATACATTGCTATTGTGAATGTGGAGTGGTGCAATCACTTTGGGGAACAGTTTGGCAGTTTCTTATAAAGTTGAGCATTAACTTACAGTATGATTCAGCAGTCCTACTTCTGGTTATTTACCCAAGAGAAATAAAAACATGTGTCCACAAAGGGCCTGAATAGAAATGTTTACAGCAGCTTTATTCATAATGGTCCAAAACTGAAAACAGCCCAAATACACATCAGATAGTGAATGAATGAGCAAATTTTGGTATATTCATTCTCTGAAAAACTACCCAGCAAGAAAAGAAACCAACTACTCAACACGCAATTCCGTTGGTAAATCTTTTTAAAACATATTATGTTGAATGAAAGAAGGCAGTTAGAAAAGGCTGCATACTGTTTGACTTCATATATGTGACATTCTAGAAAAGGCAAAACTAATGACTGATGATCAGTCACCAACAGCCAGAGGTAGGTTGAAGGAACTGACTTCAAAGTAGCACAGGGAATTTGGGGGTTTGATGATAATGTGGTTTGATTGTGGTCATGGTTGCATGACTGTAAACATTTGTCAAAACTCATAGACTTTTATACTTAAAATTGATTTGGCTGCTCTAGGTCTTAGTTGTGACACGTGGGGATCTTCGGGCGTGTGGGATCTATTAATAGTTACCTGACCAGGGATTGAACCCAGGTCCCCTGCATTGGGATCATGGAGTCTTAGTCACTAGACCACCTGGAAAATCCCAAGCTGATTTTTTTTTTTAAGGTGATTAAAAAAGGTATAACCAATGGGTGGTTATGCCAATATTCAAGTTTATTTCTTTACTTTTATGACAGGGGTGGGAGAATCAGACAAAAAATAATAGAAATTTTAAGATCTCTATTTTCAGTTGACTTGTAGGAGTAAAAACTAGTAAGAGGCTAAATTGTGACAATGCAAAACCAGCACTATAAACAAATAGGAAAGAAGGGTCATTAGTTTAAAGAGCTGACAGAGGTAAGAAAAAAGTTGAGCTTTTTAAAACTTTTTAGGACCCAGGAGAGCTTAGCAGATTTGTGAGCAGAGGAGACGCACTATGACAGAGCAAGTTTGAATATGTAATCAAGTGATAATTGAGGAAGTCGAAGTGTTTTGGTATCAAGAGGTCAGTTGGAGATCTATGATCCTTTGAAACCTGAAAAGGAACATTTTCAGAGATAGAAGCATTAGAAAAGAAAGAAAATTAGGTTATAAAGAGATTTAGGGTAGAGAGGAGAGAATTGAAAGAAACCTTTGCTGGATAGGTAACTGATCTTAGCAAAGGAGTCATCAAAGGAGAGTGAAGAAGGCTCTAAATGACCCAAGGTCTTAATAAAAGACAGCATTTTTTTTGGAACACTCAGTATAGAAAATAGAATAGTCTAATAGATATGGATACGTTTATTCCAAGCATCAGTAAGAGTTGGGTCATAAACTTGGTTAGCATGTTGTCACTAGTGTTCCAGAGCTACTGTTAATTCAAATCAGAGCCAAAGCAAATCTAGCCTGCCATCTGTTTTAGTACAGCCTGCAAGCTAAACGTGGATTTTTATATTCTTTAATTATTAGAAAAAAATCAGAAGAATATGTCATGACATATGAAATTCAAATGTTAGTGTCCATAAATAAAGTGTTATTGGAACACAGCTACAGTCATTTCCTTGTGGATCATCTATGGCTTCTTTTAAGCTACAGCTGCACAAAATCCAACTTTTTTGCTTCTAGACCTTTACAGAAGTTTGCTGATTCCTCATCTAAAGCATTTATGCTAGCTTTTCAGTAGCTCCCACAAGTAGCAGTGGTTATTATCCATCTTCTCTGCAGGCATTCCCGGTTCTGAGTAGGCAGGTTACCATTTGTAGATTTCTTCATGCATCTCTTTAGCTGGGCAAATGAAAAAATTATTTGACTTTGAAGACAGTTCTGTGGCTTGATAAGGGTAAGATATTCACATTCTGTTAACTGGAAACAAACAAAAAGACAAGTTCTGTGCTTGCAAAATTTCTGTATTTCAAGTAATTAGAATATTTTATGGTTCATGTGAAACATAGTGCAACATGTAGGCTAGATTGAAAACTGAAATTTGTTGGCCAGGAAAGCATGTAAGGTCACCTATCATTTTATCCATGACAGGCCTTTTTTTGTTTTTTTGTAGAAAAAGGGTTGGCAATCTTGAGTGTTTAATTTCATTCAACAAATACTTAGTGTTTAATATACCACCACAATTTTAAGCATTTTACTGGTATGAGCTCACTTAATCCTCATAACATGATGAAATAACTATAATTATTCACATTTTATAGCTATGGAGACTGAGACACAGGTAGTAAGGGGCAGTTGTGGATCCATTGCAGTCTAGCGTTAGAATCCTTGCTTAATTTAATTATATGTAAATATTTAAAATTGCAGTTTATAAAAGAGTACTTTAGTCTCATCACATGAACCTTCAGGATCACTTGAGACACTTTTTGAATCAATTAAAATGGTTTTCCAAAACATCATCTGCACTGCTTTTTGTATTTTTTCATTTTTGGAATCCTTAGATGGTACTGTTGCCAAATTTTCATCTTTAGCCACAGTACCCTTTCTAAAAGGTTTTTTTTTTTTTTTCCATTTGTTCTTTTGGTGTGTTTGTGATCTTCACCACGTGATTGATTATGTTTCATTTTAAAGATAATCTTTGACATCTGCTTTGGTTGTAAGGCAGCATCCCAAAAATAATTATTAACTGTGTTAAATGTCTGCCTCCATATTTATTGATTCCTTCAAGAGGACAGTATCAGCATCAAAATTTGCATTGATTATGGTCTTTACAAGCCAGTGTGTCCTTCCTACACAGTGTTTTACTTTTCAAAGTAAAGTTACTGAGAGAATTCTCAATGGAAAGGATATTATAAAAACTCAAGAAAAAGTGACCCTTTTTGCCTTCAGGATGGTTTTTGAGGGAAAGGCCTTATCTTACGTTCACATTCATACTATAGGTGTTGGTGGGCAGAGAGCCAACTTTGTCCAAAGCAAGAGAAGTAGCTTTTCTCTCTAGACTTCCCTCTAGGACATCCACAATACCTTTAATGGCCTGAGCCTCCGTAAACCCCACACCTAAACCCAGGTTTACTCTGCCCATGGGAACCACCGTGTGTTTGATTCTTTTCCTGAGCAGCCCTAGCCTGTTTTATCTTCCCTTTCACCTTTGTCTCTGCAGCCTTCCTTCTGTAATCGTGTCTATCCACACTTATCTGCCAACAGTATGTTGCTGGAGAATTGAGTATGTCTTTTTGGTACATACTTACTTTCATTTGAATTTTTTTCCTCTCTTGAACACAGGATGTTCTAGAAGAGCCCAGAAATGTGAGGCAGATCTGGGTGCAAATTCCAGCTCTGTTACTTACTTGGGCAAGTTATTAACTTTTTTAAGTCTCAGCTGCTTTATCTCTGACAAGAGAGTAATCCACAACTCTGTGTTAGTTTTAGAGATGATTAAGTGAAAAAAAATATGTATACATGGATTGCAAATACAAACATAAGGCACTAAATTATTGAGCTTCTTTCCTTTGTAGTGGTCTGTAACATGCTGACAGGGGTCATGCCAGGTCAAGTTTTCTTGCAGTAAAATCCTTTAGAGTTCACCTCTGGCTGATTTGTTGAGTCTCTCTTCATTTATTTGGCTGTGTCAGGTCTTAGTTGTGGCATGTGGGCTCTTTTTAGTTGCGGTGTGCGAACTCAACTGTGGCGTGTGAACTCTTAGTTGTGGTGTGTGGGGTCTAGTTCCCTGATCCAGGATTGAACCCGGGCCCCCTGCATTGGGAGTGCAGAGTCTTAGGCACTGGACCACCAGGGAAGTCCCTCATCTCTGACTTTTGATCACAAGCCTCCCTCTAGGTTAATAAGTGGAGGCCTTGGGTCTTGGTTAGAATAACAAGTAAGAAAAAAGGAAGAGGCAACGGACCCTAATAAAAGTGCCAACCTTTTCCCAGCCTGGGGCTTTCCTGGTGGCTCAGACAGTAAAGAATCTGCCTGCAATATAGGAGACCTGGGTTTGATCCCTGGGTTGGGAAGCTCCTCTGGAGAAGGAAATGGTTACCCACTCCAGTATTCCTGCCTGGAGAATCTGTGGACAGAGGAGCCTGGCAGGCTATACTCCATGGGATCACAAAGAGTTGGACCCAACTGAGCAACTAACACTTTCACACTTTTCCCCCAGCCTGGTGAGAAGGAGCTTAAGGAGCAACAAACACTTCCTGGGCTGGAAGGGTACAGGAAACGTGTAGGGAGAGAGGTGGGGTTCCAGGAAACATTTAAGAAGAGAAAGCATTTCTTCACAGTACTAATGTGAGATTTTGAAATGTTTCTTTTTTTTCCATTCAATTAATATTTATTTTCTTTGATTATATTAAATACTTTATTATTGTACTTTCATCCTGATGTATTTATTAGCTATAAGTAGACACTTAAATAAATACCTTAGTATGCAGAGATTTTCTGAAATTTTATGAGCATTTGACAGACAGCCATAGAAAAATAAAAAGTATGATCATAGCATGATGTGTTAGCTATGCTAACTGGCATGATATTTTATTGTATATCCACTTGTTTGAAAATCCTGAGGTAGTATTGTATAGGAAAACTGGTAAGCAATTATTTAGTCCATTAAATCTAAGGACAGAACTTTAGAGAAGAGAAAGTAGACATAACAGTGATTTAGTTCTTCTCATTATTGTGTTTGTTTTTCTTCTTCATGTCTGTTTTACATGCCCTCATGATAGACATTCTTGTGGGTAGGCAAGTGAATTGCACTTATATTTTTTAAACCTTGTGTACATTTTGCAACAATTTTAATTCATTACAGAACCTAGATGTATCGTGCTATATGCTATCGATTCACACAAACTTTGTTCCATTTGCATTTCTGTTTTTGAAATATTTTTTGAATGTTGTCCCATCTCCCATCTACCACCTTAGTCATTAGGTAACCTACATTTTTAGAAACTTTAATCTTTCTTGTAGCTCATTCATACCTATCCTATCATTTTGGTTTTATTCTTCCCTTCACTTCCTGTAATTTGTCTTTATCTTAAACTGACACCCAAACCTGGAAATAGTCATCTTAATTCACTGGTTTTGTCATATTTCAGGAAAGATTGTCGCTCATCAGATTAGTTTATGATACTTTTGTGTTTTCTATACAGGCTTGGACCTGCTTAGTAATTTCAGTTTTGTAACACCTAAAATGGTTAATATGAGTTTGTTTATTCAGTAAAGAGTCATTAAGAGCTTATTACATATCAGCTGGTACACTAGATCCTAAGAATCCAGAGATACATTAAACTTGAATAACTAGAACAACTTGTATTTTAATTGTACAAGGCACTGTTGTATGCTTTTCACATATATTTGCTCATTTAGTCAGCTTGAACTCAACAGTCCCAAGTCTGTCCTCAGAGATGGAGCCATGGCATCTGACTTCTTACAGGTTCCAGAGGCGATGCTGATGGTCATCTCTGATTGGACAGATAGAATCAAGCTCCCCCTTAGAACAGAAAAATGTCTTCCTAGTGATCCAGCTATACCATCAATCTGTATGATTTTGAAGACCCAGAGCTCTGGTTTCTAGATTTCTATTCAGGAATTTTTCTAGAGTTCTTATGGAATTCTTTAGCCTATTTTCAAAACACGTTCATATAAGTTAAGTTGTTGATTTTGCCTGTTCATAGGAAGTTTGTCTAAATAAATGACCTTTATTTTCCATTTTGCTTTATACAGTACTTTGTATGTTAGCTGTAACAAGTTGGTTTCCATTCTTTGCCCTATATCTTGGGGGAAAATGGGGCAAAACCGTGATTAGCCTACATTCTGCTACTGTTCATACCTGACACTGTTCATAAAAGCTCACCCCAAAAGTGTTTTTTCTTAAGACTTTTTTTTTAAGACATATTTTTTTAGAGCAGTTTTAGGCTCACAACAAAATTGAGAGGCAAACACAAAAAGCAAACTACATAACTATTTTTAGATTTGACTTTTTAATGTTCTGATTATTTTTCTTTAATGTAGCTTCACACTACATTAAAAAGTCTATATTGAAAGCAGCATGAAATAGTTTTGAGTACTCTGATGCACTGATGTAATAAATACTCTTAGTTCAGAGGATGATTGAAGTTGAATTTTAAGTGTTGTCATGTTGCCACAAAAGAGAAAACAGCTACACATTCAAATACTGTTATAAAATATTTTACTCTAATTTTATCTCATGCATGCTTTGAGTTATTTTAGGGCAGCATTCCTTTCGTTATATTTGTTTCATTTAAGTACTTACTTTTATCTTCACATACCTGTACCAATTTTTTGCCTTTATAGATGGCCAAATATTACTACATGTTGTTTATTAATGACATTACATATTTTATTTGATCATGATATGATAGATGCATTGAATTACTCTTAATGCATGCTTGAAATTCTTATAAATCCATGGTACAGTTGTTAAACATACTCAGCGTTTTTAACTCAGCAAAAGAAGCTCTCTCGCATTCATTGAAGAATTAGCTTGTAAGCCAAAAATGACAGATGTAGTATTACAGCTGAGATGTGGACTTGTTGAAAAAATCATCTTAATGGCAGAAACATTTGGACAAATACCAAATGCCTTTTAAATTCCTTTCTCATGTCCTATCGTAATCATTGTTATAATACTGATGGTTGTTTTGTAAGTTTTTACTACCTGCTTTTTTTTTTTTTATCTGTTTAGAAGATTTCACACTTGAAATGACCAGAGTTACTAGAATTCTGTTTCTCTGTAACATAATATGTGTATCTTTAAACTACTCTTCTGATTTTCACTGAAAATAGTTTGGATTCAGTATCTAAGTATAAAAATATATTTTAAAATTTTGCAATATTGAGAACACAAAAAAATCAAAGAGAACAGTTAGGAGAACAATAGGTAGCAATAATGTATAAAAGTAAAATCTCTAAAATTACATTTTTCATTTTAATGTCAATGAAAAGAAAGCAATTTCAAATATATTCTCTAATATATAGTCATTGTTCTAAACATGTTTTTGATCTTTAGAACTTTCACGTGGGCAACATGGTCCTATCAGTAAATTTCTTTCCTTACAAACAGCGATTCTCAATTAGAAAACAAACACTTAAAAAAAAATAAATAAAAAATAAAAAAAAATTAAAAAAAAAGAAAACAAACACTTCCCTCTGGGTCAGTATATTACAGGGTAGCAAGTTGGTATGTAATCTGAGTAACACAAGATTTGGTATACTCACCTTTCCAACTGATATATATATTGATATAATTGAAGAGTGTAACTACATATTTGAATATTAACCATGTAGTGATATGATGTTATTTATAAAGAAAAACCTGTAGATATTTGACAAATCCTCCTTTGAAAATTCACTTGTAAGTTGTGGTATCAATATGTATAAATATAAATGTGTATATAAATGTGCATTAATTTGAAATATATAAAACTACATAAAATTTTGGGTTTTGTTTTGTTTGCTTTTTAAATATATTTATTTATTTTTGGTTGCACTGGGGTGTGCAAGGCACACAGGCTTCAGCAGTTGCCCCACACAGGCTCAGTTGCAGCTCGCAGGCTCTAGAATGTGGGCTCAGTAGTTGTGGCACGTGGGCTTAGCTGCTCAATGGCAAGGGGAATCTTCCCAGACCAGGATTGACCCCATGTCCCCTCCATTGGCAGGTGGATTCTTATCCACTGTACCACCAGGGAAGTCCTGTTTACTTTTTTTTCTTTTTTAGTAATTTTATTCATTTATTTATTTTTGGCCATGCTGGGTCTTTGTTGCTGCCTGGGCTTTTCTCTAGTTGCAGTGAGTAGGGGCTGCTCTTTGCTGTAGTGCGCAGGCTTCTCATTGCAGTGGCTTCTCTTGTTGCGGAGCACAGACTCCAGGGCTTCAGTAGTTGCAGCATGTGGCCTCAATAGTTGTGGTTCCCAGGTTCTAGAGCACAGGCTCAGTAGTTGTGGCACACGGACTTAGTTGCTCCATGGTATGTGGGATCTTCCCAGACCAGGGATCAAACCCTTGTCTCCAGCATAGGCAGGTGTTTTCTTTAACACTGAGAAGCCTGGGAAGCCTCTGTTTGCTTTTTTAAAGAAACAAATTAGAAATTGGAGATTGGGTCTGGTAGAGCAGGAGTGCTTCTTTCTGGCTTCAGAGATCTTTCAAGTGTTTTCAGGATATTAAAAAACTAAACCAACCAAAGACTTAACTTTACTAGACATTGCTGATATAGTGTACTTCATCCCTTATTTGGCTAATAAATAAACACTTCAATTTTGAGAAGTAAAATATATGTCAGCCATAATTATTTAAATGGAAGGTGCTTAAGTTTACATTTTTTAAATTGCTCATATCAAACATTTTTAAGTTGCCTTTAAAAATTACTTTGAAGTCAAGCCATATAATGTAAAAACAACTTTCTTTCCAACCTTTCACATCTCCCAGATACCGTTACCTACAGTAATACCATTTCGCCAGGATGCACACTTTTCATGTTCTTATGTGACTTTGGATATATCTATAATACATGTCTAAATATGTATGTAAGTAATGAATCAAGCTTGTATTTTTTAAACAAACACAATAGAATATATGGATCTGAATGATAATATCCTCCACAAAGTAGGCACTTTTGGGGCTCATACAATGCTTTTCCCAACGTTCAGTCATTGCTCAGTATAGTTACTTTTTAGCACAATCCTTAGAGTAGCCTTTAATTGTAAGAGCTTTCTTCCTTCAAAGATGTATTTGTTTTTGGAAAATCATACTTAAACTCATTGCTTTGGATGGGTGAATAAGCTGGGCACTACTATTAGTATAAAAAATGAATTGAGAAATTGGGGAAGGGCTAAATATCTTGACAATCGAGGAATAATTAAGAATGGAAAATTATGGGGCCAATAAAAATAACACTTAAAAAGGGTTAGCATAGGAAGAATTTTACATTCTATTGAGGGGTAAAAGGATAGCAAATTCTATATGAAGGTGTGATTACATATAGAATGTACATAACAAGCATGTTTATATATGATAAGATCAAAAATTGGTGAGAAACCATATTTCATACACCTGTGGGACCATTTTTAATTGATATTGCCACTTGGGAGGGCAGTATGTCTTAAAATTTAAAATCCTTTGATTGAGCAGTTCTACTTCATGATCATTCTTAGAAAAACATTCACTCCCATGGCTGATTCATGTCAATGTATGACAAAAACCACTACAATATGAAAAAAAAAAAAATTCACTCATGAACTGGAGGCATTATTTAAGATCATCTTTGAAGCACTCTGTGTAATTACAAAAATTGGAAATAATCTAAATGGTCATCAGTTTAGTACAAAATAAATGAATTTGGGAATTAATTAAATGATTATGTCCACGTTGTGATCTGCTACATAGAAAATGGAAAGAATGAGGTAGAGACATGGAAAGATCCCCATATTCTTAGATGAAAAATAGTTTACAGAGTGTATGTGACATGCTGCCATTAAAAAAAAAAAGGAGATTGATATATCTTCCTGTGTACATGTATTGTTTAAAAAAAGAAAGAAAACCTCAATGAAGATGCACAGAGGTCTTTAATCTTTACTTGGAGCTTCCCAGGTGGCACTAGTGGTTAAGAACCCGCCTACCAATGCGGGAGACATAAGGAGATGTGGATTTGATCCCTGGATCGGGAAGATCCCTTGGAGAAGGAAATGACAACCCACTCCAGTATTCTTGCCTGGAAAATCACATGGACAGAGGAGCCTGGTGTGCTATAATCCATGGGGTCGCAGAGAATTAGACATGACTAAAGCGACTGAGCAAGCAAATGTTTACTTCTAATATTTGAAGTTTTTCCCTAAGGATGGCTGTGATATAGAATTTAAATTAAAATCTTCCAGTTTTTGTTTTAGTTAGTTTTGTTCTTAACTGGTATAATTCTTTATTTCCTTTGTTCACCAGGTCAATCTACTATAATTTATTTTTGTTGGACTGTTTTGACTTTGCTCATGGGTGGATATGTATATGTGTATATTACATTATTTTAATTATCATTTGCCTGATTTTGTAACTGCCGTTTGTCTGGGGTTCACCTTTGATTTCCCATTTTTGGATATTTGTTTTAAATTCACTTAACGCCATAACAAACCACTTGTGGGATCTTCGTTTCTGACCAGAGATCAAGTCCTGAGCCTTTGGAGTGGCAGCCTGACTCCAAGACCCTAGACTGCCAGAGAACTAACCCTAGGGAGTATCAAATAGTGAGAACTCACACAACGGAAACCACCTGAATACAAGATCTGGCATCACCCAACCACCAGTAGCACCCTGTGCAGGACATCTCATCTAAACAACAAACAAAACAAAAACACAAACCTGTCAGGGAATGTTTGACGGGAGGATTCCTACATGCTATCTCTCATGAGTCCTTTGTCCCTCTTCAAGCGGAACAGCACGCTGCTCCCAGGGACTGAGGTCATTGCGTGAGGCAAGCATGAGTCTCCTTTAGTAAACATTCTCCTTAGGACAAAACAGCTTAATCTCCTTCCCCTTTCTTGAGATATGGATTGTCTCCTGACCTTGTGGTAACAGTTGATGTACATTTGGTTTTCTGATCTCTATCATTCCCGAAAGAAGTTTCTTGTACTGCAGCCTATATATACTCATAGAAAAATCATTAAAGCACCTTTGCTCCATCAGAGCTTAGGTCCCCGGGTCTTTTTGTCTCTCTCTCTCTCTCTTTCTCTCTTTCACTTTCTTATCGTCGACTCCGCACCACAAGGTTCCGGTCCATTAAAGGACCCCAACAAATGGCGCCCGAACAGGGACACTGGTGTACGTGGCATATCGGGCGGACTGACTCAAGGACCCCAACACAAACCCAATCATCAGCAGACAGGATTACCACCTCACTCAGCCTTGCCCATCAGAGGGAAAGCAAATAAACAAAAAAGCACAAATCTCACCCTGTACGAAGCTTTCACAAACCACTGGGCCAGCCTTGCTGCTGAGGGCAGAAACCAAAAGGAAGAAAGAATTCAACCTTGAAGCCTGGGAAAAGGAGAACTCAAGCACAATAAGTTAAAAAAATAATGGAAAGGCAGAGAAATACTACACAAGTGAAGAAACAAACTGGAAACACAGAAGTCCAAATAAATGAAGAGGAAATAGGCAAACCACCTGAAAAGAACTCAGAATAATGATAGTAAAGATGATCAAAAACCTTGAAAACGAAATGGAGAAAATGCAAGAATCAATTAACAAAGACCTACAGAGATAAACAACACAATTACTGGAATTAAAAATACTCTAGAAGGAGTCAATAGCAGAATATCCGAAGCAGAAGAACGAATCAGTGAGCTGAAAGATAAAAAGATGGAAATAGTTTATGAAGAGCAGAATAAAGTAAAAAGAATGAAAAGAACTGAGGATAGTCTCAGAGACCTCTAGGATGATAGCAAACACACCAATATTCAAATTATAGATCCAAAGAAGTCCCAGAAGAAGAGAAAAAGAAAGGGTATGAGAAAGTTTTTGAAGAGATTATAGTTGAAAATTTCCCCAACATGGAAAAGGAAATAGTCAATCAAGTCCAAGAGGCACAAAGAGTCCCATACAGGATAAACCCAAGGAGAAACACACCAAGACACACACTAATCAAACTAACGGACTAAACACAAAGAAAGACTTAAGAGCAGCGAGGGGAAAGCAACAAGTAACATACAAGGAAAACCCCATACTCTTAACAGCTGACCTTTCAGCAGAAACTCTGCAGGCCAGAAGGGAATGGCAGGATATATTTAAAGTGCAGAAAGGGAAAAACCTAAAAACAAGATTACTGTACCCAGCAAGGATCTCATTCAGAATTGATGGAGAAATAAAAAGCTTTTAAGACAAGCAGAAGTTAAGAGAATTCAGTACCACCAAACCAGCTTTACAACAAATGTTAAAGGGACTTATGTAGTCAAGAAATACAAGAGAAGAGAAACGATCTACAAAATCAACCCCAAACAATTAAAATGGCAATAGGAACATACATATCAGTAATTACTTTAAATGTAAATGGATTAAATGCTTCAACCAAAAGACAGACTGGCTGAATGGATACAAAAACAAGACCCATATAGATGCTGTCTACAAGAAACCCACGTCAGACCTCAAGACACATATAGACTGAAAGTGAGAGGATGGGAAGGTATATTCCATGCACATGGGAAGCAAAAGAAAGCTGGAGTAGCAACCCTCATATCAGACAAAATAGACCTTAAAATAAAGATTGCAAATGATAAGGAAGAACACTACATTAATGATCAAGGGATCAATTCAAGAGGAAGACATAATGATTGTAAATATCTATGCACCCAACATAGGAGCACCTCAATACATAAGACAAACACTAGCATACATAAAAGGAGAAATTGACAGTAACACAATAATAGTAGGAGACTTTAACACCTCACTCACACCAATGGACAATCAAAACAGAAAATTAATAAGGAAACACAAATCTTAAATCATACATTAGATGAGATGGATCTCATCATTATCTTCAGGACATCCCATCCAAATGCAGAATACACCTTCTTCTCAAGTGCACATGGAACATTCTTCAGAATAGGCCACATCTTGCATAATATATCAAACCTCAGTAAATTTAAGAAAACTGAAATAGTATCAAGCATCTTCTCTGAAAACAATGCTATGAGACTAGATATCAATTGCAACAACAAAAAAAAACTGTAAGAAACACAAACACATGGAGATTAAACAACACAGTTCTAAATAACCAACCAGTTACTGAAGAAATCAAAAGGGAAATCAAAAAATTTCTAGAAACAAATGACAATGAAAACATGACAACTCAAAACCTATGGGATGCAGCAAAAGCAGTTATAAGAGGGAAGTTTATAGCAACACAATCCTACCTCAAGAAACGAGAAAAACATCAAATAGACAATCTAACTTTGCACCTAAAACAAGTGGAAAAAGAAGAACCAAAAAAAAAACCCAAAGTTAGTAGAAGGAAAGAAATCATAAAGATCCAAACAGAAATAAAAGAAAAAGAAATGAAGGAAACAATTGTAAAGATTAATAAAACTAAAAGCTGATTCTTTGAGAAGATAAGCAAAATTGACAAACCTTTAGCCAGACTCATCAAGGAAAAAAAAGAGAAGAATCAAATCAACAAAATTAGAAATAAAAAGGAGATGCTACAAAAGACAATGCAGAAGTGCAAAGGAATTTAAGAGATCTTTATGAATATTTATATGGAAATAAAGTGGATAACCTGAAGAAATGGACAGATTCTTAGAAAAGTTCAATCTTCCAAGACTGAACCAAGTAGAAATAGAAATTATGAACAACCCAATTACAAGCAGTGAAATTGAAGCTGTGATCAAAAATCTCCCAAAAAACAAAAGCCCAGGACAAGATGGCTTCACAGAAGAATTTTATCAAACGTTTAGAGAAGAGCTAATGCCTATCCTTCTAAAACTCTTTCAAAAAATTGCAGATGAAGGAATGCTTCCAAACTCATTCAATGAGGCCACCATCACCCTGATTAAAAAAACCAGACAAAGACAACACAAAAAAAGAAAACTACAGGCCAATATCACTGATGAACATAGATGCAAAAATCCTTAACAAAATTTTAGCAAGCAGAATTCAGGAACACATCAAAAAGCTCATACACCATGATCAGTTGGGGTTATTCCAGAAATGCAAGGATTCTTCAGTATACACAAATGAATCAATGTGATACACCATATTAACAAACTGAAAGACAAAAAACATATTATAATCTCAATAGATGTAGAAAAAGCCTTTGACAAAATTCAGCACCCGTTTATGATGAAAATTCTTCAAAAACTGGGCATAGCCTACCTCAACATCAATTCAGTTCAGATCAGTTCAGTCACTCAGTCGTGTCCAACTCTTTGCAACCCTATGAATCACAGCACGCCAGGCCTCTCTGTCCATCACCAACTCCCGGAGTCTACCCAAACCCATGCCCATCGAGTCGGTGATGCCATCCAGCCATCTCATCCTCTGTCGTCCCCTTGTCCTCCTGCCCCCAACCTCTCCCAGCATCAGGGTCTTTTCCAATGAGGCAGCTCTTCGCATGAGGTGCCCAAAGTATTGAAGTTTCAGTTTCAACATCAGTCCTTCCAATGAACACCCAGGACTGATCTCCTTTAGGATGGACTGGTTGGATCTCCTTGCAGTCCAAGGGACTCCGAAGAGTCTTCTCCAACACCACAGTTCAAAAGCATCAATTCTTTGGCACTCAGCCTTCTTCACAGTCCAGCTCTCACATCCATACATGACCACTGGAAAAACCATAGCCTTGACTAGATAGACCTTTGTTGGCAAAGTAACATCTCTGCTTTTAATATGCTGTCTAGGTTGGTCATAACTTTCCTTCCAAGGAGTAAGCGTCTTTTAATTTCACGGCTGCGGTCACCATCTGCAGGTATTTTGGAGCCCAAAAAAATAAAGTCTGACACTGCTTCCACTGTTTCCCCATCTATTTGCCATGAAGTGATGGGACCAGATGCCATGATCTTAGTTTTCTGAATGTTGAGCTTTAAGCCAACTTTTTCACTCTCCTCTTTCACTTTCATCAAGAGACTTTTTAGTTCCTCTTAACTTTCTTCCATAAGGGTGGTATCATCTGCATATCTGAGGTTATTGATATTTCTCCTGGCAATCTTGATTCCAGCTTGTGCTTCTTCCAGCCCAGCGTTTCTCATGATGTACTCTGCATATAAGTTAAATAAGCAGGGTGACAATATACAGCCTTGACGTGCTCCTTTTCCTATTTGGAACCACTCTGTTGTTCCATGTCCAGTTCTAACTGTTGCTTCCTGACCTGCATATAGGTTTCTCAAGAAGTGGGTCAGGTGGTCTGGTATTCCCATCTCTTTCAGAATTTTCCACAGTTTATTGTGATCCACACAGTCAAAGGCTTTGGCATAGTCAATAAGACCCCGAATAGCCAAAGTAGTCTTGAGAAAGAAGAATGGAGATGGAGGAATCAACCTTCCTGATTTCAGATTATACTACAAAGCACAGTCATCAAGACAGTATGGTCCTGGCACCAAAACAGAAATATAAACCAATGGAACAAGATAGAAAGCCCAGAAATAAACCCATGCACTTACAGGTACCTTAATTTTTGTGAAAGGAGGCAAGAATATACAATGGGACAAAGACAGCCTCTTCAATAAATGGTGCTGGGACAACTGGACAGCTACATGCAAAAGAATGAAATTAGAACACTTCCTAACACTATAGACAAAGATAAACTCAAGATGGATTAAAGACCTAAATGTAACACCAGAAACTATGAAACTCTTGGAGGAAAACATAGGTAAAACACTCTGACATAAATCAAAGCAAGATCCTCTGTGACCCACCTCCTAGAGTAACAGAAATAAAAACAAAAGTATGCAAGTGGGACCTGATTAAACTTAAAAGCTTTTGCACAGCAAAGGAAATTATAAGCAAGATGAAAAGACAACCCTCAGAATGGAAGAAATAATAGCAAATGAAACAACTGAGAAAGGATTAATTTCCAAAATATACAAGCAGCTCATAGAACTCAATGCCAGAAAAACAAACAACCCACTCAAAAAGTGAGAAAAATCCCTAAACAGACATTTCTCCAAAGAAGACATACAAATGGCTAACAAACACATGCAAAGATGCTCAACATTGCTCATTATTAAAGAAATGAAAATCAAAAGTACAATGAAATATCACCTCACACCGGTCAGAATGGCCATCATCAAAAAGTTCACAAACAATAAATGCTGGAGACGGTGTGGAGAAAAGGGAATGGTCTTGCACTATTGGTGGGAATGTAAATTGATACAGCCACTATGGAAGACAGTATGGAGAGTCTCTTAAAAAAAACTAGGAATAAAACCACCATATGACCCAGCAGTCCTACTCCTAAGGCATATACCCTCAGGCATATACTCTGAGGAAACCAAAATTGAAAAAGATACATGTATCCCATTGTTTGTTGCAGCACTATTTACAATAGCTAGAACTTGGAAGCAACCTAGATATCCATCAGCAGATGAATGGGTAAAGAAGTAGTGGTACATATACACAATGGAATATTCAGTTCAGTTCAGTCGCTCAGTTGTGTCCGACTCTTTGCGACCCTATGAATCGCAGCACACCAGGCCTCCCTGTCCATCACCAACTCCCAGAGTTTACTCAAACTCATGTCCATCGAGTCGGTGATGCCATCCAGCCATCTCATCCTCTGTCATCCCCTTCTCTTCCTGCCCCCAATCCCTCCCAGCATCAGGGTCTTTTCCAATGAGTCAACTCTTCGCATGAGGTGCCCAAAGTATTGGAGTTTCAGCTTCAGCATCATTCCTTCCAGTGAACACCCAGGACTGATCTCCTTTAGGATGGACTGGTTGGATCTCCTTGCAGTCCAAGGGAATATTACTCAGCCATAAAAAGGAACACATTTGAGTCAGTTCTGATGAGATGGATAAACCTAGAGCCTATAACACAGAGTGATGTGGGTCAGAAAGAGAAAGATAAAAAATAAAAATAAAAAAATAAAAAGAAAAGAGAAAGATAAATATCGTATTCTAACACAAAAAATACGGAATCTAGATGAATGGTACTGAAGAACTCATTTACAGGGCAGCCACAGAGAAACAGACATAGAGAATATACTAATGGACATGGGGAGATTGGAGAAGAGGGTGAGATGTTTGGAGAGAGTAACATGGGAATTTACATCACCATATGTAAAATAGATAGCCAACAGGAATTTGCTGTATGGCTCAGGAAACTCAAACAGGGGCTCTGTGTCAGCCTAGAGGGGTGGGATGGGGAGGGAGATGGGAGGGAGGGTCAAAAGGTAGGGGGTATATGTATACCTATGGCTGATTAATTTTGAGGTTTGACAGCAAACAACAAAATTTTGTAAAGCAATTATCCTTCAATAAAAAAATAAAAAATTAAAACCTTGAAAATATTTACTTGTGCAGAGAAGAAGGAGATATATGAAAATAGAAACAGTAGTTATTATTATAAGCTTATGATTGACATTTTTTTCTGTTTTCCATATTTGCTAAAATTCTATAATCTATTATTTGTATAATCAACACAAAAATTGTAAAGCCATTTTGGTTAAATGATGAGAAGACATTTCTCATGTGGCTTATAGATTACCTCAGAATAAAAGTAAATCCAAAGTATTTCTTAAACAGTGATCAAATTGTTCGTTCACTTAAGTGTCTGTTCCCAACCTTGTGAAGTAGTAGCACTTATCCTGATGTTGCTTGTGCATTTGTTAAAAATTTAGTTCTCTTTGTTTTATTTACAATTTGTATAGATGAGACTGTCTAGTAAATCCATTAGTATAGTTTGAGTAGGTAATTTTAACTACTGGTTTAAGATACCAAGTTTCAAATCATTGTGAAGGACTTCTATTGTCTTCATATGTTTGACATTGTATCTCTTCTTTAAAAAGAAAAGTCTTTATTCTTTTAAAGTCTTGAATATGATGCATGGCCAGTATATATATTTTTTTATCATTCACTTACTTTAGTTCTGAAATACAGGTTTTGGTAAACACTGGTACACATGTCTTTGCTCAAATACCACCTTAACAGAGAGATACCTTCTCTGCCCAACCCCTTTAAAATAACACCATCTCTGACATCTCCATCATTCCCTTACTACTCTATTATTATTATTATTATAATTTATTACCATATCACTTTACAGTTGTTTGCCTTTCTCACATCATTATAATGTGAGTTCCTTAGAGTAGTAATTCAATTTGTGCTTCTCTGCTATCCTAATAGAACCTGGCATACTTAGGTACACAATAAATATTTTTAAATGAATTAGATGTTGTGGAATGAAATATTCTGGTTGGGACTTCCCTGGTGGTCCAGTGGTTAAGACTTCATGCTTCCATTGCAGGGGCATAGGTTCAATCCCTGGTCAGGGAACTAAGATCCTGCATGCCATGTGGCATGCCCACACACACACTCACACTCACACAAAAGGAAATATTCTGGTTAATAGAAAGTTAACCCTATATAAAACAGCCGATTTGAAAGAGAAAATAAAAAGCATACTCCATACTCATGTTTTAAATATGTAATTGATATAATACTACATATTTAAATGCATATCATTGGAAGGACTGATGCTGAAGCTCCAGTACTTTGTTCACCTGATGTGAAGAGCCAATTCATTGGAAAAGACCCTGATGCTGGGAAAGATTGAGGGCAGGAGGAGAAGGGGACGTCAGAGGACAAGATGGTTGGATGGCATCAGTGACTCAATGGACATGAGTTTGCTCAGACTCTGGGAGATAGTGAAGTGCAGGGAAGCTTGGCATGCTGCAGTCCACAGGGTGACAAAGAGTCGGACAATACTTAGTGACTGAACACCAACAACAAATAATACTAGTTAATACAAGATTAGGTACAGATCTATAAATATAGATATACAGATAGATACTATTGAGAGTAAGAAAACCTTTAGGGATAATTGAAAAATCAGTGGTTTAGTATCTTTAACCTAAGATAATTAGCCTTTTCTCAGTTCACAGAAGCAGAAAATCCAAACGAACAGGTTTGTGTGTGTGTGTTTTCCCTCAATTCTTAATTAGCAGAATGATTCGGCGGGTTTGGTTAACTGTCAGTGACTCATCCAGAAGCATTTTCAGCATGTGGTTCAGGGCTAGTAATACAAGTGGAACAGGTCTAGAAGTACAACCGAAATTCTCTCTAAACAGAATGGAAATAAGTTTTATCCCCATCACAGGCTAGTAGTTAAGGTACAGAAAGTAGTTAAGGTACAGATTAGTTATCAGCTCAACCAAAATGAATACTTCAAAGGAAACTGAACATCAACACAGTGAAGCCTGTTGAAAGAATAAGGAGGAGGAGCCTGAAACACCAGAGTAAAATGGGATTGGTGTCCCACCCATGTAAACAAAATTGATTCTCAGTTGATCAGAGATGACAGCTTCTGTCCCTGTCTAATCCAGTTTCCCACAGTATAATCCCTATCTGAAGTTTCGGGCCCATCTCTGTTTCTGGGCACTTTTTTGTTTGTTTGTTTTATTTTTGTTTTTTCACATGTAGAAAGTTCATCAGCTCCATTTGCTTGTGGAGTTTAGAATTAATTTTCCCTCCCCACACAGAGGATTTAGTGGTTCAACCATGACTTCCTACTCCCATGTATTCTTATAAACCCCACAAGTATTTTCTGTGTATTGACCCAGAGTTCCTCTCAAAACTTGATCTCACTGACGCCCAGCTACTAAAAATCCCTCCCTGAACACCTGCCTGAAACTGGAAATCCTATGACTTTGCTTAGCTTCTTTTACCAGTCTTGCTTGTATGTGCCTTGCCTCAGCTGCTTCACTGCCTTACTTCTAAATTGGACCAGCTCTCAGGATTTCTTAGTGGAAGGACCTCCTATTGGTCCTGGTAACTACAGGAGCCTTACCACTGGATATGTGAGATCTTAGTTCCCTGACCAGGGATCAAACTGATGCCCCCACATTGGAAGCATGAAGTCTTAACCACTGACTGCCAGAGAAGTCCCACATCCGCTTTTAATATTTGGGAAACCATGAACATTTTGTGGATAAAAATTCAAAGATCAGCTGCTGTTACTCATTGGAGTAAAAACTACATTATTAATTATAGTAGTCTTTTACTTTCTTGGGCCTACGGTGGTGGCCCAAGACGGTGAAGAATCTACCTGCTATGTGGAAGGCTGGGTTTGATCCCTGGATCAGGAAGATCCCCTGGAGAAGGGAATGGCTATCCACTCCAGTATTCTTGCCTGGAGAATTCCATGAACCGAGGGCAGAGTTGGACAACAGAGTGACTAACACTTTCACTTTTGACTTCTTACCCGTGATAACCTTGTTGATAGAGATGGGAGTAGACATACATTGCTTGGCTTTATACATCAGAGTATGGTGAGCAAACTTTCACCATAGTTTATATGTAAAGACTGCTGATGTAAATATTGTTATGCAGATCTGTTGTTATTTAGTGTTTTATCTAGTGCTTTTGTTCAAATGAGCTCTCCTGTTTCTGAGAACAGAATTCTATGTTGATGTCCCTCCTGCAGTTATTTCTCAGCATTGCAGGATATGCCATGCTGCTTGGAGTTTATTCACTGTAGCCGAGAGCACTTCTTATGGGTTAACTCTTGTTCCCTGTCTAACCGCTTCTTTTCACCTTTTCACAGGTGAAATTCTCCTTGTTTGTCCAGCTTAAAGTCTGTTGCAGTGACTATTCCTTAAGAGCAAACAGTTCATTCTAGGTCTTTACAGTACTATTTTTAAAGTAGTGTGTGATTTATGAGTAAGTCTTATGCAAACTGAAAACCCAGCTAATGTAAAGACTCATCTAATCAAACTAGGGACCTGGGGTGACTGTAGCTCTGTAGCTGGAGATGCTGATAAACTTTGTAAGAAATGTGACCTCTTAAAGTTACTATGCTGAATTAGAATGTCAGACATAAACTTGCAAACATATGAATAATATTGCCTTCGTTCAAATAAAAGTTTCACGTTATGAGAAGAAGATGAGACGTCTGAGTCAACAGTGTAAAATGTGACAGGTTATATTAGCAAAACAAATAGGAGGAAGTCACCTGAATTATCAGCCTGTACCCTGGTCGCCATCTCTTCCTCACACTGAAACTGCCTTTGCAGCGCTGTTTCTAAAGCATTTTCACAGTTCAACTTAAGTTAAAATAATAACTATTATTACAAAGGCATAATGATTTGAGGCAGATTTTCCTTTACTGTGTAAATGACATGAGAATAGATGAGTCCTTTAGAATGATCATTTGGTTCATGTAAGTGTCACTTTATTAAACTTAATATCCTCAAATTTTTAGGTAATCACTATTGTACTTAACTGTGCAGTAAAATGGGAAGATTAATAGTGCTAAAAGAAACTTTCAAGTGCCACATAATGAACAAGAAGAGCAGGTGTCGTCTAAAAGCTAAGTCTTTCATTTCCTGTTTGAAGTTGGCATTGACCTCAGTATTACTCACAATGTCCTGGATAGTAAAAAGGCAAACTTTGCAGTTTAATTTTTTCAGAACAAACTCTTTTAAAGATAAATATCACATTCCAAATGACTTAGTATTTATTTCAATAATAAGGTCTAGTGTGCCCCATAGTTTAGCATACAAATAGGTATTGATTTCATAAGTTTTATAAATTTATATTTAACAAGACAATTTACCCCAGGGAGTTCAGGGCATTTTCGTGTCAGTAAACTGTTGAATTAATAAATTTTTGACTAATTTTTTTACTGCTTCACATCCATGATGATGGCTATAGTCAAAGAGACAATGATAAGTTTTGATAAGGATATGGAGGACTTACCACCCTCGTAATTGCTGGTGAGAATGTGCAACCACACTGAAAAGCAGTTTGGCAGTTCCTCAAAAAGCTTAAAACCTGAGTGACCATATGACCTAGCTATTCTTTTATATATATATAATTAATGCCTGGCCTTCCCCAAAAGTTAAACACACAAGCTGACATTCACCTTAAAGCCTTGCTGTTTATTAAGTGATGTGTACCAATAGGCTTGAATGGAACTTCCACCACTCTGAATGTGACATACTTGTAAATAAAGATTCAAGAGTACCAAGGGTGAAGTAGCCTGTAGCAAGAATCCAATGCCTGTCTTCTCTGACTATGTTTTACATGTTCTTGTCACAAGAGTGAAGCGATGTCCTTTAAAACACGTTTGAAAGTTTATCTGACTTCAGAAATATCAGCTAAGATTCTTATGTAATAGTGGAAAGATCATTACTGTGGAGTCAAACATAGCTGGATTTGAGACCCCCTCTGAAATCTACCAGGAACTTCTTCCTCTTGAAGAAATGAATTAATCTCTGAACCTCTGGTTTCTCATCTGCAAAATACCTACTAGAGTTGTGGGATTAAATGAGATGCCATGGATAAAACAGACTGTGCTTTCTGCTTCTCTGGCCTGCATGTCCTCTTGTTTCTACTTCTAGGGCACTTCCACCTTGGACTTCTTCCTGCTGTGTACTCAAACACACATCTACACAAACTGAGTTAATTATTCTTCCTGTATGTACCCATCAAACCTAGGGTTTATCTTATTGAAGCGCTTATCTTGTTCTATTGAATTTTCATATTTATTTGCATCTCTTCCCCAGAAAACTAAGTTCTTTTTTTTTTTGGCACACCATGCAGCTTGTGGGATTTCAGTTCCCCAACCAGGGTCTCAGTTCCTGGACCAGGGACTGAAGACTGGCCCTGGCAGTGAAAATGCCGAATCCTAACCACTAGACCACGAGGGAACTGCCAAAAAATAAGTTCTTTAAAGGGGGAAAAAAATTGTCTTCCACTGTATACATATTTGCCTGGCATGGTGACTAGCTCAATAAATATTTGAAAAAAAATGAATTTTAGGAACATCTAGCATTATACCGGGTTCATAATAACTCCCTGAAAAAGCATACTGTGCTTTTGTTTTGCTTTCTGTTAGAACGTAGTCAACTTGAAGCATTTTCAAATCTATAATATGCAGTGATTTATAGGTTAAATGGAAATGTTTTTATTACTAGTTATACCTATGGAATGAAGAGAATGTTTCTTATCTGTATTGCAATAGACTGCTTATTGTTATATATTTATCTTTGTAATTTGTACATTATGTTTTCTTATAAAAATCAAATATATATTTACTAGCTTAAACATTTATTTTACATATGTCTCAGGAGTTGCAAGTTAATGCATATATTTCATGCCATTCTTCTCCATTTAATATTATTTATACTTAGAATGAAATAGCAAGGTTGGAAACAATGCTATAAATTTAAGAAAGCCTATGAAATATATGGAAATTAAGTCATTTTAAGTAATAACTGAACCTTATCCTTACCATTTTTATTTTAAATGTCTTATCTTGCAAAATAATAATAATAGGTAATAACTATTTTGGAATGGGAAGAATGGAATAAGGGAGCAGTAGAGGAAGTTTAATCAGTATGTTTTGTTTCCCGGACTTAGCATATTTCCATACACATGACCATCTAAATTATTTACAAAAGCTTTGCTGAAGAAATAAAAGTTATTAAATGAATAATAATATAGGGATACTGAACAGGTAGAAGTACTGCTTATGTTTCTATAAATTGGGATTTCTTTATTGTTTCATAATTGTTTTCTTTTTTCAGGTACAGAGAACTACAACTTAGTACAGAAAGCAAAGTAACAGAATTTCTCCATCAAAGTAAAATAAAATCTTTTGAAAGTGAGCGTGCTCAACTTCTACAAGAGGAGACTGCAAGAAATCTCACACAGTGTCAGTTGGAATGTGAAAAATACCAGAAAAAATTGGAGGTACATATGCAAGCTTTTGTTTTAAAATTAACACAGAATGTAAGCTCTGTAAGCATAAGGTCTGTATTATAGTGAGCTTTTTTAAAAAATAATTTCATTTTTCATCTAACTTTGGCTGTGCTTCATCTCTGTTGCCGCACTTTCTTCTAGTCGGGGTGAACCGAGGCCGTTGTAGCACTTGGGCTCAGTGGTTGTGGCGCACAGTTGCCCATGGCATGTGGAATCTTCCTGGACCAGGGATTGGACCTGTGTCCCCTCCACTGGCAGGCGGATTGTTAACCACTGGACCACCAGGGAAGTCCACATATCATACTGAGCCTTATAAATAATATTTGTGTTATGTATGAGAAGGAGCCGTGTCTTTAATTTTTAAAGATATCTTATCAAAAGAATGTATCTTCCTCTTTTAGATGAAAAGGTGGAAAGAAGTAGTGGACAGCCCCTAAGAAAAGAAATGCAGATTGCCATAGGTCTGTTTGTTGTTTTTAAAGTGTTGGCAGAAGTACCCTTAAATGGGAAATCTCATTTAAGTAGAAAATGGACCATCCCTTCTAGAGAATGGTATGGTAATTTGTGTTAAAGTCCTTAAAAAATTGATCCAGTAATTTTAGTTAAAGGAACAATGAGGTGCTTGTTGAGAACAAGTAAGGTTTTATGTTCTTTGTGTACATAACAGCATTATTTATTATTGTAAAAACTGAAAGTGTCTTAAATGTCCAACAATAGATGATTAAACAGTTTTTGATTAGTATGTTAAAATTATAAATTTCGCTATATTCATACATTGTATGATTATGTGCAGTCATGTCCTTCAATATTTTAGAATCAAGGAAATTTTTATTTAAAATGCTGAATGAAAGATGCAATAATATCATTAGCATGATTAATTAATGATGTAAGTATTCATTACAATAAACTTTCAGAGACTACATTTCAGAAAAGTACTCTGATAAGTAAAACTAAGATTAACAATACAAAAGGAAATTCCCTGGTGGTCCAGTGGTTAAGAATCTGCCTCAGAGTTCATGTGTTAGATCCCTGGTTGGAGAACTAAGTTGCTACATACCACAGAGCAACTAAGACCACACACTGCAGCTATCTGGTCCTTGCGCACTGGAGCCCATGCACCACAAGTACTGAGCCCATGCCCCACCAGTACTGAGCCTGTGCCCCACCAGTACTGAGCCTGTGCCCCACAAGTACTGAGCCTGTGCCCCACAGGTACTGAGCCCGTGCACCACAAGTACTGAGCCTGTGCACCACAAGTGCTGAGCCCGTGCCCCACCAGTACTGAGCCTGTGCCCCACCAGTAGTACTGAGCCTGTGCCCCACAGGTACTGAGCCCGTGCACCACAAGTACTGAGCCTGTGCACCACAAGTACTGAGCCCATGCACAGCACTGAGCCCGTGCACCACAAGTACTGAGCCCATGCATCACCAGTACTGAGCCCGTGTACCACAAGTACTGAGCCCATGCACCAGTACTGAGCCCATGCACCACCAGCACTGAGCCCGTGCCCCACCAGTACTGAGCCCATGCACCACCAGCACTGAGCCCGTGCACCACCAGTACTGAGCCCATGCCCCACCAGTACTGAGCCCGTGCCCCACCAGCACTGAGCCCATGCCCCACCAGCACTGAGCCCGTGCACCACCAGCACTGAGCCCGTGCACCACCAGTGCTGAGCCCATGCCCCACCAGTACTGAGCCCGTGCAACCCAACTAGAGAGTCCGTGCAGCACAGCGACAGCTGCATGGTACGACACAGATCCCACAGGCCCCCACTAAGACCCAGGGCAACCAAAATAAATACATATTTTTTTAAAAAACAAAAATAAAGCCTTAGGGAAAAACATAAAGACAATGTTAATTAAATAGCACATATTTAAAGAAAAATGAGTAAAAATTGTAGATGATACCTACTTCTAAATAAACCGGTGTTCTGCATTGAAAACTTTCAGGTACCTTCTTTGGGAGACTGCTACAGTCACAATCTGCTACGGGTGCCTCTCCCACACATTTTAGATTAGATTAGCTCTGCTTTGGTGTTCATCATCTGCAAATTTTTTATGGTTTAAACTTTGTAATTCCTAGCAATTTCTTTTTCTTTCCACATCAGATGGCTGTGCTTACGGATGTGTTTGGGGTGAGTGAGGGGTTTATATTTAGGAAAGTAGAAAACCACTTGCCCTCTCTGTGTACTGAAACAAACATTTCATTAACCAATACTTTGCAACACAGAGTGCTGGTGTTTTAACCATTCTATTTTATTGTTTTTAGCTGGTTGTAGTCAAAACTGATTTCATGACCTCCTAAAGGTTGCAACTTGCAATATGAAAACCACTTTTCCATAGAGATACCCATTTAATTTGTGGCTGCAGGTGACTAGTAATTATTGAGCTCCCTTGTGTAAAGGCCTTACATGGAGAAACACCTTTGTGAAAAATACTATGATTGTAAAAACTTGGGTTGATAAAACTGAGGCGTTAGGGGAATTTCTTTACAGTTTCTCCTCTGTTAAACTAGGATCTTTGAGAGGACAGGGACTATTTACTTACTGTTGTCATCAATGCCTAACATAGCATCTCACTCATAATGGATGCTCATTAAATATTAATGAGGGAATGAATGGTTTGATGCTGCGCTGTGCTTAGCCAATCAATCGTTTCTGACTCTTTGTGACCCCATGGGCCATAGCCCACCAGGCTCCTCTGTCAATGGCGATTCTCCAGGCAAGAATACTATGGATTGCCATGCTCTCAGGGGATCTTCCCAACCCAGGGATGGAACCCAGGTCTCCCACATTGCAGGTGGATTCTTTACCGTCTGAGCCACCAGGGAAGCCAAGAATACTAGAGTGGGTAGCCTATATCTTCTCCAGGAATTGAACTGTCTCCTGCATGGCAGGCAGATTCTTTACCAGTTAAGCTACCAGGTAACCCCCATTTATAATGAATTCAGAGAGAAATAATTTTGTAAAGGGTAAAGATTACTATAATTATGTACTTTTTGATGGCTTTTACCCAATATTCTCATTGATTTATGCCTTAGGGACAGTCTGTGTTTTTTTTTTTTTCTTAATTATCAGTTTCCAAAAGCTTTCAAAAAACTGGCTTTAGGACTTCCTTGGTGATTCAAGTGGTTAAGAATCCACCTGCCAGTGCAGAGAACACAAGTTTGCTCCCCGGTTCAGGAAGATCCCGCGCTCTGTGGGGCAGCCAAGCCCCTTCCACAGCTACTGAGCCCAAGTGCACCTTGAGCCCGTGCCCTGCAACAGAAGAAACCACCGCAGTGAGAGGCCCACACCGCAACTAGAGGGTCGCCCCCACTCGCCACCACTAGAGAAAGCCCTCATGTAGCGGTGAGACCAAAAGTAAATAAATGGCAAAATTTACTAAAAACAAAAAAACACTGGCTTTATATTTTTGTCTCTTTTTAAAGCAATTATTGGCCTATAATTTTGTGTTTTCATTCATTTTATGTATGTTGTCTATATAATTTTATATAACTTTGTATTATCATTCTGTTATTTAAAAGAAGGAGAGCTGTGAGAGCATGATATGTAAAGAATTCTTAAAAGCAGTTTACTTATTTTTTGCATTCATGATTAAACTCAGATGTTCATAGATTGATTTTTCCCTAAAGAATCTTTAATGTAATGGCCTTCCATAGGTCCAATAATCATGTTCTTCAGTGGATTTTCAGAAACTGTAATAAATTTATTCATATCATCCACTCAGACAAATCCATGATAAAAGAGAATTCTCTACCATGGTGTATCAGAGGTTTTGAAAGGTACCCAAGTCAAAAGTTTCTGGCCATCTCTTCTTTCTGTCATGAATGAGAATTTTAAATTGTACCTCTCAATTTAATACTACCTTTCAGTCTCTTCTTAAAATAGTATTTTATGAGATATGTCGTCTCCAGCATTTTAGTTCTTTGTCTCTTCAGATAGCCACTTCTGCAGTTTTTCTTTCGTGGTTTTGTTGGGAAAGTGAGGTGTAGATGAGAGGTTATCAGCCCTGCTGTGAAAACCACCATTTAACACTGTCCTCACTGAGCGTGGTCTACTGACAAAGGCATTAATGTGTCATCGACAACCAGATTCTTAATGAGTTACATCCCAACTTAGTGAACTCTCTGAAAACCCCAGATTGTTTCACTGTGTAGTGATTTTCTTATAATAAATTCTCTAGAAAGCATTTCCAACCAGCAAGAATTAATGCTACAACAGGAATTTTCTTTTTCTGATCCAATCAAGGACAATAGAAATCATCCTACAAATATTACTCCCGTGTTGCTCTTTCTCCATCTTCCAAAGGAATGTATTTAGAGGATAGGGGATGATTATTAGTATATTTGGAGTTGGGAGGGAGTTTTGATGGAAATAATTTTAAAAAATGAGATGAAACAGACTAAATTAAATCAAAATTTCTGCTAGGTAAAAACTATAAATAGTAAATAGATCTTCCATATCTTCTTTCTCCCTGTTGCAGGAAGCAATCACATACATTTGTTAAGGTAAACTTTATGTCATTAGAGAAGATAAGTTTTCTTCAAAATTGCTTAATAATAGAGAATTCAGGGTAATTAAAGCAGTACATCTCATCTTTATGACCCATTTAATACAGAGTACTCATACTTCTATTTCCTGCAGTGGTAATAGTATTTTTTAGCACTTTTACTATGTTCTAGTTGCTTTGCTAAACGCTGTGATTTTATCCTCTCATTTAATGCTTCCGACAACACACTGAGGTAGGCCTAGAAAGAATAATTACCTAAGATCACAACGAGTAAGTGTCAAAGCCAGGATTGAAATCCAAATCTTTCTGGCTCCAAACCATATTCTTACCATAATTTTCAATTGCTTCTCAGGAAATACTGCATTCCTTATGCTGTGTTAAGAAGTAAGTATAATACCACCCCATAATTTAGTCTGTACTAGTAAGTAAATTTTCTAGATAGTTGCAATTTAATGTAAGCATTAAAGCATTCCTTTGTCACTAGAAATGTCTCCTTCTTGGTGAATTCATTATTGTCACCCTAGTGATTTCTTCAGTAAGTTACCATAGGAAAATATAGGCTTTTTTCTTCTACTTAAAATAACTCCAATTTCCATGTCTTTTATATCTCTTTTTAATAAATTTTTTATACTTTCTTTCTATACAAAGGCATTTTCTGGTACTGTTCCAAATAGCACTTCACATTTACATTTTGATTTGCTGCTTTGAATTTATGATTGTTCAGCAAACCAAAAATATTACTAAAACCATGGTCTGGGTAAATGAAATAGTCTGTGGTAGAAAACTGAAAGACTCATTACGAGTATGTAATTTTTACACACAACTTTGCAAGTCTTTCTCAAGTATCTGTGATCACTAGATAAATAACCACCTAGGTGAGGAGTATAACATTATTGCATTTTTTGAATTCTAACAAGCAAATGCCAATGTTAGTCCTACAACTATTCCTAAGTTTTAAATTTTTTTCAATTTATATAAAAGAGTGCTTCATAATTTTCAGTTCAAAACAAATTATTTTCCTCAGGAACAAATGTATTTTACCTCTTCAGTCATCTTCACTGAGCTTTCTCTTCATATCTAATCATTAAAAAATATTTTTTGCTTCATGTTTTCGTCCTAACTGCCAACCTATTTAATTCTGCCTTTGCCATTTTTTTTCCACTTCTAGGTTTTAACTAAAGAATTTTATAGTCTCCAAGCCTCTTCTGAAAAACGCATTACCGAACTTCAAGCACAGAACTCTGAACATAAGGCAAGGCTAGACACTTATGAGAAACTGGAAAAAGAGCTTGATGAAATAATAATGCAAACTGCAGAAAGTAAGTCTCCCCACACACACCCCCACCCCAACACACACAGCTTTTTCTTCTGACAACACAAGGAACCTGATACTGTTTCTAAAACTGCTTTGCTCTATTTCTTTGAAATGTTACTTGTGACTTTCTCTGAAAGAATACTTTGTATTTTAAAAATTAGTTAACCTTAATTCTAGTGGTTTGAGAGCAAAAAATATATATTTGTCTCACTGTGATAGATTTTATCTTTTCATTTATTTATTTGTTTTACTATTTCATTTCACTCATTCAACAATAAAGTGATTACATATGCCAGGATCTGGGGTGTAGAGTTCATGCAATAATTCTTGCTTATAGGTATTCCTAGTCTATTCTGCTGGGAGAGACAAACATGTCAACAGATAATTAAAGTGCTATTAGCAAAAGAGAGGCAGATCTTGATAAGTACAGAAGAGATGTGAGTTAATTCCTTGTTGGAGGTGAGGAATCCCTAAGAGGGGAGATAACATTTGAATGAGTCTTGAAGGACAGATAGAAATTCATTGCATACCATGTGTTACAGACTTTGACCTTTAATTTCTACTTCTTTTTTCCCCTCTTATTTGCCATCTTCCTATGTTGTCCTTGACTCCAAGAGAATATTGCAAATTAACACTTCACCATTGGCTGAGATGTTTGCTATAGGACATTATTTCTATTCAAAAGTCAGAAATGATAGTGGCATTCTTATAAAATCTTCAGCTGAAGTTGAGGTTGACTCTATCTGGGGTACCTTTTCTTATGAAGACTATATTATGTTGGTATCCCAATTTAAGGAAAACTTTTTTTCATTTCTGTCATTGCCTTTTTTTAATTTCCAAGGTCAGTGTCTGATAACTGCAATAGTTTCCAAATTTATCCTCAGTTTCTTCATGGCATCTGAGTAACCTCTATAAAATATAGATTTAACCATACCATATACCTGCTTTAATGCCCCTATAAACATAAATCAGCCTAAGGTCAAATTCCTTAGCATGTCTTTTTATGATTAGACTCATTTATCTTTGTACTTTTTCATGCCTTGCCATTCTTATCACCTTATTTTGAAAGTTCTATACTCTTTTTTATCTCTATAACTTTGCAGATGTCCCTGTGTTTAAATAAATTAGTAATAAAAGAAAACTTCCTCAATCTGATGAGATACCTGTAAAAAATATACAGCTAATATAACTAATGATGAAATATCAATTGCTTTCCCTTTAAGGGAGAGAACCAGGCAAGGACTTCTAGAAAGATTGCCTTCTAAAACCAGGCAAAAAGTTTTCATAATTTCTATCAAACATTGTATTTGAGCTCCTAGCCAGTGTACTAATGCAGGATAGGAAAAATTTTACGAAGACCAGAAAAGAAGAGAAAGACTATATTTTCAGATTACAAAGCGATCCCTGACACTGATAAGTAAATTTAACAGGCTATGATAATTACACGAAAATATATGAGAAGCAAACAATTGGAAAAAGAAATTTAAAAAGCAATTTCCTTTACAATAGTATCAAAAAACACAAAATATATAGGAACAAGTTTAACAGTACTAAATACAAATCATTGCTAGGAAAAATTAAAGAAGACTCACTAAAATATCCAAAGATAAAATCATGAATTCTATTAGTTCAGTGTTGTTCCAATCACAGTTCCTTTTTTAACATTTTAGTATTCCATTTATGTGAAAATTCAAAGTCTACTTTTAATAATAGCAGGACACACCTACCAGAATGCCTGAAATTAGCAAGACTGACTGTTCTCAATGTTTGTGAGGAAGACTTTCTTATAAAACCAAACAGCCTGTCCAGTTATCCAGCAATTTCATTCCTAGTTACTTTCCCAAAGACAAAGAGCATATGCACACTAGAACAACCAAAATAATGTGAGCGGATCGGGGGGAGGAACACAATTGGAAGACCTACACAGACTGACTTTAAGACTTAATATAAAGCTATAGTGTCAAACTAGTACACTACTGGTGTAAAGAAAGATACAGCAACAAAATAAAATAGAGAACTAAGAAATAGACCCATACCTGTCTGATTATTTGATTTTTAATAAAGACAGCAAACCATTCAACTGGAGAAAGGAAAGTTCCATACGTGGTGCTAAAAAAATTGGACATATTTTTGAAAGTGAGCCTCAACCTTATTTCATACCATACACTAATACCAACTTAAGATGAAACTTACAAGTAATAAGTAAAACTATAGATCTCTACTGGAAAACATGATTGTTCTTGCAACTTGATGCAGCTCAAAATTTCCTAGATAGGTTCCTGAAAGGAACTATAATAAAATAAAGCTTTACTAAGTTGATTTCATCAATATTAAAAACCTCTGCTCTTTTAGAAGACATTTTTAAAAAATGAACTAAGTTGCAGAGTAGGAGAAGCAATCATAGTCTTATGTCTGACAAAGCAATGGTATCCATATTAAGAAAATGACTCAAAGAAAATA
Organism: Cervus canadensis; assembly: GCF_019320065.1. Taxonomy (NCBI): domain Eukaryota; kingdom Metazoa; phylum Chordata; class Mammalia; order Artiodactyla; family Cervidae; genus Cervus; species Cervus canadensis. The sequence continues at coordinate 39,291,037 of NC_057394.1, read as the reverse complement.
GTCACAAAAGTCTTGACATAAGATTATCCAGATGGGCCTATCTCAAGGGTCCTTGTAAGAAGGTTATGTGATGATGAAAACAGAAGTTGGAGAGAGGATTTGAAGATGCATAGAAAATGTTAAGAAAGTCATAAGAAAAAAATATATTTACAGTACTTCCCTGTATCTGTTAATACTGTGGGTTTACATCGTCCTCCCATGAGGCACTAACAGTCAAGAACCTACCTGCCAGTGCAGTGAGACGTGAGAGGCGCAGGTTCGATCCCTGTGTCGGGCAGATCCCCTGGAGAAGGGAATGGTGACCCACTCCAGTATTCTTGCCTAAAGAATTCCATGAACAGAGGAGCCTGGCAGGCTACAGTTAGGGGGTCGCAAAGAGTTGGACACAGCTGAAGCGACTTAGCATGCATGCATCTACCTCAATATTGTTTTAAATGATACAAACCACTGTAGATGTTATATGTATTGCTAACACTAGATATCCAAAATGAAACGATAGATGGACCTAGAGATTATCATACTAACTGAAGTAAGTCAGAAAGAGAAAGACAAATATCATAATAATATCATTTATCTAATCTAAAATAATAATCTAAAATATGGTACAAATGAACTTAGTTACAGAACAGAAATAAACTCACAGACATAGCAAATAAACTTATGGTTACCAAAGGGGAAGAAGGAGGTAGGAGAAGAATTAATTAGAGGAGTTTGGGATTAGGAAATACAAACTACTATATGAAAAGTAGATAAACAAAATAGATAAACCTACTTTCCAACACAGGGAACTGTATTTAGTACGTTGCAATAAACCATAATGGAAAAGAATATGAAAAGGAATATATATATTCACTTTGCTATACATCAGAAGCACAACATTGTAAATCAACATTGTAAATCAACTATATGTCATTAAAAATTAATATTATAAAAAAATGAAAAGATAATGTGAAGAAAAAAATTCACATTTATTTACAGGTATAAAAATTCATACATGGATAAAAAAGAAGCAGCAATATCGCTTTATCACAGCCCAGTGTAACTGATATGATTGTTTCAGGGTAGCCTAGCCTATACACTAATGAATGAATCACTATAAAACTTTTGTGACATACAGTATTATAGTCATATTTACATTTCAGTATTGGAAACATTGTTACACCTTTTAAAAACTACTTACCCGTGATGATACACTAATATGCAGTTTCTTCAGTTATGAGAGAGAGACATACAGTACAGTGATGTAATTGTTTGACAGCAAGGTTATAAAACAGTAAGAAAACTAACAACATTATTAATTTTGTTAAATATTACCTATGCCTGTATAAGGATAGACTAGCATCTACATATACTTGACGCATTCATGACTTACCTTATTCTTAGCTTTTTTTTAATATCTTAAGGCTACATGGTTCACCTGCAAGTTTTTTCAAATTGTTTCAAATCTCCAAAAAATTTTTCCAGTGTATTTATTGAAAAATATTCATGTATGAGTGTGACCCAAGCAGTTCAAACCCTTGTTATTCAAGGGTCAACTGTATATATTTCTCCAAATGCATTGAATGGTAGACTTAAGATTTGTACCTTTCTCCATGTGTAAATTTTATTTTTAAAAAAGAAATGTAAATAATATTGAACTATAGTTGATAATTTACACATTGAACTATTTGGAGTGAAGGCTCAGGACTGCAGCTTCTTTTGAAATTCATCAACAAATAAGATAGATTCACGAATGTGTAGCATTGGTAGCTCAGATGGTTAAGAATCGGCCTGCAATGCAGGAGACCTAGGTTTGATCCCTGGGTCGGGAAGATCCTCTGGAGAAGGGGATGGCAACCCACTCCAGTATCCTTGCCTGGAGAATTTCATGGACAGAGGAGCTTGGCAGGCTACAGTCCATGGGGTTGCAAAGAGTCAGACACAACTAAGCGGCTAGTACAACAACGACGACAACATGGATGAATACAGTGATGGACAGATGTGTGAGAAATAAATATAGTACAATGTGTAATTTAGATTACAGATGTTGGATATGTGTACATTTCTTTCAGATTTTTCATATATGTAAAAATCGTTAGATTTTTCATTTATTTAAAATCTTTAGAAAATATATAGAAATTAATTTTTTTTTCTATGACATTGTATAAACCATATCTTTGTTAAACTAGATTTATTTGTACTTGGAAGACCAGTAAACTAGGTTCTTTTCTATCCATTTACACTGGAAATTAGAATATTCCTATCCTTGTTTAATGAATAGTTAACTGAAAAATGAAATTTGTGAGATGTAAGGGCAAAACGGAGAAGGCGATGATGGCACCCCACTCCAGTGTTCTTGCCTGGAAAACCCCATGGATGGAGGAGACGTGGGACGCAGTCCATGGGGTCACTACAAGTCGGACACGACTGAGCGACTTCACTTTCACTTTTCACTTTCAAGGATTGGAGAAGGAAATGGCATCCCACTCCAGTGTTCTTGCCTGGAGAATCCCAGGGACAGAGGAGCCTGATGGGCTGCCGTCTATGGGGTCACACAGAGTCGGACACGACTGAAGCGACTTAGCAGCAGCAGCAAGGGCAAAACATTCTTTTTTAGTACCATAGTGTATACAGTACTCAAAGGATTATCGTCTAATTCCTCTCGTTTCAGCTGACACAAAGATGCTTAGACTTTATTTATTAAGGTGTAACCATGACAAGAAAAAGTCTCAACAACCCAGGTAACCACGATGGTGTGGACACAGATTTCAAGCGAGACATCCTAGAGTGTGAAGTCAAGTGGGCTTTAGGAAGCATCACTACAAACAGCTATTGGAGGTGATGGAATTCCATCTGAGCTATTTCAAATCCTAAAAGATATTGCTTTTAAAGTGCTGCACTCATTATGCCAGGAAATTTGGAAAACTCAGCACTGGCCACAGGACTGGAAAAGGTCAGTTTTCATTCCAATCCCAAAGAAAGGCAATGCCAAAGAATGTTCAAACTACTGTGCAGTGGTGCTCATTTCACATGCTAGCAAGGTAATGCTCAAAATCCTTCAAGCTAGGCTCCAGTAGTACATGAACCAAGAACTTCCAGATGTACAAGCTGGATTTAGAAAGGCAGAGGAACCATAGATCAAATTGCCAGCATACTCTAGATCATAGAAAAAGCAGGAGAAATCCAGAGAAACATTTACTTCCGCTTCATGGACTACACTAAAGCCTTTGACTGTGGATCACAACTAAATGTGGAAAATTCTTAAAGAGATGGGAATCACCACCTGAGAAACCTGTATGCAGGTCAAGAAATAACACTTAGAACCAGACATGGAACAATGGACTGGTTCAAAATTGAGAAAGGAGTATGTCAAGGCTGTATATCTTCAGCCTGCTTATTTAACTTATATGCAGAATGTACATCATGCGAAATGCTGGGCTGGATGAAACACAAGCTGGAATCAAGATTGCCAGGAGAAATAACAACCTCAGATATGCAGATCATACCACCCTCATGGCAGAAAGTGAAGAGGCACTAAAGAGCCTCCTTAATCAAGGTATAAGAGGAGAGTGAAAAAGCTGGCTTAAAATTCAGCATTCAAAAAAAAAAGTAAGATCGTGGCATACATTCCCATCACTGCATGGCAAATAGTTGTGGGAAAAAATGGAAACAGTGACAGTTTATTTTCTTTGGCTCCAAAATCACTGCAGATGGTGACTGCAGCTCTGAAACTAAGAAACGCATGATCCTTGGAAGAAAAGCTGTGACAAACCTTGTTGTTGTTGTTGTTCAGTTGCCAAGTCATGTCCGCCTCTTTCTGCCCCGTGGACTGCAGCATGCCAGGTTTCACTGTCCTTCCCGCCTCCCAAGGTTTGCCCAAGTTTGTGTCCATTGAATTGGTGATGCCATCCAGCCATCTCATCCTCTGTTGCCCTCTTCTTCTGCCTTCAGTCTTTCCCAGTGTCAGGGTCTTTTCCAGTGAGTTAGCTGTTCACATCAGGTGGCCAACGATTGGAGCTTCAGACAGTGTATTAAAAAGCAGAAACATCACTTTGCTGACAAAAGTCCATATGGTCATATGTATGGTTTTTCCAGTAGTCGTGTTTGGATGTTAAAGTTGGACCATAAAGAAGGCTGAGCACTGAAAAATTGAAGCTTTTGAACTGTGGTTCTAGAGAAGACTCTTGAGAGTCCCTTGGACAGCAAAGAGATCAAACCAGTCAGTCCTAAAGGAAATCCCTGAATATTCATTGGAAGGACTAATGTTGAAGCTGAAAGTCCAATACTTTGGCCACCTGATGCGAAGAGCTGACTCACTGGAAAAAACTGATGCTGGGAAAGATTGAGGCCAGGAGGAGAAGGGGACAACAGAGGATGACATGGTTGGATGGCATCATTGACTCAGTGCACATGAGTTTGAGCAAACTCCAGGAGGTAGTGAAGGACCAAGAAGCCTGGTGTGCTTCAGTTCATGGGGTCACAGAGTCAGACATGACTGAGTGACTGTACAGTAACAAACCACGGCGAATTGCACTATCCTGTTTACACTTGAATTGCTTTCTGTAATTAAGTGTAACATTACGTTGGAGAAGGAAATGGCAACCCACTCCAGTATTCTTGCCTGGAGAATCCCATGGACAGAGGAGCCTGGTGGGCCATGGTCCATAGGGTCGCAGACAGTCAGACACAACTGAAGTGACTAAGCCCGCACATAATATTAAGTATTTGAGGAGTTTTGTTTTCAAAGATCTCATCAAGTTGTTAAAAGTACAGGTATTTTCCAGAAAGTAAATACATTTTTTTGTAAATATCAGATTTCTAATTGTCAATTGAGGGACCTCTTCTCCATCCTCCTTCTACTTGTAACCTCTGCTCAGCATTTGTCACATTTTTCAAAACTCTTCTCTTGCTTCTTAAATCATCACTTTTGATTGTTTCTTCTCCATCGTTTTTATTATCTCTTCTTCTATCTAACTGTTTCTAGTTCCCGGGGATTTTTCCCCCTCATCCTCTTGAACTCTTACCTATTTTCTGGATAATCTTATCCCTTTCCATGATTTCAGTTAGTGTCTGTAGGCTAGTCACTCCACAGGTCTGTATGGAATTCTATTTTTCATTCCTTCCCTAAATCCAGTTAATAATAGTAACTGTAACTTGTGAAGAGTTCTCTTTTCTCATTACTGGAATTTTTTTCCTATATAAAATCAGAGTTAACAACAAAAATCTATTGGTCATGTTACTTACCTATTTTAATCACTTTTAACTTCTTGTTATCTTGTCTATAGAATAAAATCCAGACTCTTTTATCTAGCAAACGAGACTACTACCATTGTTCTTCAGACTAACTAGCCACTTTCCTCACAATTATTAATACTAAAACTTCCCAGCTCTGTGCCTTTACGCATTGTAGTTCCTTCCTGCAACTTCTCTGTAAATGTCATCCTCCCCACACCTTCTTTATGCCTCTAGCATGGGAAGAATGGTAGTACTCGGATATTAGTTGTGCTTCTAAGACACATTCATATGTCTTTAGTACCATTTACCATGTTGTATAGTACATTATTTCTTTGCTTAAATCATCACTAGCATAATTATACTGTGAGGCACTAATCAAGTAAGTATTAAACTTGAATTTAAGTTGTCCATCAGTATCTGATGAGATTTTGAGATGTTAGCTAAATTTACTCCTCTCTCTTCTGAACTTAGAACTGTCTAAGACAAACAAGAGTCAGACGGGTATCTAATGCCAGCTCTATCTCTGATAGAGATGAAGTGAAGTCAACTTGGATCTGAGCAGTGATGGCTGATAACATGACTGGCCATGGCACCAAACATCTCTCGCCTCCACACGTCCTCATAATTAACAATCCGACCTCTGAAAACTGATCTTGGTTCAGTGTGAAAAATAGAATCAAAATTGAAGAAAAACGCTTACAAATATTCCTAAAATGTTTACTGTACCACAGCAGGATCAAACAACAAGACAGGGCCTATTATAGTCATAGGCCTGCAAGTAGCTTCCTCACTAATGTAAAATCTGTGGCTTTGTTTTAAACTTGAAACACTTCTGAGAGTAGGTTTCTCTTTTTGACGTTAAAATAATGGTTATCAATGAATAATGTCATAAAAATTGTTATATGTCATTGACTGCTTTAAATTGAGCTATAAATCTTTAGCTTTTATGGCCTTTGATTAAATGTTTTTTCATCTCAACTTCCAGTAAAATTGTCATTGCATTTAAACTTTTTACCCATAAAATGTTAACCTGTTGGTTAAAATTTCTGTTGGGGAGTGTGTGACAATAATAAAATTTAGAAGTAAATGTTGTTGCTAAATTTTTTGTAATTAAAAAAAATCATCAATAGGTTCTTAGACTGTATTTTTCCTTTACAGAGTAGCCTACTGAAATGTATAATTTCATTATTGCAAGTTAGGATAACTTGATAACAAATTAGATAACTTTATCTTCTGATAAAATAATGAACATCTTTCCTAATTAAAAATAGTCATTTCTTTTATCAGGAAGAAAGGTGATGAAATTGAGGTTATCTTTACTTATTTCATAATTAAGTAACAAATATTTCATGCAAAAAGCCTTTGAATCTCAGAATAAACAGCCTGTATTATTATGTTTTATAACAAGACAACTAACTGAATGTGTCATATGATGTAGTCCCTTACACTTTGAAGCAATAGATGGGACAACTCCAAGCAAGCATACACTTTATGAAATACGCTGCTACTTGCAAATGGCCTGTTTGAGATTATGCATGATCCCTTTCAAGTGTTCTTATGTTCACTAATTCATTATTATGAACTCTTTTATTTTCACTTCTGCCATGCTTCTTAAGAAGAAAGAATTTCACAGTGTACACTTACTATTTTCCAGTTGAAGATGAAGTTGAAGCTGAAAGGGTTCTTTTTTCCTATGGCTATGGTGCTAATGTTCCCACAACAGCCAAAAGACGACTAAAGCAAAGGTAAGATCAATATATATTTGTTTACTTATCTAGTCAAGCTAGATGTAATTACATTCTGCTTTTTGATAATGTACTAAGTGGAGTGACAAAGTTACTGTATTTCTTCTTATGCATAAATATTACATTGCTCATGAAACATAGCATAGTAAGTAATAATCATGCCTTTCATGTATTTTTAAGTAGACTGTAAGTGTACATTAGAATTTTCCTCGAATTGGATTCAATGATAATGGCAGCATTTAAATTTTTTCAGGTTAAAATTAGCAAATGTGTTTCCTTTGTTCCCTTGTTTCATATTCGACTGCATACATTCCTTGACTTATACTTGAAAGAGAGAGAGAGAAAGAGAGAGAGATAGAGAGCTAGCATATATGCACTACTCACTCAGTAGAGTCTGACTCTCTGCAACCCCATGGACTATAGCCCACCAGGCTCCTCTGTCCATGGGGTTTTCCAGGCAAGAATACTGGAGTGAGTTGCCATTTCCTCCCCAGGGGATCTTCCCGACCCAGGGATCAAAACCCTGGGTCCTATGACTCCTACATTGTAGGAGGATTCTTTTACTGCTGAGTCATCAGGAAAGCCCAGCAGATACATTGTGACTGAAAATATAAAAGACTTTATGAAGACCAAGAAAATTTTTAGAAGATCCACTAGTTATTTTGTGAAATCCTATTTATTTAAAGTATACCAAGAGAAAATTGTACCTATATTAATTGCTTTTCTAGTTGACCTAACTCCTTTCTCCCACCTAAATTCATCCTGCTTTGCAAAAAGAGTCCTATTTGCTACCATAACAAATCTAAATGTTTCTATCAGACTTCTGAGCCCTTCCATGTAGCTCTACTTCTCCAGCCTTATTTGTCTCTCTACCCAAAATGATGGTAGTATATCTCCCTGCCTATAAGCATCTATTTTCCATGTAACCACATAACAAGCATTTGTCTTTATCTCGCTAGCTGTTATTCCTATATTGCTTCCCCAGCCAGATGGAAAGATCCTCAAGGTCAGCAAGTACACCTTATTCTTGTTTATTCTCCATTGTTTCTACCCAGCATGGTGTGAGATAGCTAACAGCATTGTCTCTTCATCTGAGTATTTGAGGATTCAAAGCTGCTTGTTTATCTGTTTTTATATGAATTGATTTAAACATTTAGAGACATTACATATTAAGTAAGAAAAGGAATTAATCTTAACTCTAATACTTCTATAGAAGCTTTGGCTCAGAAGATAACATGTCTTTATGGCTATCAAAAGTGATGTAAGATACAGGTCATTTTATGAGAGGTAACAAAAAGATGCTTAGAACTTGTGTTTTCCTACTAGTTACACTAAATAGATCAAGGATAGTTGACTACTAGATAAAAAATTGTAGCTGGAATGGTTAATTCTGTTTAGTGAAGATGCAAGTATTTCTAAATTATGTATTATTTGAAAAATTGGGTGTAATCCCATTCCATTCACATTCTTCCCCGAGTCCCTCCAAGTTCACTAAGGGTGACCTAGGATAATTTGTCATTTTCATAGTATCTGTGTATTTGAAGATTATAATGCCAGGGGAAAAATAGAAAAGTAATTTTATGGGCAAGCAACTTTTTTTTTATCAGTGGCAAATGATTGGTAAAATGCTAAAAATTGAAATTTGAAGGAAAAAGTCCATAATCATCTTTATTTTAGAATCCAGTTCCTTCACATGCATCTTGTTCACAAGGAAGAAAAAATTTTCTCTTGTAAGGTTTCTTTTGGTAGCCCCAAATGCTGAGTTATTCTAAAATTGAAAACAATTATTACTATTACCTTAATATTTTTTTTTGGAATTTCCAAAACAGATGTTGATTTCTTACTATTTAGACTGGAAATATAAGGAACCATAACTGATTCATATTCTGCATAATCTTAACTGTCTGTCCAAATATTTCTAAAGATTTTATCACTGAGCTATCTATGTGCCTTGAACAAGTGCCTAATGGGCATGCTATTAATACCTCCTACCAGCTGGTGCCAGGCATTCTTCTCATGATGAACCAGAGGGTTATTTTGAGGAAGTGCTTCTCAGGTCATCTAAATGGAGTGAAGGGAAAGTAAGTCTGGAGAGCCAAAGAGGACATTTATGCATTCCTTTTCCCATTCATTCAACAACTTTTACTGAGTACCTACTGTACGCACAAAGTTGACCCGTGGCAAAGAAAATCCCTTTTGAGGATCTGATGCATTTCTGAAGTTCGCAAAGTCCTTATTTGATTTCCTAATGGATATTTGTAAAGAAGTAAATGGCTTTGTGCTTTAGGTTTAATTTATTTAAGATTGTTGTATGGCAGAAACCAATACAGCATTATAAAGAAGTTATCCTCCAGTCCAAAAAAAAAAAAAAAGATGAAAGCAATATAATCTTCTAGAAAATTTATATTTAATTCATCACATTTGAAATTAAAACAATGGAAGCTTAAGGTGACTTATAAAATAACAGAATGGCCAGTGAAATATTTGCATAACAAAATTTCCATTATACATCAGCCCATAACAAAGTGTATTGAAACTTCAAAGGAGCTTGTTTCACATCTGCTATACAATATACCCCATTCATACAGTGTTTGATTTGAAATCTCATATATTCAACAACCAATTCCCTGGTTAGCTTCGTGGTAAAGAATCCGTCTAACAAAGCAGGAGATGCAAGTTCGATCCCTGGATAGGGAAGATCCTCTGGAGAAGGAAGTGGCAGCCCTCTCCAGTGTTCTTGCCTGGGAAATCCCATGAACAGAGGAGCCTGGCAAGCCACATTCCAATGGGTTGCAAGAGAGTCAGACACAACTTGGGGACTTAACAACAATATTCAACAACCAATTTAGGTATTTCAGGGTAGCACTTAATTGGAGGGGGTTTCTGATTATAAAAATAATACATGTTTATTTTAGAATATTAGTAAAATTACCAGTAATCCTGCTATCCAAAGATAACCATTCAAAAATGTATACAGATAGATATATTTTTCTGAATATTTATGGTGTTATTGTATGTAACTTAAAAGTTTAACTTTTTGTCTTCTAATTTTACCCTGAACATTTTCTTATATCATTGGATATTCTTCAAAAAGATAAATTTTAATGGTTATTCAAAACTTTAGTTTGTAGGCCTTCTGTTTTTGAGTGCCATATTGCTGTTAGTAAATTGGCAAGTCACTGAAAATTTTCACTAGTTACCTATTGCCACTTAAGGCATATTATGAAATTAAAATGAGAAAATGGATGCAAAGTTCATCACAGTGAATGCCTGGCATCAAGTAGATGTTCAAGTGAAGTTTGTTATGTTAGTTAATGTTTCTTAAAATAAATTGATCAAACCATTGATTTTAGAGATAAAGCCAGTGTTCCAAAAATGCTGGTGAGGCATAATTTGAATTTTCATTTAAAACAATTTTGTCTTATTGTAATGAGACCCTCTTGAAGTAATTAGTAGAAACAACCCCTGGACATGAAACTCATTTAGAGATTCACATTCTTTGATATAAGTCAGTTTCTTAAAACATAGATCATAATGGCAGTTTCCCATAAAGAAGTGACAAAACTAACATTTCAAAATTAGTTTGAAAAATAAATTACAGAAATGTATCCTAAATGCATTATAATTGTTAAATAAGGTTGCTCTCAGTTTGAATTTTCAAGAGAGATATGAGCAATAACTATTGTATTAAGCTTTCTGGGTCAAAGTCATGGAAAGTTAAAAGGGCTTAGACAATTAAAGCAGATTAAAATAAAATAAGCTCTTCTTGACTTGACTAAACTTGAAAATCTGAAGTAATGTTTTTGTTTCGGTCATGATTGTTTTGAAAATAGCAAACAAGATTTTCTGGTTACATGTTTTGGTTATGCTCTTTAGCTTGTAACACTAAATGGGCAACACCCAGGCACTAACGTGGTCCTAGTGTGTGCATCTCTATTTGTTTTGGCAGACCTGAATGTGGAGACTTTTCTGAGGGTTTTTAAACCTTTCAAATTGCAAGATTTACTGCATACTGTTGACTTTTGTTTTAGTTTCTGTCTGGTTTTATAAAGAGCTTTAAGTTGAAACTTTCACAGTAGACTAATCTTTATAATAAAGGAAAAAATAACACAGAGGGAGCTTTTCTTTTCTCTAGCAGACTTTTGAGCATAAAGTAATTTTGTTTTCTGCTCCTTTATTCTCACATATGTGAGTTCTCATTTTTGTCCTTAGAGAAGAGTTGTGCTTATTTCTTTTGGGTTGGTTTTAGGAATAGTCCTTTAAAAAGCTACTGCTAATCAACTTGAAAGTTTAACCCTACAGAAAAACTAGAAAAAGACATAAAACTATAGGTAATCAGAATATACCACTATTTATTTAGTCCCTGTAACTTCCAAGAAAGTGGACAGTGCAGGGAGCAACCTGATGCTTTCTGAAGCTGAAATCATTCTGGCCTGTGTGCCCTTTTTTTTAACCATTTCTTCATGCCAGTTCGTGTCTGAGACAGAACTTTGACCTTCTAAAACTGAAAAAAATCAAAAAGCCAAATGTTATTTCAGAGTATGTAGCTAATTAGGAGATATCTGAGTATATTCAGTTAGTTATATAAGTTTTGGTAATACTAAGTGAAGTATCCGGTATTGAAGGACTCAAGACAGAGCGTCAGTCACCCATTGTGCTTTGATAACTCAGATATGAGTAAAGGTCGATCATGTTCCTTTGGCTGGGCTATGCTTCTTTGAAATTGTGTGTGATAATCAGAAGTACTGACATCCATTGACAAATCCAAAATGGTAACTTTTATTTGGAGTCAAGAGGTGCTGAGGAAAGCTAAGAGATAACCCATGAGGAATTAATTTTAGCATATAACAGGTAAAAATTTAGTTTAAAATTTAAATACAGAACTCTACTCTGGTGGTATTAGTTTCTAGTTAATGTCAAATTTAATCTTGGTGCAGGTAAAAAGAATCACATGGCAATTATGTAATTATAAAGAAGAATTGAATGCTGTACCTACTGTAATATCCCAACAAAGAGCCTGTAAAAGCAATGCTTTCTTGAGGAGTTCAGTACTGAATAAATAAATAGCCTACCAACCAAACTTTAGCAGGAGTCATTTTCCCTGACTGTACCCCTGGTTACTCATTATAAAGAACTCACTATAAGCACTTGTTTTCATTGTACATGCATTGTAGTTAAGGAGACATAAACTCAGCTTAGTTAAGCAATTCTTCATTTTTCTTGCCTTGAATTTCAGTTAAGCTAAAATCGGCGTCCTCTCTTCTGACTTCTAATATCCCACATTTCTAAAGGCATAACATCCCATGCCTTATGATGTTCCACCCATAACATCAAACTACTCAGCACAGCAATATGCCACATTTAAATACTTAGGAGGTTGAAATATAGAAGCGATCACAGGTGAATTCGGCCAAAAGTTTAGGGAAGAGCTAACACTTATCCTCAAAGTCTTCCAGAAAATTTCAGAGGAAGGAGAACTCCAAAACTCATTTTGCGAGGCCACCATCACCCTGATACCAAAATCAGACGAAGATACCACAAAAAAAGACAGTTACAGGCCAATATCACTGGTGAACGTAGATGGAAAAATCCTCAACAAAGTTCTAGCAAACAGAATCTAACAACAAATTAAAAAGATCATATATCATGATCAAGTGGACTTTATCCCAGGGATGCAAGGACTCTTTAATATATACAAATTAATCAATGTGATGCACCATATTAACAAATTAAAAGATAAAACCATATGATCATCTCAATTGATACAGAGAAAGCTTTCAACAAAATTCAACACCCATTTATAATTTAAAAAAAAAAACCTCTGCAGAAAGTAGGCATAGAAGGAACATAACTCAACATAATATACTCTTTGTAACAGCATGGACTACAGGGCGCCAGGCTTCCCTGTGCATCACCAACTCCTGGAGCCTGCTCAAACTCATGTCCAGCAAGTCAGTGATGCTATCCAACCATCTCATTCTCTGTCATCCCCTTCTCCTCCTGCCTTCATTAGGGTCTTTTCCAAAGAGTCAGCTCTTCACATAAGGTAGCCAAAGTATTGGAGCTTCAGCTTCAGCATCAGTCCTTCCAATGAATATTCAGGACTGATTTCTTTTATCATTGACTGGTCTGATCTCCTTGCTGTACAAGGGAGTCTCAGGAGGCTACTCCAACACCAGCATCAATTCTTTGGTGCTCATCTTTCTTTATGGTCCAACTTTCACATATATACATGACTACTGGAAAAACCATAGCTTTGGCTAGATGAACCTTTGTCAGCAAAGTAATGTCTCTGCTTTTTAATATGTTATCTAGGTTGGTCATAGCTTTTCATCCAAGGAGCAAGCATCTTTTAATTTCATGACTTGAGTCACCATCTGCAGTGATTTTGGAGCCCAAGAAAAAGTCTCACTCTTTCCATTGTTTCCCCATCTATTGGCCATGAAGTGGTGGGACCAAATGCCATGATCTTCACTTTTTGAATGTTGAGTTTTAAGCCAGCTTTTCACTCTCTTCTTTCACTTTCATCAAGAGGCTCTTTAGTTCCTCTTCACTTTCTGCCATAAGAGTGGTGTCATCTGCATATCTGAGGTTATTGATATTTCTCCTGAAAATCTTGATCCCAACCTGTACTTCTTCCAGCCTGACATTTCGCATGATGTACTCTGCATATAAGTTAAATAAGCAGTGTGACAATATACAGCTTTGACGTACTCCTTTCCCAGTTTGAAGTCAGTCTATTGTTCCATGTCTGGTTCTAACTGTTGCTTCTTGACCTGCATACAGGTTTCTAAGGAGGAAGGTAAGGTGATCTGGTATTCCCATCTTTTTAAGAATTTTCCACAGTTTGTTGTGATCCATACAGTCAAAGGCTTTAGCATAGTCAATGAAGCAGAAGTAGAGGTTTTTCTGGAACTCTCTTGCTTTTTCTATGATCCAGCAGATGTTGGCAATTTGATCTCTGGTTCCTCTGCCTTTTCTGGGGCTTCCCTGGTAGCTCAGAGGGTAAAGCATCTGCCTGCAATGCGGGGTACCTGGGTTCAATCTCTGGGTCAGGAAGATCCCCTGGAGAAGGAAATGGCAACCCACTCCAGTATTATTGCCTGGAAAATCCCATGGATAGAGAACCCTGGTGGGCCACAGTCCATGGGGTCGCAAAGAGTCGGACACAACTGAGCAACTTCACTTTCTTTCGTTCCTCTGCCTTTTCTAAATCCAGCTTGAACATCTGGACGTTCTTGGTTCACATACTATTGAAGCCTAGCTTGGAGAATTTTGAGCATTACTTGCTTGCGTGTGAGATGAGTGCAATTGTGCAGTAGTTTGAGCATTCTTCGGCATTGCCTTTCTTTGGGATTGGAATGAAAACTGACCTTTTCTAGTCCTATCGCCACTGCCAAGTTTTCCAAATTTGCTGGCATATTGATCACAGCACTTTCACAGCATCATCTTTTAGGATTTGAAATAGCTCAGCTGGAATTCCATCACCTCCACTAGTTTTGCTTATAGTGATGCTTCCTAAGGCCCACTTGACTTCACGTACCAGGATGTCTGGCTCTAGGTGAGTGATCACACCATCATGGTCATCTAGGTCATGAAGATCTTTTTTGTATAGTTCTTCTGTGTATTCTTGCCACCTCTTCTTAACATCTTCTGCTTCTGTTAGGTCCATATCATTTCTGTCCTCTATTGTGCCCACCTTTGCATGAAATGTTCCCTTGGTATCTCCAAGTCCCTTATCATATTATTATATGTATTTTGAATTTTTTTATTTATTTTTGGCTGCCCAGGCTCTTTGTTGCTATGCATGGACTTTCTCTAGCTGCAGCGAATGGGAGCTACTCTTCATTGTGGTGCACGGGCTTCTCATTGAGGTGGCATCTATGTTGTGCAACACGGGTTCTAGAGCTCACAGGCTTCAGTAGTGATAGCATGTGGGCTTATTTGCTCCATGACTTGTGGGATCTTCTTGGACCAGGGATTGAACCCATGTCATCTGCATTGGCAAGTGAATTCTTAACCACTGGACCACCAAGGAAGTCCCTCTTTTCACTTTCTTGATGGTGTCTTTTGAAGCACACAACATTTTAATTTTGATTCAGTCCAGTTTGCTTCTTCTTTTGTCATTTGTACTTTTGGTGCCATATCTGAGGATCTTTTTCCAGATCTAAGTTCATGAAGATTTTCTTCTGTGTTTTCTTCTAAGAATTTATACTTTTAACTCTTTCGTATAAGTCTTTGATCCACTTTGAGATAATTTTTGGTATCATGAAGTAAAGGCTTTGTACCTTTTTAATGTGTCTAATAGAAAATTTAAATTGCATATGTAGCTTGTATTATATTCTGTTGGACAAAACTGGCCTAGAACAGTGGTCTCCAAACTTTTTGATATGAATCCCTATTAGGGGGAAATAACTGAGGATGTACTCAAGCAGATTATATGTCTGTGTGTGTATGTGTGTGTGTTTAGTTGCTCAATCGTGTCCAACTCTTTGCCACTCACATATATTTATATATACATGTATACATATATATACATATATGTTATATTCACACACTGTCACATGGAAAGTGTCTTATATACATGCTCACTCGCTTCAGTCATGTCCAACTCTTTGTGACCTCATGGGCTGTAGCCCGCCAAGCTCCTCTGCCTATGATATTTTTCTGGCAAGAATACTGGAGTGGGTTGCCATGCCCTCCTCCAGGGGATCTTCCCAACCCGGGGATCAAACTTGCTTCTCTTGCCTCTTGTGTATTGCAACAGATTCTTTACTGCTGAGCTACTCGGGAAGCTCCAATCCATACCATACTGCTTTCAATTTTCTCCAGCAGAACATTTTTCACTTCTGCTTTTCACTCTACCCAGAATGCAGTTTCTCTCTTTTGTCACTGCATTAGTTAGTTTTCATTCTTCATTGTGGCCGTTTATATTATTTAATGTACTACTATAATTTTTTTTTTTACTTGCCCATCTTCCTCAGGTGACAGTTAGCTCCTCCAGGAAGAAATTGAGAAATCCTAGTACCTAGGTAGATGATAGGTTTTTAATAAATCTTTGTTAAAAGAGAATGTTCATGATTATTTTATTGAATTAATTAATAAATATGTTTCTTCCAACTCAGCTTGCTTTTCTGCAGTCATTGATATTCATGATCCAGAGAAAAAAATACTAATTTTCTTTTTATCATTTGTTAAAAGTTTAACTGCAAGTATTATAATTATGAAAATTTTTACTTATTGTTTCTCCTGAGTGTTCTGTGTGCTTAAATATTTTATTTTTTGAAGAAAAAGTATCTCACAGTATTTTTTTATTCTTGATACTATATTCTTTTTCTTTTTTTCCTAGAACAAGGGTTGTTAAGGGCAATTTGAGAACTTTAACATAATTTCTAATAATCTGTGAGAAGATGTATTCTGATGTCCTTACTACTGACTTGGAAGTGAATTTTTAAAACATGATCAGTGGGTCAGTTGTAGACCAATTGTACCGCAGTGTCTATCATTTTCTAAACATTGGTCATAAACAGCAATATTAGCTTTCATAGTAATAGTCACAGTTGTTCCCATCAGCATCAGTTCTTAGAAAGGTTTTCTCAATAAAATAGTAGTATGAACTATCGATTGAAACACTGTAGAACACATTTCTGGGTGATTTCAAGAAACTGTAAGATACCTTCCTTCTATTTAGAGTAGATTTTTCTCCCTCAGAATCCTCCTGCCTAAAGCAGGGAAATTCAAGGTAGTGATAGCTTTGGTGTTAGGGCTTAAGCACCAGCATACCAAGAATTTCTTGAATTCAGTGGTTTGTGTTACGTGGTATTTTACATTGATAAGTGGTATCACACCATATCTGCATAAGAGCATTAGGCAATTCCCAAACAAAACAAAAAGCTCCGAAACCAATGAGCTGTTTAATATTATTAAACTTGATGTCTTCAAGTCTTTAACTGCTTGAAAATGTTAGTAATGGGTGACCTTTGCATCTCATTATTTTTGTGCATCCTTTATTCCACTTAATCTCATCAATAACTGTTTCTGTGTAATAGTGTTTGATTGTATTCTTTATCATATACTGAACACTACACAAATATGATCCGTATGACCAACATATATTTATTAAGAAATTGCCATGTCAAAAAAGACCCTAATACTGAGTTCTGTGGGAGACAGAAAGATAAAAGAGTTGATTTAACATGTATGAAGAATGAGAAAAAGAGAATGAAAGTATGAATGAAGTGACTGCAAAGTTTTTAAATTAACCTAATAAAAAGACATAGCTAATGATATGTAATACTTATGTTTGCAAAGATGAGTCAACAGATTTAAAATGTAAACTTAACATAAAATTAGCATTAAGACTTATTTGAAGAAGATCTCTATCTTATTTTAAAGTCAGATTTTAGGGAACTTGATATATATTGGGGGACTGAGTATACAGTAGCCATAAACAACAAACTGTGGAAAATTCTTAAAGAGATGGGAATACCAGACCACCTTACCTACCTCCTGAGAAATGTGTATGCAGGTCCAAGAAGCAACAGTTAGAACTGGACATGGAACAACTGACTAGTTCCAAATCAGGAAAGGAATACATCAAGGCTGTATATTGTCACCCTGGTTATTTAACTTATATGCAGAGTACATCATGAGAAATGCTGGGCTGGAGGAAGCACAAGCTGGAATCAAGATTGCGGGGAGAAATATCAATAACATGACACCACCCTTATGGCAGAAAGTGAAGAAGAACTAAAGAGCCTCTTATGAAAGTGAAAGAAGAGAGTGAAAAAGCTGGCTTAAAATTCAATATTCAGAAAACGAAGATGATGGCATCCAGTCCCATCACTTCATGGCAAATAGATGGGGAAACAATGGAAACAGTGAGAGACTTTGTTTTGGCGGGCTCCAAAATCACTGCAGATGGTGACTCCAGCCATGAAGTTAAAAGATGCTTGCTCCTTAGAAGAAAAGCAATGATCAACCTAGACAGCATATTACAAAGCAGAGACAATACTTTGCTGACAAAGGTCCGTCTAGCCAAAGCTATGGTTTTTCTAGTAGTCATGTATGGATGTGAGAGTTGGACTATAAAGAAAGCTGAGCACTGAAGATGCTTTTGAACTGTGTTTGTTGGAGAAGACTCTTGAGAGTCCCATGGACTGCAAGGAGATCCAACCAGTCCATCCTCAAGCAAATCAATCCTGAATATTCATTGGAAGAACTGATGCTGAAGCTGAAACTCCAACACTTTGGCCACTTAATGTGAAGAACTGATTCTTTGGAAAAGACCCTGATGCTGGCAAAGACTGAGGGCAAGAGGAGAAGGGGTCAACAGAGGATGAGATGGTTGGATGGCATCACTGACACAATGGACATGAGTTTGAGTAAACTCTGGGAGTTGGTGATGGACAAGGAAGCCTGGCATGCTGCAATGCATAGGGTTGCAAAGAGTCGGACACGATTGAGCGACTAAACTTAACTAAACTGCAAATACCTTAAAAATCAATAAAGGAAGAAAGTAAATGAGTGATTCCCTCAGACTGAACAGGGAGGAAAGGGAGTAATGCTAATGGATACACATTTTTTTTGAGTGGGGAGGAGTAATGACAATATTCTAAAACTAAATTATAGTGATAGTTGTACAACTCTAAATATACTAAAAGCTATTGAATTGTTTAAATTGATGGGATTTATGGTATTGTAAATTACATATCAAGGAAATTTTATGTTAGTAAAGCTGTTTTTTTTTGTGAAAAATGATTGTCAGGCACAGAAAGACTGTGTGTTTTCCATCTCTAACTTCAGTTGGTTATTAAGGCAAAGTTTTAGGCATCGCAAGGATAGAAAGTCAGATATGAGCATACCTAAGTGAGCTACCCAGTTCACTGTATAACAAAAGAACTCATCATTTGGAATAACAGGTTCTTAGAAATAGTAATATAGGGTGATATTTAGCAATTTTTTTTCCAGAGTTTTGTATGAATTCCTTTTTCTGATGTTCAGTTCAGTTCAGTTCAGTCACTCAGTCGTGTCCGACTCTTTGCGACCCCATGGACTGCAACACGCCAGGCCTCCCTGTCCATCACCAACTCCTGGAGTTTACCCAAACCCATGCCCATCGAGTCGGTGATGCCATCCAGCCATCTCATCCTCTGTCGTCCCCTTCTCCTCCTCCCCCAATCCCTCCCAGCATCAGGGTCTTTTCAAATGAGTCAGCTCTTCGCATGAGGTAGCCAAAGTATTGGAGTTTCAGCTTCAGCATCAGTCCTTCCAATGAACACCCAGGACTGATCTCCTTTAGGATGGACTGGTTGGATCTCCTTGCAGTCCAAGGGATTCTCAAGAGTCTTCTCCCACACCACAGTTCAAAAGCATCAGTTTTTCGGTGCTCAGCTTTCTTCACAGTCCAACTCTCACATCCATATATGACCACTGGAAAAACCATAGCCTTGACCAGACGGACCTTGGTTGGCAAAGTAATGTCTCTGCTTTTTAATATGCTATCTAAGTTGGTCATAACTTTCCTTCCAAGGAGTAAGCGTCTTTTAATTTCATGGCTGCAGTCACCCATCTGCAGTGATTTTGGAGCCCAAAAAATAAAGTCTGACACTGTTTCCACTGTTTTCCCCATCTATTTCCCATGAAGTGAAGGGACCGGATGCCATGATCTTAGTTTTCTGAATGCTAAGCTTTAAGCCAACTTTTTCACTCTCCTCTTTCACTTTCATCAAGAGGCTTTTTAGTTCCTCTTCACTTTCTGCTATAAGGGCGGTGTCATCTGCATATCTGAGGTTATTGATATTTCTCCCGGCAGTCTTGATTCCAGCTTGTGCTTCTTCCAGCCAAACATTTCTCATGATGTACTGTGCATATAAGTTAAATAAGCAGGGTGACAATATACAGCCTTGACGTACTGCTTTTCCTATTTGGAACCAGTCTGTTGTTCCATGTCCAGTTCTAACTGATGCTTCCTGATCTGCATACAGGTTTCTCAAGAGGCAGGTCAGGTGGTCTGGTATTCCTATCTCTTTCAGAATTTTCCATAGTTTATTGTGATCCACACAGTCAAAGGCTTTGGCAGAGTCAATAAAGCAGAAATAGATGTTTTTCTGGAACTCTGTTGCTTTTTCAGTGATCCAATGGATGTTGGCAATTTGATCTCTGGTTCTTCTGCCTTTTCTAAACCAGCTTGAACATCTGGAAGTTCACGGTTCACGTACTGTTGAAGTCTGGCTTCGAGAATTTTGAGCATTACTTTACTAGAGTATGAGATGAGTGCAATTGTGCGGTAGTTTGAGCATTGTTTGGCATTGCCTTTCTTAGGGATTGGAATGAAAACTGACCTTTTCCAGTCCTTTGGCCACTGCCGAGTTTTCCAAATTTGCTGGCATGTTGAGTGCAGCACTTTAACAGCATCTTCTTTAGGATTTAAAATAGCTCAACTGGAATTCCATCACCTCCACTAGCTTTGTTCGTAGTGATGCTTTCTAAGGCCCACTTGACTTCACATACCAGGATGTCTGGCTCTAGGTGAGTGATCACATCATCGTGATTATCTGGGTCGTAAAGATCTTTTTTGTACAGTTCTTCTGTGTGTTCTTGCCACCTCTTCTTAATATCTTCTGCTTCTGTTAGGTCCATACCATTTCTGTCCTTTATCGAACCCATCTAGCATGAAATGTTCCCTTGGTACCTCTAATTTAGGAAGTATTTAAAATACAATGGAATTATGTATGCCCTATAATTTGAGTTAGAACGAAAATATTTTTCTTCTTGTCATTGTAGAACGTCATGTCTTCTCAATTTCTGCAGATCTTGATGTTCTGGGATTAATGGACTAAGCTCATGGACTATGAAAATGTAATAAATATTAAATTTTTAAGTTTCTGGAATTACAGAACAAGTCTTCTCAGCATTTTTAGCAGTTTTTTAAAGCACTGTGCCCCAGTGGCTAGGAGGAACGATTTTATAGCTGAGCTTTTTTTTTTTTTTTTCCGTTGTGTCTTAAAAGTGGAATTCGGACATTTTTCATTTAATGTGATTTTAAATACTGAAGATTACACTCAGTAAATAAGTTGTGATGTGTGATCACAGTGTGATCTTTTATTGATTTCTTTTAGTACAGAATCTTTACCTTTACTATTAGACATCTGTCTCTACTTTTCCTACATGTTTTCCATCTCTATTTTCAGTAGAAAAGCTTTTCAGTTGTGTTTTTTGTTATGAAATGCATTATGTTGTCTGCGGAAAACACTGATGCTTTTCAAAGTGCAAGGTTATTATTGTTTCAACTAATTGCCTTATTTGTTTGTAAAAGGGAAATTTTTATAAAAAATGGAGAATAGCTGTAAATTGCTTTCTTGCAGTCTTTTCAAGCAGATATCACAATGTAACTCTCCACTTTTATAGCAAGGGGTAGAAACTATTACTGTGATAATCAACATATCACAGTTGCATTATCATGAAGATTTTTAATGTTACTTTCAAAATTCTGAGTTGTTGGGATGTTGGTCTTCTACTGTTGACACCAGAGAATATTATTTGACTCAATATTTATTCCTGTTAATATTTAAGTATTATTAGGAGACGGTCAGTTTTCAAGCATACAGACACATTTTTAATGTTTGAGGTAGTAGTCCTCTTTTGTACATATTGATTTTCTTATTCCATTCTAGTGTCCACTTGGCAAGAAGAGTGCTTCAGTTACAAAAGCAAAACTCGTTGGTTTTAAAAGACCTGGACCATCAAAAGAACCAAGTAACACAGCTTTCGCAAGAGGTAAATAACCTAAACAAATGAAACACATATAAAGAATCACAGTGTTGATTATAATTCCTTGTTACTCCTTTGTGTATTTTCTGAGCAGTTTCAAAATAAGCTGTTTACTAGTACAAAATGATTTTACAGTCTATGAAAACTAACTGAATAAAGCAACTTAAAGTGTATGGTAAAACCTAAGATCAAAAAAAGAGATTAAATACCCAGACTAAATATAAATGCAGGCTAGACAGACAAAGCTTTGATTTCTGAAAATATATACTGGCAAATCAAGTTTAGCAAATTTTGGTGGTATTTTAAGTTTTAAACTAAAGCCTCATTTTTAAAATAATATTTGCTTTTTGACTTCCTCTTCTTAATGTCTTCTGCTTCTGTTAGGTCCATACTATTTCTGTCCTTTATCAAGCCTGTCTTTGCATGAAATGTTCCCTTGGTATCTCTAATTTTCTTGAAGAGTTCTCTAGTCTTTCCCATGCTATTGTTTTCCTCTATTTCTTTGCATTGATCACTGAGGAAGGCTTTCTTATCTCTCCTTGCTATTCTTTGGAACTCTGCATTCAAATGGGAATATCTTTCCTTTTCTCCTGTGCTTATTGCCAAATTCAGACTTAAATTGAAGAAAGTAGGGAAAACCAGTAGACCATTCAGGTATGACCTAAATCAAATCTCTTAGGACTATACAGTGGAAGTGAGAAATAGATTTAAGGGACTAGATCTGAAAGTGCCTGATGAACTATGGACAGAGGTTTGTGACATTGTACAGGAGACAGAGATCAAGACCATCCCCATGGAAAAGAAATGCAAAAAAGCAAAATGGCTGTCTGAGGAGGCCTTACAAATAGCTGTGAAAAGAAGAGAAGGGAAAAGCAAAGGAGAAAGGCCTTCTATGTAATGTGCTTTTGATACTACAGCATTAGGAAGATCTTTATGCTCAAATTTCAAGACAAGACAGACTTCATGTGAGTACAGTACCTAATTCATGGTTAATGTTCAGGGCAGAAGCAGTGTTGTGCTGGCCACTGGTCACATTGGCCCTCACATTGGCAGGGGTTTGAGGGATTGCTCTGATGTGTAGCATTTGCTTATGTCTCATGCATAAATATTCCTCCCGTGACTAGCTTCAGGTCTCCAAAATAACATTACAGAGCACAAAGTAGAGAAAAGATGCTCAGTAGCACATATGATGCTACTAACCACACAGATACAACAGAAATGTAAACTAAAAAGCATAGATGATAGTAAAATTAAAATTGTTGAGTGTTTGAATTTTTTAATGAAGTTTGCTTTATTATGAATCTACATAATACTTAATAATAGTGATGTTTAACAACCTCCTCACAAAATTAAGAAAGCGTTACCAGCCGTCTCTCACAAACCTACAAGCCCGCTCCACCACATCACCAGCTGGAACCATGGAAGGATATATAAATAAGAGAATTACTGAAGAAGCAAATGAACCTCTTTTTGTTAGTGTATTCTAGATCCCTCATGTTTGTTTTA
Source organism: Cervus canadensis (assembly GCF_019320065.1). Taxonomy (NCBI): domain Eukaryota; kingdom Metazoa; phylum Chordata; class Mammalia; order Artiodactyla; family Cervidae; genus Cervus; species Cervus canadensis. Next base: position 39,267,800 of record NC_057394.1, on the reverse strand, counting down.
ATTTCAGAATAACCTATCGAAAATATTTCTTTTAAAAGTACTGAAATTCATATAAACTTATACATATGTCTTTATATTGCTTTTTTAAAAAAAAATCTTCCTGAGTACTTAATTGAAATAAAAATTTCTAAATGGGTTCACACTCCTATAAAATAGTAGGGAAGAAGTATAAGAAATTAAGTCATTAAAGAAATACTCTTTAATGAAGTATAATTCACTTTGTCTGAAGCAGTTTTTTAAAACACTGTTGGCTTATATTAGAAAAAGATGTGAAAATATTGAAATATTTATGATATGATATGATATGATGCCTGGAATTCATGTTCCATAAAAATGTAGGGGAGGAGCTCAATAGATAATCTCAAAATGTTGATAATGATTGAAGCTTGGTGACAGGTACATATAGATTCACTATTCAGTTCTGTACTTTTGTGTGTGTTTGAAATTTTTTCATAAGACTTATAGAGAATCAGTAACCCTAAAAAGGTTTCTACTGACTGTGATATATACTTTTTCCCTTGCAATTGAAAAAAAGTATTAGAATTTGATATATTCCATGGATTTTACTTTTTCTTGCCTTACAAAACTTTTCTTTAATTGAAAAAGAATTCCATAAACTAATTAGCTGAAAAGTGATAATATTAGATTGCTTCTATACCTATTCATGATAGATGTTGAAAAAACAGGAAGGACAGTCTCTCAGGATCTGTATTCTTTTGAGTAAGTTATATATAATTAAACACATTGGAGTATCTGAGAATTAATACAGAGATGAAAATCAACTGACTAATATTTAAAATTAACATTAATTTGTATGTTATTCAAATTATATCTGAGATTATGCATAAATGAATTGTCTAAATCAAAGTGCTGAAAAATATTCAAAATGAAAACAGATACTCCTTTTATAGCAGCTTTATTGAGTCATAATTGATGTAAACTAATCTGTGCAGGTTTAATCTGTACAATGTCACTGACGTGAATAACCATGAAACCATCACCAAAACAAAGACAGTGAACAGATGTGTCACTGCCGATGTTTCCTTGTGTCCCTTGGGAATCCCTGGCCCAGCCCTCCCCACCCCCATCCTTGTCCCTAAGCCACACTGATTTGCGTTATATCACTGTAGATTAGTTTGCATTTCCTAGACTTTTATGTAAGTTGAGTATATATGCATGAGCAACTGGGGAAGCCTTATGTATATAATATGCACACACTATTTTTTTTTGTCTTGTCTTCTTTCATTCCGCATAATTATTTCAAGATTTGTCCACAGTCCATTCCTTTTACATTGCTGAGGAACATTCCATTGTATTAATTTACCACAGTTGTTCATCCATTCACTTCTTGATAGATATTTAGGTTATTTCTAGTTTTTAACCTATTGTCAATAAAGCTGATATGAACATCCATGTACAAGTCTTTATATAAACATATGTTTCTGTTTCTCCGGGGTAAATGCCTGGGAGTGGAATAGCTGGATTGTGTGGTAGGTATCTAATGTTTTAAGAACCTGCCAAACTGTTTTCCAAATGTTCATACTATCTGTTTTCTCCACTAACAGCATATAAAAGTTCTGGTTCCTCTACATCCTTGCAATGATTTGATATGGTCAGTCTTTTTAAGTTTACCCCATTCTCATAGTGGTTTTAATTTGCATTTTCACAATGATTCATCTTTGCTCTTTGTTTCTCTTACTGGGAGAAGTGTCTGTTCAGATTTTTTGCCCATTATATCAGATTATTTTCTTATTAATGAATTTTGAGAATTGTTTGTGTATTCTAGATACAAGTCTCTTATCAGCTATATGGTTTCTACTTATTTTCTCCCACTCCATGGCCTGTCTTTCCATCTCTTAATGCTGATTTTCAAAGAGCAGAAGTTTTTATCTTGTCCATTTTTTCAGTTCACTCTTTTTAGACTGGTTTTGTATGTTGTATCTAAAATATCTTTGCCTAACTCGTGGTTAGAGTTTTTGTCTATGTAGTCCTATAGATCTTTCATAGTTTAAATTTATGATCCATTTTTAATGCTTGTGTGGAAAGGACACAGAAGAGCCAAAAAGCTTTGAACACAATTGGAAGACCAGTACCATCTACTTTCAAGACATTATAAAGCTGCAGTAATGAAGATGATGTGGTAATGACATAAAGACAAAGATAACTGGAACAGAGAGACCAGGGACAGACTCACACATAGATTTTTAACTGATCTTCAACAAAGGTGTTCTTTATTCCTTTGTGTAAATCCAAATTTCCATCTGGCATCATATTGCTTCTGGTTGATATACTTCTTTTAACAATATTTATAAAGTAGGTCCACTGGAGATAAATTCTTTTCACTTCTGTATGTTACAAAATGTTATTTTACCTTTTTGTTGTTTGGGTTTTTTGGTCTTTTTTTTTTTTTTTTCCACATGTCTGACTATCTATTCTCAACAAGAGTAAAGACTGAAACATATTTCTCCATCATGCTACTACAGCCAAAAATAAACTGGAAGGGTTCACTGGGTAGCCTTTCCCTTCTCCAGGGGATCTTCCCGACCCAGGGATCAAACCCAGGTCTCCCGCATTGCAGGCAGATTCTTTACCAGCTGAACCACAAGGGAAGCCCAGGAATACTGGAGTGGGTAGCCTTTCCCTTCTCAGGGGATCTTCCCGACCCAGGGATCAAACCCAGGTCTCCTGCATTGCAGGCAGATTCTCTACCAGCTGAACCACAAGGGAAGCCCAAGAATACTGGAGTGCATAGCCTTATCCCTTCTCCAGCGGATCTCCCCGACCCAGGAATAGAACTGGGGTCTCCTGCATTGCAGGCAGATTCTTTACCAGCTGAGCTATCAGGGAAGCCCTTTTCTTTTTTTACTGGGGTAAAATTCACATAACATAAAATTCACCATTCAAAATATTTTAAATTGTACAGTTCAATAGATTTTGTTATGTTTGTAATGTACAATCATCACCACTGTTTACTTCCAGAACATTCACGTCACCCAGAGAGAAACATGAACGCACTCAGTGCTCACTCCTCAGTCTCCCTTCCCTCCAGCCCCTGGAAACCTCTAATGTGCTTTCTGTCTCTATGGATTTGCCTGTTCTACATGCTTCATGTAAATAGAATCATGCAAAATGTGCCTTTGTGTGTCTGACTTCTCTCAGCATAATGTTTTCAAGGTTCATATATTAGTATGTTGCACTATCAGAACTTAATTTTTTATGGCTGAGTAATATTCCATTGTGCAAATATTTCACATTTTGTTTATCTGTTCACCAGTGGTGGACATTTATCATTTCCATCATTTGCCTATTGTAAATAGCCCTGAACGTTCATGTACATTTTTGTTTGTTTGAACACATATTTTCAGTTATGAGTGCATACCTAAGAGTGGAATTACTGGGTCACATGGTAATTCTATTAACTTTTTGAGGAACCATGGAACTGTTTTTCACAGCAACTGCACCATTTACATTCCCATCAGCAATGTTCAGGGTTCCAGTTTCTCACATTCTTGCCAATGCATATTTTCTGTTTCCTGGGTTTTTCTAAATTCTAGCCATCTTAGTGGGTATGAAATGGTGTCTCATTGTGATTTCAATTAGTATTAACCTTATAATTAATGATGCTAAGCATTATTTTGTGTGTTTATTGGCCATTAGTATGTCTTTTTTGGAGAAATACAAGATATACCCATTTGAATGCAGAGTTCCAAAGAATAGCAGGAAAGATAAGAAAGCCTTTCCCAGTATTCAGTGCACAAAAATAGAGGAAAACAATAGCATGGGAAAGACTAGAGATCTCTTCAAGAAAATTAGAGATACCAAGGGAATATTTCATGCAAAGATGAGCTCGATAAAGGACGAAAATGGTATGGACCAAACAGAAGCAGAAGATATTAAGAAGAGGTGGCAAAAATACACAGAAGAACTATACAAAAAAGATCTTCATGACCCAAATAACCACGATGGTGTGATCACTCAACTAGAGTCAGATATCCTGGAATGTGAAGTCAAGTGGGCCTTAGAAAGCATCACTACAAACAAAGCTAGTGGAGGTGATGGAATTCCAGTTGAGCTATTTCAAATCCTAAAAGATGACGCTGTTAAAGTGCTACACTCAATATGCCAGCAAATTTGGAAAACTCAGCAGTGGCCACAGGACTGGAAAAGGTCAGTTTTCATTCCAATCCCAAAAGAAAGGCAATGCCAAAGAATGTTCAAACTACTGCATAACTGCGCTCATCTCACATGCTAGCAAAGTAATGCTCAAAATCCTCCAAGCCAGGCTTCAACAGTACGTGAACAGTGAATTTCCAGATGTTCAAGCTGGCTTTAGAAAAGGCAGAGGAATCTAAGATCAAATTGCCAACACAACATCCATTGGATCATAGAAAAAGCAAGAGAGTTCCAGAAAAACCCCTACTTCTGCTTCATTGACTACGCTAAAGCCTTTGACTGTGTGGATCACAACAAACTGTGGAAAATTCTGAAAGAGATGGGAATACCAGACCACCTGACCTGCCTCTTGACAAACCTATATGCAGGTCAAGAAGCAACAATTCGAACTGGACATGAAACAACTGACTGGTTCCAAATTGGGAAAGGAGTACATCAAGGCTGTATATAGTCACCCTGCTTATTTAACTTATATGCAGAGTACATCATGAGAAACGCTGGGCTGAAGAAGCACAAGCTGGAATCAAGATTGCTGGGAGAAATATCAATAACCTCAGATATGCAGATGATACCACCCTTATGGCGGAAAGTGAAATAGAACTAAAAAGCTTCTTGGTGAAAGTGAAAGAGAAGAGTTAAAAAGTTGGCTTAAAACTCAACATTCATAAAACTAGGATCATGGCATCTGGTCCCATCACTTCATGGCAAATAGATGGGGAAACAATGGAAACAGTGAGAGAATATTTTGGGGGGCTCCAAAATCATTGCAGATGGTGACTCCAGTCATGAAATTAAAAGACGCTTGCTCCTTGGAAGAAAAACTATGACCAACCTAGACAGCATATTAAAAAGCAGAGACATTACTTTGCTGACAGAGGTCCATCTAGTCAAAGCTATGGTTTCTCCAGTAGTCCTGTATGGATGTCAGACTATAAAGAAAGTGAGCACCGAAGAATTGATGCTTTCGAACTGTGGTGGTGGAGAAGACTCTGGGAGAGTCCCTCGGACTGCAAGGAGATCCAACCAGTCCATCCTAAAGGAAATCAATCCTAAATATTCATTGGAAGGACTGATGCTGAAGCTGAATCTTCAATACTTTGGCCACCTGATGCGAAGAACTAACTCATTAGAAAAGATCCTGGTGCTGGAAAAGATTGAAGGCAGGAGGAGAAGGGGATGACCGAGGATGGGTGGCATCACTGATTCAATGGACATGAGTTTGAGTAAGCTCCCGGAGTTGGTGATGAACAGGGAAGCCTAGTGTGCTGCAGTCCATCGGGGTCACAAAGAGTCAGACATGACTGAGCGACTGATCTGAAATGAGCTTTGGAGAAATGTCTACCGAAAGTCCTTGCCTATTTTTAAATTGAGTAGTTTGTCTTTTTGTTGTTGAGTCATAAATGTTCTTTATATATTTGGATATTAAATTCTTTTAGCTGTATGATTTACAAATATTTTCTCTCATTCTGTGGGTTGTCTTTTGCTTTCTTATTAGTTCCTTCAATCACAAAAGTTTTTAATTTTGATGAAGTTCAAGTTATCTGTCTTATGTTTCTTGTGCTTCACTTTCGGAAGTTTCACAGCTTGAATTTTTATTTATGCTTTTTCATTTTGCTTTTTAATTATTTTTAAATTTAGATTATATATATTTAAGATATACAACATGATATGTATAAACATAATGAAATGCTTACTACAGCTAAGCTAATAAACAATATTTCCAGACATGTCACATTTTGTTTTTCCATTCATCCATTAATGGCCGTTTGGGTCATTTCCAACTTTTGACTGTGAGTGGTGCTGCTGTGAACATTCAAGGACAAGCACTCTACGTTCAGCTATTTGAAATTTTTTTTTTTTTTAGTATACACCTAAGAGTAGAATTGCTGGGTTCATATTTGTTATGTTTGTTTGTTTTTATCTTTGTTTTTGAAATACATTTTCCCTAGGTGAGAATTCAAGGTTGACTTTTTTCCTCTGTCATATTCAGTACTTGAAAGATGTTGCTCCACTTTCTCCTAGTTTGTCTTGTTTTTGCCAAGAAATGCTCTGTCATCTTTATCGTTGTTCCTGTCTAGGAAATACATCTTATTGTTCTGGTTACTTTAAGATTTTCCTTTCACTAGCTTTAGCCAATTTGACTATGATGTGACTTGCTGTTGTTCATGTTTCCTGTGCCTGGGTTTGTTCAGACTTCTTTTCTATGTAATGAGTGAGGGAATGAATAGTGTGTGCAAGTCACTCAGTCGTGTCCAACTCTTTGCGACTCCATGGACTATACAGTCCATGGAATTCTCCAGGCTAGAATACTGGAGTGGGTAGCCTTTCTCTTCTCCGGAGGATCTTCTCAACCCAGGTATCGAATCCAAATTTCCCACATTACAGGCAGATTCTTTACCAGCTGAGCCACAAAGGAAGCTTTCTATGTAATAAGATCATCAAACATTTGCAAATTTGATGATTTCTCTGTAACATGATCATCAGATTTGGACATGTTTCATCCATTATTTTCCCAAATATTTTTTTCTATCCTTTTCTCTCTTTTCCCTTTGGAGACTCTATTGCACATATATTTGCCTGCTTGAGGTTGTCCTACAATAGAACAAATGATGTTCTGTTCTTTCTTTCTTATTTTTTTTTTTTTTTTTTGCCTTTTCTTTTGAATAGTTTATCTTACTAAGTCTTCAAGTGCAGTAATATTTTCTTCTCTAATATGTAATCTGCTGTTAATCCAGTCCACTGTGTTTCATTTCACATATTTCAGTTTTCATTTGTAGAAGTTCAGTTTGGATCTTTTTTGTATTTTCCAGCTTTTTATTTAAGCTTTTTTTCCCCAAGATTTAATTTCTTGGGCATATGAAATACAGTTTAAATAATTACTGTATAAGATACCCTTATCTAGTAATTATATTATTGTGTCATTTATTGATTGATTTATCTCATTACATATCATATTGTCCTGCTTCTCTGCATGCCTGCTAATTTTTTAATGGATACCAGACATTGTGAATTTTATCTTACAGCTAAATATTTTGGAATTTCTTTAAGTTTCTGTAAGCTTTTTTCTCAGAAACATGATTATGTTTCTTAGAAAATGTTTGATTCTTTCAAGTCTTGCTGTTAAGCTTTTATAAAAGCAAAGAAGGGTTCATCTTAAGGCTAATTTTTCCCCCACTGATGAGACCAAAGTCTTTTGAGTACAAAGTGTATGTGTGTGCTCAGTCATATCCAACTCTTTGCAACACCATGGACTGTAGCCCACCAGCCTCCTCTGTCCGGGATTTTCCAGGCAAGAATACTGGAGTGGGTTGCTGTTTCCTCCTCCAGGGGATCTTCCTGACCCTAGGATTGAACCCACATCTCCTTCATTGGCAGGCAGATTTTTTAACACTGCACCACATGGGAAGCCAGTTGAGTACTATACCCTATGTTTTATGAATCAGTAGAATCCTTGTTTTGGCTGTTGGGATAGTAGTGTCCCTGGCCTGTGTGATCCTCAGAGATTGTCCTTTTATCTTTTCATTGGTTCTGTCTCAGTGTCTGGTAGGTCCTTTACACACGCGAACTGTTCAGTGCTCAAGTGAATATGCAGATTTTGTGTTCATTCTCTACACAGCTCTCTTTTATTCACTACTCTGCCAGGTGAACTATAACCACCTTGAGTTCCTTTTCTCGCAACAGCTGCTCGATTCAGGGGGTTTGGCAGACTCTGCCTTGGTTCGCCCTCCCTACACCTCCCTGCACCCCCTCTCTGTGCAGGAAAAGGGGGCACTTGTAGGAGTGGGCTCACATTGCTTCCTGTGTCCCAGGGATCCTTACATCCTTCACTGCTTGACGCCCAGTGTCTTCAGACCGATACTTCGTTAGCTGGTCCAGGGCAAACGAGAAAAAGGTTAATTGGTTTCCTTTTTTGTGTGTATATATATGCCCACCTAACTCCCAAGAAACCACCAAGTTAGTTACGAGTGTTGATGTTATTAAACAGTAGAAAATCTAGGCTAAATTTTAAAGCATGACATTTTACCACCCCCAAGAACTAGTCTTCATTCACCACCGTAAACCCTGATTCTTTGCTTTGTAGTCATTCAGTAAATATTTATCAAACACCTTCTTTATTCAACCACTGATGAACCAAAGGGGCACATGGTCTTGCCTCTTAGTGTGCACAGCCTCGTTCACTCAGGCCTTGTTTTCTGCTGTAAGCACTTACATATTTATCTGTTATAGCTAACTTAATTTTGGAAAACTGACTTTGAAAAGAACGTGCACAATCTCAAGTGACCACATGGCAAGATTTAGTTGCCTGCATAGTTAGAATAAAGCAGATCTATATGTACTAACTATAAGAGACATTCATGCAGTCTTGATAAATTTTTTTAAAGGAAGATTGCAGAATATTATATATTATGTTCCTCTATTTGGATTTGTGTGTGTGTGTGTGTGTGTGTGTGTAAAGGGTGAGGTTGTATTTCTGTTAAAGCCTAGAGAAAAAGTTTAGAAGATATAAGGCACACAAATACCAGTATGCATGCATTCTTGTTGTCGTTGTTCAGTTGCCAAGTTATGTCCGACTACAGCCCCTTGAACTACAGCATGCCAGGCTTCCCTGGCCTTCACCATGTCTCGGGGTTTGTTCAAACTCATGTCCACTGAGTCAGTGATGCCTTCCAACCATCTCATCCTCTGCCACACCCTTCTCCTCTTGCCCTGAGTCTTTCCCAGCACCAGGGTCTTTTCCAATGAGTCAGTTCTTTGCATCAGGCAGCCAAAGTATTGGAGCTTCACCTTCAGCATGAGTCCTTCCAATGAACATTCAGGGTTGATTTCCTTTAGGATTGACTGGTTTGATCTCTTTGCTGTCCAAGGGACTCTCAAAGAGTCTTTTCCAACATCACAGTTCGAAAGCAGTGCTTCGGCACTCAAGCTTCTTTATGGTCCAACTCTCACATCCATACATAACTACTGGAAAAGCCATAGCTTTGAGTATACAGACCTTTGTTGACAAAGTGATGTCTCTGCTTTTAAATACGCTGTCTAGGTTTGTCATAGTTTTTCATCCAAGGAGCAAGCATCTTTTAATTTCATGACTGCAGTCACTGTCTGTAGTGATTTTCATTATGAATATAAAATAAACTTTATTTGGGTAAACTTAAAATCACAGAATTAACAGAGTGTATACCAACATCTAAGTTCCCTTCCCACAGATAAGTGAGCTTAGACCTAGCATAGAAGGTCTGGATGTACCACAGATAGGCCTGTGATAGAGATCCCAAAACACTGTGCATATTTAAAGTGAAAGAGGATAATAGGAAGGACTTCCCTTATGGTCCAGTGGCTAAGACTCCCAATGCAGGGGTCCTGGGGTTCGATCCCTGGTAGGGGAACTAGATCCCATGTGCCACAACTAAGAGTTCACATGCTGCAACTAAAGACCCTGCATGCTGCAGCTGAGACATGGTGCAGCCAAATAATAAATTAAAAAAAAAAAAAAAAAGAGGGTAGGGAACATCTCTGACTGTGTCCCAGTGGAAGAGGGAGAGTTACTGTTCCTATCAGCCTGTTCTAGTGGAAGAGGATGTGAACCTGCAGGACCACCCGTGTTTGTCTCTCTAACATCAAGCAGTGCTTACCACTAGGACTGGGAATAGAAGTGAGGAACAACTAATTGTTATTGCATGCATTTTTTAATTGTTTTGATTCATTTCAACTCATATAAGATTTTTTAAAGGCATAGATTTGATGATCAATATCTTTTCTAACTCATAATAGGTATGAAGAAAATGTTGACCCATTAGATAGATCATTGACCTAACCCATCCACCAAACATAGGTAGCTTTATAAAGATTATAAAGATAAGTAGCAAAATCCTATCTTTTAAATGTATCTATAAACAAAGATTACATTCCAGCAATATTCTTTGTACCCAAAATTTCATTGCCTAGTGTGTACATACATATACATGAAGACCCATACATACATGCTTCAGTATTCTTATGCTACATGCATGGAGACATTTGGAATGATGCACACCAAAAGGTGTCATTGATGTTGGTTCTTATTGTGGAAAAGCCACTGAGGCTCCAGGATGGAAGAGAGTCTTTCAGTTAATATTCCCTCTCTGAGGTTTGAATTACTTACTATGTGTGTGTGATACCCGCTCTCTCTCTCTCTCCGCCTTTCTTCCTCACTGCCTCCATTTCTTTACCAAGAACAAGTATATTAAAGAAATATGGAAGTGTTAGAGAATATCAGAAAAGGGATTTGCTATAGGAAAAATTCAGAGCACGTACAAATGTAATGTGGGATTTTGAAACATTAATACTGAGAAAAGGAAATAGGAAGGGTGTCTAAAGTCTGCCCAGATAAGGAAAAATTATGTAGCAGAAAGAGTTTTTACTTGATGGAGTCTTTGTAATACTTGCCAGTATGTTTTCGTGTCTACCAGTGACCTTAGGAAACATGATTTCCACAAACATAATAAATGTATGTATCTACATGAGAAGAACATTTGCTTCTGTCCTCTTGAGTACCTGACTTGAGAAATTGGGAGGGTTGTTCCACCAGCATTCTGGTTGAGCCCAGGCTGTAGGAAGGAGTCTGTAGTACACACGACTCCTAGAGCCCCACCTCAGCATTTTAAAGGAGGAGATTCACATGCCAACCCCAGCCCTAAAACTACACAGTCAACCTTTCCCACCATATTTCTAAGACTCCACTAATATGAAAGGAAAAAAAAGAAGTTCCACTATTTTTTGTATCACTGAAGAGTCAAAGGGCTTCCCAGGTGGCTCAGTGGTAAAGAATCTGCCTGCAGTGCAGGAGAAATGGGTTCGATCCCTGGGTCAGGAATATCCCCCGGAGAGGAAATGGCAACCCATTCCAGTATTCTTGCCTGAAAACTTCCATGGACAGAGGAGCCTGGAGGACTGCAGGCCGTGGGGTTGCAAACAGTCCATGGGGGAGTAACTGAGCATGCATGCCAAAAGTCAAAAGTAGATGATGCTGCCAGTTAAACTGTGATCCAGTGCTTTATTATCACTTCAATTTTTCTTCTGATTTTACACATTCTTTTAGACTTTAGACAATGATTTTACACAATTCTGTTTCTGCGCTTTTCTTCTAACACAAACTTTGTTTTAGTGGTGAATCACATTATCATCTTTCTGAAGACATTTTTATGGCAGTTAAAACTCAACCAATGAAGGATTAGCCAGAACTCAATTGAAACTACAATGTAAACAACTAAGACCAGATTTGTTGACGTGCAAGCAGAGCCAATAGTGATTCTAAGATGTATCTCAGTTTCATAGAAAAGATGAAAACTAATTTGATTTATTGAGTCCCTTTGCTTCCTAAGGTGTTTTCCTGAGTTTGTTGATACTTAAAATTCTTTCATAAAGACTAGTGCTTTTATTTCACCAGTAGAAATGCAGAGCTTAGAAAGTAAACATTTGGATGAAGTACTATGTTGCTTACAATTTTTTCACAGTTTTTAAAGGTTTATTCCATTTATAGTTAATAATATATTGGTTATATTCCCTGTATTTTACGGTATCTCCTCATAGCTTCTTTATTTTTTACATACTAGTTTGTACCTGCTAATCCCTACTCTCCCTTTCCCTCTCCCTGATGGTAACCACTACTTTGTTCTCTGTATCTATGAGTCTGTCTTCTTTTAGTTATATTCATTAGTTTGTTTTATTTTTTGGATTCCACATACAAGTGATGGCATATAGTATTTGTCTTCCTCTGACTTATTTCACTTAGCATCAATAGCCTCTAAATCCGTTCATGTTGTTGCACGTGGCAAAATGTTCTTTTTATGGCTGAGTAGTATTCCATTGTATGTATGTACCACTTCGTTTTTTCTCTCTCTCTCCTATTTTTTAATTGGAGGATAGTTGCTTTACAATATTATGTTGGCTTCTGCCATACGTCAACATGAGTCAGCCGCAGGTATACATATGTCCTCTCAAATACAGTTTAATTCATCAGTCCATCAAAAGTCTTCCACCCAAAACTCTCCTCTAGGCTGTAGATCATTATTTCCTGTTTTAAAATGTCCATCTCCTCCCAGAAAATGTCCAGATTCTTTAGCATGGCCAATTCTTTAGCATGGCCATAGAAGCCCGACTTAGTCCTAACCTATTTGTCATCCTTATCTTGTGTTATCTTTTTCTCCCCACATCCTTGTTGCATCCACCTCCCCCACCAAATAACCTGTCCTTTGCTCCTGCTGCACCCACTTTGTTACCCTCCTACTTTGCAGTCTCCTGCATTTCCTTTTGTTTCTCTGTTCCATCAATGTCAACAAACCCCAGAGTTCTGTCACTGTTCTTCTTACTAAGATGTGCATCTTACCTCATCTTGTTTTATGGCTTCAGCATGAAGTAGCCCTTTTTCACTAAGCCAGTTGTATATGTGGAAATATATATAGTCATAATTCAAACAGTGCAGAAGGGGAATTCAGCAAATACCAAGTCCTCCCTACTCACTTCACCCCATCTCTGAACATCTCTCTCCTAAGTGTCCTGCTTCAGTGGCACTGACTTGGTACAATCTCTTTATCGCTCGTCTGAATTATTTTAGTAACCATCTGCTTCACCGTCCTGTTTTCTTTAAGCCCTCCACCTTGTTGCCAGAGTGCTGTTTCTAAATATAAATCTGTTTTTCTTTCTTTCACAGACAGAGTCGTCTGTTTCCTAAGAATAATGATATATAAAAGTGTCCATTATCCAAGCCTTGCCTGCCTACCCACCCAGTTCCCTCTTATATTACACACACACACACACACACACACACACACACACACCATGCTCCCCCCATACATAACTACTTGTGAGTCGTCTGTTTCCTAAGAATAATGATATATAAAAGTGTCCATTATATGTAATATAAGAGGGAACCAGTTCCCTCTTATATTACACACACACGCACACACACACACACACGCACACCATGCTCCCCCCATACATAACTACTTGTGCTTTACTTGTAATTCTCCAAGCGTTCCATGCTATTTTATGTCACCATGCTTTTGCACATTCTGGTCTCTGCCCAGCATACCCTTGTCTACATCACAGATACATGTCTTTCAAAATCAGCTTCAAGTACCACCTATTCTTTTAAGCCTCTTCTGAACCCCAAGTAAAAGTGACTTAATCTCCCCGTCATGCCACATACACCTCCCTCTCTCTCATATATACACCATATATGTGCACACACCCACACATTCATATAATCAGTGACCTGGCTGTTTGTAAAGCTGTAATATATGTTTTTATTGGTCTGAGTATTTCCACCATTTAGTACAGTTCTTATTTCTAGTAGGTAGTAAATAGATATTTGTTGAAGGATTAGTTTCCAGTTTTGATGGGACAAAGTATGCTTTTTGTTATATACTGAACCAGAGCTGAGTATATATATCATCTCTACCCACCACCACCGTGAAAAAAAATGCTCCATTTGCATGGGATCAGTAGAATCATCAAAACCTTTATTAAAAACACTGTGGAGTTTTTTCTTTTGCCTTGTTTTATTTTAGGGTGAAATGGCTATAAAACTAAGAGCTGAGTAATAAAAAGGTATAATAAAGGTTAGAACATCTTACATGTCTGTAGCATTTAAATCATATCTTGCTATATTCATTTGCCATTAGATTATGAAAACCATGGGCTTTCAGGTGGGACAGACTGACTTAATCTGTCTCTAGGCAAGTTATTTAAACCTCAATTTTTTGATGTGTAAGGTAGGAGTAATAATACTATATCCATGTTTGCCCTAACAATTTGAGATAACCCAATCTAAAATAAGCACCTAGCACATTGACATGTTAAATCACTCAGTAAATGCTGACAGTTTAGCTATTTGTTTATTTGGTTTTTATCCTTTATATCATTTATTTTTCTCCTGGCCATAGTATTGATGAAATAAATATTTTATTAATAAAGATAGCATGTTTTAAAAGAAATAGTAGTTCCATCATTGGAGTACATTATGCTTATTTTGCCTGTATGAAAATATTCAGAATGAACTATCTGAATGAATTTTAACAGAATATAATAAGATTTCTTAATGATAATATAAGTAATTTCTATAAAGAAATGCATGGTACTAAAACTGCAAATCTAAAGAGTAGTAAGTTGCTCTTAATTGAAAAAGTATATTTAATTTCATACAGACATAGCATTTTAGGAGCAGTATGCAAAACTGCATACTTTAAAATTAATAAAAACTTCAGGATAACCAGAACTTTTATGTTTAGAGGACATGAATTACTGATAAAAATTCAACTAATTTGTTGAATCATTGTATAGAAAAGCAAGAGTTAAACAGTAATAATATATAATAAGATAATTAACAGCACCAATAACATAGTCTTTATTAGAAATTTTAAGTAGATACTTTTATAAAATCAAAATTGTTTTGTGAATAAATAATAATAATGGCTAGCAATATCAAAGAAGAATGAAAGAATCAGAAAAATGACTCAGATGCAAAGTCTGTCCAGTTCACTCAGGTTCCTGGTGAATATGGTATTTGTCTTAGTAACATACTGCAAACTGTAACATATGATCCCTCCACTCCTCAGATCTAAAAGATCTGATCTAAAAAGATCACTTTTCGCCAAGTGATCAAATTCTCAGTCAACTGGCTCCAAAATTGACCTGCAGCAGATTTGGGTTTGGACTTATTTGAATATAAACTTGATCCTTTTTAATTAAAGATATAACTACCACATGGACAAATAACTTTTATCTTTTTTTGACCGTGACCTATAGTAAGAAGTGCATCTTAATATCATCCCAGTATGTACATATGTATGTATATTTGCTTGTGTGTGTGTGAATATATAGGTGTGTGTGTGTGTGTGTATCTGAAATGATTTTCCAAACACAGTGACTACCCTTACCACATTCTATTAGTTCCTATTCTGTTCTGTTTCTTTTTTCTTTTAATACTGTTTGCAACCACAGTGTGAAGATACTCATCTGGACAGGCATGTAACACATTTTTTCTCCTTAAGTCAGCCTTCTCGAGAAATCAGTTTAGGGGTTAAAAAGAGAGGAAAGGTGGAGAAGTAAAAATGAGTAAAGTATGTTAGAGAAATAGAGAGTCATCTGGTGTGACTATAATATAAAAATTTGTAAGCTTCCCAGTTGTATGTATCTATTATCTTCAGGAGCAATGCTAATCTAATCTATCATTTTGAATTAATAGTGTAATGGTGAAGCAGTTGTTATACTTTTCTGTATTTTTGTTCTTTTTCAATCAGTTTTTTCAATTTTTTCAGCATTGCCCCTTGAACAGTCTTGAACAGATTCACTGTGGTTTCTTCCATTGGTTGGAATTAATACCATTTACAGATGTGAGTAATTTCAGTCTGTAACTTTTCCTCCAAATTATTTAGAATACGTATGTATGACTGTGAATCAGAGAACCCCATTATTTACCTTCTTTATCAAGCCTTTGTCTTCCCAGAAAGGCAGCCCTCTAATTCCAGGGTGATTCCTTTCTTAAATCTTGTTATAAACTTTATTGAGTTTTTCAAAGGCCTCATATTCATGTTTTAACGTTTTTATCACTAAATTGCAGATATTATTCCTGACAAACTCCCAACAAATAGCAGGATTTTACATTATAGAAACTATGTTACTTTTCCCCCCCAAAAAATGTGTTTCCTTATGGCTCTTCACAACAGGAAGGACTATGTTAGAAAAATCTATAAAGGTAATGTTACTATAAAGTGTTTTAATCTATTCCATGCCATTCAACCAAGCATAAGAAATAAACTATTTTAGTAAATGACTTTGTCAAGTGTTAGATAGTATTGATATGAAATTGTCTGCCAGCAAATATGTATTGAACTCCAGCTGTGTGCCGGGCATTGTTCTAAGCCCTGGGACTAATCAGTGGAGAAGACAGACAAAAATGCCTGCCCTTGCCCTTTGGAGCTTTTGTTCTACTGAGCGGAGAAACAAGAATTTTTTGCAAGTAAAAGATATACTCAAGTTATATAATAGAAGTTAGAACTCAAGTTATATAATGGAAAGTAAAGCAGGAAAGAGGATAGTGACTATGACTGCCTATAGTTACAGCCAAATGGGCACACAGAAGACATAAAATGAGAGCCATGGTTCTCATGTATCTTCTGAAAGTGGCCAAAGCAGCAGGGTAACCATCACAGAGTCTAAGTCCCGCGTCAACAGGGGTGCCCAGGTAGAAGCAGTCAGATGTTTTTAGCATGGGAGAATGGCTGTGAAGCAGATTTCTTTGTGGTAAATTGGTCACATTTCTTCACTACTTGTATATGTGCCTATGCATGCACGCTTCTAGGCCACATTCTTTATTTGGGGGAAAGTAAGGAAAAAGGAATTCTTTTTTTTTTTTTTTTTTCTTAAAAATATGGAACGCTTCACGAATTTGCGTGTCATCCTTGCGCAGGGGCCATGCTAATCTTCTCTGTATCGTTCCAATTTTAGTATATGTGCTGCCGAAGCGAGCACAGGAAAAAGGAATTCTTATCTGTCCACATTCTGGGCTGGTCTGACATTATATTGCTTTCTTTTCGTTATTGAGAGCTAATAATGAATACTGGCAAAACACATGATACCAGAGCCAGACTCACTGGGTGCAGTCCTCATTTTTGGTAATTTACTAGCTGTATAAAGTTGGATCAGTTGTTTAACCCTTCTGTGTCTCACTGTCCTCATTTGTAAAATACAAAGTTCCAAGTAAACTGTTTAATTGAAATTTGATCAGAGTGGATTACTTTTGGTTTTTAAGACAGATTATGTTTTGTAACATTTAATACAGGGGGAAAAAAAAACAAAAGCAAGGGAGAAGAAAAAGTAACTTTTAAAGCAGAGACAGTCTGAATAGACTACATACTATCATACTGTGTTTCCAAACGTATGACACTCTGGAAAAGGGGAATTTTATGAAGACAGTAAAAAGATCAGTGGTTGCCAGGGATTAGAAGGGATGAACAGACAGAACTGCAGGGGTTATTAAGGCAGTGAAACTATTCTTTATGATGTAAACAGTGGATACATGGGATTACAGTCAGTCCTCCATATCCACAGATTCCACATTCATGGATTGAATTCAACCAACTGTGAATCAAAAATACTTGGGAAAATAAAATCCAGAAAGTTCTGAAGAGCAGAACTTGAATTTGCTGACACTAGCAACTATTTCCATAATATAATTGCATATATAATTACATAGTATAATCATATTAGGTATTATAAGTAATCTAGATATATTTTAAAGTATACAAGAGCATATGTGTAGGTTATGTGCAAAGACTATGCCATCATATTTTCTGTAACAAACTTGAGCATCCTTGGACGTGAGCCTCCATAGGGGATCCTGGAGACAGTTCCCTGTGGATTCCAAGGGACAAACGTACATTTGTCAAAACCTGTAGAATATACATCGCCAAGAGTGAACCCTTGGTGATTTAACCTGTGGACTTTGAGTGATAATGATGTGTCAGTGTGGGTTCATTAATTGTAACAAATGGTGATGGCTGTGGGGTTGGGGGCAGGCAGAGAGTATCTGGGACTCTGTACTTTTGCTTAATCTTGCCGAACCTCAAACCGCTTTAACAAAAATCTTTAAAAAGTAAAAAGGAAGAAAGAAAAGAAAACAAACATGAAAGAGAATGAAATCTGAGAACCACAGAGAAAAGACAGGAGAAGAGGAAAGAAAGGAGTGGGGAAGATGTCAGTGACTCACTTCCTGTGAAGGTATCCTGGCCACCTTTTTCACTTGTGCGATTTGTCAGTCCTTAAGCTGTTTTTGTTGATAGCAGAAAAATACCCCCTCGAAAGTAATATTGTCTAGAGAAAAATGAACAGAACTTACTTTTTGGTAATGTTAAAGAATTTGGGAGGGACAGAGATTTCTGTGTGTCTGTGTGCATTTCATGTTGGTGTGTCACCCCTCGTGAAGTTAGTGTTACATATTTTATGGATGCACAATATGTAGTGTAACTGGACATGCGGATAATTGTTGATGGGTGATAGTTTCGTAAAGACTTAAAGTTGTTGGAACAACAAGCAGTGTTCATGGGTGTCACATGACAGAGTCAAAACAATACCAGAAATTGCCTTTAACATGTATAAATTATTATTATTGTCATTATCTTATTTTTTGAGGTTCCAGTGCAGAATTATATAGAAATTAACATTTTATTTTAGTACTGATAAACATATTTACCCTGTGCAGGGCTGATTCACTACATGAACAAAACATTAACTTTAATTGTAGTGCATCTCTGTGTCTAAATTTGCCACAGGCTTAAACCAAGATGTCTTTGTTATAGTTCATTATGGAAAAAAATTCAATCACATGGATCCAGGACAATATACTAGAATTTGTTCTTTAATCCATCTTTTTAAAGGCTCACAGTACCAGATCATATGAGTATGTGTATGAGTGTGTGTGTATGTGTGTGTGTGCGTGCACATGCCAAATGCCAGCCACCACTGAAGTAAGGAAAAGCAATGATTTATTTATAAATTATATCCTGTTTACATATCAAACAGGTATAGTAACTGTTTAAACTCTTTCCCTTACTGGTGTGCTTTTATAAATTCATAAATGGCTATAATTTTTTCTTTCAAGAGCTATTACAAATCACATTGTAAATCCCTCCTCCCCCATCAGCATTGTTGTACAAGTGAACCACATTAAAATGAATTTCTCAGGGTAGCTTTGAGGGGGAAAGAAATTTAAAGCACTTGAACTTGAAAATTCCATTCTCTGACGCTAATCACCGGCTCTTCCAGCTCTCCCAGTTCTTCCCACCCTGCCAGTCTTTTCATTTCCACCACATCTGTGCTTTATTTGTACTCATAAACTCTTTGCATTTCCAATCTGTCAAACCGCTTGGCTCCACGTGGCCTCCTAACACAGCCTGGGACCTTATCAGTCATCTAAACACTACATTCACTGAGCACTCTCTGAGGCTTTGTTGCCAGATTCATCCATCACGCTTTCCTTGATATTCCCACCTTTAGCCTAATATCTTATAATCAGGTAGTTACTCCATCAATATATAATGAAAGGGAGGAGAGGAGAGAAAATTCTTTGATACAGTGTTAATGTACTGAAAATTTCTTGTGGAAATGTGTTATTTTTTGCTGATTGCAAGTGTAACAAATTCATGTTGTTGTACATAAACAGGGTCCACATACCTGTAACCCAGTATTTTTGTTTTTCTATATCTATATCCTGTTTCCCTTTATCTTTATTGAAGGCCACTTCCACTCCCGCAAACCATCCATTCCATCATACAGCTTTCCTTATTACAGTTAGATCATCTGAATTTATTTTCCTTGAGTCTTTTTCACCCAGGGATTTTTTAGTATATCTTCACTTACTCTTTTCTTCTGTGATCTCTCTTCAAAAAAATGAGCTCTGTGTGTGTCCGTGTGTGTGTGCACGTGCGTGCGTACACTCAGGCACAATTTATGCGTGTTAATGTAAATAACTTTCAAAACTTAACCCCTCTCTCGCTTCTTCGTTCCTTCTGCTCTCTCTCAACCTTTCTTCAGCTTTGTCCTTCCTCAGTGATCACCAATGACTTCCTGATTGTCAGTGTTTTCTTCTCAGTCCCTTACTCTATCAGTGGCATGACATTATGGATATTACAGACATTACTGAAATTCTATCCTCACTTTGCTTTACAGCACCATTTTCCCTCATACAGCTCTTTAGTCTTCTGAACTGATACCTTCTTTTTCTTCCAGACCTGAAATGTAGGTGTCGCTTTCGTGTTCTTACACCTCAGTAGTGATTCTCAAATTTTAGTTGAGCGTAAAAATTACCAAAGATTTTTGTTGAAAATGTAGGTTTCTAGATCCTACCCTCAAAGATTATGATTAGGCAGGTCTAGAATGAGGCCCAGGAGTCTGCATTTTTTTTTTTTTAATTTTTTATTAGTTGGAGGCTAATTACTTCACAACATTTCAGTGGGTTTTGTCATACATTGATATGAATCAGCCATAGATTTACACGTATTCCCCATCCCGATCCCCCCTCCCACCTCCCTCAGGAGTCTGCATTTTTAACAATTTGCATTCTTATGACTCTAATAAAAGTGATTCGGGGCCACAGTTTGAAAAAAATAATCCTCTGCAGCCCTATGTACTCCTGTGACCTCAGTCATCACTTCCAGGCTGATTATATCCAAATATTTTAAAATCCTACTCATGAATTTCTCCTTATTCTGTGGACCGTATTTCTGGACCATACTCAGGACCAGAGCAGGGCTGATAATCACACCTACTTTTAGTTATTAAAATAATAAAATGTTTGGAGAAACACTTGTAAGCAGCTGTTGCCCTCAGCCCACAAGTGTCATTCTACCACTACGGTCCTGTCTATCCTGGTGCCTCTCCTCAGGTCTTCTGGACCTCCCCACTTTTCAGCAACAAAAAAGTAACACCTGGAACCACAGAGTTTCTCCAGGTTCCTGCCCCAGTGCAAAGGCTAGCATCCTAATTGGTTCAGTTGTATCCATTAAATATTAATATTACCCCTGTTGTAGGTGATGATGTCATTAACTATATGGGGCACAGGAGAAGAAGCTAGTTTTAGTGGGGAAGATAGTAAATTCAGCATATAAGATAGTTTATGTGCAGTACTCTTAAACCTACTGAAATAGTTGGATGGAGTGACCTGTAATAAGTTCAAAAATCACAAGAGCTGTGCTTTCCACATTTGACTAATCATCAGAATCTAAGGCCTAACCCTGAGAAATTTTGATTCATCAGAATTGGGGCAGGACCCAGAAATGAGTTTTGCAACGTTTCCCGCAGTGGTTCTGATGGTTAGGTGGATATGAGGACCCCTGGTTTGGCCTGAGGACACAGAGAAGTAGAACCAAAGTATTTCCCCTGTTGGACCTCAGATAGGCATTTCCATCCCATGGCATGGTCAGAAAGACCAGGCAGCAGATGTGGGTTTTTCAGCACAGCTAATACCACGACCAGAAAGTATCACATGTATGTGTTTTATACACAGGAAGCAACTCAGTGCTGCATTCCATTCAACAGAATGCATTTTGTCCCTCTTAAGAAAGAGTTCCATTTCTAGGAGTTTCTTTGAAAATAAATTCCACAAGGAAATCAATCCCTGTTAGGAAAAACATAACAAACTGTAGTCACCTTCTTATGTCTTTTAAATTTAAGAGAACATATATACTTATGTTATAATCAGTTGTTGCTTTTCTCTGAATCATATGTACAGTTTATTGAAACAAAAGAGAAATAACAATTCTATAAAATGTTGTATCATGAGTTTAGTACTGAGTCATTCGTTACGTACATGATTCCTGAGTCACTAATTACTAAGGCTTTCCTATAAGGAAAAGATTACTAACAATAGGCAAAGTGAGTGATTGTGAAACTTTTTGAATATAAATGATTATAGTTACAAAAAGATTGTTTTAAAACTGTATTGGAGAAATTAAATTCTGTTGTTACATTAATATCAAAAATAGATATTAACATCAGCTTTCATTGAATTCCCTGAGGAATTAAATCTGGGGATTTAAAAACTTATAAAGAAGCATTCTTAAAATTTACAGCATTATAGAAGTTTTATTATCTATAGAGAAAGAAGTTTGTTGGTTGCTTAGTAGAGATACATTTTGAAAGTAAGGTTTTTGGTCCTCAATTTTGTTTATAATACTGAAACCTAATATATGTAATTGCTGTAATGAGAAAAAACAAAGTGAAATAATTGAGGTTAATGACCGCTGTTACATTTTTTTCTGTAAATGCCCTTAGTTCTCCCATGTCCCGCCCACCCCTACTCCCCACCCCCAGCTATTCTGCACTTGGAAACACAAAACAACTTGTCAGTTCAGTTTATTCAGTTAGGGTCAGTTCTGTGAAAACAAAGTCAAGGCAATTGTTTGATTTAATTGACTAGTGAAACTGGTTATACAGGTAAGTGGAAGTTAGTTTTATTTTTGTCCAGCTGCATATTTGAATGTTCATAAAATAACTTAGCAGAATAATAAGATTCCAGTGACATTGTAATAGATTTTAAAGAATGATTACCAAAGCAAGGGGAAAGGGCTCTAAAACCCAAACTATAGAAAATATTCATGGTATTTTTTTTCTTTGTGGCTCTACTTACACTATAATGAATTGTGTCCAAAAAAAAAAAAGAAGTCTTCTTTTCTTTCACTATTCATATCCTGTCCTTTGAGGAATTTTTTTCCTAGGTGATACTTAATATAACCTTAAAAAAATGTCCAGTATAACTTAGGTGAATCATTTACATAACTTTTATAAAGTGGACCTCAAACTGTATGCTGATGGCCTTTAAGAGTCAGCCAGCCAGCTCTGGGCTTCACTTTCTTCCTCACCCACCTGAACCTCATGGTTGATCATTTTCACAATGAATGTTTCTGCCCTTGATTCTTTGTGCCTTCCTCTCTACCTTCCACTGTCCACACCCTGCTGTTCTCTACACCTTCAACTTTGAGGCTGCTAGTCGCTCATTATTTTTTTTTCCCTGTGAGAGGAGAACCAAAAAAAGTGCAGTGCTAAAATAAATGATATGTTTCCATCTTAATTCGGAAAAAAAAAGTGTAGATCTTGTAAATGTAGTTTATTTGAGAAGGAAATATAAATCCTTTCTTGTCCTAGAACAGCAGCAAATCTTCAGCCTCAGTGAAACCTGTTAGAATTTATAAAGGAAAGAGGAAAAAAAATTTCATATAAAAAGCTAGAATTTTATTGTCAAAGAACATCTAAGGAATTTTATAATTTTTTTGTTCTGCATAATAAAATACTCCCTGACCCCTTCATCCTTATAATAATAGATATCCACCACTTTTATTCTAATTGTTCAGTTTTTACGTATCCAGCTTTATAATTCCTTTTTCAAGAACTTACTATGTACCAAAGTAGTGGCCTCCTCATACTGACAGCGCTGTTTAGTCCTGTTCTAGCATACATTTTATATTTTCTTAGGAGAAGAAAAGTAAACACAAAGAAATAAAAAAAACTAAGGTTGGTTGATTACATAAATGATAAAATCCTTTAGAAAGATCTTTGGTCTTATATATCAAGAACATAACATTTGCACCCCTTTAATATTGGTGCTTCTGTTATGGAAAAAAAAATTTTTAAGTATTAAGGAAAAATTTTATCTACAGTATAAAATCATTTGTTTTAGCATTATTTATTACTAGTCAAAAATTGATGACAGCCTAAATATTTGCTAGTATAAGCAGTGCAATTAAGTTGTGACTCATTGGCTTACTAGACAGTTTTATAAGCATTAAAAATATAAATTAAGGTCCTCCCAACAGCCTGGAAGAATGAGTATAATATAAGATAAAGTGAAAAAGGATGATATAAAATTGTACACAGTACACTAACTTTGAACAATCTGAAAATACTTAGGAATGAATTTGATCAAAGGGGAGAGAGACATGTACACTAGAAACTACAAAACATTCCTGAAAGAAGTTAAGGAAGGCATCCCTGGCTAATACATAAGATGATTTAAGATTGTTTTTTGTGTGTTTGTTTGGTTGGCTTGGTTGTTTTTTCTTTTCATTTTTTAAATTGAAGTATTGTTGAATTACAACTTTGTATAAGTTTGAGATATAGAACATAGTGATTCACAGTTTTTTAAGATTATACTCCATCTATAGTTATTGTACAATATTGACTATATTCCCTGTGCTATATATAGTACATCCTTGTAGCTTTTTTTTTTTTCCTTTTTGGCCATGCTGCATGGCCTGTGAGATCTTAGTTCCCTGACCAGGGATTGAACTCGGGCCCTTGGCAATAAGAGTGCAGAGGCATGACCACTGGACTGCCAGGGAATTCCCGCTTCTTTTATACATACTAGTTTGTACCTCCCCTACCCCTATATTCCCCTACCCTCTCTTCCCTCTCCGCACAGATAAACCACTAGTTTGTTTTCTATGTCTGTGAGTCTGTTTCTTTTTTTGTTATATTTACTAGTTTGTTGTATTCTTTAGATTCCACAGATAAGTGATAACATTACAGTGTTTGTCTTTCTATCTGACTTACTTCATTAAGCATAATATCCTCTAAGTCCATCAATGTTATTGCAAATGGCAGAATTTCATTTTTTATGACTGAGTAATATTCCGTGTGTGTGTGTGTGTGTGTGTGTAGTTATTGTTTAGTCATTAAGTCCTATTCGACGCCTTTGGTACCCCATGGACTGTAGCCTGCCAGGCTCGTCTGTCCATGAGAATTCCCAGGCAAGACTACTGGAGTGGGATGCCATTTCCTACTCCAGGGGATCTTCCCAACCCCAGAGATCAAGCCCATGTCTTCTGCATTGGCAGGTGGTTCTTTACCACTGAGCCACCTGGGAAGCCACCACATCTTCTTGATCCATTCATCTGTTAATGGACTTGCTTCTATATCTTGGCTATTTTGAGTAATTTCTGCTATGAGTATTGGGGTGCATGTATCTCTATCTTTTCCATAGAAGGAGAGGAGAACCAAAAAATATTGCAGTGCTAAAATAAATGATATGTTTAGAGGAGTGGGATTGCTGGATCATCTAATAACTCTAGTTTTAGTTTTTAGAAGAACTGCAATACTGTTTTCCATAGTGTCTGCACCAATTTATATTCCCACCAGCAGTGTTCAAGGGTTCTCTTTTCTCCACATCTTGCCAACATTTGTTATTTGTGGTCTTTTTGATGATGGCCATTCTGATAGGTGTCAGGTGACAACTTACTGTGATTTTGATTTACATTTCTCCAGTGACTGGTGATGTTGAGCATCTTTTCATCTACCTGTTAGCTATCTGTATGTAGAAGATTTAATATAGTTAAGATAACAGTACTACTCAAAATGACTGACAGATTCAGAGCAGTCCCTATCAAAATCCCAAAGGTATGTTTTGCTGAAACAGAAAAGCCCATATAAAAATGCATGTGGAATTTCAAGTGACCTCGAATAGCCAAAGCAGCCTTGAAAATGAAAAACAAAGATAGAAGGACTCATACTTTAGATTTTAAAACTTATTGTGAAGCTACAGTAATCAAAAGAGTGTTATGCTGGCATAAGGACAGACATACAAGACTGATGGAATAGAGTTGAGAGCCCAGAAGTAAATCTCACATATATGGTTTTTTAGTAAGGATGCCAGGACCACTCAATGGAGAAAATACAGTCCTTTTAACAAACGGTACTGGTAAAATTGGATATCAACGTGTAAAAGATTGAAATTGAACCCATGTCTTACACTGCATATAAAAATTAACTCAAATTGAATCAAATATGTTAAATTTCAAAAATAAAGGCATAAAACAAATAGAAGAAAACATAGGAGAAAATCTCATGACCTTGGAATCGGCAGTGTTTTCTTTAAAATGACACCAAAAGAATGAGCAACAAAAAAAAATAAGTATGGTTGGATGTCATCAAAATTAAAAACTTTTGTGATCAAAGGTCAGTATCAAGATGGTGAAAAGACAACCTACAGAATAGGAGAAAATATTTGAAATTCATGTAGCTAATTAAGGATTTAATATCCAGAATATATAAAGAACTCATATGACTCAACAGCAAAAAAAAAAAGCCTAACTAAAATATGGGCAAAAGGTATGAATAGACGTTTCTCCAAAGAGGATATACAAATGGCCAGTACATACATAAAATAACTGTGCTGGAGAGGATCTGGAGAAATTGGAACCAAGTGCATTGCTGGTAGGAATGTAAAATGATACGGTCACTTTGAAAAACAGTTGGCAGTTCCTCAAAAAGTTAAATATAGAATTATCATGTGACCTAGCAATTCCACTCCTCTCCTAGGTAGATGGCCAAAGGAACTGAAAACTGGGGCTCAAACAGATATTTGTACACCATAACATTAGTCACAATAGCCAAAAAGTGGAAACAGTGCAAGCATCCACTGGCAGATGAATGAATAAACAAAATATGCTCTAAATATACATTGGAATATTATTTGGCCATAAAAAGGAATGTGGTGCAACATAGATAAACCTTGAATACGTTAGAATTAAATGAATTAAACAGATGCAACATGACAAATATCATATGATTCCACTTATATGAGGTATCTAGAATGGACAAATTCACATAGAAAGAATAGGATTTCTGGGAACTAGGGAGTTAAGGGGAGCGTTTTTACTTAATCTGTACAGAGTTTCTGTTTGGGTTGATGAAAACGTGCTAGAAATAGATACTAGTGATGCTTACCTATTGTGAATGTACTTAATGCCATTGAATTGTACACTGTAAAATGCACAAAATCATAAATTTTATGTTTACATTTTAAACATGATTGTTTAAATCCTATTTTCAGTTCAGTTCAGTCGCTCAGTCCTGTCCGACTCTTTGCAGCCCCGTGAACCACAGCAAGCCAGGCCTCCCTGTCCATCACCAACTCCCGGAGTCCACCCAAACCCATGTCCGTTGAGTTGGTGATGCCATCCAGCCCTCTCATC
This sequence comes from Cervus canadensis, assembly GCF_019320065.1. NCBI lineage: Eukaryota > Metazoa > Chordata > Mammalia > Artiodactyla > Cervidae > Cervus > Cervus canadensis. Next base: position 39,241,128 of record NC_057394.1, on the reverse strand, counting down.
CTCTGTCGTCCCCTTCTCCTCCTGCCCTCAATCTTTCCCAGCACCAGGGTCTTTTCAAATGAGTCAACTCTTCGTATGAGGTGGCCAAAGTATTGGAGTTTCAGCTTCAGCATCATTCCTTCCAGTGAACACCCAGGACTGATCTCCTTTAGGATGGACTGGTTGGATCTCCTTGCAGTCCAAGAGACTCTCAAGAGTCTTCTCCAACACCACAGTTCAAAAGCATCAATTCTTCGGCACTCAGCTTTCTTCATAGTCCAACTCTCACATCCATACATGACCCCTAGAAAAACCATAGCCTTTACCAGACAGACCTTTGTTGGCAAAGTAATGTCTCTGCTTTTTAATATGCTGTCTAGGTTGGTCATACCTTTCCTTCCAAGGAGTAAGCATCTTTTAATTTCATGGCTGCAATCACCATCTGCAGTGATTTTGGAACCCAGAAAAATAAAGTCAGCCACTGTTTCCACTGTCTCCCCATCTATTTGCCATGAAGTGATGGGACCAGATGCCATGATCTTAGTTTTCTGAATGTTGAGCTTTAAGCCAACTTTTTCCCTCTCGTCTGTCACCCTCATCAAGAGGCTGTTTAGTTCTTCTTCACTTTCTGCCATAATATAGTTATTTAGGTGCATAAATTATACATAGTGGTTTAGGTATGTAAGTAAAGATGAGAAGGAATATGAAAGCAGGAAAAATTACTGAATTATAAGTGATTGTGTTATTTGGGGGTTTCTGGGTGGCTTAGATGGTAAAGAACCTGCCCAAAATGCAGGAGACCCAGCCAGGTTCAATCCCTGGGTTGGGAAGATCCCCTGGAGAAGGGAATGACAACCCACTCCCGTATTCTTTCCTGGAGAATTCCATTGAGTTTTGCAACAATGGAGTTGCAAAGAGTTGGACATGACTGAGTGACTAACACTTTCACTATATTATTTTGAGTAGAAATAAAGTTCAAATAAATGATTTTCATTGTAGCTAATGGATATTCATTAAAAGATAAATTTTATATTACATGTTGTCTCAGACAAACAAACAGTAAGAAAATTTATGTGACTCATGCCCCAAATTGGTAAGACTAAATATTTTATTTAAAATGTTTCTTTCCTATTTACATGGTCTTTATTTTTATTTTAAAGAATAGTATGTTGGTTAGTAATTTTTAAAACTTTCAAATTTACACAGGAAGAGCTTTTCAGAGTAATTCATCTAAGGGAGAGCTGGTGGTGTCTGTGCTAGAGCGTTTTGAACAGTTTCAGTTTCTTATAAAATTGTCTGGATTTTAATGAAACTTTTTTTTTCTTTAGCTTGACAGGGCCAATTCTCTGTTAAACCAGACGCAACAACCTTACAGGTATCTCATTGAATCAGTGCGTCAGAGAGATTCTAAGATTGATTCCCTGAAGAAGTGTATTACCGAACTCGAAAAAGATGTCAGGTAACCATCTACAAATCTTGTATTTGAGTAATAAAATGTTATTATTATTTATTTGGATAATAAAGGCATTGTGAGCATAATACTCCTGTAGTTGAGTTGAGGTTGGAAATTGGGAAGAAAAAAGGTACATGACGAAGGTGGTCTTAAATGTGATGTGTTCGATTTCTCTTAGAAAAGCTAAGTCACATCCCATTAAGGTATTCACATTGCACCAGATAAATCAGAAGTCTTACCCCGAAAGTAGCAATGCTACTCTGATTGACAAAGCACTGCTCCCACCCCAGGGCACACAACAGCCAACCTATGCTGTCCTTGTTCCCGAGAATTCTTCAGTGGGATGGGCCACTTGTGGAGTCAGAACGACTTTTTAAACAGATAAAATGTACACATTTACTTAGATTCCTGTTGACTTTGCCAAGGAATTTAGGCTTTTCTGCCTCTGACCTTTTACATAAAGTAAACCATAAATTACCTCAATGTAAATAAATTCCTTTCACGTCCTTAGTTGAAATTGTTTTCTTACATGACACCTTATCAAAACTTGCTCCACTGAATAATTATTCAGATTCTTTACCTGTTCATCTAATGAGATCATTTTAATCTTTTTAAATTACAGTAGAATAATGATATTATGTAAAGAAAGATGTTTTAACTCATGAATGCTTCGTTAGTTGGCTTAATTATCATTAGATTTTTTAATTATTTAGAATAAATAATTAGATAAATTATTAACCAATTTATAAAAGTATAAGCAAAGAATTAGACGAGAAAGAAAATTCTTAAATTAAGTAATTAGAAAAGGTAGTTTATTTTAAAATATAATTATTGGAGAAGATAACTATTAAATTTAGGTTTCCCAAGATATGTAACCAAAAATATAAAACTACTGATAATTAACTCCATATAAGGACCACATGCTAACTGTTTGCACCACTGGAGCTCTCTGATAACTAACTCGAAAGTGTGAATGTTGTTTTTGATGAATCAGAATAATTATCTTTTCCTCTCTTTTCTACCCCACCAAAAACTTGGCTTAGAATTTTATTCTTGATCATAATTTTTCAATAATATAATAAAGTAATTTTAAATCACATTGATGTTTTAAATGTCAACATAGATAATTTATTTCTAGATTAATTTTAAAGTTAAAATATTCATAACCAGCATTATTAAATTAATTCAATGAATTAACTAAACCGTCCTATAAATAGCTATTGGGAGCAATAGAAATTAGGTCTTATCATTCACTGGACACTTGGTTATTCTAGGGAAATTGAGGAAAGAGCCCCAAAGAGAATTTTTTCTTTACATATTATAGAAATTTGTTATATTTGAAATTTTGTATAGAGTTTTGTTTTACCTTTGTAATTTTGGAGCAGGGATGTATAAAAAGCCCTGTGGGAAATTTGCCTCTTTCAGAATTACCTTCAAGTAAATTTGTTTGAATATTTATTTTACTAAGAATTAGGATAGCTAAAAATTTTTATTATAAGGAAAAATATAGCTAGCTGCAGGAGAAAATTATAATGATGAACAAATTCAGCCCTAGAGAAATTTAGCTATTTGTTATCTAAGAACATACTAGTTTTGTGATAGGGCCAAAATATGAATCCAGATCTGTCTGCTTTCTAATTCCATAATCTTCACCTTTATGTTATACTGCCTCCCTATGTTCTAATCTGAATAAGAGCTAATTTTTCATTAATATAATTAAGAGAAGCAAAAAAACAAAAAATAGTGTAGAATAGCAGTTAAAAGGAGAGCTTTTCATGAGTTGATAATCGTTGAAACTGAGTGACAGATACATGGGGGCCTATTAAATTTTCTCTCTTGAAATATTTCATAATGAAGTTACTTTTCAAAAAACAGATTTAAAAGGGAGGAGGACAAGGACAAATCCAGCTCCGTCCTTAGTTTTGAATTAGAGCAAATCAATTAAAGTCTCTGAACTTCATCCAGTAAAACTTCCTATCATTATAAAATATCACCTTTCTGCAGTGTCCAGTATGATAGCCACCAGCTACATGTGGCTATTGAGCATATGGTAAGTGTTACTGAGGAACTAAATTTTCAATTTTATTTTAATTAAATTAATGTTAATTTTCATTGCCAGTTTTGGCTAGCTGGTGGCTGTAGTATTGGACACGGTAGCCAGTTTCCTCATCTGTGAAATGAGGGAGGCACCCACAGCACCTAATTCACATATAGTTATTCTGACACTAAGTGATACAACCTTTGTAACATATATAGCACTGTTCCTACGCTTAAAATGCTCAATAAATGTTTGATATTATTAGTATTGTCTTATTTTTAGCATATTTTTATGTTGAAAATTATCTGTCAAATGAGAAATAACATTTCTCAAAATGTGCTGAATCTTGACAAAAATTTGTTTAGTTGCTAAGTCAGGTCCGACTGTTTTGCTACCCTATGGACCGTAGCCTGCCAGGCTCCTCTGTCTGTGAGATTTCCCAGGCAAGAATACTGGAGTGGATTGCCATTTCTTTCTCCATGACAAAAATTAGGACTCCCTTAATAACAGCAACAGGAAGTAATCATAAGAGCTATGCCAATTATGGAATTAAACAAACAAAAAAAATTTTATGTGCTAAACATCTGAGACCTTTAAAGCTGTGTTTCATAAATTTATTATATACTATTTTAGTAGACTCTGAACTAATATTTCACAGGATATGAAGTCTTGCTCTTCATTGAAGCAACTGTCTTCTAATGTGAAGAGTTATAGTGCTTTCAGCATTTTAATTATGGCTTTCAAGATGCTGTAGATGTACCCTGATGTCATGGAGGAAAAGACGCCATACAATACGCAGCCCAATCAGCAAGTCAGACACAGCAGGTTAGGTCACATTCTGTCTACCATCACGTTGACTCTGAGCCAGTGGCATTTCAAATAGAGTAGAATTATCCTGGGCTTCAAGTACACATCAGCCAGGGTTTTTTTCCTCATGGTAAATGCATCTGTAAAAATATAGATATTAATGTGAACATCAAAGGGTAATTGTGAAAATTAAATGAAGTAGCATATAAAAAGCAAAAGCTCCCGGCACACAGGAGAAACTCAGTAAATGTTACCTCCCTTCCTCTTGTCCTTCATTAATTCAGAATTTAAGCATTCAGTGACCCATCCAAAAAGATGACTAAGTGATTATGTTCCTTGAAAATTCCTGTTTGTTTTTGCTGGGTGTGGATTTTAATTGTAAAGAATATTTACATAGACTGATTAATTTGTAAATATTTCTCTAGCTTATACAATATAACCTTCTTTAAAGAACTAAATATTATTTTATCACTTTTCTACAAAATAAGGCAGTATCACTATATCACACCCACAACTTGCCAGTTTAGCTATTGATACAATTTATTCAGTGCCTAGAAAGGTTAGAGTAAATATGCACTAAAATGAGATTGTGATAAACATGTTAATAGCTAACACTTGAGATATCACTATTCACTGTCATTAAAGAAATACTCTGTTCTAAAAGCAGTACTTTTAACAATCCTCCACCAATCCACAAGAGAGTCTGAGTTATATAGGTTTGATCTATAGGTCAGGACTGAATGAAGCATGCAAAGAGAATTAGCATAAATTTTCTTTTTCTGTTGTCAGTTCTCCATTTTTTGTTAACTAGTCATTTAGGAGGAGTAGACTACTTAGGCTTATAAGGCTAAGCCAGAGTATATTGATCCAGGAAGTTAAGGAACAGTATATCAGGAATATGTTTTCATTCAGCAGGTGAAACAGAGCCATAAACACGAATTTCTGAGTAATAATTAACAGTGAATTGAACAATTATGAGTGTAATATACCATTCACCGTAGATGTGCTTATAAGGAGATTTGTTTTGTAGTTGCTTTATGAGTCACGCATAGAAGCTTTGTATTTTTAAGGGTAAGTTTCCACTGTTATGAAATGTCCTATGGAGATTAAACTTCCATTGAGTAATTACTGTGTGTGGAAGAACACAGAATATAGTAATCATCATATTCACTTTTAGAGACCCACATGTTGAAAGTAGTCCCCCTTTTGATTTAAGAAAGACAAGGCTAAGACTGAAAATATACACCCAAGGGGCTTCCCTGATGACTCAATGGTAAAGAATCGACCTGCCAAGGCAGGAGACCCAGTTTCAATCCCTGGGTCAAGAAGATCCCCTGGAGAAGGAAATGGCAACCCACTCTAGCATTCTTGGCTGGAAAATCCCATGGACAGAGGAACCTGGCAGACTGCATTCGAAAAAGAGGCAGACATGACTGAACATCCAACACAGCATGTTGTCTGTGGAGCCAACGTGTCGCAGAGTTGCTTTGTAAGCCAGTTTATCCACTTGCCTTTTACTCCATATTATATGGTTATTTTTGTTACTTAAATATGACATATTTACTTTATTCTGAAAAAATTGGGCACTACATATGAAGCATTTCTAATGAATTATTTGGTCCAAATCCTTTGATTACATCAACGTTCCATTCCTGTTACACTGTCCTTTACTTAATGGGCCTGTTGGTATTTGAGAGCCTGTGTCTCTGTGTCTTTGTATGCACACCCATGTGTGTACTGCATGGAGTACATGTTTACATTCTGTGTGGGGGAGTACGTGTATATGAATATGTAAATGTATGAGTATGTATACGAACACATATCTGTTCTTTGAAAATTCCTCCTCCTATTTATTGGACATTTATTTTCATTTTGAAAAATATTTTGTCTTCTTACCTAAAGATAGAATTTTAAACTTATAGAACCTCCAACTAATAAAAATAAAAATTAAAAAAATGGAAAAAAAATAATAAAATAAAGTTACAGAAACACCCGATCCTTTACCATTTTGGGGGGAACTCAAGCAGAGCACGGCACGCGATTTCCTTTATATCATCTAGTTTTTTTCAACTCCTCGGCTCAGTAGGATCTCTGGCGCCTAAATACAAAAGTCAGTTTGTTTTCCTGCTGAGCTGCTTACCTTTATTGACATTTAATTACCATTTTCCTCTGATGACTCTTCCTTATCTAAATTAGTAACACAGTATAGCATGTATGTAGAGGTTTGTGTTCAGTGTTTTATATAATCATTCATTAGATAATTCACATGTCCCTTTGACATACATGAGCTTCATTTCCACTTTAATAGATGTGACTACTGAGGTTCAGTGGGGTGGTATTTGTGGTGCATTATACTACACAGTTGAGTCAGTGGCACAGTTGGAAATGGAAGTCAGAATTGCATCTAGTCTTTCCTCTCAGAGGACAGAATTCTGTTACTAGGAAGGAAGAGAATTTGAATCTCTCTATTCTCAAGTCCTTGGAATTACCAGTTCTCCCAGAACACCTACTGCTATTCCTTGAGTTTAAAAAACTTCTCCCTAATATTTGAAAAATTGGTGGCATTCCATTTTCTTAAAGTATAACTTAAAACATCCTACCTGTTCAGCAAACAATTCTCGTTAATTTTACCATCTCAGATTCTGTTTTGACATTCAAGGAATTGTGCTCCTTCAATTCACTGTTGCTTTTCTTAATCCTGGTTGCAGTACTGTTTGAGTAGACTCACCCCAGTGGCTTTCAAAGAATTTTTAATGGTTCTAAGTAATTTTTATATGTTGAATAATAAAACTCCAGACAGTATAAGATAAGCCTCAGATATTTATCTTTTCAAATAATCATATGTCCTTACAATTAGGCTTGTCACCCTTTCCTATCAGAAAATAGGTCATTTCAAAGAGAAATCCACAATGCAGACTTAGAAATTCAAGACTGAACTAAGAATACGGAGGCAAAAGTTGTTTTCCTGCATTTACCATAGACCAAATATCTAATTAATTTATCTCAGTTATATAGCTGGTAACTTAGTATGTGGTAAATTATAAAATATGCTTTCAGTTTTAAGGATAAATGTTATAATTTGACTTTCAGTGAGGAATAACCAGTCATCTTTAAGAAAACACTAATTGTATGCCCCCACTAGGCAGCAAAGTATTCTATGAAAATGTTTCAGTCACATTGTCAGACTGAAAAAATATTCTTATAAAATAGGTAGGTCAATGACTAAATCAAATATTGTAGTCACTGATCTGATATCTTTATGAACTATAAATTTAATTTCTCTTTAATTCAAATGATCAAATTTGTCTTTAGTCTTTTACAATTTCTTATTTGTTAAATTTGACTAGTATGACAGTTTTTTTAAACTTGGTGTATTTTTTTTTCCCCCTAGCAATTTAAATAAAGAAAAGTCAGCTTTGCAGCAAATGAAGGATCAAATGGCATTAGATTTGGAACAACTTCTAAATCATCGTGAGGTACTTTTTCCATTTTGTCAATACTTTTTAACACTTTAGGCTTTTTCAGAATCAAATTGGGTTGAGATTATTGGATCCCAGTTACCCGTATTCATTATGAGTTAATTCTTATTCCTGGAATTCCTAATTCTTGACAGCCCCTTATTGCCTTATTCATATCTCTGTCATTGAATTTCCATGTTGTTTAATAATCATGTGTTCCACCTTTCTCCCTCTAGACAGTAAATTTCTTTAGTGTACCTCTTGTCTTGTTTATCATTCTGTAGCCAGTGCCTAGTGTACAATATTTGTGTTGAACTTTAAAATCCATAAGTTTTCTTTCATTTCTTCCTCATGAAAAATCTTTTAGACTTAATACAATCCCTATTTTATAAAAAAAGAAAATGAGTTTTAAGGGGTTTGCCTAGAGCCAGATGGTCACTGGGATAACCTCAGTTTTCTTTCTCATTTTTAAAGTCAGATTTATTGAGATATAATATACAATAAAATTCACCCTTTCTAGCATACATTTCTGTGATTTTTGGCTAATGCCCACAGTTCTGTAACCATCACCCCAAGCAATATATACGATAGTTTCATCGTCACAGACAAATTCCCTCTTGAACCCTTTTCCCCAACTCCAGTCTGAGCAACCACTGATCTGTTTTCTATCCCTGTAGTTTTGCCTTTTCCCACAAAAGGTATTATCCTTTCACAGAATGTCAAATAAATAAAATTATCAGGGAATTCTCTGACAGTCCAGTGGGTAGGACTCTGCACTTTCACTGAGAGCTACAGGTTCTGTTCCTGGTCAGGGAACTAAGATCCCACAAGCCAAGTAGTACAGCCAAAAAAGGAAATAATAACAATAGCAATATAATTATTGGTCTTTTCAGTCTGGGTTTTGCTCAGTTGCCATAAAAAGATTCATTCATGTTGTTATAAATATTAGTAATTTGTCCTTTTTATTGCTGAGTAGTATTCCATTGTATGGATATACCACAGTTTGTTAATCCATTCACAGTTGAGGGTCATTTGCGTCATTTCCATTTGGGAACACTTAAAAATAAAGCTGCTGTACACGGTTGTGTATATGGTTTTATGTAAATAAAATTTTCCTTTTCTCTTGGTAAATACCAGGAGCAGGATTACTGGGTCATGTGGAAAGTGTATGTTTAATGTCATAGGAAACTGCCAGACTATTTCCAAAGTGAATATGTCTTTTGTATTCCCACCAGCAACAAGTGAGAGTTCCAGTTGCTCTGCATTCTCACCAACAGTTGGTATCATTAAGCTTAGTTTTTTTTTTTTCTTTCTTTCTTTTTTTTTTATTTGGGACAAGCAAAGCACACTGGAATGATGAGCAAGTCCCAGCAACCCTGCTCCGGAGAGCTGCCATCTAAGCTTAGTTTTTTAATCCATGAATTCTTTCCACTGTACTATCACTGTCTTGTCTTAGCCATGTTTTTACCGTTTTGCAGTCCTAACAGAGAAAGAAACGCCCAAAGCAGATCATTGATTTATAAGTATCCTGAAGACATTGTGTCCTAGTCTGGAAAAGATATATCAGGTATTTAGGAAGAAATTATTGGAAGGAAATTATTGAGAGAGATGAAGCAAGGAATATTCCTAGAAACAACTTAAAGATACATATCCTAGAAATAATGTCAAGGGAATTGGGAGACTGTCTTTATCTTAGAAATGGCCTTTGGAGTGAGTTCTCTTAAAGGTGTATTTTATGTGATGGGTGGACAGGATAAGAAAGTGTCCCTGGGCTAGATTTTAGAGATGGTTTTTAGGTAGATAAGTAGACCTGACAACAAGTTACAGAGTAGAGAAATTTCTGAAGATATTTATTCTCTTTTCCGACTTTCAGCATTCCAGGCCTTATCTACTATCACTTGTGTCCTAGGATTCTGATTTCAAATAGTTGTTGCCTCACTGTGGAAGCCAGATTTATTCAGTATGTGGATCTTAACAAAAGTTTTTAAAACTGAATATTTAAGAAATAGTAGCTACAGAGGTCCATTAAGTCATACCAAAAAGCTTTTTTTTCCCCAAAAAAGCTGCATAATAGATAATTTAGAATGGCAGGTCTCATTTGAATTTAGAGAATTATGCTCAACTCTGAAAAATATATGAAAACCTTCATTTATATATTTTGTATGTCATACTTGGAGTCACTTATTCATGAGTCCAGATAAAAACTAAAAGTTTTAATAGTGGGTTGAGACTTGAGTAGGTTTGAAGGAAAATATGTCTTAACATGAAAATTAAATACTAGCAAGGTGAATTAAATTGACAGCTACCACATGGCATCAATGAAGTTTGCAAGGATACACATCTAATTAAATAATTATCAGTTAATTTGCGTGCATTTGAGGTTTCTTCATTTTGGTATATAAATAATCCAACATTATGACTTTTCTTTATGCCAAACAGTCAAAGAAAAGTAACTTTTTTTTCCCCCAAAGCAAAGTAAAAATTCAAGTTTAATGGAACAAATCTAATATAAGCTTGTAATCTTTTCTAAGAAATGGTTGAAGGAATTCCCTGATGGTCTATTGTTTAGGACTCCTCACTTTCGTTGCCAGGGGCCTGAGTTCGATCAGTAGTCCGGGAACTAAGATCCCACACGCCTCCTGGCCAAAAAAAAAAGAAGAAGAAAGAAACATTTTGCACCAACTTGCATCACATATACAGCATGCATGCTCAGTCTCGTGTGACTCTTTGCAACCCTATGGACTGTGTCTCCCCAGGCTCCTCTGTCCATGAGATTTTCCAGGCAAGAATACTGGAATGGATTGCCATTTCCTACTCCAGGGAGCCTTCCCGACCCGGAGTTCAAACCCACATCTTTTGCATCTCCTGAATTGGCAGGCAGATTCTCTACCACTACATTACCTGAGAAGCCCTTATAATGTATGCAGACCCAAATGCAAATACAGAAGGCTTCTATGGAAAGAAAATAGCCTGTAACCCAGGAATATGCTTGAACATTCCTTTGAACATTTACCTGAAGAAACAGAATCTGCAAGATTGATTTATTCATTTTATGACTCTGAGGGTGACGTGCCCAGAACAGCCAGTAGATAACAGTTGAATGAGAATAACTCTGATAAAGAAGTCAAATTTATTGAAAGTGAAAACCAGGACTGAAACTCAGGGGAGGGCATGCAGTCACCGCGGGCACAAGACAGTGGAGGTGCCCCTCTCAGGGGCGCGCCCAGCGCGGGGCTGGCTGCTGAGAGCACGCCTCACCCCTGGCAGGACCCTGTGAAAATGACCTAGCGTGAGTCATTGATTGAATCAGCCAGATTTTCTCAGTTTAAATAAGTGATTCATAAAGAGACCAAATGAACATTTAAAGCCTTTCATATTCTTTTTTGCATTGGACAGGTCTTGCCTTAATTTTATAAGTGATGTTACTTAGTTCTGGTAAGACTGTGTGTGTATGGTAACAATACGAAATGAGATCCCCACCTCATTTACATAGTTATCAAATATGTGTTACATGAAAAAAAGAAAATGAGTGGGATAGTCCTGGGTTGACAATGCTAGGATAGGTGAGGCATGGCCACAGGATTTTTCTTTTCTATATTGGTCTTAGCTCAAAATGTTAGCCTAAAACCTCGTTCACATGAGTCGTTCAGTTGTGGTCTTAAGAATTTCCAGGAAGGATAAAATTGATAGTGGCCTCTTATTCTATAAATTTTTAGAATTGATACATTCAAAAACTATTGTGTGTATTTGGAAAGTGTATTGGATGACTTTTATTCTCATCTTTTCTTTAGAGACAGTGTATTAACCTAATAAAAGAATTTAAGAAAGGATTGTAGTTTAGTCACTCAGTTGTGTCTAACTCTTTGTGACCCCGGGGTCCTTTGTTCATGGGATTTCCCAGGCAAAAATGCTGGAGTGGGTTGCCATTTCTTCCTCCAGGGTATCGTCCTGACTTGGGGATCAAACCTGTGTCTTCTGTGTTGCCGGCAAATTCTTTTCCACTGAGCCTCCAGGGAAGCCCTACTGAGCCTGCGCTCTAAAGCCCGTGAACCTCAACTCCTGAGCCCCTGTGCTGCAGCTACAAACGCCTCTACACCCTGGAGCCGGCACTCTGCAGTAAGAGAAGCCTGAGCTCCGCAGTGAAGAGTAGCCCCCACTCCCCACAGCTGGAGAAAACCCACCCACAGCAGTGATGACCCAGAACAGCCAAAAATCAATCTTTATTTAAAAAAAAAAAAAAAGACACAATTTAATGTCATGATCCATGCCTTTATAGAAGATCAGAACAAAATCTGGTGCCATTTCTCTTTGTTTTCTGAAACTTTAGGGACCTACTAAGTGCTTCTGTTTATATTACATAATTTAGTGTCTGCTGCTGTCCCCTGAGATAAGTATCATTGTCCCTACTTTTACAGATGAAACTGATGCTGAGTAACTCATGGTTAAGTAACTCAACCATGATTACATACTTACTGTTAAAACTTTTTTTTTTCCCTGAAACAGAAGCTTATGATCCTTCTTAGTCTCATTTAGACAAAAATCTCATGATGAATTATTGTTTGCGTGAGTTCCAGGAAAAATTTTTGCCTCTGTAGATGAAGCTATATCTTTTTTCTTTTTTTTAAGAAAATGAGAACTGTGTAATTTAACATGTTTCCTTTTTGTCTTAGTTGACAGAAAACTCAGAGCTAAATATCTTATCCAGGTGTTGTAATCTTTTTCTTTTCTTTCACTTTTGATGCTTCAAAGTAGCTTTTTCTTTATCTTTCAAGTGGAATGAAATCTTTTTTACCCTTCAATGCCTGCATTTATACTAAGACCTTTTATGTATAAAAATATAACATATAAATCTTAAATAATTAGTTTTTTAAAAATATAAAGGAAAAGACTGACTAACATGATCTCATTTTTAGTTAACAGTATCAGGGCTTCAAATTCAACATTCAGTTTTGAGTATAAGAAATATGATTCCTTAGAGTGACTTTTCTTATTTCATCATATGTCCTTAGAATCTAAGCTTTCAAGAGCAGGAAAAATATCTTTAATCAGCTAAGTATCTAGTAAAATACTGAGCATAATTTTAAGAAATGGATGCAAAAGCTCTTTTTAAAGTTCTTTTGTAACTGTGTTAGGGGCAGTGGTAAGAGCTCCTCTTAGGAAGCTTTTCAGTGTTTTATCGAGCAATAGTTGGTATCATGAACTTAAACTGGTGATGTTGGTGTTCAACAAAAATGAACCAATTTGAAAACTATTTAGAATGCAGAATCCCGGGGCTTGGTGATTGATTGGATTTAGGGAATGATGAGAGAAGGAATGAGAATTGATGCCCGGAGTTTTGGCTTGTGTCCTGGGTTTATGGTGATGCTACGAAGGCCATAGGATAAATAGGTTTGAGAAAGAACTCAAGAAAATATCTAAGTGGATATATTCAGTAGAGAGTTTAAACTGTAGGTTCTGGAGTCCAAGGAAGAGAACTTGTCTAGAGCTAGAGATTTGGGAGTCAAAGCATAAACACGGTGTGTACACAGAAGCAGATAGAATGAAGTAGTGAAGGGGTATAGAGTGAGAACAGAGAGGGTGCTAGGTCAGAGTCTTGATGAGTACTAATAGTTTAGGGATAGGCAGAGCAAAAAAAGCTCACACTAGAGTGAGGAGGGACCAGAGAAATGGCAGACACATCAGGAAGAGTGGATCCCTAAAGCCAGAACCATTCAGTAGGGAGGAGGTTGGCAGCAGTGGCTTCAGCTGCCGAAGGGCCAGATCAAACAAAGAAAGAAAAAGAAAGTGTCATTTGGATTTTTAAAGAATGCTAAAACCAAAAAAAGCAGTTTCAGTGGTGCTAAAAGGCAGATTGCAGTGAACTGGTAAATGCATAGAAGTTGAAAAATAATAATAGAAAAAATAGGTAACTCTCTGAATAGGGGTTGTGGCCATGAAGTTAAAAGATGCTTGCTCTTTGGAAGAAAAGCTATGACAGACCTAGACAGCATGTTCAAAAGCAGAGACATCATTTTGCCTCCAAAGGTCTGTATAGTCAAAGCTGTGGTTTTTCCAGTAATTATGTAAGATATGAGAGTTGGCTCATAAAGAAGGCCAAGTGCTGAAGAATTGATGCTTTTGAATTGTGCTACTGGAAAAGACTCTTGTAAGTCCCTTCAACTACTGGAGCAATTTGGTCACATGATGCAGAGAGCCAACTCATTGGAAAAGACCCCAGTGCTGGGAAAGATTGAAGTCAAAAGGACAAGGGGGTGGCAAAGGATGAGATGGTTAGATAGCATCACCGACTCAATGGACATGAATTTGAGCAAATTCCAGGAGATAGAGTAAGCGCAAGGAACCTGGCATGCTGCAGTCTGTGGAGTTGCAAAGAGTTGGACACGATTTAATGACTGAACGACAACTGTTTAAGAGAATATAAGGTTGTCAGGGAGGGAGCATGAGATCAAGGGCTTTTACCTTCCTGATTTGGAGAGTATCCAGCCTAAGTGGCGATAGGAAGGAGCCAAACAGAGGGAGACACTGAAAGTTCAAAAGAGGATGATCAATTGAGCAAAAGTGCTGGGAAAGGAAGAGATCCAGGATGAAATGATGGGATTTAACTTTAGATAGGAGGGGACACCTTTTCCATTTTGAAGAGGAGAAATAAAAATTATATTAAAAGTAACTTAGTAGGTTTAGTGGCAAGAATTTAGGAAGTTCCCATCTAATGGCTGTTTTCTAATGGCAAGACGGGTGATAGGATCAGAATTTGGTTTTTTATTTTATTTATTTTTGACGGTGCTGGGTCTCCTTTGCCACACGTAGACTTTCTCTAGCTGCAGTGAGCAGGGGCTTCATTGTGGTATGCAGGCTTCCCATTGTGGTGACTTCTCTTGTTGCAGAGCACAGGCTCTGGGTAAACAGGCTTCAGTAGATGCAGCTCGGAGCCTCACTAGTTGTGACACACGAGATTTAGTTGTTCCACGGCTCGTGGAATCTTCCCAGGCCAGGGGTCAGACCTTGTGTCCCCTGCCTTAGCAGGCAGATTCCTACCCACTGTACCACCAGGGAAGTTCCTGTTGATTTTTTTAGCCATACCGAGCAGCGGTATGTGGGATCTTAGTTCCCCAAACAGGGATCGAACCCTTTCCTTCTGTAGTACAAGCACAGAGTCTTAATCACCAGACCACCATGGAAGTCCCAGGATCAGAATTTTGAGAAAAATACAAGTTTGGAATAGCTGTATAATAAATGAGTGATGTAACAAAAAATAAAATAAATGAGTGATGTGCATTACAGACATAACAAGTAATTGCCAAGGTGAGATGTCATATGTTCATTATGGTACCATTCTGTGTAATTTTTCTCTAGCAGCTTACCCTCAGCATGCTAGGTGCAAACATGGAGAAGGTAGATAGTTGGTCCGATCCAGAATTACAAATGTATATGTTCAGCTGTCATTAAATTGTAAGGCTGGAATTACCTTTATATTCTTTACGTCACATATTTTGAAATACTGTGGAAAAACACAGCAATCGAACAGACAGGATAGCTCTGCTACTTAGTAACTATGGATTCTTAAGACAATAATTTAACCCCTCTAAACTCAGGATTGTATGAGAATTAAACAATGTAGTACTTTTCTGACATATGACAATAAGTCAGTAAATGTAGGTCCCTTCCCTCTTTTCCTTCCTTTTCAAGAATCAATTCAAATGTTATCTATTCTTTGAAGCCCTTCATAACTCAGTAAAGAAAAACTTAAGCTTTTTTAAATCTCTTTCCCACAACTCTAAAAATATTTGTATTAATATTCCTACCACTATAATTATGCGTGTGTCTTGCCAGTGAAGTATATCTAGTTTTTCTTTGGGTATTAGCCTTTAGCACAGTATTTAGCACATAGTAAGTATTCATTTGGGCTTCCCAGATTCAGTGGCTCAGTGATAAGGAATCTTCCTGCCAGTGCAGAAGATACAGGTTCAATCCCTGAGTGGAGAAGATCGCCTGGAGGAGGAAATGGCAACCCACCCCAATATTCTTGCCTGGAGAATTCTGTGGACAGGGGAGCCTGGTGGGCTGTAGTGCATGGGGTCGCAAAGAGTCAGGCACGACTGCGCAACTGAGTACACACACACACACACAGACACACACGTGCAAGTATTCAATTGAATGTTTGTTAAACTGCGATCTTTTTCAGTCTTCAATAATAACTTCACTGCACGAGTGTGAGTGAAAGTCACTCAGTCATGTCTGACTCTCTGCAACCCCATGGACTACACAGCCCATGGAATTCTCCAGGCCAGAATACTGGAGTGGGTAGCCTTTCCCTTCTCCAGGAGTAATTTCACTAGAAGCTGTCAAATAGAGGGCTTTAGAAACCAACCTTTAATATATTCACGTTCTCCCCCCTCAAACATATATATTTGTGGAATATAATACATCTATTTCTAAAATCCTGAACTTCTGACTTCCCTGGTGGCCCAGCGGTTAGGAATATGGCTGTCAGGACAGAGGATGTGGGTTCCATGCGTGGTGTGTTAAGATTCCATATACCGTGGGGCGGCTTGCGCCACAGCTGCTGAGCCCAAATGCCCTAGAGCTTGTGCTCCACAACATGAGAAGCCCATGCACCACCACTAGAGAGTAGCCCCCGGGAGCCACAACTAGAGAAAGCCCACCAGCAGCAGTGAAGACCAAGCACAGCCAAAAATAAAATAAATAAAATTTAAAAAAAATAAAACTTGAGCTTCTTCTACCCTTTCACCCAGTGCTTCTGTCAATAATCTCTCTCAAGGTCCACAAGCATTTCAGTTAGTATTTAACCAGAACTTAACCAACCACTTCTTAGTAAGTGCCTAGAATGTGCAAGGCCGCACACTTGCCTGAATGTTGGCCTAACTCCCACGGTTCCAGATAACTTGCCTCTTACTGCGGTGTGTGTCACTTAAAAAAAAAAAAAACCCTGCAGTTAGCCAGGTTTCTGCAAAATGAAGTCACAGTATAATTATCATTCTTTTATGGTATGTTTATGTTCCAGGACTAACTCCTATGTTCTTTGTGATTTCTCGGAAAGTTTCAGGGACGTTTCGGCATCACAAGTGCCCCTGAGGCAATCCACTTCATAAAGGGCTCAAACAAATTACATATTTCTATATGTGTGTCATTCTTTTTGGTTCATACTTAACTATTTTGAAATTTCCTTAAGAATACCTTTTTACATGTTTTTCTTAGACACCTATGCAGTTAAATTTTACAGTCAGAACAGTCATCATGACTTAAAACAAATACTGTGTGGGTAAGCTAATTTTTCTTTAAATGAAGATGTAATTATTTCTCAGATTGATACATTTCTCATCGTAGTGTGCTCTTCAAGTTCAAATTTGTTTTTTATTTCCTAGATGTAAAAGAGTGTTTTAAAGGTAATTATTATAGTGGGAAGCTAAAACATATATAGTATAAGTCATATTTTCCCTATAAAATTTGAGAATGCTTATTTTTCCCACATAAGGGTATGTGAATTTAGGTCTGAGGAAATTCAGAGAGTAAAGTATTGCAAAAAATACTCATTGCAAGTGTTGGATTTAAATATACTTGAAGTATGACAAAACTAAACCTATTGTGTAAAAGTGATAATAATATAACTTCTTCCTACCAAAATATTTTAATTGTTTTCAACTCAGTTATATTATAACTAAAATATCCAAAGAGCTCTGTGATGGCCTTATACCCACTTGACAGAAGCAGCAACTGAATGTTTCCTGGCCTCAATTTTGAATTGCCTAAAGACACACATTTTTTGCTTTAGATTATACTCTGTAGACCTCTATGTTTATGTGGACTTACACTAAACTTAACAGAACTAGGTCAGATTATTTTGATTTTCATAAGTACCTTGTCTTCTTTTTTTAATCTTTTCATCATCAGGTTTAAAATTACAAATACCCCTGTTGTGTCCTGCAGGTAAAATTCTGTCTTGGGTGAAACATTCTATCTCATCATAGAAATACCTTATTTGTGTACATATGCCCTTTTAACATTTTTCACATCACACTTTCACATCTATTATGTATCACATAGGCCTTTCATTTTCTAGTTTTAGGTTTGTTTTGTTTTTTTCAAAGAATGAAATGTGTGTTTTTCCCACTACATTTTAGAAGTTTGGTATGTTTCCTTTTAAATAGTAAGTACACTTCTCTGACCTTTTTTTATCAGTAAGGAACAAGTAAATGACCTCTTGCTATCATTTCTAACCCTGTGTTTTTATGACTCTTAGGATAGCAGCCGTTTATAACAAACTAAACAATTCTCGGGTATAAGGACACGCACAAAACAAACTGCAAAGCTATTAAAATAAGTCTCTGGAAATACGTGTTGGCCAGGAGAGAATGTGAACAGTGAAATGAGATGATTATGGTCTTCTTTGGCAGTATTTTAATTTAAACTTAGGACATCTATATCCTGTATCAAGTTGCTGACACTGAGGGAAGACTGGGAATATAACATGGAGAAGTTCAGGCACTAGAGTGAGTCACACTCCAGACCCCAAAGAGTCTCAGAGAGCCTGGAGTCTGAAATTAATGATGGAAATCAACAAGAATTTGCATCAAAACCTACCAGATTATACTGAAATAATAAAAGCCAGAAAGCAGACAACAGCTAGATGAATACTGGTACGGAAGGAAAAGCCAGGTACAAGACAACATGTATACCAGAGGCAAGGCGGTTAGAAGTCCAAGGTGAAGTTCAGTAATCAGTAATCAGAAGGGGTCTGTACAAACCAATCAGAACAGAATTGAGGTGCCCACACTTAGGTTTCCAGTCAGCAGTGGCATTCCTCAGGAGCCTGCTGCAGTGTATAATAATGCTAACTTCCTCTACCTGCCTCACTGTTGAGGATGACCTTAAGATTATATCCAAGTTCAGGAAAGAATGTTGTTAGTGATTAGCTATGTCCCCTAGGCTATGAGAGCACAATTGTGTCTCATTTACCAAACCCTTGATCTCTCACTAAGCTATCCCTGGTAGATAGGGTATGACTCCAAAAATATTTATCATCTGAAATGCATTAGAATAAGGAGTAGATAAGCCTTATTCTTCTCTGCTCTGGCCAGGACTTCATTCTGTTCTAGACTCAAAACTTTGAATACTCACTAGGAGATAATCAGAGGAAAATAATCAAGATGATAAAAGAATTCCATTCAGCCAAGAGAGATTAATGGATTTGGGGGTGTTTAGAGAAGAAAGCTGAAGCTCCAATACTTTGGCCATCTGATGTGAAGAGCCACCTCATTGGAAAAGATCCTGATGCTGGGAAAGTTTGAGGGCAGGAGAAGGGGATGACAGATGGGCAGATGGACAGATGGTTGATGGGCATCATTGACTCAATGCACATGAGTGTGAGCAAATTCCGGGAGATAGTGAAGGACAGGGAAGCCTGGCGTGCTGCAGTCCATGGGCTCACAAAAAGTCGGTCACTACTGAGCAACTGAACAGCAACAGGGTAGAAAAGATTTAGAGAGATACAAAAAATTCGAAGTAGGCATGTGAAAGAGGCAGAAATAGACTTGCGATACATCTCTCCAAAGGCTGGAATTAAAACCTAAGGGTAGACATTATATGGAGACATGTTTGGTTTGCTTTGTGTGGTTCTTATTGTTGCTTTGCTTTGTTTTATATAGAGGTTAAATAATTTGAAGGTCCCTTCCAAACCTGAAATTGTGACTGTCAAAGGCCTTGATAGAGAGCATCTGCATTATTGTGTAAATAATGAATTCATTTGAATTCTAATTTGAATTGCTTTGAATTCATTTGAATTCTGATTTCATTTCTTAATAGCTAATGAATTTGGCTGTATTTCTTAAAATCTTCTAAGCCTCAGTTTGTCTTGAGAATTGAAGTAATATCTACCTCTTGGTATTTAACAGAAGATTAAATTTTTTTTTTTTTTCAATTTATTTGGCGTGTGCTGGGTCTTAGTTGCAGCACATGGATTCTTTGGTCTTTGTTTGGTATGCAGGATCTTTACTGGCAGCAGTGAACTTTAGTTGCAGCATGTGGGATCTAGTTCCCTGACCAGGGATCAAACCCAGGCCCTCTGAATTGGGAGCACAGAGTCTTAGCCACTGGACTACCAGGGAGATCCTGAAGACTAAATTTTTGTGCAAAATACATAATGCAAAGCCTGGAACATAGTAAATACTACATGAATATTAATTTTCCAGACAAAAATCTGTTTTGTCTATTGTTTAGAGTTTAGTGGCATTGGCATTCAAGGTATAGTTTACCTTCTTCAAAAATTATACATTGAGTGAATTGAGAGACTAGCGTTGACATATATGCAGTAGCACGTGTGAAACAGATCGCTGTGGGAAGCGTCTGTGTAACACAGGGGGTTTAGCTCGGTGCTCTGTGAAGGCCTAGAGGAGTGCGATGGGGGGGCAGGGTGGGAGGGAGCCTCAGGAGGGAGGGGATATATATGTATACTTACATACACACTGATTCACGTTATACAGCAGAAGCTAACACAGCATTGTAGAACAATTATACTCCAATAGTAATAAACTTTTAAAATCATATATTGAGATGTGCTAAAAATTTGCTTTGATAATGATTTAAAATTGTCTTTGGGCACTTAGAGTATCAATAGATAACTCTCAAATAATTTTGCATTTTCAACTATTTTGTTAGATGTGATAATGATGTTTTGGGTTTTTTGTTTTTTTTTTAAATCCTTATCTGTTAAAAATCTCTACTGAAATATTTACAAGTGAAATGATCTGAGGTCTGAAATCTGCTTTCAGATATTTCAAAATAACTGGAAAGGAAGTAGATAAAACAATGTTGACAGAACATTATGGCAGTTCCTCAGATGATTAAACATGAAGTTACCATATGGCCCAGCAATTCCACAACTAGGTTTATACTCGAGAAATGAAAACATGTCTACACAAAAACTTGTACATGAATGTTACATGTTAACAGCATTATTCACAGCAACCAAAGGTGTAAACAACCCAGATGTCCACCAGCTGATGAATGGATTAAACAAAATGTGGGATAGCTATACAATGAAATATTACTCAGTCATAAAAAGAAATGAATTACTAGTAGATATATAACATCATACACCTTGAAAACACCATGCTAAGTGAAAGAAGCTGGTCACAATGGACACACACATGATTCTATTCATTTGAAATGCCTTGAACAAAGAAATCCACAGAAATAGAAAGTCGATTAATGGTTGCTTGTGGCTGGTAAATTGAGGACAGGATAGATAGTGGAGTGATTCCTAAAGGACTCAGGGTTTCCTTCTGAGGTGATGGAAAACTTTTTTTTTTCATTTTATACTTTAAATGGATGACTATATTGGCAGGTGAATTATATCTCAATGAAGCTGTTTTTAAGAAAAAACAATTTATTGGCAAAATGTTGATAATGGCTAAAGTCAAGCAGTAGAAACTGAGAGTTAGAAGTTTCCATAATAAAATGTTGTTTAAATGCTCTTTCAGATGTAGTTTAAACCTCCAATAGAAGTATGTACTTGGTTTAGAATGGTTCAGTTCAGTTCAATCTTGCCCAGCATCAGGATCTCTTCAAATAAGTCAGTTCTTCACATCAGGTGGCCAAAGTACTGGAGTTTCGGCTTCAGCATCAGACTTTCCAATGAACACCCAGGACTGATTTCCTTTAGGATGGACTGGTTGGATCTCCTTGCAGTCCAAGGGGCTCTTCAAGAGTCTTCTCCAACACCACAGTTCAAAAGCATCAATTCTTTAGTTCTCAGCTTTCTTTATAGTCGAGCTCTCACATCCATAATATAACTAGTGGAAAAACCATAGCTTTGACTAGACGGACCTTTGTTGTTAAAGTAATGTCTCTGCTTTTTAATATGCTGTCTAGGTTGGTCATAACTTTTATTCCAAGGAGTAAGCATCTTTTAATTTCATGGATGCAGTCACCATCTGCAGGGATTTTGGAGCCCAGAAAAATAAAGTCTGCCACTGTTTCCACTGTTTCCCCATCTATTTGCCATGAAGTGATGGGACCAGATGCCATGATCTTAGTCTTCTGAATATTGAGTTTTAAGCCAACTTTTTCACTCTCCTCTTTCACTTTCATCAAGAGGCTCTTTAGTTCCTCTTCACTTTCTGCCATAAGGGTGGTGTCATCTGCATATCTGAGGTTATTGATATTTCTCCTGGCAGTCTTGATTCCAGCTTGTGCTTCCTCCAGCCCAGCATTTTGCATTATGTATTCTGCACATAAGTTAAATAAGCAGGGTGACAATATACAGCCTTGACATACTCCTTTCCAAATTTGGAACCAGTCTGTTGTTCCATGTCCAGCTCAAACTGTTGCTTCTTGGCCTGCACACAGATTTTTCAAGAGGCAGGTCAGGTGGCCTGGTATTCCCATCTCTTTAAGAATTTTCCACAGTTTATTGTGATCCACACAGTCAAAGCTTTGGCATAGTCAATAAAACAGAAATAGATGTTTTTCTGGAACTCTCTTGCTTTTTTGATGATCCAGCATATGTTGACAATTTGATCTCTGGTTCCTCTGCCTTCTCTAAATCCAGCTTGAGCATCTAGAAGTTGACAGTTCACGTACTGTTGAAGTCTGGCTTGGAGAATTTTGAGCATTACTTTACTAGCCTGTGAGATGAGTGTAATTGTGCGGTAGTTTGAGCATTCTTTGGCAATGCCTTTCTGTGGGATTGGAATGAAAACTGACCAGTCCTGTCACCACTGCTGAGTTTTCCAAATTTGCTGGCATATTGAGTGCAGCACTTGCATGGCATCATCTTTTAGGATTTGAAATAGCTCAACTGGAATTCCATCACCTCCACTAGCTTTGTTTGCAGTGATGCTTCAGAAGGCCCACTTGACTTCGCATTCCAGGATGTCTGGCTCTAGGTGAGTGATCATACCATCGTGATTATCTGGGTCATGAAGACCATTTTTGTATAGTTCTTTGTGTATTCTTGCCACCTCTTCTTAATATCTTCTGCTTCTGTTAGGTCCATACCATTTCTGTCCTTTTTTTTGTGCCCATCTTTGCATTAAATGTTCCCTTGGTGTATCTAATTTTCTTGAAGAGATCTCTAGTCTTTCCCATTCTGTTGTTTTCCTCAGTTTCTTTGCACTGATCGCTCAGGAAGGCTTTCTTATCTCTTCTTGCTGTTCTTTGGAACTCTGCATTCAAATGGGAATATCTTTCCTTTTCTCCTTTGCTTTTCACTTCTATTCTTTTCACAGCTATTTGTAAGGCCTCCTCAGGCAGTCATTTTGCTTTTTTACATTTCTTTTTCTTGGGGATGGTCTTGATCCCTGCCTCCTGTACAATGTCACAAACCTCCGTCTTCCATAGTTCTTCAGGCACTCTGTCTATCAGATCTAATCCCTTGCATCTTTTTCTCACTTCCACTGTATAATCATAAGGGATTTGATTTAGGTTATACCTGAATGGTCTACTGGTTTTTCCTACTTTCTTCAATTTAAGTCTGAATTTGGCAATAAGGAGTTCATGATCTGAGCCACAGTCAGCTCCCAGTCTGTTTTTGCTGAGGTCTTGTTTTTGCTTCTCCATCTTTGACTGCAAAGAATATAATCAGTCAGATTTCGGTATTGATCATCTGGTGACGTCCATGTGTAGAGTCTTCTCTTGTGTTGTTGAAAGAGGGTGTTTGCTATGACCAATGCGTTCTCTTGGCAAAACTCTATCAGCCTTTGCCCTGCTTCATTCTGTACTCCAAATTTGCCTGTTACTCCAGGTGTTTCTTGACTTCCTACTTTTGCACTCCAGCCCCCTATAATGAAAAGGACATCTCTTTTGGGTGTGAGTTCTAAAGGGTCTTGTAGGTCTTTATTGAACCATTCAACTTCAGCTTCTTCAGCATTACTGGTAGGGGCATAGACTTGGACTACCGTGATATTGAATGGTTTGCCTTGGAAATGAACAGAGTTCATTCTGTTATTTTTGAGATTGCATCCAAGTACTGCATTTCGGACTCTTTTGTTTTGGTTTAAAACAAGGTTGGTTTTTACCTCGGGTTAGCTCAGGTAAGAAAGACGCACAGAATGCTGACTTCACTGCCAGATGCATTGTTATTCCTCTAAAGAGCACTTCAGTGTAGCCTCCAGTGGAGCACAGAGTTTGCATTATACTTCTTAGAGCTATTTTCATCAAGAAATGCCATCTATGTGTCCCCTTGCCAACATCTTTGCAGAGTTTACAACTTTCAGCCATTTATTGGCATCAACCGTGCAATACTCTTAAGCAGCTGCTCTGCAGTGGAGCTCTTTTAATATGCCACCCTCTATGCAAATAGTTTATACTAAATGACCAAGATATGTGCGTTCATGTTCAAGAGAGTAGTTTATCTCTCTTATAGAGTGTTTGCACAGTCATCATCTTCAACATCGTCATCATCTGGACGCTTCATGAGAATGTCCTTAACTCTTCCACTTTGAGGAGTAGAGTACTGCAGTGGGGTTTTTATTGTTTTGTTTTGTTTTTATTTTATCTTAAGTTACAGTCATATAATCGGATTCAGTTCTACATTTGTTCATTTTAATGAATGGTTCCTTCATTCCTGAAGTTACGATAATTTTCTTATGTATTTGATATACTAGAATTATGAAATATATCCTATTAGGTTTTTGTAGATCACTAGAAAACATATCAGAACTAATGAATATTATTATCAATCAGACTGTTATAGGAGAATCTCAAAGGTCTCAAACAAGTGGTATAAGGAAAAGAGAATTGAGGCATGGCACTTGTGCTGTACTTGAATTTTATAGTGAATGAGTAATGATTCTATGATTTTTAAAAAGCAGAAATTAAAAGAAATATTTTGACAAATGACTTTCTAAATTAATGGAGCATTTGCCAGGAATTGATTAGGACTACCAAAAAGAAGTGTCCCTGAATAAGACATTCCACATTTTGTAATTTTGGATAAGAGAGCTTACTTTTCATCTGAGGACCCTAGAGTGAAACCTGCTTGACAGATTTTCTTGTCCACATATCCAGCTATCTCATTCAGATGAATGGCCCCTAGCAGCAAAAAGAAAAAACATTTAGTCTGTTTCTTCATTCATAAATTGGGACACACAACCAAAGACTGTCAGAAGCTGGAAGAAAATTAATAGCACAAGAGGAAAAAAATGACAATAAACAGAGGGACTGACTCTTCCCCAGAGAAAACAAAAAAATTCTGTGACAGAAAAGAACTTGCAAGGTTTTGTAATTATTTTCTTCAAAAAGATTTGAGAAATTAGTATTTATAGAAAATAAGCAGTGTATAGAAAATGTTTCTGGTGTTTTCAAAAATTGCTGAAGTCAAAATCATGAAGTTACTATAAGTAAGTTAAAATGCCTGTAGAAGGATGTCAGGAAAAGTGAACAAACTCTCCTAAAACTTTGAAAAAGGTAAAAAGACAGAAATTTACAAGGAAAAGGCAAACAATATTGACAGTTCCGAGAGAAAGAAAATACTTACAAAGAAATCAAGATTAGCTTGGCATCATAGTTCCCAGAAATTTGACTTTAGAAAACAGAGAAGTAATACAAGCAGAGTTCTGAGGACGAGTATAATATTTTACCACAGTACCCTCTCATGAAATTACTAGATTGTTTACCATCAAATGACAAAGAGAGAGAGAGAGATGAGAAATAATGGAACATGCCAAGATGTGCAATAAAAGGAAATTTCAGAGTAACAACTTTGCATTAGTCTTAAAATCAGTCAGTACAAAATTGATCCCAGCAAACAGTATGATTAAGAAGCTAGATAATCTTAGGTAATGTGGGAAAAAAAGCATTTCCATCAATGAGGAGAAAAAAGGCAGAAACTCTTGAAGAAGAAGGGGAGAGATCTCTGTAAGAAAGTCAAGGTTGCTATATTTAAATGGATAACCAACAAAGACCTACTGAATAGCACATGGAAGTCTGCTCAGTGTTATGTGGCAGCCTGGATGGGAGGGGAGTTTGGGGGCAGATTGGATGCATGTATAAGTATGGCTGAGTCCCTTCTCTGCTCACCTGAAACTATCACATTGTTTGTTAATCACCTGTGTGTGTGTGCTAAGTCGCCTCCATCGTGTCAGACTCTTTGCGACCCTATGGGCTGCAGCCTACCAGGCTTCCCTGTCCTTCACCATCTCCCAGAGTTGGCTCAAACTCATATCCATTGAGTTGGTGATATTCTTAGACTCAGGAAAACTGCCCACCCTCACAATAGGAGAAACGCAAAATAAACATACCCAAACACTTAGGAGACTGGCAAAGACCCAAAATGGTAAGATAAGCATACATTTTATCAATTTGGAAACTGAAGCTTATTGAATCAGAGTAGATTTCCTAAGTTTACACAGTTAATAATCATGTCCGGAATAGGTGAGTCTTTGACTTCAGACCGAATCCTGAAAGATTTCCACTACCTGTGCTTGGCTTTCTGTGCACTCAGTCTCCAGTGGTGGTGTTGATACTATTTGATGTTAAGTGGAGTTTTCTTTGTTCAAATTTACCATTGGTATAAAAGAGATCATCTGTATGAAAACATAATAAAACTGCATCTTATGTTGGTGTCTATTGTAGCTGTGTATTGCCCTAATAGGGATTTTGCAGAATTCTGTTGCTTTTCCAGAGTTCTTTACTTAGATTTCAGAAGCTGTGCTAACATGTCAGATGAACAGCAGTAGTACTGTGACAACACCCTCGGTTGGGGTCATCTGAGTCTAAAAGTAAAAACCTGTGAGTGTCCCTTCTGTCTCCTGACCAGCATCAGAAGTGATCTGTTACCTGTAACTGCTCCTATATGAGCAGCAGGTGAGGCCAAAGAGAACAAAAGCTTGACTTCCTCTTGGACTCTGAGGAGCCAAAGCCCTCTGCCTGGTACCCCCGCATCCCCGTTGTTTTCTCCCTCCTCATCCTCACCGCCTCTGCCTTCCCTGCTCTCAGAAGGTATGATTCCCTGGACTTATTTGTCTGTAGAATAGTGTTAGGTTGTATTGGAGGAAATTTTTTTCTTAATAATTTATCTTCATGCCAAGATACAAAAGTTATGACTAGTAAAAGGAGGTTCTTTCAGATAAAAAATGTTCCTTTGATAGGTTGAGGGACCATTATCTCCCCTCTGACTTCTGCTTACCGCATGGTGACTAGAACAGGAGCTGAAATCTACTGTAACACCAGACATGTTTTACGTTAAATCAGTGGTACACACTCCACTATCGGGAAGCATATAAAGGAAGTAACGTAACCTCAAAAGCACTGAGTCCTCAAAAGACTCAAATATCAGGGACTTCCCTGATGGATCAGTGGCTAAGAATCGATCTTGCAATGCAGGGAACAAGGGATCAATCCCTGGTCAGGGAACTAAGATCTCACATGCTGCAGAGCAACTAAGACAGGACACAGCCAATTTTAAATAGTATATCAGACTGGCAGTTTCTGAAGGTAGACACACCCTCATGTGCGTTGGCCAAGCCAGCCCCATTCCTGCAGAAAAGAGAGGATTCTGGCATCGTTCGTCTAGCTCCTCTCTTGGCCCTGCGAGTTATTAAGGCTTTGTGGCTTAAACTCAACAGCTCTGTTTTAAAATACCCACTCAAGCTAGATGGTTCTAAATAGAACTAATGACAGCCAGAAAAAAAAAGGCCTGTAGGAACTTGCTCCGACACAGAGCTGATGTCTATAAACAGATTAGTAGAAGGAAGCAGAACATTTTCTATCGCTGTAACTTTTGTGTCTTGGCACGAAGATGAAATAAAATCATAGGAGAAAATTACCTCCAACAAAGCCTACCACTGTTCTACAGAGAATAAGGTAAAGAAGAGTTTAGTCTGCCCTCTCTCCATATACTTGTGTTTGATCAAGTCAATTTAGTAATTAACCATAAATATCCACTAGTTAGTGTGTGGTGCTAAAGATTTGACTACGGGGAAAAGAAATGACAAAATAGATGTAGAAGAGAGAATGAGGGACATTTTTGATCTGGGTTTTTCAAGAAGTTCAGCATAACTAATCCTTAGTTCAAACAATGACCGATAGAGCTAACTCAGGTTTTCACTTGCAGAAGAAGAGGGAGTAATATGCTTTGTTGTGTCTTTACTGAATTCTGGTCGATTTGCGATGTTTCAGGTGTAGAGCAGAGTGATTCTGACTCCCTGTGCTATACGGTTGATCCTTGATGTTGATCTGTTTTATATATAGCAGTCTGTATCTGTTAATCCCAAATTCCTGATTTATCCCTCCCCCAACTTTCCCTTTTGGTAACCATAAATTTGTTTTCTGTCTTTTAGTCTGGGAACAACATGATTAAAGAAATCCTGAAGTTACATTAAACTTATTGTTTGAACTGCTGATTAATAGACAAGAAAAAGATTTTCAGACTTTTTCCCTTGCATCTTCATGCAAGATTTCAAAAAAGGCTGGTAGGATAGTTTAAGAGGTAGAAGAGAAAAAGTTAAGTACTTAAATAATCTGTTTATCAAGTATGTGTAGAAAAGCTACCGGGGGACGTAGCTATGCCCATGACTCCCAAATTTGTTAAAATCTCCTGGGGATCTTTAAAAATTTCAGAGCCAAGGCTACACCCCAGTTCAATTATCTCTCAGTCTCTCAGGGTGGAACACAGGCATCAGTTTTTTTGTTTTTTTTTTTAAGCTCCACAGGTGATTCCAAAGTTCTGAAAAATTTGGGAAACACTAGACTATGGAATAATATTTTTTTTGAAATACAGTTGGTTTATAATACCGTGTTTGTTTCAGATGTACAGCAAAGTGATTCAGTTATACATGTATATTTTTTCAGATTATTTTCCATCATAGGTTATTATAAGATATTGAATACAGTTCTCTGTGCTGTATAGTAAATCCTTGTTGCTGATCTCCTTTATATATAACAGGATAATACTATTGTATTTGTCTCTTAACCCCATACTCCTATTTATCCTATTTCTCCCTCCCCCTCTTTCCCCTTTGGAATGATATATTTATCTTTTAACAGTATTAACAACTATGAGATTTTTGTGCATCATTATTGAACATTAATAAGTAGTTATTTTCACAACTTTCCTCATTTATGTAATGTAATTGTTTCAACTGTTTTTTCTACTTCAAGAAAAAAAATAAATGTTTTAACATCAACATCATGAGTTCTGCTTGCTAAAATCATACTTGCCTTCCTCTTCTATTTTCATATATCAACAGGAATTGGCAGCAATGAAACAGATTATCACTCACATGCGTAGTAAGCGTTCTGAGGACAACTTACTTTTCACTAAAATGGAATCCAAAAATGTGACAGAAAATCAGAAATCAAAGACTTTGAATGCACCTAAAGAACCTGAAGACAATGTATTTATACCCAAACCAACATTGTTTGTAAGTACAACAAAAATTAATTTAGAATGTTAGTCTTTGGTTTTCACTAAATATATTTGACTTAAATGTCCTTCCTCTCACTCATATTGGTTTCAGACTAACTATAGTCATTTTACGAGAGGGCCTTGAAAGATCTGCGTTAGTCCCTTTTATAGTTAGCATATTGAATTTGCCCAGTAATTAGCTTTAATACAGCATCTTCCATTCTCCAGGGACAAATTTTAAACAAATCAGAAACTCTTGATTTGACTGGTTTCCAGCATGATCTCTCAGTTTTCATTAGGATGTAGCTGAGATCATACCTCTTTTGAAAGATTTTCTCTTGTATATAAAAGAAAGTTTATTATAGAAAAAAGAGAAAATGCAGATAAGCAAAAAGAAGTTTGTTTTGGGGGTTTTTTGTTTGTTTGTTGCTATTTGCTATTTGTTGCTGTTTGGCCGTGCTGCATGGCTTATAGGATCTTAGTTCCCTGACCAGGGATTGAATTCCAGCCCTCAGTAGTGAAAGCGCTGAGTCCTAACCACTGGACAGCCAGGGAATTCCCTGTTTGCATCATTTATAAATTTACATGAGAATAAAAAGGATGTAAAATATCACCTATCCCCTCTTATTTGTAAAATAATGTATTTTGCTGTAAGGAGTTTTCTTGTAAAGTATAAAACCAATCATATTAACATAAACCAAAAAACTGAAATGCATTATTATGTAAAAATGTATGTGCACAGAAAGTAGTCAAAAAAACAAGAAATTAGAAAAATTTGGACTAAAAGCTGAGAAAATAAATTATGAAATATTGAAAATGACATTTTAATAAGTAATGAGAATTTAACAGAATCAAACTAAGAGTAACTTTATTAAATATTTCACTTTACTTCAACACGGTTACCCCTCCATGCCTTAATTTCTCAGAAGAGGCATGAGTTTTAACCATCTGAGCATAGAGACTCAAAGCCAGAAAGATTTTCTGTACGATATTCTGAGTCAATGAGTCCCCAGAATCTTAAACTTTTTTCAACTCCCTAGATGATTATAATAATCGGTCAAGTATGGGAACTTCTGATCTAAGCTGTTTCATTATACATTCAGAACATGCTACTCAAGATCAATGAGATGTGAGAGATTGCTTGGTGATTACATATTTCAACCTCCTTTTTCAAAAAAATGACAGAGTTACAATCTAAATGAAATAAGGGATAATTATCATAAGGATCTATGTGGCAATAGACTGAGCTGACAGAGTGGAGAAAACAGCAAATCTAGATTGACCAGCCTGGGAACAAGGCAGCTCTGTGGATTTCCACGGCTGAGTCCACGGATCTTTTCCTGTAGTGGTCCTTTGGCTTCTCACTGTTTCTCTCCTTGTGTCTGCTCACTCATAGTTTCCACTTCCTTATCTACTTGCTCACGGTTCCTTGTCTTGAGACATGTTTCTCTGCATCCTTTCCCTAATCTGTTCTCTTCTAACTAGTTCTCTCTGTATTTTCCAAAAGCAAGAATTGAATCGGCACAGTTCCTCCTTATTGGGGAATGTATACCTCTTGTGGCAAGACGTGTTAAGGTTATTAGCCAGCTACTGAATGGCTGCCCTTACTGAATGGACCAGGGATCATCTGGTATCAAAGAAAGCTGCCTAGGGCTGTTCATTCAGAAGGGCTACAGCTAGGCATGCTCTCCTCAGAAAGTCAGCTAAGACTATGGCAGACACTGTGATGTGTCTATTATTATAGTCTGCAAGAAGAGAGCAGATTGAATACATAGGTGCTAATGGGAAGTGCAGGGTCGGATGAAAACCGCATGGCACAGCCACATACCCTAAGCCTATCACACACTCCGGTCTGCTTTTCTGACCCTTCTCTGTTTCAAGCAATGAACTACTCTTTCTGACCCTGACCTCCTACACGTCTGACTTTAGGTGGGTAACCTGATTCTGATATCCTGAAATCCTGACTGTCACCGGTACAAAAGTAACAGATTTCTCCAGGATGTCAAGATAAGGTTTTACAAAGAGAAGACAGTTAAGAAGATTTGAAATATAAAGTCTTAATTGAGTAGTGTTTATTTCCTCCTTTATGCTTATCTGTATTTTCTTTTTTTCTACAATAATCTTTTTCCTATATACTAGAGAAAATCTTTCAAAAGAGGTGTAATCTCAGCTACGTCCTAATGAAAACTGAGAGCTCATGCTATAAACCAGTGAAATCAAGACTATGTTGCTAATAATGTAGAATTTGGAATGGGAACTGACCGGGTAACCTGGGACGAGTCACTGAAATGCCCTGAACTGGTTCTTATCTATAAAATTAGGAGTAAGATTACATGAAATGAGGCCCGGACTTCTTTTATACTAGCATCCATGATTATCTTAAAGCATCATAATTTCTACAGTTATTATTTTGAGTATTTTCAATTTTCCATAGCAATGCTTTTCTTATGTTTTCTCTGATCTTGTTAATAGGAATTTATGGTGCTAATATTTGAAAGTAAGATCTAATCATTACATAATTTTATGGTTCTATAGCTAAAATGGAACATTTCTAATTTACTTCCAGATCCTTCGGCTGAAATTATTCGGCTGAAATTATTTGCTGTTGGTACTTTTCCCTAATATTAAATTCAATAATGGAGGGATGGATAGGTGCGTGTTTATATATACACTGAAAATATGAAGAAAACACACAAAGCCCCTGTTAAATGGGCAGTAGGGTGAAGGTGGATTCCCTGGTAGCTCAAATGGTAAAGAATCGCCTGCAGTGCAGGAGACCCGGGTTCGATCCCTGGGTTGGGAAGATCCCCTGGAGGAGGAAATGGCAACCCTCTCCAGTATTCTTGCCTGCAAAATCCCGTGAACAGAGGAGCCTGGTGGGCTACAGTCCATGGGGTCACAAAGTCAGACATGACTGAGCAACAGACACTTGCAGGGTGAAGGTAGAGCCGAGTTGGAGAAGAGAAGGGGGAAGAATAAGAGCTTACGACATTTTTCTTCACAGAAGTTTAAAATCATATAAATGCTCTGCAGTGTTCCTGTGATATTTACATACAAAGACAACCCCACAAGGTGCATTTTTTTTTAATGTCTTTCTTTTTTTTGGTTGGCTGTGTCAGGTCTTAGCTTCAACACTTAGAATCTTTCCTAGCAGCTAGAGGCTTCTCTCTAGTTGTGCTCGTAGGCTGCAGAGCAGATGGGCTCCATAGTTGGCAGCTCTCAGGGTCTCCAGTGAGGCACCTGGGCTCTAGTTGGAGGACATAAGCTTAGTTGCTCTGCTACACATGGGATCTCTGTTTCCCCGACCAGGGATGGAGCCCACATCCCCTGCATTGGAAGGAAGCTCTCCACCTCTGGACCACCAGGGAAGTGTCTCCCACAAACTGTATTCTGTAGGAAAACTCTCGACTGCTGAAATCACACATGTTGGCAGGGTTATTTTTCAGGCATTTTTGATGGACGAACAAAGACTAAATTAAACCATAGAGTGTAAGTGCTTTGAGGAAAGAAGCTGTGTTCCCATTGCCTTACACAGCACGTGATCAAAGCAGATAATAAATATTTGGTAACATGGGACTTAAAGAAACAGTTATTTGCCTCCCCAATTTAATTATCGTCTTAGCTGTTTAAACTCTGTGGGGAGTTTTAGTGTTGAACTAAATAAACTACATGAGGTCACAGAGAGTCGGACACGACTGAGCAGCTGAAGAACAACAAATAAACTATCAGGAAAGTGAAAGCTGCAACTCGTAAGACGATGTGCTGCTTCTGCGTCAGGCAACACCGCTCAGTCTCTTTCATCCGAAACTCACACATTGTTCCCACCAATAATCTGCTTTCTCTTTCAAGGTGGTTTTAGCTGTCCTAGCCGTTTTTGTCCCGAGCCTTACCTACCCCCTTCCTAGAAGAGAACAAGAACTATTTGAATCCTCTTTGTAGCAACTCTCCTCTCCTCTCAGAGCAGCATGGAACTGTCTTTTGCTAGTTTTCTGTTCCTTTCCCAAAATACCTTTATACTCAGGATTCATATCATTGTCATTATTTTGTCAATACTTTCTTTAAATATATATTAGCAACCCCACTGTTAGTCTTGTCTCCAGGTAGATTGTGGTGGTTTGGTTGCTAAGTCATGTCCAACTCTTTGCAGCCCCATGGACTGTAGCCCACCAGGCTCCACTATCCATGGAATTCTCCAGGCAAGAATACCGAAATGGTAACCATTTCCTTCTCCAGGGGAATCTTCCAGACTGAAGGACCGAACCCGTGTCTCCTGCATTGCAGGCAGATTCTTTTACCGCTGAGCCACCAGGGATTGTAGGCATTAAAAAAAGAAAGAACCTGAATCTCCAAATAGAAAAGGGAACATAGTAAGAATATGCAGCACAAGTAGGTAATTGAAGGGTCTGAATTACAGGGTGTTCATGATAGCGTCCAGGTCTTGGCTTATACTGGTTACGTCATTGGCTAGTGTATGTTGAATGGGTAAGTTACATTTATGTAATTTTTACAAAAATGATTATATAAACCACTTGATTCTCAAGAAGTGATTTAGAAGGCTATGTGTAGTCATATGAAGGCAAAACATATTCAAGTAAGTTAAGTTGAACACATGTGTGCTGACTCTATGGAGGACCTAAGCATTATAGAGCATCTGTTCATGAAGAGAGAGTCAACTTTGGACTTCTCGGTCCAGCGCAGGGGGTGCAGGTTCAGTCCCTGGTTGGGGAACTAAGATCCCACATGCCTCTTGTGTAGCTAAAAAATAAGAATAATTTTAAAGATAAAATAAAAATAAATACATTAAAAAGTTTGAAGTAAGTGTTAAAAAAAAGTCAGCTTTAAAGATGCTTGTCCTCTAAGATCAAAAATGAAAATAGTAAAAGGTGAAATTGGGTGGACTCTTTTAAAGGAAATACAAATTACTATGAAAATTCCAAAAAAAATAATAATAATAATAATATGATGTTGATGGGCGCCAGGAAAGAAAGCATTGAGGTTGATCTTGAAGAATGTCTAGGATTTGACAAGAAAAGTAAGGGTTAATGAGTGAGAAATTCCAAGGACAGAGAGTGTAATATTCATCAAACATTTTCTAATTTGATCCTTTTCATTATTCAAAATGAGAATGTTTCATAATCTGATTTTACACCTCTCCTACTACATTCTTATGCCTGACTTTAGGCATTTCACCACTTAATGCTTTCTCTTATGACAAAAGAAAAATACACATCAATAAGGTATACATAGAGTTGTCTGATTCAAAGAGGCAGGAATTATTAGAATGGTGGTTACCAGAAAGCAGGGGAAATGGGGAGTTATTGTGTCTAATGTATGCAGAATAAGCATAATATTTTAAATAGGGTAAGTGAACTTTGCTAGTAGATTGAAGCAGCTCCAGCCATGTCTGAAGGCTCGGCGGCCAGTTGCTCATCATACCTCTAATGCTTTCTTGTCACATTTGTTTGGGAAGCTCTGGTTTCACTATTTCATGTTGAATCTAGATTTATCTCATCAGAACATGCTCAGACCTCAAGATATCTAGCTATGTCTATTTACATTTTTAAAAGTAATTTTGTAATTTCAGCTCTCAGGAATAGTAATAGCAACCTCTTTCTGATGTAATGTAGCTGTGAGCTAAATTAGAAATAAGGAGTCTTTTTAGTAAGCATGGAAGTAGAGCTGTGAGCACTGCATGATTTGGGGCAGTTTCTCGTTTAGTCACTTCCTTGGTAGGAAAGCTGGTCGACTCTCCTAGACTCATTTCAATTGAGCCCTGCCTTTGAGGACTCGTAAATATTTGTTTCTTTGATTCCTAGTCTGTATCTTTGTTTTCAAAATACAGTGATTATATCTACTAAACATAGTTATTTCTTTACTTCAAAAAAGTGGCGCTGGCTGAACATTAATAGATTCTTAATTTCTAGCTCTCTTTCTAGATTCCAGGAATAATCCACCAGGCGTATTGTGTCTGCATTTATCAGTCAGCATTCTTCTCAATGTTATAATCCCCAAGTTATATATTAATGTTTTAGTTGTCTGTTTCTGGATGATACAAAAGTAGCTATCTTATCAGTTTTTATCTCCCGAATCACGTTGTAACAGTAAATTACTTCTGGTTGGTTTCCAGTTAATCCCATCATTTGTTTTTAACCACAGCCCCCTGAGCTCTTTCCTAGATCTGGAATACAGTTTACTTCAGGGCCTGCTAACACCACTAATAATGGGAGGTTTTCACTAATTTGTACTGTTTCTATAAAGTTACAAATATAATTAACCTAAACCAGCTCAGAAAATTAAAGCAGTGTTTTGGCTCAGATGGTAAAGAAGAACCCAGGAGACCTGGGTTCAAACCCTGAGTCAAGAAGATCCCCTGGAAAAGGGAATGGCCACCTACTCCATTTTTCTTGCCTGGAGAATTTCATGGACAGAGGAACCTGGCAGGCTATAGCCCATAGGGTTGCAAAGAGTTGGACACGACTGAGCAATTAAAACTTATCTGCCCAGTACGAAAATTCACTCTAAGTTGTTTGTATGTGTAGGACTTCCCCGGTGGTCCCATGAGAATCTGCTTGCCAATGCAGGGGAGACAGTTTCCATCCCTGGTCCGGGAAGATTCCACATACCACAGAGTTGCTAAAACCGTGTGTCACACCTACTGAGCCAATGGTCTCTAGATCCCATGCTCCGCAACACGGGAAGCCCATTCACTGCAACTAGAAAAAACCCATGCACGGTAACCAAGATCCAGAGCAGCCAAAAATTAATGAATTAATTCAGGAGTTTGTATGTCTAATATATGTCTAATGTGTTTGTATATAAAATATATTATGAAAAGGGTTTCATATCACTGAACCTCTGAGAATCTTAATTTTTTTCAACTGTGAAATAGAAAATAAAGATGCTCCTCAGAACATTAACTCTGTTAATGACTGAAGAGGCATAACAAAATTTGTTACCTAAGATACCATCTTATGGGTAGAAAGCTAAACAGCTTTAAGATAGTAACATAAAAGAAACACTACTGTTTAAATAGGTAAAAGAGTGGAATTAAAAAAGCAGTTAGTTCTGTATCTGGATTTTTGTGCCCACCTTATTTAGCAGTCATCTATCAGGGGTTGGCAGATTTTTCCTTAAAGCACAAGACAGTAAATATTCTAGGCCTTAAGAGGCACATACCATCTCTATTGCATATTGTTTTGTCTTTTACCTTTCTTTAAAAATGTTAAATCCATTCTTAGCAGGCAGTCCATACAAAAACAGACCATGGACCATAGTTTGCCAGTCCGTGATGTATCTTAATGTAGTTTGCTCAGTACTAATCAGGAGTTGGTGAAGGCTTAGAAACTTCTAGTGTCTGGAACTTTGAGCCATCACTAATGGGTAGTACCTTACTGACACAATATCTAAAAACAGAGAATGCATGTGTCGTAAGGATCTGAAATCAGCTTTCCAGAATCACTATTATCTCCAAGGAATTTGTTTGACTTTTGCTAGTGTTTAGATAATAGATACTGATGTAGATGAGAAGTTATTCCCGGGTAACCTGAGTTTCAGACAGTGACTGAGGGCAGAAGTTTACCAGTACAAAGGCTGAGCATGCCTTGAGTTCATACCACAGAATACGCTATTTCCGTATCTTACTGGTTACTATCATTCCCATTCAGTAATGGCAGTGTTACTTAGAATCATTAATACTGCCCACCTTGCTTGTAAATGGTGATGTTACCTGATTAGTTGGAGCCATATTATGGCATTACTGTAGTGGCATTTTCTTTCACATTGCATAGGGGCAACTCTTGAATATAAACTCTCGTGAGAATTCATAGCCAGACTTAAACAGAACTGAGAGGTGTCTATCATAGCTAACCCTAACATCATTCATTCATTTTAAAAAATGTTTATTGAGCCCCTACCTTATGCCAAGCACTGTTAGAGGTAATAAGGATATAAAAATTCCTTCTCCCATGAGCTTACTTACATTCTTTTATGAAAATTAAAGTATAAATCGACAAGCAAACCAAAAAACAAATTGTGGAGAAATTGGAAAATTGACAAATGCTATAGGAAAAAATAAAACAAGAACGGGAGTGAGGAATAGAGAGGGGTGGCCTCCTCAAGAAGGTGACACTTACGACTTGAAAGAAATAAAACCAAATGCTCAAGAGTTTTGAGCAGCTGGGTTTTGCTAAATTTCATCATTATCTTAATATTAAGTCAGTATACCCAGGTAAAATAGATTCCAATGGAAACTTGCTTTGCTATTAACGTAGGAAATGAGTTCCTGTTACTTTTTTTTTTTTCTATTTTAGAGTACAAAATATCCAATAAAATATGTGACTTTCTGTTAACAGCAGAGTCCGGGTAGCTCACACTGGAAACTATACCCTTTTTCAGTGTTTCTGCTTTTTTCGAAACATTTTTATTTATTTACTTTCTTTGACATGTACACACTGCTTTATTTGTTTGTTTGTTTTTCGCTGCGCTGGGTCTTCTTTGCTGCAGGCAAGCTTTCTCTGGTTTCGGAGCCCGGGGACTACTCTCTTGCTGCAGTGCACGGCTTCTCCTTGCGGGAGCGTCTCTTGTTTTGGAGCATGGGCTCTAGGCATGCGGGCTTCAGTAGCTGTGGTGCACAGGTTCAGTTGTTCCTGGGCATATGGAATGTTCCCAGGCCGGGGACTGAACCCGTCCGTGTCCCCTGCAATGGTGGATTCTTCTCTGTGCCACCTGGGAAGCCAAGAGGCTGATAAATGTAGTTTTTCATGACTCTCATAATAAAATCAGAGTTCTGTGTTTCAGAAGAGGAAAATAGATGTAACCCAGGCAACCAGCAGGCCATGCCGTAGGGTATTATTATTATTTTGGCCATGCAGTTGGTGGAATCTCAGTTCCCCAACCAGGGATCAAACTGGGGTCCTCTGCAATGAAAGCATAGAGCCCTAACCATGGGACTTCCAGGGAATCCTTTATTCGTTTTTGTATCTGTATAACCTAACACAAGGACCCAGTATATAAATAGGTGTTCAATAAGTTATTTAAAAAATAATCTCAACTACAAACAGTTCAGTTCATGTAGTAAAGTGTTCAGAGTTAGGATTAGAGAAGTAGTCTGGGCAATATCCCAAAGGCCTCTCTCTTCTAAGTTCAGTGTAGTTTGAACACAACAGTGATAGTGAAGTTCTCCCCAAAAACTTATGAATAAGGAACAAATGTTAGTCCTATGGGAGCAAGCTGTGAAACCAGTTTTAAATGGTTATGACAAAAGAATTGAAAAGTTCATTTATGAAGTGGAAAAGCAGTTAATCCCCAAGACAGAGGCCCACTTGACTGTGACAAAGCTACTTCATTAACACATCTGAAGAAAGAAGGTATTGGGAAGAGGGGATGGAGAGAGAATGATCTGCAATGGACCAGATACAGATTGAAGTCATCAAGAAGGACAATCTGCCATTGAAATGTTTGTTCTGTCCTTTATAAGTCTTAAGATTCCTTTTTAATATCAAAAGTTTTATTTACCAATGGCAGAAAATGAAGAGGAACTAAAGAGCCTCTTAATATAAGGGTGAAAGAGCAGGGTAAAAAAGCTGGCTTGAAACTAAGCATTCACAAAACCAAGATCATGGCATCTGGTCCTGTTACTTCATGGCAAATAGAAGGGGAAAAAATGGAAGCAGATTTTCCTTTCTTGGGGTCCAGAATCACTGTGGATGGAGACTGGCATGCTATGAAATTAAAAGACACTG
This sequence comes from Cervus canadensis, assembly GCF_019320065.1. Lineage (NCBI taxonomy): Eukaryota > Metazoa > Chordata > Mammalia > Artiodactyla > Cervidae > Cervus > Cervus canadensis. The sequence goes on along the minus strand of NC_057394.1, from coordinate 39,202,289 downwards.
CTCCTTGGAAGAAAAGCTGTGACAAACCTAGATAGTATATTCGAAAGTAGAGACATCACTTTGCAACAAATGTCCGTATAGTCAAAGCTACCAGTAGTTGTGTATAGCTGTGAGCCATAAAGAAGGCTGGGCACCGAAGAATTAATGCTTTCGAATTGTGGTGCTTGAGAAGATTCTTGAGACTCCCTTGGACAGCAAGAAGATGAAACCTGTCAATCCTAAAGGAAATCAACCCTGAATATATATTGGAAAGACTGTTGCTGAAACTCTAATACTTGGGCCACCTGATGTGAAGAACTGACTCTGGGAAAGACCCTGATGCTGGGGAAGATTGAAAGCAAAAGGAGAAAAGGGCAGCAGAGGATAAGATGGTTAGTTAGTATCGCTTACTCAGTGGGCATGAATCTGAGGACAGTGGAAGACACAGGAGCGTGGCGTGTTACAGTCCACGAGGTTGCAAAGAGTCAGACACGACTTCGCGACTGAACAACCACAACCATACATACTTAACGGGCTTCCCTGATGGCTCAATGGCAAAGAGCCCACCTGCGAATGCAGGAGATGTGGGTTTGATCCCTGGTTCAGGAAGATCCCCTGGAGAAGGAAATGAAAACCCACTCCAGTTTTCTTGCCTGGGAAGTCCCATGGGAAGAGGAGCCTGGCAGGCTACAATCCATGGGGTCCCAAAAGGGTCGGACATTACTCAGCGACTAAACATACACACACATACATACATAATACTAAAAGAACTTTTAGTATCAGTTGATTGAGAAAATGTAGATGTACAAATTCTGTGCCTTTTTCTTGGTCTATACAATTTGCTTTCACATTTTTTATCCTCGAGCCCCAGTTAAAACCAGTTTATATCATGACTTACTGAAGATCATAGTTTCTCAGAACGGAACCTAACTCCTCCTCTAGCAGATCAGCTAGCCTTCTGGTTTGTACTTTGGTTTCTTTTAGATTTGGTTAGCCCCTGTCACCTTTGAATTCTCTTGGAAGATAAAGCCTGGCTTTTCCCAGTTTCACCCTGAAGGTTTCTTTCACCTTTAATACTAAGGACTTTGGACTTTCTATTAAAGACAAACTACTAAAGTGTTTTAATGCAGGTTTACATTTTAGAAAGATAAGCTTGGAAGGATTGTAGGTGATGAACAGAAGAGATAGTCAAATCAGAATTAGGATTCTTGCAGGAATGAAGCCAGAAATAAAGGCCCAAGGTAAGCCTTTTGGAGTCAAGGTAGAAAGAGAATATGTGTGTGAACTCACTCAGTCATGTCTGACTCTTTGCAACCCCATGGACTGTAGCCTACCAGGCTCCTCCGTCCATGGGATTTTCCAGGCAAGAATACTGGAGTGGGGTGCCATTGCCTTCAGGAGATCTTCCCCACCCACGGATCGAACCCAGGTCTCCCGCATTGTGGGCAGATGCTTTACCGTCTGAGCCACCAGGGAAGAAAGAGAATAAGGAATGTAAAAGATTTCTGTAAATGTTAAGGACTGTTTAGAATGAAGACAGCAAGTGAAAAAAAAAAAGAAGAAGAAAGCTAAGATGAAGAGGAATCAAAATTTTTGGTTTAGATGACTGAACAAAATATGGTACCATTCACCAAGACAAAACATGGAGGATTGGGGGAGTTCCTTTTGACATACTGAATTTTAGTTGCCTTTAGGCGTTATGTAAAAGTATCTGTAGCTCAAGTTAGGGCTATGGTAATACAGATGGGGTCTGAGGAAGGAGATGGAGGGACTACTGGTGTATTTGGTGGTAACCGAAGGTGGCCAAGGGCATGGCTAAGGTCAAGAGGAGCTGACCATTGATGTCACTTCTAATATTTTGTGCATTCAGCTATGGCATATGAGAAAGATAAAATTATAAGTTATCATACTTATGTCAGTGTACATATATTTTTATGTATTTAGGAATGTGGTTCTTCATAATTTTAAGGAGATATAAGTGGGAAAGGAGTAATTGCATATGTGATTTATTATATAAAATAAGATGTTTTGATTGGAATCAGTACCTTATACAGATTTCTGAGTTTTTTCACAGCCCCACCTTCCCTGCTCCTTTGTTACCACTCTGTATAGCCAGGCTCTTTTGGACTGAAATGATTGAGCAGTAAACCCAAGAAGTACTCTGGTTGGTCAGCATAAGATCATACAGTCAAAACAAACAAACTTTTTGGCCAACCTATACTTAACAATTCAGAATACCCAAAGCACAATGATTTAGATCTAGAAATTCTTCACTAAGTAACTACTGAGTGAATGAGTATCTATATAGATAGATAAGACAACTAAAAAGAAGCTGTGGCCTTGGTTTTTTTATAATTTTCTTTGAAAAATAGAATCAATTCATAAAATGCTCACCTCTGTAGAGTATGTTAAATGCAAACTTTAAGCCAGAAAACACAGCTGTCTGTTTTTTTAATAGACATTCCAGTGGGAGATTATTTCTGACAAAAGGCAAAATCTTTGCCCTTAAGTATCCTTCTGAATTATAGAAAGCAATTATTTACTATAATTTTACAGAAAAATTCCCAGCGTATATAGGTGCTTAGTTCTTTGAATTGCTTCTCTTGTACTCTTGTCCTTCTTATAAGCATTTTACTTAATTTTCTTTTATTCTTTTATTTTTTTCACAGACCAAGAAAGAAGCACCTGAGTGGTCTAAGATACAAAAAATGAAGACCTAATGTTTTGGACAGATTCCCAAAGTTCTTTTTCTGATGAGCAAGAAGTTTATCTTAATCATGTACTTGACATTTTTTAAATAGCTAATTTAAAGTTTATTTTAACTGAACATTAAATTAACAAATTTTATCATAATAATCAAAATACATAAAATGTAAATATTTGGTTTATCTATTTTGTTAAAAAATAAATATAGTGTACTCTATTATGATTTAAATTTTGGAACTTTCTTGATTCTTTGAGTCATTTTAAACATGTGGCTTATAACTATTTTGGTTAGCTGTTATACTGGTGAATATTTTCCTAACTACATAAGTTTTGTTAAATGTCATAACACAAATACCAAGACACTTTACAATTTTTAAATTAATAATCATTTGTGAAGAATACTAGAAAGCATTTCAAATGCCCGATAATGGTAGTCAAATATCATGTTAGTATATATGAATTGCTGATTCTTTCTTGGAGTCTGTTTTTTTCTTACATTTCATATTATTGCTCACCAATACAATCCTTTACAAAGTCTATTATTCCATTGGTCAAGTAAAAATTTGGTGAAAAGTGTCTTATTACTTTGGTTGAAACAGTGCTGATTCAGATGCAGTATGGACCAAATACCTAGTCAATGAGAAAAAATCAGTAGCATTTTCTATTTTTATTGTCATAAAATATGCTCCATTTCTTATTCAAGAGTTACAATTTAGAAGAAAGAAGTGGATTGAAAGAGAAAGAAAAAGAAATATATTTTTATGTATCAGATTTTCTTAACCACTGTTGGCATAACGTGTAAAAGTAAAGTAAAGTCGCTCAGTTGTGTCTGACTCTTTGCAACCCCATGGATTGTAGCCTGCCAGGCTCTTCTGTCCATGGGGCTTTCCAGGCAAGAGTACTGGGGTGGGTTGCCATTTCCTTCTCCAACTGTTGACATAGAGGCTGGATAATTTTTGTTCAGGAAGGGAGTAGGGGGCAGTTCTTCGCTTTGTGGAATGTTTTACCGACACCTCTGGCCTCTACCACTAGATGAAAGTGGCATTCCCACCCACCCCCACCCCCAGTTATGACAATCAAAACCCTCTCTGTCCCCTTTAACTCCTAGTGAAGAACCATTGATACACATTTCATCAGTGATTATCCTTGTAGATATGAGAAAAGAATCTATCTGATCACTGTGTTCTTTGAAAGTTTACAAGTGTCATAAGCTGTTAGTTGAGTGTGAGAGAACAGAAAAAGCCTTTGATAATAATATACACTTGTAAATCTACTGTTGGCCTAAAAATCCTAATCTGCTGCTTCCCTTTTATTTCATTTGGATACATTTAAAATGTGATTTTCTGCAACAAAGTTTTGTTTGTTTAGCCTCTCTCAGGCACACATTCTAATTCCAGATACCTTTATAATTCATTAAAACTAAACATGTAGACATAATTTGTTTCCTTCCAAAATGCTAGAAGAGAATGTCTATTTTATTTTCAATTCTAGTTATTTATCTGAAAGCATTTTATAATTTAGTTCAGTCCAACTTCATTTGTTATATGTACATATTTTAATATAAAGGAATACTGATTGATAGTCCAAGTTAAAGTAATGGTGTGGGCAAAAACACAGAAGCAGGAAAATTTGGAGCTAATTTTAAAAATAGAAAATGCAGCTTTCGGCTTTCGGCTAGGAGGAGGCGAGGGTGCAACTTTCTTCGGTCGTCCCGAATCCGGGTTCATCCGACACCAGCCGCCTCCACCATGCCGCCTAAGTTTGACCCCAACGAGATCAAAGTCGTGTACCTGAGGTGCATCGGTGGGGAAGTCGGTGCCACGTCTGCCCTGGCCCCCAAGATCGGCCCCTTGGGCCTGTCTCCAAAAAAGGTCGGTGATGACATAGCCAAGGCAACTGGTGATTGGAAGGGTCTGAGGATTACAGTGAAACTGACCATTCAGAACAGACAAGCCCAGATTGAGGTGGTACCTTCTGCTTCTGCCCTGATCATCAAAGCCCTCAAGGAACCACCAAGGGACAGAAAGAAGCAGAAGAACATTAAGCACAGTGGAAACATCACTTTTGATGAGATCGTCAACATTGCCCGGCAGATGCGGCACCGGTCTCTAGCTAGAGAACTTTCTGGAACCATTAAAGAGATCCTGGGGACCGCCCAGTCTGTGGGCTGCAATGTTGATGGCCGCCACCCTCATGACATCATAGATGATATCAACAGTGGTACAGTGGAGTGCCCAGCTAGTTAAGAACTGCAAAGGAAAAAGAAAAATAAAGGATCATTTGACAACCAAAAAAAAAAATAGAAAATGCAGTGATGAAGAAATTTTAAAAGTCTTTCTCCCTTCAAATCCCTATTTTTTCCCCTTTTCCTTTCCTTTCATTTCTAGATATGAATTACTCCTTTAAAAAATACAGTTCTTTCTGTCATTTCCTACCACTAATAAATCCAGAATTAGATTGTGGTATGAAATCTTTTTGCATGACATTTGTGAATTTTCTATTTCAAGTGCCACTTCTTCCAGAAAGTTCTATCTGTTCTACCATAATAATCTGTATTGTGTACTCTGTACTCTATATCTCTAATTCTGCTTGCCATATTTTATGATTGTTTACTTGTTCATTTCCTTGAAGGTAAGAACTGTTTCTTAAGCTTTTTTGGTTCACAGTATTTAGCACTGTGCCTTGAATTCAAGCTATAAATGTTAATTTGATAAGTTGGGCACAGATGAGATACAATGATGTAACTTTTTTTAATATATTAAGAATTAGAGGGATTTTTTTTCGTGTCATAGACTCTGTTCTAGCTCATTTCTTAATAGCACTACAATCCTTGCCTTTTCTTTCAATTTCCAGACCTTCATTTTGTCTTTTTTAAAAAATTGCAGTAAAAAACGTAAAATTTACATAAAATAACATAAAATTTACCCATTTTTAGTTGTAGGGTTCAATATGTTGAGTATATTCACACTGTACAATAGGTCTCTCAAGCTTCTCCCTCTTTCAAATCTGAAACTCTGTACCCATTAACCCTTTCTCTCACCAGATCACACAGTGACCCAGGGTCACTGTATTGTACAGGCAGGGATGGATAATCAGCAGGGGTTTAAATCCAGATTCCTGCCTTTAGGGGAGATTGAACTTGTTAATGAGCCAGATTCCCTTTCGTTTTAAGGTCCTAAGAAGCAGCATGCATGCGTGCTGAGTCCCTTCAGTCATGTCCGACTCTTTGTGACCCTCTGGGCTGTAGCATGCCAAACTCCTCTGTCCATTGGATTTCCCAGGCAAGAATACTGGAGTGGGTTGCCATGCCCACCCAGGGATCGAACCCATATCTCTTAGGTCTCTTGCGTTGGCAGCAAGGTTCTTTACCACTTGTGCCACCTGGGAAACCCACCTGAGAAGCTGATGCTGGGCAAAACAGAAGAGTTTAAAAAGTAATTAGTACTAAAAATGCTGCAAAGAAAGACTTCCTGCAGCTTGGAGGTGGTCACCAGGCAAAGCTCACCAGCCAGACAGCTATCGGGAGTCCTCCAAGGTATGGTTTGTTTTGGTTGATTTACTGAGTCCATGGTCCAGTCCTCAGTCTTACAGGCTCAGAAACTTAATTCTGTAAATGAACTAAAGATGACTTATCTTTCCAGGGCTGCCCGCACTTACACTGGTTGCAAATCATAATGTATCAGTTGTCAGTGAGAAGTAAGACTGTTATATAGAATGTGACTTACTGGGATAAGCACCAAGGATGTGTTCTTGCCGTGTTTTCTCTTGCTTCTGCAATACTGTACACTCATCATTTTCCCCCTTGCTCCTCTTGTACCTAATCATAAAACATTAGAGTTGTTCAGAATGTCTTTTCCCCCTTAAGTCTTTTTTCTGTTCTGTACTTATTCTCTTGATAAGCCAACTCTCTTGGCTTCAGTTATTATATGCCAGTTGCCCCAAGTTTATATCTCTCACCCAAACTGTTACCTTTTAGAATAAGACCTACCTATTTGACATCTCCACTTGAATGTCTCATTGTAACCTCAAACTTAATGTGTACAAACTAAACAAGTTTCTTCTCCAGTGTTCCCAGTTTCAATAAATGGCTCCTATCAGTGGCTATTCAGTGGCTTCTAAGACAAACCTATGAGTCATTCTAGACCCTTTTCTTATTAGTCTGCAAGCTTCAATCACCACACCCAAATGATCTACCTCTTAATTTCCTTTTAAAAGAACTTTTGATTATGAAAATTTCCAAATATTTAAAAGGACAAAATAAATCTTGGGGCGATGGAAATGTTCACTATCTTGATTATGGTGGTGGTTTCATGGTTATATACATATAAAAATGTTTATCAAATTCTATTTTTCTAAATGTACAGTTTATTGTATGTCAGTTGTACCTCAATAAAGATCTTTAAAAAGAGGAAAGAGTTAGGAAATCACCACTGAGTAACCCCTGATGAAGTGATTCAGGCATCAATCACCAATGAATGCTAAAGCAATTGGAGGATATTGGAGAACTTTCTATCAGGACATAACCACCTAAATACTCCAGTCAACCTTGGATTATGTTGATTTACATGACTTGATATGATGTAACATGAAGTATAAAACAACACCAATGCAGGATCCTTGCAGAAAAACAAATTTAACCTGAGTCAAATCAAGCCTTCAGAATTAACTTCCAGTCTACAGGCAAAACAAGAAGTAGACCAGGCTTAGTGACACCAGAGAGAATGAATCATTCTGCGTGCTGGGGATGTTCATTGCTTCTAGACCCTCAGTATTTCTAGGCTTTTTCATTAGGGCTATGAAATTAGTGTTTTTTAACAGAGAAGGGGAAAGTATGAGTTCCTAACAGTGTAACAAATTCTCATTTAAGATTTTTTTTTTTTGAAGATTTCAACTTCTTTGACTTTAAACTTTCTGTTTCATTTCCTGTTTGTGAATTTCTGTTACTGCTTGAGTTCAAACCCTGGTGTCCTCTTCCCTAGATTATGTCAGTCTCCTAGCCAGTCTCCTTAAATCTACTCATTTCTCTCTCCAAACCACTCTCCACAGAGAATAATGATCTTTTTTTTTAATACTATAATTTTTTATTTCATCTACAGTCTATATATGGTATTATAAGATATGAACTTAGAAAATGGAACTAATTGCAGTTGAGGTATAAGCTGAGAATGTGTGTGTTAGTTGCTCAGTTGTGTCTGACTCTGTAACCCCATGAACTGTAGCCTACCAGGCTCCTTTGCCCATGGAAGTCTCCAGGCCAAGAATACTGGAGTGGGTAGCCATTCTCTTCTCCAGGGTATCTTCCCGACCCAGGAATCAAACCCAGGTCTCTTGCATTACATGCAGATTTTTTACCATCTGAGTCACCAGGAGAGCATAGTATAACATGTCTCAATAAATTTAAATCAAAATGTTTAAATGATCAGCTAGATAAGCCTTACTTTATGCTAAACCCGTGTAAAAATATTTTTTCTTTCATCTGAGGTAGAGAATAATTTTATTTTTCATTCAATGCAGTCTTGGCAATTTTAATTATAAAATGGTACATCATTGGCAAATTTAAAATTTTTTACTATATTGATCATAACTTTAAATTTTTTCACCGTAGTTGCAGAAAGGTATTTCATTTGCTGTTTTCACAGACTACTGCTGCTGCTGCTAAGTCGCTTCAGTCGTGTCCAACTCTGTGCGACCCCATAGACAGCAGCCCACCAGGCTCCCCCGTCCCTGGGATTCTCCAGGCAAGAACACTGGAGCGGGTTGCCATTTCCTTCCCCAATGCGTGAAAGTGAAGTCGCTCAGTCATGTCCGACTCTCAGCGACCCCATGGACTGCAGCCTACCAGGCTCCTCCGTCCATGGGATTTTCCAGGCAAGAGTACTGGAGTGGGGTGCCATTGCCTTCTCACAGACTAGGAGTTCAGAATTACCTTAACTAAAAGACTTCTTTGCTAGAATTATCAGGATAAATGCTTCTAAATAGATTAAAGTGTATTTTATTGCTCCCAGTCTTAAAAGCCAATTATTTTAGTTCTTATACTAGAAGTATTCTGTTTCCTTTATATTCAGAGTACCTACAGTTTAGAAAAATATTAATAAATTTATTTTAAATTAACTTTTGATACATCGTTTCTACTTTTATTTTGTAATTGAACACTTTCTAACTCCAAAACCTAACACTACCTAATACATGTAATTCTATGACTCTCAACTGTATTTAGCAGTTTAGAATCTAACATATTAACTCCAAATAGAGTGGGATGGAACAGAACAAAGATGGCTGTCCTGATAACCCAGATGCAATATAAAGTAGTTCTTCTCTTCTAATAATAGAAATACGTATTACTGGGGGGGGGGGGCAGTTTTAAGCTTTAATATTTAAGCTGTTCAGTTCCACAGTATATAATACAGCAGTTATGTCCTTTATTACTGACAGCATCATAAAACTAATTAATAGTTTCAAACAGAAAAAACTGCTACAAGTACAACTTTTTCTTTAATTTTCTTGAATTCCGTAGCATGTAGAATAAGTGGATTAAGAACAGAGAAAAAAAAAATTTAATTGCAATTTCTTCTTTTAAATAATCAACACATAAGCCCAGTAAATCAGAAGAAATGTTAGGAGCTGATCCAAAAATTTGAGTAACAGCTTTGCCATTTTAGAGAAATGCATTGAATACCCTCTAGTGAATTTATTCTTATAGTTTCCTTCCAAGTAAAGCCAAGTATAAAGGGCAGGGGCATGGGTTGGGAAGAGTGGACTGTTGTGAATTTTAATATTTGTGAAACCTTTTAATTGTATTTTTACATTCAGTTCAGTCACTCAGTCATATCCGACTCTGTGTGACCCCATGGACCGCAGCACGCCAGGCCTCCTTGTCCATCACCAACTCCTGAAGTTTACCCAAAAATGTCCATTGAGTCGGTGATGCCATCCAACCATCTCATCCTCTGTCGTCCTCTTCTCCTCCCTTCTTCAATCTTTTCCGCATCAGGGTCTTTACAAATGAGTCAGCTCTTTGCATCAGGTAAACAAAGTATTGGAGTTTCAGTTTCAACATCAGTCCTTCCAATGAACACTCAGGACTGATTTCCTTAAGGATGGACTGGTTGAAAAAAAAAAAGGATGGACTGGTTGGATCTCCTTGCAGTCCAAGGGACTCTCAAGAGTCTTCTCCAACACCACAGTTCAAAAGCATCAATTCTTCGGCACTCAACTTTCTTTATAGTCCAACTCTCACATCCATACGTGACTACTGGAAAAACCATAGCTTTGACTAGACGGACCTTTGTTGTTAAAGTAATGTCTCTGCTTTTTAATATGCTGTCTAGGTTGGTCATAGCTTTTCTTCCAAGGAGCAAGCATCTTTTAATTTCATGGCTGCAGCCACCATCTGCAAGGATTTTGGAGCCCCCAAAATCCTCACTGTTTCCACTGTTTCCCCATTTATTTCCCATGAAGTGATGGAATGCTATGATCTTAGTTTTTTGAATGTTGAGTTTAAAGCCAACTTTTTCACTCTTCTTTCACTGTCATGAAGAGGCTCTTTAGTTCTTCACTTTCTGCCATAAGGGTGGTGTCATCTGCATATCTGAGGTTATTGATATTTCTCCCAGCAATCTTGATTCTAGCTTGTGCTTCACCCAGCCCAGAATTTTGCATGATGTACTCTGCACATAAGTTAAATAAGCGGGGTGACAATATAAAGCCTTGATGTACTCCTTTCCCTATTTGGAACCAGTCTGTTGTTCCATGTCCAGTTCTAACTGTTGCTTCCTGACCTGCATACAGGTTTCTCAAGAGGCAGGTCAGGGGGTCTGTTATTTCTATCACTTTAAGAATTTTCCACAGTTTGTTGTGATCCACACAGTCAAAGGCTTTGGCATAGTCAATAAAGCAGAAGTAGATGTTTTTCTGGAACTCTCTTGCTTTTTTGATGATCCAATGGATGTTAGCAATTTAATCTCTGGTTCCTCTGCCTTTCCTAAATCCAGCTTGAACCTGCTGAACACCATTCGTGTACTGTTGAAGCCTGGCTTGCAGAATTTTAAGCATTACGTTGTTAGCGTGTGAGATGAGTACAGTTGTGCAGTAGTTTGAGCATTCTTTGGCATTGCCTTTCTTTGGGATTGGAATGAGAACTGACCAGTCCTGTGGCCACTGCTGAGTTTTCCAAATTTGCTGGCATTTTGAGTGCAGCACTTTCACGGCATCATCTTTTAGGATTTGAAATAGCTCAGCTGGAATTCCATCACCTCCACTGGCTTTGTTCCTAGTAATGCTTGCTAAGGCCCACTTGACAAACACATTTGTTTACGAATGTATTCCAATATCACATGGCAAAGTTCAACAATGCAAAAACTGCAATTACTTTTGCACCAACCTGATAAATGGAAATCAATTTTTAAGTGCCCACTAAAGTAGTGAGGGGTGTGCTCATAATTATTTAGCAACAGCTCCCAGAAGAAAGGACTCAGATTTCATGGAACCCCGATTTTTGCAGTGAAATGGAATAAAGACCCCCCACCGTGGCTGACATCAAACCACCAAAGTGGTGCTGTCAGGGGTGCACTCCACTGATGCTAGCTGGCTCTACAGAGACAGCCCTGGCCCACGAGGGTGCGAGGCGGGGTGTGCAACCATGCCTGCTTTCCAAGCTCCTTCTGAGCAAGTATCAATCGTTCACTTGTGTACAACTCTTTACGACCCCATGGACTGTATAGCCCACCAGACTCCTCTGTCCATGGAATTCTCCAAGCAAAAATACTGGAGTGAGTTGCCATTGTCTTCTCCAAGGGATACTCCCAATCCAGGGATAGAACTCCAATCTCCTGCATTCCAGGCAGATTCCTTACTGCCTGAGCCACCTGTCTACATTATTCAGTGGCCTTTTTGCATTTCCTTAAACTGTCCCAGCCCCTTTTTCCTCAAGATCTTCCCTATAACGGTTTCCTACTGCATCCTTCCTTCTGTGGGGACCATGCCTCAGCCTTTAGATCTAGGTCTTCTGTTCCACTCCACACCGTGGAAGGAACTCAGATCATGATATAAAATGCAGTTCTTAAAAAAAACTTCAAAACCACTACCCTAGACAAAACTAAAATAGGCAGTGCCATCCAGACTCTGATTTTATAGAGTTTAGATTAACAGTCCTGGGGCTTCCCTGGTGGCTCAGCTGGTAAGGAATCCACCTGCAATGCAGGAGACCTGGATTTGATCCCTAGGTTGGGAGGATCCCCTGGAGAAAGGAATGGCTACTCACTCTAGTATTCTGGCCTGGAGAATTCCATGGACTATATAGTCCATGGAGTCGCAGGGAGTCGGACAGGACTGAGTGACTTTCACTTTCATTTTAACAGTCCTGACCCCTCCCTGCCTTTACCACATGGCCTATACTGCTGTAATTTATATTCTGTTCAGTTCAGTTCAGTCGCTCAGTCGTGTCTGACTCTTCGCAAACCCATGAATCACAGCACGCCAGGCCTCCCTGTCCATCACCAACTCCCGGAGTTTACCCAAACTCATGTCCATCAAGTCGGTGATGCCATCCAGCCATCTTATCCTCTGTCGTCCCCTTCTCCTCCTGCCCTCAATCCCTCCCAGCATCAGGGTCTTTCCCAATGAGTCAACTCTTCGCATGAGGTGGCCAAAGTATTGGAGTTTCAGCTTCAGCATCAGTCCTTCCAATGAACACCCAGGACTGATCTCCTTTAGGATGGATTGGTTGGATCTCCTTGCAGTCCAAGGGACTCCCAAGAGTCTTCTCCAACACCACAGTTCAAAAGCATCAATTCTTTGGCACTCAGCTTTCTTCACAGTCCATCTGTCACATCCATACATGACAACTGGAAAAACCATAGCCTTGACTAGACGGACCTTTGTTGGCAAAGTAATGTCTCTGCTTTTTAATATGCTATCTAGGTTGGTCATAACTTTCCTTTCAAGGAGTAAGCGTCTTTTAGTTTCATGGCTGCAATCACCATCTGCAGTGATTTTGGAGTCCCCAAAAATAAAGTCTGATACTGTTTCCATTGTTTCCCCATCTATTTGCCATGAAGTGATGGGACCAGATGCCATGATCTTAGTTTTCTGAATGTTGAGCTTTAAGCCAACTTTTTCACTCTCCTCTTTCACTTTCATCAAGAGGCTTTTTAGTTCCTCTTCACTTTCTGCCATAAGGGTGGTGTCATCTGCATATCTGAGGTTATTGATATTTCTCCCAGCAATCTTGATTCCAGCTTGTGCTTCTTCCAGCCCAGTGTTTCTCGTTATAGTAGTTACTAAAGAAGAAGTGGTACATATACACAATGGAATATTACTCAGCTATAAAAAGGAACACATTTGAGTCAGTTCTAATGAGATGGATGAACCTAGAGCCTATTATACAGAGTGAAGTAAGTCAGAAAGAGAAAGATAAATATCATATTCTAATGCATATATATGGAATCTAGAAAAATCATACTGAAGAATTTATTTACAGGGCAGCAATGGAGAAACAGACATAGAGAATAGACTCATGGACATAAGGAGAGGGGAGGAGAGGGTGAGATGTATGGAGACTTACGTGGAAACTTACATTACCATAGGCAAAACAGATAGCCAATGGGAATTTGCTCAGGAAACTCAAACAGGGGCTCCATCAACCTAGACAGGTGGCATGGGGAGATTCAAAAGGGAGGGATTTATGTATTCCTATGGCTGATTCATGTTGAGGTTTGACAGAAAACAACAAAATTCTGTAAAGCAATTATCCTTCAATTAAACAATAATTTTAAAAAATAGTTACTTTCTAGTCCTTTCTGGAAGCCTGTGAACCTGCCTTCTAGGTGAGTGTGCACGTGTCTGCTCTAATTCACATTTTACTTTCACTCCAGAGGACTGTTTTATCCTTACGTGACACAATACCTTTGTGCTCCACCCCAGCTGTACAAGTTGTATTTCATTTGTTTCCAGCACTGCTACTGTCATGTAACTTTCTAAAATATTTTATTGGAGTGTAGCTGCTTCACAGAGTTGTGTTAATTTCTACTGTACAATAAAGTGAATCAGCAGTCCAGATATACATATCCCCTCTTTTTGGATTTCCTTTCCATTTTGGTCACCACAGAGCATGGAGTAGAATTCCTTGTGCTATACAGTAGGTTATCCAGGGCCATATACTTATTATTTATTTTATTTTACTTATTTATTTGACTGCATCCAGTCTTAGTTGTGGCACATGGCTTGCCCTGAGACATGTGGAATCTTCCCCGACCAGGAAACCCTTGCAAGGTGGATTCTTAACCTCTGAACCATCAGCGAAGTCCCCTATACTTGTCTTCCTTTCTCTCCCCTTTCCCCCCTCACTCCCTCTCCCTCTTTGTCTTTCTTTTTTTTCTTTCCCTTCATTAGTACATTGGTACTTGAATCAGAATAAAGAACTTGTTTTTGTATCTTCTTTGATTTGAAACTTTGTATCAGGGATTTATTGAATATGTATTTTCTATATCTAATGATGTTGTATCCTCTCTTTAGTGACAGTAGAACAGTTAAAACTTTTACTGAGAATCTAAAATTAATTCCTATTCCCTAAACCTTCATAGTTCATAAATTGAAGTCACTCAGTCATGTCCAACTCTTTGTGACCCCATGGACAGTAGCCTACCAGGCTCTTCCGTCCATGGGATTTTTCAGGCAAGAAAACTGGAGTGGGTTGCCATCTCCTTCTCCAGGAGATCTTCCCTGACCCCAGGATTGAACCCGGATCTCCTGCATTGTAGGCAGATGCTTTACCATCTGAGCTACCAGGGAAGTCATAGTTCATAGCATGTGTAATTCCCTAAATCCATCTATAAATGCTTTATTAAGCAAGTTGTTAATGTTATATAGCAAAAATGTCACTAACATTCAAAACTGTGCTCTAAAATATGTGTAGACTTTCTAAACTGCTGATGACTTCTCTCTCGTTACTCTGCTCATTTATTTGTAATACTGCAGAGTCATAAATTTGCCTCTTTCACTTTCACTTCCTTCCATTTTTTTTTGGTATGATCATCTTGATTTACTATTATTAGCAAGACTAGATCATTATCATTACTGGGTACTAAGACAGTTCCAGGGACACACTACCTATTCTATAAAATGTTACCTCACTTTTATTTTCTTCTAGTGTAGTCTAACATTATCCATTTAAAATACTTTCACCAGGAGCTAAAGCAAAGCTATGACCCTAGGGACCTAGAACAAGTAAAGAAAACATTTCTCTAATTCTATTACCTTTGGTGACTAAAGGATAAAACACAATGGCCCCTGGAGAAGGAAATGGTAACCCACTCCAGTATTCCTGCCTGGAAAATTCCATGGACAGAGGAGCCTGGCGGGCTACAGTCCATGAGGTCACAAAGAGTCAGAGAGGACTGAGCGACTGAGCACTTAGGCAAACTTTAGGAGGACAAAGAACTTTAGGAGGGTATATCCTCTGCTGAGGGCTTCCCTTATGGTTCAGCTGGTAAAGAGCCCATCTGCAATGCAGAAGACCTGGGTTTGATCCCTGGGGTGGGAAAATCCCCTGGAGAAGGGAAAGGCTACCCACTCCAGTATTCTGGCCTGGAGAATTACGTGGACTGTTTAGTCCACAGTGTCCCAAAGAGTCCGACACAACTGAGTGACTTTCACTTTCACTTTCACTATCCTCTGCTGATGTGCTCAGAGCTTAGAATAATGCCTTGCACATGTGGAATACTCAATAAAGGATGGTTCAATCAATGAATTTGTGGACAAGCAGAGACAGCTGTGCCTAAGTGGCATTGAATGCCCACAAATATGTATAGATATTCATTAACTGTGATTGTTTCAGCAAATATTCATGCATACAGGTGAATTGGTTTCTGGTGGTTTTTTTTTTTTTTTCCTTTTAGAACTGTTTTAGATTTTTAGTTTGGAATTTTCCAAGACAAAACTCAAGTGGCATTTGAACTTAGAATCACAGTTCGTTCGTACATATTTCAGATAACCATTGTTTCTATGACTAAAAAGTTGTTTTTTGTTTTTTAATAACCTACTCAATTTTTTCTATTTATTTTCTTGTATTTTTACAATGTTGTGTTAGTTTCTGCCATACAACAACGTAAATCAGCCATAATTATACATATGCCCCTCCTTCTCTAGCCTCCCTCCCCTTCCCCATCCCATCCCTTCAGATCATCACAGTGCCAGACTGGTTTCCCTGTGCTACACGGCAACTTCTCATCGCTATCCCTCTGACATCTGATAGCGTATACATGTTGATGCTACTTTCTCCATTTGTCCCACTCTCTCTCTCCACCACTGTGTCCACAAGTCCATTTTCTATATCTGGACCTAATTAAAGTTAAAAGCTTTTGCACAGCAAAGGAAACAATCAGTTCAGTTCAGTTGCTCAGTCATGTCCGACTCTTTGCAACCCCATGGACTGCAGCATGCCAGGCTTCCCTGTCCATCACCAACTCCCAGAGCTTGCTCAAACTCAAGGCCATCAAGTCGATGATGCCATCCAACCATCTTATCCTCTGTCGTCCCCTCCTCCTCCTGCCTTCAATCTTTCCCAGCACTAGGATCTTTTCCTGAAGGAAACAATAAACAAGATTAAAAGACAACCCTCAGGATGGGAGAAATATTTGCAAATGAAACAACTGACAAAAGATTAATCTCCAGAATATATAAGCAGCTCATATAGCTCAATATTAGGAAAACAAACAGCTCAGTCAAAAAATGGGCAGCAGACCTAAACAGACATTTCTCTAAAGAAGACACACAGACGGCCAAAAACACATGGTGCTTATTGTGCTACACCATAAATGATGCACCACATCACTAATTATCGGGCTTCCCTGGTGGATCAGACAGAAAAGAATCTGTGTGCAATGCAGGAGACCCAGGTTCAATCCCTGGGTTGGGAAGATCCCCTAGAGAAAGGAATGGTAACGCACTGCAGTATTCTTGCCTGGAAAATCCCTTGGACAGAGGAGCCTAGTGGGCTACACTCCATGGGATTGCAAAGAGAGAAATGCAAATCAAAACTACAATGAGGTATCACCTCACACCAGTCAGAATGAGTGAGTGAGTGAAAGTCACTCAGTTGTGTCCAACTCTTTGCGACCCCGTGGACTATACAGTCCATGGAATTCTCCAGGCCAGAATACTGGAGTGGGTAGCCTTTCCCTTCTCCAGGGCATCTTCCCAACCCAGGAATCAAACCCAGGTCTCCCACATTGCAGGCGGATTCTTTACCAGCTGAGCCACAAGAGAAGCCCAAGAATATGGGAGTGGGTAGCCTATCCCTTCCCCAGGGGATCGTCCCAACCCAGGAATCGAAGCAGGGTCTCCTGAATTGCAGGCGTGTTTTTTTACCAACTGAGCTATCAGGGAAGCCCCCAGTCAGAATGGCCATCATCAAAAAACTTTACAAACAATAAATGCTGGAGGAGATGTGGAGAAAAGGGAATCCCCCTCTACTGTTGGTGTGAATGTAAACTGATACAGCCATTATGGAAAACAGTTTGGACATTCCTTTAAAAAATGGGAATAAATCTATTTATTCCCAGCAACCCCACCACTCAGCATATACCCCGAGAAAACCATAATTGAAAAAGACACATGTACCCCAGTGTTCATAGCAACACTGTTTATAATAACAAGGATGTGGAAGCAACCTAAATGTCCATTGCCAGATGAATGGATAAAGAAGATGTGGTGCATATATACAATGAAATATTACTCAGCCGTAAAAAAGAATGAATTTGTGTCAGTTCTAGTGAGGTGGATGAACCTAGAGACTTTTACACAGAGTGAATTAAGTCAGAAAGAGAAAAACAAATATATTAATGTATATATATGGAATCTAGAAAAATGATTTTGATGAATCTGTTTTTGTTTTTAAATAATAATTATTTATTTTTGCTTTCTAGAATCAGGAGTATATGGTTTTGGCAGATTTATACAGTTATTGATACGATTTTCTTTGGCTTCATAGTTTTGAATTTATTTTTTAAATACTTGGATTTTACAACTTACTCAATATATAGATACATAATTCCTTAAATTCCTATTTTGAGGTTTAGGGATTAGCCCCATCTCACACATACAACCCCACCACACACCTGTCGTTCTACTTTCCATTTGCTTTATTTTCTTTAGTGTAATATCTGAAATTCTTATTTTCTTGTTTGTTCATTGCCTGTCCCTTCTAAATAGAGTATATTCCAAGAAAGCAGACAATCTTGTCTGACACTACTGTGTCCCCAGCACCTAGCACAGTGCCTGGCACAGAAAAATTGCCCCTCAAAATTTTGTTGAATGATAGGAAGAAAGGAAGGAAAAAAGAAATGATACTTGCCTCCTGATTTTTTTTTTTTTTTTATATTCAGTGTTTGCTGGAAATTGTCTTAGTCCACTTGGGCTACTAATAACAAATGCCACCCCACTCCAGTATTCTTGCCTGGAAAATTCCATGGACAGAGGAGCCTGGTGGGCTATAGCGTCCATGGGGCCACAAAGAGTCAGACACTACTGAGTGCCTGAGCAGATCAGAGAGAGCAAAATACAGACTGAAAGGTTTATAAACACCTGGGATGTATTTCTCAATTCTGGAGGCTATGAAGTCCTAGATCAAGGTGCCAGTAGATTGATGTCTGATGAGAGCCACTTTCTGTTCATGTGTCTTACTGCTCTGAGCTTACTCCTGCTCACCTGGCAGGAGGGACTTGGGAGCTCTGGGGGTCTCTTTTATAAAGGCACTAATTCCTTTAATGAGAGCCCACCCTCATGACCAAATCACCTCCCAAGGACCCCCCACCTCCAAATACCAGCACATTAGGGAAATCATTTCAACAAATCAATGTGGGTGTATACAAGCATTCAGTGTAGAGCAGGGAAAAAATAAAACTAATTCGATAACACTTTCTCCCACGTTACCCAGAAAACAAGGTCATTTTCCATCTCTGGATCTTAGGATCTTTTTTCCTCTCTTCTTAACAAAAGAGATGTTTCTCCTTCCCATGGTTAACACCATTATACTTGTATTCCTCACCATCCATGGGCGAGCCATGATCCAAGAAGAGTAAGGAGCAAGAAATGCAGAGGGCCCAAGACAAATACTAACATTTGAGTAAAAGACAAAGTTAAAAAATGAAACGGAGAGTGTCCTTCACTCTCATTTACCTCTACAATCTAGTTTCTTCCCCGAACCACCAAATTGAAACCACCGGCCGTAAAGGCACTACTACAACTCCTGTTGTTGAATTTCTAAGTCTGTGTCTCTCACCACGTCTTGCCTAAATGTCTTTCTCTCTCTAACCCCTTGGATAAAGTCAAACCTCAGTATTCAAGTGTGAGCCCCATTTTTGTCTTGTTTTCCTCCACCCTCCTTTGGTCAGGAAATAAATGTATCTGCCGTCACCTCCGTCCCACCCATATTCCATGTTTTCCATGAGGAAGCATTTTCTCAAACGTTCCTGCCTCTTTGCTTCACCTCCTGACTATCTGACCTGTAGATTTTGTTTAAGGAAGTGTGCTTGTATAGTTTTTGTCAACTTTTTCTTTTTTCCTATGGAGGAACCATCTTTTCTATCCCGGGGACAGTTACCTGCCTTTCTTGTTCTAAGTCATAATCATCACCTTGTGACTAAGAGGTTTTGTCTAAGGCACAGCAGGGGTGGAGGGGGGGAGAAGATTAAGGCTCCTTTGGCCTTCACATTCAACTGTGTCCTCCAACATAACATTCATTAAAAAACTGCAATGCAACACTGAGTTGTGCCCAACTCTTTGTGACCCCATGGACTTTGGCTTCAACAGGCTCCTCTGTCCATGGGATTTTCCCAGCAAGAATACTGGAGTGGGTTGCCATTTATAATCTCTATCCACTGCTTTTGCCTTCCTAATCTAGACCCTGCCTGGCAAGAAAGATGCTATTTATTGAATTCCTCAAGTCTCCACACAGTAAAGATTTTTTTTTTTTAATGAGGTTTGTATACTCATCTTGAATATGTATAAAAGGTCTCTTTTACCCTTTCCCTGAGATACCTTTCTGGTATCCAAATACACAGAACTTGTTCCTCTCAAAAGAGTGAAGACTAATCTATTTGAACATTTATTTTTTCATCACTTTGGAAATAAAGGTGTCAGTAGCTCTAGTAGTTAATACAACTGTATTTGTTTTTAAGTCCCAAATGATGAAAAATGTCTTTCTGAGTGAGTGAAAGGAAGGAATCGACTATTCTCATCTGTTCTTACAAATCTTCCTGTGCACCCCTTATAATCCCCGGACTTTTTTCTTTTTTTGGACTCTTTTCTACTTTCAGTCTTGTGTTACCAATCCTCTACAGAATATTTCCTCTTAGATTTGAAGTTTTTCCAATGTCCTACATACTTTTTAGTCCTTTGAAACTTTTTATTTTGACATAATTGCAGGCTTACAGAGAAGTTGCAAGAATATTGCGAATAATTTGATCTTTTACCCCAATTATTCAAATGTTAACATTTTATCACATTTGCTTTGTCCTTTTCTCTAGGCTCTTGATTTTTTTGTTGCTGTTCTGGGCCTCACAAGAGTACTTTGAAGATATGATTTCTCTTTACTGCCAAATGTTTCAGTGAGCATTTCCTAAGAACAAGGACATTCTTTTACATAAGCAGAGGACAATGATCAAAATCAGAAAATTAACATTGATACAGTACTGTTGTCTAATCTAAAGACCTTATTCAGATTTCACCAATTGTCATAAGAGTGCCTTTTATGCCAAGGAAAATCTCCAATCATTCATTGCATTAAATTGCTGTATCTCCTAAATCCTCTCTAATCTAGAATAGTTCCTCAATCTTTCTTTATCTTTTAAGACGGACATTTTTGAAGTGTACATGTCAGTAATTTTGTTGAATGTCCATCAATTAAATTTTCGTTTGACCCCATTCATCCACATTACTTCGCTCACGGAACAACAATGAATAAAAGCAATCCATTTTCTACATCCCTATTCTAGTTTCATATTTCATCACCTCTCATTGGATATGTGATCACTTATCCTCTCTCAGTTCCTCATCCTTAAAATTGGAATAATTACACCTACCTAATGAGTTGAGAGGCTTAAAGGAAGTGATATATTTAAAAGGAATTTACCCTCCAAACTCATCAAGCTGTATACATTACATATACACAGCTTTTTGTATGTTAATCATATCTCAATAAAGTTTTGTTTTGCTGTTTTTAAAAAGAATTTACCCAATGCATGTCACAAAGGCCATTTGCTTTTCATGTAATTTGGTTTCTCAACTCTCTGCCATTTTGCTACCCTTACATAAATGCATTCTAGTTTCCCCATGTGTCTCTTAAAAGGCAATTCTTGAACTACTTACAGCTCACCAAAATAATTGTCAGTCTCATCAGACTATTAATATTGAACCTATAGTCAGTTAAAACACCTAAAGCTTTTTCTGCATGATTTCTTTTGCCATTTGTATCATGACTACAACTAGTACCAGCAACAGTACTTGACAGGATCTGCACAGAACATCTCTTTGGATGGCCCTTTATACTATGTACTTCTCCCAGTTCCATGCGGTAGTTATTATCTGCATTTTTGAGATGAGGAAGCAGATTCTGAGCAGTTAAGTCACAAGACTTTTATAAGTGAGAGAGGTAGAATTTAGTCCCAAGTGTTTCTGAACATAAGTCTTTATTTCTCTATTAGGTATCGCCTTTTTAATTTCTGCTCATCCTTCTGGTTTATTGGGACACTTAAGCGTCCTGATTTTGCCATCCAATGGAATAGTGTTTTTCCCCCAGTGTGCATCTTGTATGGCTCTCATGTCTCCCTCCAGAGCATTGATGAAAATGTTATTCGAGACCCCTCTGATACATGGTAAACATTTTCTTCTATGTTGAAATCAATCACTTTCTGGGAACAGTTTTTTCAAATCTCTGTAAATAAATCTTACTAGATGGTGGGCTGATTCACCTATAAACCTCTTATCCACAAGAACTACTTAAGATTTTTTTCCCATGCCTATGGCATGCCCCCTGGCTACAAATCTAATTGCACCACTGGGGGAAAATATTTGTCTTAGTTTAGCCGGAATTGTTTGTATTGGAATAATATTGGTCTTAGTGATTATTCCTTTACTTCTTACAAATCTTTTATTTAATAATCTCTTCCAGAGTTTTTGGTAGGGGTGAATTCAAATAATGATGGTTTCCAAAATTCTGGTTCCTTTCTAACAATGTTCCCTGGGTTGCTCTGTGACCTAAAAAAGGTCACTCTTTTGACCTAGACATTTCTGAACGAATGAGAAAATTAAATTCACCACTTATTAAACTCACTACACTAATTATGTTTTTTTACTTTGGCCACAACTTACCCAGGAAATATCCTCTCTTGTTTCACAGATGAGAATGCTGAGAGTTGGAGAAATGTTAAAACTTATCTAAAGTCACTGAAGTTGAAAGCGATGGAGCTGTTAGATATATTGACTCAAAAAAATAAAAATAAAAAGTGGCACATTTTTGCAAACTCTTTATGCTGTAAATCATGTCAGGACATTCTGCTGCCGTTAATTGTTCTATAGTACGAAATGATATAGACCAAAAATTAGATTTACTTGAGCATCTATATGTTCCCTACCCAACCAAATCAGTAATGTATCAGAAAGCAACAATTCTCAAAGTGTTTTCAAAGGAGCAATCCAGTAGCCTCAGGCTAATGCAGTTCTTCTGTTACTGTCAAATGTTGGACATAAGTTTCATGTTAATGATATTCTCTTTGAGATCCAAAGGCTTCTGAGGAGCCCTTTAGAAAAGAAACCCATTTAACATTCCTGAACCACAGGGCTGGTTTCCTGAAGCACTTTTGACAGAAGCTGCTGTAGGTGTTAACGTAGTATTTCTTTTCTTTTTTACTCCTTGGGACTCCAAGGATGTTTCTCCAGAGATACAATGAGGTTTAAAAACATTTTTATTTACATGAACATACCTCTTACTTGGCCAATGCGCCCTCCTGTCCTAAGGTTGAACTTGGTCTCCACCAACCTTCTAGTTTAGAGTTGGTGCTGTTATTTTATATATATATATATACATGGGCTTCCCTGGTGGTTTGGATGGTTATAGAATCTGCCTGCAATGCAGGAAACCTGGGTTCAGTCCCTAAATTGGGAAGATCTCCTAGAGAAGGGAATGACTACTCTCTCGTATTCTTGCCTGGAAAATTCCATGGGCAGAGGAGCCTGGTGGGCTACAGTCTATGGGGTAATAAAGAGTTGGACATGACTGAGCAACTAATATATATATGTATATATATTTTGGGCTGTGCCCACTTGGCTTGCAAGATCTTAGTTCCCCAACCAGGGATTGAACCTAAGCCACCACAGTGCAAGTGCCAAGTCCTAACCACTAGGCCGCCAGGGAATTCCCAGCTGTTATCCTGATTTTACATTTGCAGAAAAAGGTCCAGAGTTTCTAGGAAATTTGCTCAGGCCTGACAGCAAGAGAAGGCCCAAACCGAGACCCAGATTCAGATTTATATCAAATCCAATTCAGGGCTCTTTCGCTTGCTTCACGTCTTTGTTTTTCTGCCTTTGATCATTTTAAAAGCTCGTTGACATTTCCAAAAACAAACAACTTTGGAAAATGGACAAAGTTATATTAAAAATGGATGATGAACTTTACAACTGTTTAAATACTAAAAGTCATATTTGGAATTTTTTTCCCTTTTGAACAGATCTTCCTCCATCAGCATTAGCCGGTCGAGGTTGGGGATGGAAATGGGAGACCTCACTAAGTCTGAGTCCTGTGGGAAAACGAAGGGATCCTGAAAACAGCAAATTAGCCCACAGCTATACCTGTTTACATAGTCAAAGTATGTTTGTCCTGTTTGAAGATACTTCAAAAATAACAATTGTAAAAGAGATTACTGCTTTGATCAGAGAATCTGAATCTCCTTTGTTTGACCATGAATAATTGGTCTTTGTAATGTTAATACTTCTTTTAAGGAATATCAGATCTGTAAATTCACCTTAATTACAGGCAAGCTGAGTTGTAGAGGGAATTCGCAACAGCATTTCATTGAAGGTCTTTTCTAGTTCCCCTTCAAATCTAATTACAGCAGAAAGATTATTTTTACGCCAAGCACCAGAAAGCTATAATTATTCGTATTTTCATTCACATTCACATAGGTCAAAAGCATTATCTTATTGAAGAATAAGATTGAAATCTTAAAAATGTCCTTGTTTTTCCACAAAGCGCAGAAGGAGGTAGAACCTTAACTGAGTTGTTCTTGCTAACCTGTTAACCTTCATCCAGCCGGCAGCTCAGAAGTCTATTTTCCCCAGACTTTACACTTGGGGAAACAGCACTCTGGAATCCACAACCTAAACAATGACTAATACTAAATCTTGTTTAAAAATTTGAAACCAACTAAACAATTCAGTTGGAGGATATGAGTACAGTAGGGAGACAAGAAGAAGAAAAAAAAAATTTTAAGCCTCCCTATTATAATTTTGTGGTATTCAGCTTAGTTATTTTTGTTGTAAGAACACAGATGTCAATACAGAAAGTTAGATGTTGCTGAAGATGTGAGGAAATAGGGTTGCTAAACTGTAGACTGGGTGATTTAGTTAGATATGGGGAAGAATGTCTCAACAGCAGGGTGAAATCTCCTTTTGTGGAGGTAGCTTGAAAGTTGCATATTTTGTGAAATGGTGTGGGGCAAAGCTTGTGAGCCAAGTGGGCCTGCTTGAAGATGGGGAAGCTTTCCATTGATTGTATTTGTTATCTCACATTCTATTCAATCCCCAAACAGGATTTTCTCCTCTGGCCAGAAGGCTAATGACCATTACACTTAGCACCCATCAGATTGCCACCTTCCAACCTGAGAGCATTTTTGGTAGTCTTGTGCTAACATTTAAACTTATCATTATAAAAACTATGAAGAGAGCCCATCACACCTGTACTGGAGGGGAAAAATCTCTGAAGTTTAAACCACAATTAACATATTCCCAGTCGTTTTGGGTGTGGGTTTTTGGGTTTTTTTTTTTTTTCTTAATTATGGCAGCAATTAGCTTTGCAGCATGGCATTCATTCCAAACAGCAGGGGTGGAGAACAATAATCTTGTTTACCTGAAGCTGGAGAGAGTGTACCTAGCTTTGTTCCCTCCACAGCCTAATCTAAACTCTTCCAGAGGTGCCATTCCGCACAATAGAGTGTGACTGCCCCCCACCACCCACCAAAGATCCCCCCTCCCCTAGTTAATTCATTTGTCGCTGAAAACCTCCACAAGGTCAAGGAAAAACAGGTCCCAGGCTGTTTCAAACTTTTACTTCCATTAATTTCAAAGACAGAATCCTCAGATATGGGAATACCTTTTTTTTAATTTTTAAATTGTTTAAATCTGTCTAAATTATCCCAGGGACAACAATGGAGCTCCTGTAGACTGTTCTTGACAATGAATAGAAATAGGAAGATGACCGTTGTCAGTCCTGGGGAGAAGCAAATTATTAAATGGACGAGTTATTTACATGAAAATGAACTGCCTCTCCCATGGGGAAATTAGGTGACAGGCGATTCTGCATTACAAGAGGAACATGTCACTGGTTTTCATTTTCCACAGCAAAGATTTTAGGGTAATTTCCTTTCAGGAGAGTGGAGTAGTTTCTCTTCTACATGCATCACCATTCAAAACCATTGTTGTCATCGTTTTGGATTTTGTTTTTTTTTTTCCCTCCAGCAAGAACTGAAATGGCAGGTGGACACAGCACAAATGGGTCGTAACCCTTGTACAGTTCCAAACAACAGTCCTCTGGAGTTATACTACAGTGTTGGGCATGTTTTTACCATTTTACAGTATCCACAGTTTATTTCTCTACTGTAAAATGTAGGCTACTACAGAGGAAGAACAATAATCAGTTATACATTAACTATGAAAGGTCATTGCTTGTGGCAAATGCAAGGTCTATTGATCAAGTAATATTTGTCGGCAGAAATGAGTCTCATTACTGAACGAAGCTCGTGAAGGAAACCATTGTCTAAAGGGACATCATGATATGTGCAAATCATCCATTTGCTCAAGGTGGTTTGAATATCATCAAATGTTTGTCAGCGCTTTTTAAATGTAATTTACTGACTTTTCAGCTAATCAGTCCCCAAAACTGCCTTCTTTTGTCAACTTACTATGCTGCACATTCAAACAATGATTAATCGCCTTATGTTAACTATGAGATAAGGAAAAAAATGAAAAGAAAATGAATGACGTATTCACTTGTGTTACAAAATGGGCTATAAACTAGTTTCCCAGCATGAGCTGTGGTTTACTTTCAAACTTAAATAACTTGTCTATGTAACCTTATCTTCTGGGCACTTCCTGCAAGCTTCATATATTATGCAATCGAGCCCATAAATATAGGTAGAAGTTAACTTGAATGGCTGAAACAGAGTTAACCACACACATGTAGTTAAAGCTTTATCGCCATTTCTGTCATAAACCTCTCCCTTTTCTTTAAGAGATTTACCAAGCTGTCATAAAAAAAAAAAAGTATTATGGCTGTATCTTTGCAAAAAAAAAAGAACTCTTGAGAAGTGCCTTGTCTCCTTAAACATACTGAACTTTGGCTTACAGTCCCATAGTCATACACCACGAGTGCTGCCACATATCAGGAAGGCCAGTATGTTTGCATGCCGAATGTCTCAGGGTTGAGGTGGCACCAGCATTTATTATTTCCATCTTATTTTTCATAAATTCCTAAAAAAATTAACTCTATATAACTCCAATGATGACATATTACTAGAGGTATACAATTAAGCACATTTAGCCAAGTCATCAAATAAATAAGGAAAAGTGTAAAGTAGAATGCTTTACCGGAAAATAAGTGATTATACATAATCAAATATCTGTAATGAGAGGGATAGGATAGAAATTTTCCAGGCATATAATCAGCCTAAAATAACTGGGCAGGAAAATTAAAAGGATCAGATTCCCTACATTGACTTAGCAAAGGGCTCTAGCAAGCGTTCTACTGATGACTCTGCTGATTTCTTTCAAGAGCGAACACCAGCAGCACTCTACCTTGCAGTACATAGGCAGTATCTTGAGAAACTAAACTCAGTCATTTTAAATTCTTTTTTACTATTATAATATTGCTTCTGTTTTATATTTCAGTTTTCTGGCCAGGCGAAATGTGGGATCTTTGGCTCCATGACCAGGGACTGAACCTGCACCTCCTGTGTTGAAAGGCGAAGTTTTAACCACTGAACCAGAAGGGAAGTCCTGCAAGTTTCATATATATATTTTTTTAATGGGTAGACACAAGGCCTCTCTTTCTAGAAATGACTTCTCTCCAGAAATATGAGATTATCTTTACCTCTTACTTTCCTATCATAGATGTCTGAAGGTCATGGAGTAAAGATTACTGGACTTGAGTCAAAAAACTGAGTTCAAATTCTTCAATGCTCTTCTCAGAGATCTCTTCTTCCAGGAAGCCTTCCTTGACTATCTGGCACAGATAATGCCTTATCTTTTAGGTTTTCAAGATATTTGGTGCTTAACCTTTAATAACACTTTTGGTCCCTTTGAATCACTAGTGCTCTTTAGTGCAGATCTTGTCCCATAGTAGGGACTCTGTAAATGTTTGTTGAATAATGGGTTTCTCAAATTGAGAGGGTTCTATTAGGAGAAATGAATTTTTCGGTTCTTTTCAGATTGATACACTCCATGAATCCCAGCTCGTCTCTCTAGTAATAAACATTTGTGGGAATAAACTATGTTTTGCTTGGAACTGTCAATGCTTAATTATTCTTGGGGCTTAGGTAGCAATCTCCCTTCCTGCCTACCATCCACAACCCCCAATCTCTCTTCTCTCTCCAGAGATAAACTGTTAATTATCACATGTTAGCGATTTTAAAGTGTGAAAGTGTTAGTCACTCTGTCCTGTCATAGGCAATGTATATTTCATATAAATTAATTACATAAATGGTATGATGAAATATGTATTAACCAGTGACTCTTTTTTTCATTTATCATGCCTTTAGGGTCATTTCACGTCAAAATTTCTGGATAGTATGTAGATAAAGTAGAATTTACTCAATCATTTGTTGTTGTTTAATCCCTAAGATTCTTTGCAACCCATTGGACTCTAGGCTGCCAGGTCCCTCTGAACATGGGATTTCCCAGTCAAGAATATTGGAATGGGTTGCCATTTCCTTCTCCAGGGGATCTTTCTAATCCAGGGATTGAACCCATGTCTCCTGCTTGGCAGGTGGATTCTTTACCACAGAGCTACCTGGGATGCCTTCTCAATAAATTTACTCGACTATAAATTACTTATTGTTGGATATTTAGATGATTGCCAATTTTTCATTATTACAAACAATACTGCAATACATTCTGGTACATCTGTCTACTTTTGTGCACACATAAAGGATTTTGAGGAATGAATTTCTAAATGTAGAATTTCAACCTGTGTGATAATTTTATCTTTTGATAAGTGTTCTAGAGTGCCCTGTATAGGTAGACTTTTTACCAAGTCAATACAAAGTTATATTTTTGCTAACATTATGAGCCTTCCAGTTTCCCCATACCTTCTCTGACTTTCATTTTTGTACATTAGTTGACTAAAGATGGTTTTCCCTTTGCTGTCTGATTTGCATTTCCCTGAGAGTGGTGGGGTTGAGAAACTTTTCATACATTTATTGGCCTCTCGTACATCTTCTTTTGTGAATTGCCTATTTACCACCATTACCCAATTTTCCCTGAGTTCTCTCTGTCTTACAGTTTTTTTTTAAAGATCTCTTTTATGATTGTGAATAGGAATCCTCTTTGCAACTGTTTTCTCCTAGATAGTCACTTACCATAGGGGGCTGAGGTAGAGGGGTCATTTGTCTTTTACCTTTGTGGTCACATTGATACACAAGACTCTCCGTTAGATTAGACTTCCTTCTGGACTTTATTATGTAAATTCTTTATATATCATGTAGAAATTGGTTTTGATGAATCCATGAGCTAACTATTCTCACCAATTGACCCAGTCTGTGATTTATCCTAAATGCTATGTCTGTTCTTAACTGAAATTTCCTCCCCTCTCCTACTATCTGCTGTTTTGCAGGAACTTGTCTTTCCCTGAGGGTCAATCAAGAATCAAAGTCCACAGCAATCTTTATCTCTTCCTTGTTCACTTTTCACTAGCACAGGTAAAGTTATTTTGTTATTTTATGTACACATATATTGTAACTTCAATGATATGGGAAGCTACCGAACTGACAGTCCCTTGCTTTTGCCATTACTCCCAGTGTCTAACACATAGTGGGAATCTAATAAATATTTGTTGGTTAAAAAAAAAATATATTTGTTGGTTGTTTCAACAATTCTACTTTATAGAAAAATGTTTAATCTATCCCCTCTCCCCAAGATATGTACACTATGGGCAATTTCCCTGTGCATTTCTTCAATCATCGTTTTTGTGTGATTTGTCTTTTGTTCGATTTGTCATTAGGTCACACCTGCTTATAGTGTCTGAGGTTCTAAATCTCAACAATAAATTGAGAACAATGTTAAGGACCTGATTTCCTCAAAATTCTCTGCTGACACAAAAAATAATCTAGCATTTTTCAAATTGAAAAATGCATCTAAAAGTCTAACTTATTCCCTAGGACAGGCCTTATTTCACATAAACTGAGACCTGTCTTCTCAGACACTAAAGAGAGACCATGACTTTATAGTAGTTTTTTGGATTTATTTGTTTCTTAAAGTTAAATTCAAAAACCAAATCTATACTACATTAAAATACCAAATCTACACTATACAACAATAAAATCTAGTTCACTGATTGGTCAAATTGTGCTTCTTATTACTACTGGTTCTACTGTATTTTCTTAAAAAAATTTTTTTTTATATCATAGAGCATTTCCAAAAGATACAAGATTAGTGAGAATGGACCCCTTATGTACTTATCACTCAGCTTTCACCATTATTAATTCACACCCAATCTTTTTCATTCATACCTTCATACAATGTTTATCCTCTCTGAGTTACTTTGAAGGAAATCCCCAGTGTCACATCATTTTATACTAAAATATAAAATTTAAGTTCAAAAATTTAGTTCAAAGCTCTGGAGGCCCTTGCGTTTTGCGTATGTGTGTGTGTGTTCTTCATTCAGCCATGCATTTTCATATAATACTCAACTTGGAGCTGAAGAAACAAAGATGAATGGAACATGAAATTTGAGGCTTCTCGGGTAGCTCAGTGGTATAGAGTCCACCTGCCAATATAGGAGATGCAAGAGACACAGGTCCAATCCCTGGGTTGGAAAGATCCCCTGGAGAAGGGAATGCCTACCTGCTCTAGTATTCTTGCCTGGAAAATTCCCCAGACAGAGGACCCATGAGGGCTATAGTCCATGGGGTCCCAAAGAGTTGGACATGACTGAGCGACTGAGCACACACAATTCAACCATTAGTTGCAAACATCATGTCCCTTTATCCATATATATTAGTATTTTGGGTATTACTTAGTGTATTCCAAGAACAAGGACATTCCATTACATAACCACAATTACACTATCAAGTTCATCCATACTCAAACATACCCTAATAATGTTTATTATGAACAATGCTGCAATAAACATTCTGGTAAGTCTATCTTTGTGAACATTTAAGTGATGCTGAGAAATGAATACCTAAAAGTAGAATTTCAAAGTGTGTGAAAATTTTATGTCTAGTTCATATTCAAATTTTGTCAATTATCCCAATAAGGTTTATTGTGACAATTCCCTCACATCCCCCCCATGTAGATCAAATCAGGATTATTTATTCTGTAATAAAGAAACAATAGCTGAGTTTTTGTCTTTCATGATTCTTTCATAATATTTACATTTTTCAGTAGTGTAGCCAGTGGTTTGTAGAAGGTTCCTCAATTTGAGTTTGTCTGACTTTCCTCAAGGTTAGATTCAGGTGATGTATTTTTCTGTACAATGAAAACAAGTAAAACAATGGTGCATCCTTCTCAGTTTATCACATCAAAAAAACAAAAACAAAAACACAACCTCACAATATCAGTTTGTCCCATTAATAAAGATGTGAATTTTCATCATCTGCTTAAGGTAGTGTCTGCCAAGTTTTTCCATTGTCAGGTTGCCAGTTTTCCCATCGTAATTAATACCTTATTTGTGGGGAGATACTTTGAGATAGATACTTTGGCTATATAAAATATCCTATTCCTTATGAGAATTTCACCCAATCATTTTAGCTTCCTTTAATTCTTGCCTGAACCAATTAAAACTAAGATGGTGGTAAGATGGTGATTTTTCTAACTCATTTCTTCTACATTCTTAGATGGCATTCTATCAACCTTTTACTCTTTCTGTTGTTGACTGCTTGCTTGGTTTTGACTGCACTGGGTCTTCATTGTTGCGCACAGGCTTTGTCTAGTTGTGGAAAGGGGGGCTACTCTCTAGTTGCGGTATGGGGGCTTCTCTTTGCCACGGCTTCTCTTGTTGGGGAGCACAAGCTCTAGGGGTACAGGCTCAGTAGCTGTGATGCACAGGCCAGTTGTTCAGTGGCATATGTAATCTTCCTGGACCAAGGATCAAACCCATGTCCCCCCCAGGTGGATTCTTAACCCCTGGACCACTGGGGAAGTCCCAAACTTTTGTTTTTTATTTTACCCTTTATAAGAATAAAATAGAGTTCACCAAACACTGGTGGTCTCCTTGATGTGGAACTCTGTGCTCAGAGACATCATATGGGGCACAAAGACAAGACCATTTACTTTATTGGAGATACGAACATAATGGGAAGGAGAAGAAATCCAAGAGAGGGTAGTTTTTACTGGAGCATGTGGAGTCACCTTGGAAGAGAGGTGGGGTTTTAGCTGAGCTTGTGATTTGTGGTACATGTGGTCAAAGACAGGCATTACAGTTGGAGGGAACAGCAGTGGGCATTTGGGAAATGACAAAGAATCCCTATGGTTAGAGCCTAAGTTTCCTGGGAGAATAGACAGGGAGGAAAAGTGAAATTCCAGGCTGGGAAGATCAGCTGGGGTTGCCTCAAATCCCACACTGAAGAGTTTAGACTCCAGTTTACTCAGTGAGAGAAGCAATGAAACATATTTGAGGATGGCAGTGGTGGGGTGGGGTGGTGGTTACCTACGGATGATGCTTAGGGATACCTATGGATGATGCTAAGATTGTGTCTTACCCATGTTTGTATTTCCAAGGCCTACAACAGCGCTCAGCACATGAAGGATATTCAGTAACTGTTTTCAGGCACCAATGATATGCTGGATGATTTAGAATAGGATTCTGTGTGTGTTTGTTTCACTTGAGAGTCTGGGTCATGACGGGAGGATGGAGCAGGGTGTGGTGGGCCCTTAACTCTAAAAGCAGATCTCTACTGAACTGTTCATAGAAAATGTTTAAAATATCAAGCTCTGAGACCACCACCATGCTCCCTGTGACTTAAATTTTCAGTTCCCAGAAAGCATGTTTGGGAATTACTTTTGAACAACTTTAGGTGCCAGTAAAAAAAACAAGACTCTTAGATAGTAAAAACATCCCGTTGGAATGTTGGAATGTTGGAATATATCATCTTTATATTTTGAAATTAAAAAACAAAAACAAAAAATGGGAATTCTCTGACAATCCAGTGTTTAAGACTCACGGCTTTCAGTGTGGTATCCCTGGGTTCAATCCCTGGTCCAGGAATTAAGATGCCACAAACCCCGAGGCACAACCAACCAAACAAAGCAAAACACAAAAATATCTCTTCAAAGATGCATATGAACTTTAAGAGGTTAAGCATTTTGTCAAAACACTGTAAATATCGTAGTTAATTTAATAAGGGGAAACAAAGCAAGAAAGTAAAATGAGATACCGAAAATGACTGAGTGTAAATCATTGTAGAAGTCTTATTGATCTCTTAGGAAGTGAATTAATTTATATTTACATTTAAAACATCCCCAGGTTGTCCCTTTCCAACTTCAAATCTTGTAATTTCTCTTCAGCTTCTTTATTCTGCAGTGAATCCTGAAAAATCTACCGTCTTGATTAAGAAAGTTTACATATTTTCCCAGCACAGGCTGTTGACAAGCTGTGGCAGTATTTGGTGGTTTCAAATGGAAAATCATTTGCTCTTCACCTCCAGTTGCAATAAATACTTAATGGTATAGAGGTAATATTTAGGTATGTTTTTATTAAAAACATTTATTCTGGTTACAAATGGAATACATGGTAAGTGTGGAAAATCTAGAAAATATAAAAGTATAAAGCAATGTACAACTACCCGTCATTTCACCATCCGATGAGAGCCACCAAAATGCATCCATGTTTTGTATTTTCCTTTCATCTTTGGGTGTGTGTTTATAAAGACTTCTTAACTTTTTTTTTTACTTAACATATCATGAGTATTTTTCCATGTGACTAAATATCCTTTAATAATATGATTTTGGGTAGCAGAACAGTAGCCACTATATGGATATACTATTGAACTACTCTACTATAGTTGGGCAACCTGAGGTCTTTCCAATGTGTAATATATTTCCTAGAGGGGATATTATCTATTGTTTTAAATGTTGTTTACATTTTAGCCTTCTTCAACTTATTGTCCAGTTGTGCTCTTCAGAAGTTACTCTAGTTTACCTAACCGTCACCAGTGGATAGACGTGAAGGCATGAAGAGTCTGCACTGGCCTTAGCACCATCCTTTTACACATTTCATTCACAAATGAACCTCCAAAGGGGTATTTTCTTGAACACGCATTATGAGTGCCTCATAGCCTAGGACCATGAGGGCTTTGGCATCACATGAATAGCAATTGGCTCAAAACAGCTCTCATTGTGATGCTGGTGATGCGGCCTCCTTAATATTCTAAGATTGTCTGGCGTGACAACTTCAGTTCAGGACTTTTCTCTTGACCTTTCCTATCATGTTTCAAGTCAGAATTCATATACTGTACAGTTTAAGCTACAGTATGCCTGGCCTGTAACTTGGTTCAAGGCGTTTACATTTGTCTGCCTATTATACTCACAAGGTGGAAAAAGCAATCCCAGTGCCCCTAAAAGGTAAAATATTGTTTTTTTTTTCCTATTACTAGAGTTTGAAAAATAGGATAAATTATAGTACATTTAGGAATAAGTGCACATTGAGAGTTTTATGAAATATTTCAGGAAGAACACATTTAAATCCAAATTTAAATATAAAATTTAATTTCTTAAGAACTGGGATTGAGATAGTAAAAAAAATATAATATGAAGTGTTTTTCTTAAGACTATTTTTTATACAAAAAGAAATATATAATCATATTTAAATTACATATAGTTTCATCACAAAAGGAATGGATATCTTTTCTCAGGTGTCTTAGTTTTTTCAGTAAAAACAGTTTGAATTTTGAATCTTCTAAATCTCATTTGAATCTTCTGTTTATTGTGTTCTTTTCTCAATGACATTTTTTTTTAATGTGTGGCTTCAAGCAGTTGCCATTAATGAAATGATTAAAAATGTGAAATATAGGACAATAGTTATATCTTAGTTTCTACTGATACAGATTCTAATCCTAGGCGGACAGTCAATGATTATCAAGAAAAGTCACTTTAAATTGAATAATCCTACCCTGGAGGAGAAATTTACTCCCTTATAAAAAAAAAAAAAGATTTTTATTCTTTGTTATGCTTTTTCTGTATCATGCTCAGTATCACTCAGAAATTTCACTCATTTTACTGAAATGCAATATTCCATCAATAGTTTCCAAAGTGAATCAAGTGTCAAAAATAAGATCCTTTAATTTCAAGTTCTCCCTGAGGTTTTGGCCAAACAACTGAATACAGATATTTCTTTTGCCGTGTCTTCCTGTGAACCCTACCCTAGTGATAGTTTCATATTTCTTTCATCTCATCATTCAGAAGCTATTTATCAATTTTTTTTTCCCCACTGCCTCCTTCAAATCTCCCCCTCCCCCACAGCTGACTGCCTGCTCAACCCCCACACATTCAGGCATATTTATTCCCGTAAAGATAGTGACACTTAGGGTTTATTCTAAGACTAAATCTGTGTTGCCCAGTGACTAAGGACTTAAGCATGCACACTGCTTCTATGCTTACCCTCCTACCTAACTTGACTACTCAACTTTTTCTCTTTCTTTCCCTCTAAATTCTCTGTTTTGGAACAGTTAAGTTAAACACCCGCTGCCAGGCCACTAATTGATTTTTGAAACCTGACATTTGTTTTTTGTTTTCTCCTATCTTCCCTAATGGTACAGCACTACTAAGCAGGAAAGAATGCAAAGAACTAGAAAGTTCAAAGTAATTGAGGATCTGTCCATTCACACTGTCTGGCTTCACGCCAATGCAGAACCTGAAACATTTGAAAAATATTTATCGAGTTTTAACCCTTTTGGTTAAGTCGAAGAAGCAGGTTTGCTGCTAGATCATTTGTGTTCACAGCAACAGCAAGTAAGCTTGGTTGAACACGTCTTTTATACGTTCAGAACCGCATAGCAAATGTCTCTGAAAAGATTACTTTCCAATTTCCGTACTATTGTACAGTGCTAAGCTAGTTATTTTCTGTGAGCTTGCAGAGCTGGGTATTTCAGAGAAACCATTACTTAAAAGTGGCAGCCCTATTTCATGAATCCTTCTGTCAGAGATGAAATTTAAATAAATGCTACTGTGTTTGAGCAAAAAAGATTGTATTCAGCTTTTCTGCTATATGTTTCGAGCCCAACCATAGCTAGGTTCATATCTATATTCATTAAGAAAATCGGAAATAAGAAAAAAAATTTAAAGGACTATAAATATATTGTATTAAAAGTTTATCAAATAGGCTTTTTTTTTTTTTTGCATTGGAAACACTTTTGCAAATGAAGACATGTCAAAAATTGGTGTGAAATATAGAAACATTTCCAGTAAAATAACTGGATTTTATTGCAGTGAAAGCTTAGGTCGAAATAACAGGCCACTGACACTGTGGTGAAAAACAACAACAACAACAAAAGAGAGAGATAAAAGGAAAGGTCTAGATAGGCTTAAAAGCAAATTGAAATATAAATAGATGCCAATTTGTATTAAATGTAAGTTAGATTTAGGTTTAAAGTTAAAAAGAATATAAAAGTTCTATTAAGAGTTATCTATATGACACGGATTTGATCATGTCAGTAGTATTAACCACTAAAAATCTTTCAAGGTTCAATTTTTTTTTAAGTTATATTAAATCCCATAACAATTCTATAATCTGTTTCTAAATTATTTAATTACCTAATTGGATTCAGTATTAGAGAAAATCAGGGCAAGTTTTTTTTTTTTTCCAGGGCAACTTTTCAAAGATGAAGGTGGATAGTGTGGGATTGTTTGCTTGGAAAAAATTTGCCAAAACACATTAAATAATCCTTTGGTAGCATGAAAATAGTCATCAACCATTCTCTGAAAACAGTGATCACAGCTATAAAAATGAATCTTTAATAAAAACAGAATGAAAAGGAGAAAACATATTTTACAGCATAATTTTATGTTTTCTAATGATAAACACCTATAACACTTTATGTGTATGTTAATTTTTTAAATCCACACACTGAAAAGAGATCCATATCTTTTGATAGATTCACTCTGTGAGAACATTTTCCTAAGAACACTTTTTTTTGTAAAAGCTGCTTTACCATGAAGTGATGATGTAGATGTAAAAATGTCAACATATGTACATATGTAGTAATATTCCAGGCATTTTTATTGCAGTGTAGTGTTAAGGCTTCCCAATAAGCCAGATAAAAATCATGTATAAGAACATTAAGGATTAAGGAAAGTGGTTTCCGTAGGTGATTGCTGGCAAAATTCACCTTCCCACTATAACACAGTAAATGGACAGTGAAATATTTTCGCTCTTACTTTCCGATAAGTTTGGATTCCCAGTTTTCAGAGCTGCTGCGTGTCTAACGTTTGTGACTTTCTTTGGTTGTCTTTTCGTAGGAGTAGGTGCCACGGTGTAAGGTAAATGTGCTACGTTTCTGTTTTGCAAACATTAAACTCCACTTTTTGAACACACAGTGGTAGCAAAAATAAGTCAAAGATGTAATGTCTATTTAAATACATTTCATCTAGTCGTTGGTGCTTAAATTAGATTGCATGCTTTGGCTAGAATCAACAGTGTAAATATTAAAAACTTGAAAATTCATGTGCCCCATCTCCCTCCTCTCCATACCCAGATACGAGGTTGAAATGTGTGTGAAAACTTCTCCTGCCCATTTAAATACTGCAAGGGGAAAAAAACAAGCTTTTATGTAAGGACTTAAAAAAAAATACCTGCCATTAAACCTTTTATTCAGGACATTCCAAATTTGCTCTGCTGAAGGGATTTATTCACTGCTAAAGATACACAGAGACAAGAGCTGTTTTTAAGTGTTTATCACATCGCCCCTAGTTTTGCGCTAAAGAAAAGTACATTTTGTATATTTAAAAATACACGCTTATTAAACAAAACTCTCCAAAACCTTAGCGCCTCCACCTAGCTGCCTTCTAGGTTTCAACTTGCGAGTTTCAGGTCCTTGCACAACACCTAAGGCGTGCAAAACTCTTTTTCTCGCTAATCCTGGCAGAGAACAGTCCGAAGAGATCTCCCTCCACGTCTCCACCCGAATTCCCTCTCTTCCCCAGATTCCACTCGCTTCTCTTTTTCCCTCCGCCCCCGTCTCCGCCAGCCCAATCTGTCAGAGAGGTTGTGTACAAACTGCGCGGCCGCCCTGCGCGCGAAGCTCGTGGCCCGAAAGGGGTGCGGTCCGCCAGGCGGAGGCGGGGCTCTGACCGAGCTTCTCCCTTTTCATAGGCCAGCCGCTCAGGCCCGGCCAGCTTCGGGGCCCCGCGATTCGTCGGAGTGCTGCCAGTCTGGCCGGCTGGCCCCGCCTCCCTGGAGTTGGGTAAAATAGAGGCGGGCGTCAAGTGTCAGTAGTCGCGGGGCAGGTACGCGCGCTAGCAGCTCGCTCGCGGAGACAGGCTGTGGCGGGAGCGGACTCCGGGGAGCTGGGGAACGCGGTGGGGCGGGGCGGGAGAAAGTGGTCGCCGGGTGGACGTCGGCGTTTACGCGTGGCGGAGCGGAAGAGTTTGGCTTTTCGTGCGCGCCTTTGAAAACCGCGCCTGCTTGTGAGCTGAGGGGTCCGTCCGGAGCCAAGCTCGCCGACCCGAGCAGCGTGGGCGACGTGGGAAGCGCGCTCGACTCGCGCCCCGCGCCCGGAACCGCCCCCAACCCCCACCCCCGAGTGCCCATGGCTACGCGGGTGCTGACCATGAGCGCCCGCCTGGGACCCGTGCCCCAGACGCCGGCCCCTCAGGACGAGCCCGTGTTCGCGCAGCTCAAGCCCGTGCTGGGCGCCGCGAACCCGGCCCGCGACGCGGCGCTTTTCCCCGGCGACGAGCTGAAGCACCCGCACCACCACCCGCAGGCGCAGCCCGCGCCGCCACAGCCGGCGCCGCCGCCCGCCGCGGGCCCGCGGCTGCCCGCCGAGGAGCTGGTCCAGGTAGGAAGAGCCGCTCCCCTCCCTCCGCCTCCCTCCCAGGCCTCGGGCGTGTCCCGCCGCTGCGGCGCGCGGGCGACAGGGGCCGCTCCAGGCTGGGGCGCGCGTCGGGGCGCACCGCGGCCCAGGGCTGGGGGGCAGCCCCGCCCTGCCCTCCTGGCCTGGTGGGGGCACCCGAAGGAGTGAGTCTGTGGGGAGTCTGCCCTGGCAGCTCTTTCCGGGAAAGGTTCAGGAGGGAACTGGTGCTCACGCGCACCTTAGTTGTTTTTCTGCCATTTGGGGGATGAAAGCTCGTTCCTTACGCCGGCCCTCGATTCCGTGTGTCCCCTAAATCCGCCTCCTCCCGCTGCCCTGGCCTTGGAGGTCACCCGCTGTCCCGACCCACGGCGTCCCGGGTTCAGTGGGAACGCAAATCGGGGTGGGGGGGGTGCTGGAGGGAGGCCCCTCGGGGTGCTAGTTTTATATCGCTTGGTGCAACCTGCTTTAGACGCGATCGTAGGGCTCCTTTGGGAAACGGGAGTTAGAAAAGCTAAGGTGGTGTTGGAGCGCTTATTTTTTCTTAGAAAAGAAAGAAAGAAAAAAAGAAGGACCGGGAGGTGTTGTTTTCTTCATCTGCGCGTAAATTTCCTCCCGGAGCCGCGTTGAAAGCTGGCAGTTGGCTTTTACACTTGCCCGGCAGCCGAATTAGAGCAACCGCCTGTTTCTTTCGCCCACGCAGGGAGTCATATAGCCCAGAAAAAACTTCCCGGGACTTTTAGCCTGTCCCAGGGAAAAAAAAAAAAAAAAATTGGAAACATACCCACATGCAAACAGCTGGAAGAGCTAAAATCAGAAACCACTAACCACCATGGGAGCAAAGCGCACGAAAGGGTTTAGTTCGGTTTATTTCAAGACGCTTCATTTAATAGCCCCTTGGTATACTGTGTATTTGCTATACCCAACTCCTGCTCCGGGGGTCTGCGAATGTCACCGTGCTGTGCAGAGGCAGTGGAATTTGTCAGAGATGTGACTCACAAGACCAGCGCGTTTTTATTTTTAAATCGTATCTTTGCGGGAAACCCGAGTCTATATCCACACGAAATGATCTCGGGGTCTGATAGCTGAAATTAAGTAGTAGCGAAAAAAAAAAAAAAAAAGACTGTGTTATTCACTTGTTAAAATGCCACGGTTAATAGTTCTGTGAGCATCTAGTTGGGGGTGTTGTTTCGTATGTGTGTGTTTCTGTTGAAATTTCCTTTCAGTGCTAAAAATTCTAGAAGTTTGTGTTATATATACCAGGAAAGATGATAGCTGCAAAAGACTGAGGGAGACCAGTTACAAGCTGGACTGTGTCCTAAAGAGGAAAAATCACCCTTTTAAAACCATGTGGGCATTTGTCAGTTTGCTGCTTAGAAGACACAGGGGGATAAGGGATGACTGAGCTTTTTACAGAGTGAGGGGGAATGGAGCCTTGGCCCACTGAGGACACGATAAATGTTTGGCTGATGACTGTGCTGGCTACTAGCAGCCTCTCTCCACCCACGGCCCCTTAGCACCACTCTACCAAAGGAATGGTTTTCCCCTAGGTAATTAAAGATCTGTTTTAGATAGGGATATGAATAGGAACATTTCATTATCTTATTAACCAATTACAGAATCTGCTGATTAAAATCAACATTTAGATCAAACTGGTGGAGAAGTTGGTTTGTTCTCTCAGTGGATACTGTGTTTTGCTCAAAACATTGTATTTAGGTTTCCATTGAACTGTAGACTGGAAAAGGCACTTAAATAGACAAAGAATATGTTTTATATTAGCTATTTCAGCAATATCTACCCAAGCAAAAAAAAGAGAAATTTTGCAATATTAACCTTAACCATAAAGGTTTACTGAGGGTTGTTTTTTTCCTTTTCAACCACTGGATTTACCTATATGACATGAATAAGACAGATAATTTGGCCTTATTACAATACTGTATTTTCAGTTGTAATGGAGCAGAGAATCCTGCTTGTATATGAGTGATGATAAAGTATACTTAATTATTGCGTCAGAAAGGAACATTTTTTTCTCTTTGCTTCCTTTTTCTTCTTGATTTGTCTCTTTCACTTTTTGTCTGGGGCTGACTGGCGGCGATTTTTCCAAACACTTGTTATAAACAGTTTCGTAAGGTTTTTGATGAACCATTTGTTACACAGTTGACAAATAAACCTGATATGTTTATATAAGGCACACTTAGAGGAGTTTGCCTTGGTACTTTTCATAGAGATTGTTGGGGGAATTTTTAGTAAGCACAGTTTGTTCTTCCCGGGATGATGAATTGGGTGGATTATACATGTTTTTATCTCTTCTTTTTTAGACAAGATGTGAAATGGAGAAGTACCTGACACCTCAGCTTCCTCCAGTTTCTATAATTCCAGAACATAAAAAGTATAGACGAGACAGTGCCTCAGTCGTAGACCAGTTCTTCACTGACAGTGAAGGGTTACCCTACAGTATCAACATGAACGTCTTCCTCCCTGACATCACTCACCTGAGAACTGGCCTCTACAAATCCCAGAGACCGTGCGTAACACACATCAAGACAGAACCTGTTACCATTTTCAGCCACCAGAGTGAGACGACCGCCCCTCCTCCGGCCCCAACCCAGGCCCTCCCCGAGTTCACCAGCATATTCAGCTCCCACCAGACCGCAGCTCCAGAGGTGAACAATATTTTCATCAAACAAGAACTTCCTACACCAGACCTTCATCTCTCTGTCCCTCCCCAGCAGGGCCATCTGTATCAGCTCCTGAATACACCGGATCTAGATATGCCCAGTTCTACCAACCAGACAGCAGTGATGGACACTCTTAACGTTTCAATGTCGGCCGCCATGGCAGGCCTTAACACCCACACCTCCGCCGTCCCGCCGACCGCCATGAAGCAATTCCAGAGCATGCCCCCTTGCACATACACCATGCCAAGTCAGTTTCTTCCCCAGCAGGCCACTTACTTCCCCCCATCACCACCAAGCTCAGAGCCTGGAAGTCCAGATAGACAAGCAGAGATGCTTCAGAATTTAACCCCACCTCCATCCTATGCTGCTACCATTGCTTCTAAACTGGCAATTCATAATCCAAATTTACCTGCCACCCTGCCAGTTACTTCGCAAAACATCCAGCCTGTCAGATACAACAGAAGGAGTAACCCCGATTTGGAGAAACGGCGCATACACTACTGCGATTACCCGGGTATGTGATCCTACCTGGTTAAAGAATCAGTGTGTGTGTGTAGTGTGTTCGTGTGTGCCATTTTCCACCTCTCATTCCAACTTTACGTGGGAGAGTAGTGGTTGACAGTTAAAAAAAATTCACCTACTCTGCTCTTGTCGCATCCCAGTCTCCAGGGCCTTACCCAAGTAACCATTTAGTTACTTTGTGCTTATTTGATGTATTAAAAAAAAAAACCAGTTTGGAATATTATGGGGCAAAAAAAAGGTACTGAACTCTTTTCTTTTTAATGTTAAATACATGAGAGTCTTGCTCACTTAGTTTACTGTGGCAATGTAAATTGGACTTCTTAATTCTAAATTAAGTACCCTGGAAAGGGATTGCTTAAGTAACACAGGGGAAAAGAAGGGGTGGTAATGAAGAGTGGGTTGGTACAAGACAAGACCCTCTACAGAATAGATTTCAAGGTTGGTTCTGATAGCATGTGAGCATATGCTCTTTCTTGAATGAGGTATGTGGCCCAAAGTATAAATTGATGACGGTGATGAATATATCTACAAGTTGCTGGCATAAGCTAGTTTATGATTAATACAGGGTATAATTTATTGACTCTGGTACATGATATGACATGACATACTAAATGAAAAAACAAGAAATGTGGGAGTACAGAAAATTGCAGTCATCTTGGATAATGGTTTAACATTGTCAGCTCTAGAGCCATTAAAATTTTTTAAATCACCAAGGTATGTGTTACTAGTATAAAGCACCTACTGGTATAAATATAGATTTCCCATTTGTAGTTTGGCTTGATTGTCTGCTCTCTTTCTTGCTAAAGTGAAACATAAAGCAAATCACTTTATACCTTTAATCAGGTAATAGGGGAGTATGCTTAAAAACATCTCTTAAAACTGAAGCTTCAAATATCTCCTTGCATGAGAGATTTCATCTTTAAAGCCCGATTTTAAACACTGAATCATCAGATGTAAAGATTTCAAAAGGATCTCCAGAATGACACGCTGTTCTTCTCCTTTATTTCAGGCTGCACAAAAGTTTATACAAAGTCTTCTCATTTAAAAGCTCACCTGAGGACTCATACTGGTATGTAATTTTCTTGTTAATTCTGTGAGTTGTGTAAATAGTATAAGTGGTATTCATCCTTTTAAAAGCCAGCACGTGTTTGATCTCTTCTTTCTTCTGTCAACTTTTATTTTTTAATGGCTTACCTTTTTCAGCACTGCCTTGGCTCAAAATTCAGTTCAGTGAAAAAGTTTGGTTCCAGGAAGGCTGATGTTCCCTCATTAAGGCCTTGCCCTGTCACCTCACATAGAATTAATTGCTCCCAAACATAAACAACGATGTTTACTAATGGATTTTAAAACTTTAATGGCACTGCTATTCCTATCTTGAAGGAAAAAAGTGTAACTCATTTTCTCCCTCCGTAACAGATCAGCTGGCTTCTATAAAACTACATCAAACACTAAAGCCTTTTCCATTTAGCAGGTAAAGTGTAATTGCTTAATAAATTATCTTAATTTCACCTTGAGCCTA
The DNA here is from genome assembly GCF_019320065.1 of Cervus canadensis. Taxonomy (NCBI): domain Eukaryota; kingdom Metazoa; phylum Chordata; class Mammalia; order Artiodactyla; family Cervidae; genus Cervus; species Cervus canadensis. The sequence goes on along the minus strand of NC_057394.1, from coordinate 39,159,396 downwards.
AAATATCTGTGTTTAGCATGTTTTCCCTGCTGGGAAAAGGTGGGCTGGAAATTGAAAAATACTAAAATCAGGCAAAACTAGGGTCGTGGTTTAAAAGCTATTTTACATTCTACGCCAGTCCATATTGTACATGGGAGAGACTTTATTCCAGCTAATATCTCATCCGTGTTTAAAATATTTAACCCCTATAATTTTATAAAAACTTTTGTCAGATCTATACACTCATTTTAAAATGCTTTTTAATTTCAAAACTTTATATCAGAACTTATTTGAGGATGAAATTAGGTGGTGGCAAGCTGTAAAAATCTCCAAATACCCAAAGTATTTTTAAAACTATGGGTGGTTACCATTAGTGATTTTCTTAAAAGGATAGGCCTAAAGGAAAGAACCTATACAAAGTGATTGTGTTTTTTTTCCTCTCCGTAAATGCAGCTTTAACCTAAAGTTCAGAGAATAAGTTTGCTAATAAAAGCAATGACCTAGCAAAATGTTTTATTCCATCATTGCTATGGAAACCAAAGTATTCAACAGTTCCTTTGAATGGGCTGCTGGATTAGTGTGAGGACTTGAATCTCCCCAGGCTAGATGTTACTATGGAAATTGAGTTTTGATAAATGAAGTAGTTATCTCTAACTGCTGCATTAAAAAGTAAAAGCCTTTGAACAAAGGTCAGTGCTGAGATAGAGCTCAAAGAGGAACATGGCTGCAGACATTTCATATGCGCATTGGGAAGTACTGCTTGATATTCCAGTGATAAACGCTACTTAAAATCTAAATAGTGTTGGCGACAATGTGGTAGATTCCAGGGCTTTCTGAGAAATTGCTTTTAAAGAAAAGACATCTGTATTTATCAGTGAAACCAGTGGGTTGTTTCAACCTGAAGTTTTTAGGTAGAGACAAAAAGGCTATCTCCGAATCCCAAAGTAAAAGTTATATTTATACTTAAATATCCATTAAGCATGTAAACTCAATCTGAAGTTTTCAGCATACAAATGACAAAACCATGAAAACAGTCTCTATAGAAATACTAAACAATGCTTTTATAGAATATATGTTATATATTTAGGAAGAAACATTGAAAATGGGTTTTTACCTGAATTATGATTGAGGAGAGGAAATAACTTCAGAACTTTTGAGCTCTTGTCCTTTCTCCTTTGAAAGTCCTTGAAATGGGAGATAGGAAGGAGGAAACAGTGTTTCTCCTGAGGTTAAAGTCTCCTAATAAAGGAGGAGCGTGATTCCATATATCGATGCAATCAACTGCTTATTGCCGGGATGTAGTCAGGGCATATCTAAATCGCCTTGCAACCCCTGGCAGGGGTTAGTGCTCTGAATGCTTATACCTGGGCTTCTGGAACTTGACCTGCTGGCAGGGAAATTTAATAGTGGGTTGTCTTAATGACGCTCATACTAAAAAAGATAAAAACCAACTAAAAAGATGTAGGCCTAGTTTGAATCCCATGCATCGACTTTTTCGCCTGATCATAAATGTGTGTCCATTGACATCTGATGAGTGAGACCCCGTAATCCAGTTTAATAAAGTTTTGTTTGATAGCCTTTCAGATGCCTCGAGGAGAGTTTGTGGCAGACTTGTTCATCTGGCTAAACCCGTTCTTGGGTAATCATAGAGCATTGAGGTTGTTTTCTCCTCATTTTTAGTTTCTACACAATGCCTTTGAAAATTACCTGTGCGCTCTCATTGCATCCTCCCCACCGTGTCGTTTTTTAATGAATGTATCTGAAGCTAGCGAAGTGTTTTTTTTTTCCTTCTTCCTTTAAAGGCCCAGGTATTTCTAAATAACTTCTCTCATGTAATTAGCTTTTTTTGTTAGAGGACTTTAAAAATTTATATGGGAATGTTGATATTGTATTTTTGATATAAAAACTTTTTAATGATTGCCACTATAGGCAGAATGTGCAGGACCCTAGGACTTCTTTAGAAAATAATTGTAATTGCTTTAAAATGTCAAGTTACCTTATGTTTTTAAAATGTTTTAAGCAACTAAAGCAACCTACACCTGAGTTCTGTTTAATTGCTTATTCTGGATTTTAGATGGCAAATGCTTCTTGACTTGTAAACCGAACGTTAAGGACATAGTCTTTCTGAAACAAGGTGATTTTTTAAAAAAATTCGAGAGGAAAGAGTAGAAAATAGCAGTTAGAAGTCTTCTAGCATTCAAGTTTTTCTAAGTTTATACATTTTGATTTCTTTATTCAGAAAGAATATACAAAAATAATACAAAGCTCTATATGGTTAGACAAAATACCTGAAATTGATGTTGCCTCTATTCTAGGGAAAAAATTGTAAAGACCATGCTGTGTCTTTTATATATATGTGATAGCATATTTATTGGCCTATAGGGATATCCTTATTACCTGTGTGGAAGTGTTTTTGTGTTACTTCTAGCATATATATATATTTATATGCCGTGCCTCTGATTAGCAATAAGTATGGCTACTTAGGCAACAGTGTCAAGAAGTATATATTTCCAAATAAAAATATTTGTCCTTTTAACAGCATTTTAAAAAGAAATTGGAAACATTTGTCACCCGATCCTTGTTTCTTGGTATGCCATGAGTTGAAATGTGGCTTTTACATTGAGTGTGGAAATTTCTTTGAAAATTGTGTTTACACTTTAGTAAAAAGTACTTACTTTCTAAAGAAAGAGTTCTGAAAAAGCAAACAGTGCACTCTGAATACAGATGTTTGAAATCTGAGCAGTTTTAGTCACATGTGTGGCTGTGCACTTAACCCTGGAGTATATGGTAAAGCAGTTGGGAAAAGAGGGGATGGTAAGGTTTTGTGGTCATCTGTCAGCTAGCTCTCTGGAGCAGGGCCGAAGGTGAGCAGTTGTTCATAGTCTGAGCGGCACACATTGGGCGGCAGGGTCAGGAGCCCTTGGATCCAGACTCTGCCCAGGTTGCTACATGGGGACTGCATGATCCCAGAATGACTGCCACCGATTGACAAGAGAAGGACAATTGGAAGCACCCCTCCCCCCCAAAAAATGGAAACATACAAATAACGTAACAACATGAAGTGGACCTTGGGTGAAGCACTGTCCTGTTAGAATCTTACAGCTGTATTTGGGATTCCTTGTTTAAGAAAGAATTTCACAGTAAGCCTTGGAAAGATTTCTAGCCCAAGACTACTTGTAAAGGGGCTAAATTCCCACCTGCCGTCTCACTTCCTGGGTAGAACACTTTTCTAATGACATTTATATTAATGTGTGTACTTCAAAATACATAATCTCTGCTAGAGATTTATTGCTCAGTTGATTTTAGTTTCATTTTGTATACTAAAAAATCCCTAGGTATAAATTCCTATTTAGTTACTTGCTCTACACTTACTATCCATTGAATGTCTTAGGTATAGATTTTTGTTTTAAAATACTGGCCATGTTGATAATAAAGGTATTTTTATTTGCAGCACTTCCCCACAAATAGAAAACATTCAAAATGTTCTGAACATGAATTATTCCTTTTTTTTGTGGAACTGTGGGAAGTGGTAAAACATTTTAAAAAATATAGAAAGGAATTCGTTTCCTTAAAAAATGATTTTAGAGTTAAAATCAGAATAAGATTTTAGATACATGTGTGCACACATATATGTCTCCATATATATGTATATAGCCTTAGTGGAGATCATGCAGTTTGGATCTAGAGATCATTGTTGGTAGAGGTGAAAAAATTTTGCAGGATGAAATAAGTACTCACTAATTTTTTTGAGTTTATATTTGAAAACTGCAGGAAAAAGTATCCAATTTAGCCTGTTATGTGTTACCAGTTAGACATTCTTAAGTTACTTTGTTTGCAGCTTTGAAATTTATTTTTCTATATTGACAAGTTCAAGATAACATTAAAAAAAAAAAAACAGTGGCTCTAAGAGTCACTGGTTTAGATGCCTGGAAAGGTATTTATGAGCATAGAAGCTTAGAAACAATTTCTTCTTCTTAATGACTCATGGGAAAGGTTTAACTTTGCTTCTGGGACTTGATCTTTCATCTGAAAAACATTTACATTTACATAGGAAATTGATTAAACATTGTTTTGAGATGATAAAGCATGTGGAAGGTTAAGAAGTATAATTTGATTAAGCAAACGTTTTTGACTTTTTCGAGAATCCAAAGAGAATCTCTTCTTCCCTTTTCTTTTTATAGATTAGTGGGAGAAGATAGTTGTAAATGGACTAAATAGAATAGCAGAAGTTGAGATAGAAACAATTAGCTGTGAAGATAGAGGAGCGTAATGTTTTTAAAAGTAAAATATTTTAATCACCAAAAGTTTTTACTTTGGCAGATATTTTTAGTTTTAAAGAATGTAGTAGCTGTTTACTTGATGACCTACATCTTTTCAGGTGAAAGATTAGAAACAAAGTAATGTCCTAGTTTAGCAAGTATCTCTGTAGCAGCATTCCTATTCTGTCAGCCTGTATTATTTATATCCAAGAATCTCTTACAACTCTGATTAAGGTGAGTTGCTGTTTTAGAAGTGCCCCATAGGTAACTTTCATTAAAAAACATCCAGGCAGAAGAATATACCTGTGACTACTGTATAAATGCACACCTTTTAGAGCTGGGAAGAATCTCCAGGTCAAGATGACCAGGTTAAGTGCAAATTTAAGGAAAGGATAATCAGGACTCATTCAGTACTAGAAAAATGAAAATATAGAATTTTTCTATTTTGGTTAAAAAAGGTAAAATATTTCACCGAGACTTTACTGTTTAAAAATTCTACTTTGGGTTCTTGTTACAAGAAAGTGAATCTGAATGTCATTTTTGTCAGGAGAATCAGGAACTGGTATTTCATTAACACTATCAATGATAGAGGATGTTTTTGTCCAGAAGCCTTGAGGCTCAGATGGTAAAGAATCTGCCTGCAATGCAGGAGACCCTGGTTGGATCCCTGGGTTGAGAAGATCCCCTGGAGAAGGGAGTGGCCACCCGCTCCAGTATTCTGGTCTGGAGAATTTCATGGACAGAGGAGGCTGGCGGACTCCAGTCCAGGGGGTCACAAAGAGTCAGACACAGAGTGACCCCTGTTCTGTGTCTTTGACCAGCACGAGGAGCTCCACAGTTCCTTGGTTTCCCTCAAATCCAGTCCAATTCTGGAAAAGAAAACTCATTTATGTAGAGTTGATTTACCCTTGTACAACTTCAGGATGGATAATAAACTGATCCAGAGCATGTCCTACTGAAGAGGCTAAAAGTACGGTTCTTTGTTTAGTCAGATAACACTCAGTGGTCCTCGGCAGAAGGAACCAGGGAAAACCCTGCCGCAGGTGAGGACGTGGAAAAAACAAAGACACAGTATGGTAGCCTTTAGATGCTTTCCTGTCTTTTCCCTTCCTGCCTTTTCATGAATGAAAATTCCCAAGTTGGTCAGCCTCAGGACACTGTGGTTAACCAAAGGTGCATAGGGAGGTATGGCAATAGAAGGCAGTCTCTGTGTTTGAGGAACTTTCATGGCTAGTAAAGAGGCAGAATACAGCCTTCATTCAGCAGTATCTGTGCCAGTACAGATCAATCATTTAGATCAAATTTAAGTGATGATGGAAATACAGAGAAGTGGAATGATTTCTCTTGGATTCTTTATAGGTTTTTTGGAAGGAATCAGGTGAGTCACGTTTTAAAGACAAGCACAGAAGAAAGAAGGGAATTTCTTAATACAGCCTTTTAATTAGTTTCCTTAAACTGAGCAGGTTATTGACAGGGATACTCGATCAAGTAAACATTAGGTAAAGTGAAGTGAAAGTCACTCAGTCATGTCTGGCTCTTTGCGACCCCATGGACTCTAGCCTGCCAGGCTCCTCTGTCCATGAAATTCTCCAGGCGAGAATACTGGAGTGGGTTGCCATTCCCTTCTCCAGGGGATCTTCCCAACCCAGGGATCAAATCCAGATCTCCCGCATTACAGGCGGGTTCTTTACCATCTCAGCTACCAGGGAAGCCCAGGATGTACATTAGGTACATTTTGCGAATACTTCTTTGAAATGAAATGCCTGCCCTTCTGTTGCCAAGTATAGGAGGTGTACTGCAGTGACCTTTAGTAAAAAATTTTAATATAAAATTACTGATAAAGATATATAAAAATATGAATTAATGAGTTCAAATCACCTTACATTGTGCTTTTAAAGATATCTAATATTTCCCTATGAGTTTCTTTAATCTTGGGATTAATGCTTCTCTTTTTTAAAAACCTTTTATTAGAATGTATACTGTTTTAGACGGAGAAGGCAATGGCAACCCACTCCAGTACTCTTGCCTGGAAAATCCCATGGATGGAGGAGCCTGGTAGGCTATAGTCCATGGGGTTGCGAAGAGTTGGACATGGCTGAGCGACTTCACTTTCACTTTTCACTTTCATGCATTGGAGAAGGAAATGGCAACCCACTCCAGTGTTCTTGCCTAGAGAATCCCAGGGACGGGGGAGCCTGGTGGGCTGCTGTCTATGGGGTCGCACAGAGTTGGACACGACTGAAGCGACTTAGCAGCAGCAGCGTACTGTTTTAGAAAGTCTCTAGTGATGGGAAAAGATCTGATGATTACTGAATTGCATGAAAATATTTTCCTCCTGAGATAAGAGCTCATTTTGCACATCAAGGACTCAAATTCTAAGGATTAAGCTTAAGGGGGGCTTCCCTGGTGGCTCAGATGGTAAAGAATCTGCCTGCAATGCAGGAGACCCAGGTTCCATCCCTGGGTTGGGAAGATCCCCTGGAGAAGGGAATGGCAACCCACTCCAGTATCTTGCCTGGAGAATTCCATGAACGAGGAGCCATGGGGTCACGAAAGAGTCAGACACGACTGAGTGACTAACACACTATTGACTATTGAAATAATTTATTCCACTTTAACAGTCAGAATAGAATATGGATGTTAAGCTATTTGAGGCCAGAGACCAAGCCTTTTTCTTTGCATTTTGCAAGTCACCTGGTACAGGTTATGATTGTTAGTACATATTACTCTCCTTTACTAAATGTTGACTTTAATTCTGATTTTTGACCTCTATCAAATATAATTGATTGGATTTAGTTTTAGCATCAGGAAGGAAACCAGATAGAAAATTTGTTGTAACAAAAAGGTTACCTAAAATAAATTAGATAAATATTTCCATCTATGATACTTTTCTTTTGTTAGAAGAATCTATGCAGAACATTCTAGGAAAAGGCCTTAGTGTGAATCTATTGAACATGTTCAGCCAAGCAGAGAAACTTCCCATTCTAGTGTGGTAGATTCATAAGTCATTTTTCAGTCTATTCAACAGAAAAAAAATAGCTGATTTTTAAGTTCATCACTAAAGACTTTTCAGATACTTAGCAAACACATTCTGCTAACTCATTGATGTTCCTTTCAGTTCAGTTGCTCAGTCATATCCAACTCTTTGCGATCCCATGGACTGCACCATGCCAGACTTCCCTGTTCATCACCAACTCCGAGTCTACTCAAACTCATGCCCATTGAGTTGGTGATGCCATTCAACCATCTCATCCTCTGTAGTCCCCTTCTCTTTTGCTTAGGGTTCCTTTAGCCTAGGGTAAAGGAGAGCCATCATTAGGTGACATTTGGAGATTGTCAGTCCCAGCACAGGACAACTCAGAACTCCACATGTCCTGAAAGTTGGGTGTCCTTGGGCGCTGGCTCAGCCAGGGTGTGTCCTGTGCTTCAGACAGTCTGGGATTTAAGGCCTGCTTTGAGTCCATTAGGCTAGTTGTTAACTGACCTGGACAAAAGGCTTTAGAATCTTTATGTAGAGGTGAACAATATCTGTGCATTCCTTACATCATTCACACAGAGCCTGTATCAGTGTTTGCTAATGGAGGATATAACTGGAACATTGAGGAAAAGTGGCAGGCCAGGCTTCTCTAACATGACCTCCTTGTTCTGCTTCTAACTCTTGGAGCTGTTGTTGAGGATAAATGAAATATGAGTACCTGAGTCTCGGAGTATGCACTCAGTGTCTGTCTACCTGCTCCCTCCTCCTCCTGGTAATGGTTTTGCATAACATTGACTTCATCAGTATGGACAACATGTATATTTAACCGTCCTTTTAAAATAAAAGGATTAAGGATTTGTAGTAAAAGAGTCCTGGTAATTTTATATGAGAAAGTATATACTTTATTTGAGATAAAGCTGAAGCTTGTTTTTTGTGCTGTACATATTTGTCACTTTTTTTTCTTCTTGCCTTGGAAAGTTTCACATTAACAACAGTATGAGAACTTAAAAATACAGTTGATGTTGAAAGAGCTTAACTAAATATTTTAAATTGGTGGTATTGGAAGGAGATTCTGTAAAAATCCAATTAAACTTTTGAAAGCTCTATCCTGTTGAAATAACTTAAAGGAAGTTAGTTTGGTTTCCCAGAAGTACTATGCATAGTGTTTCTGGCTGAGGAAGAAAGACCTGAATCTGCTATTTATTTGGCCAGAAATTGGGTACCAGCTTCCTCTACAGTGTTTTACTTGAGCGGTGTTGACACTTGAACAGATCCTGTACAAACTGCCCCAAGTGGGGAACAGTTGTCCTCGCTTCTGTGGTAAAGCTCCGGCCCCATGACTAACATCCAGAAACTGGTATTCTTGGCTGAATACTCTATAGATACGTATAAATTGAGAGCAAAACCCCAACTGTTTTAGAAACTTTCATGGCTACCGTTTTTCAACCAATCAGTAAAGTAAACTTTTAAAAATACTGATGCAGTTTATTGCTTCCTAGCCAATAAAAATAGTGAACAAAAAGAGTCTAGTGTCCCTTGTTTCTTAAGTAAACTTTGAAAATTCAGTTTTCTTGCCATTTAATTATTCAATTCAAAAGACTAGAATGACTCCTTTTTAAATCGGGGCACTTTAGGAATTTTTTTTCCCTTGCCTCAGACATCAGAAATAACTTTCTCTTCGCGTTAAATGACAGTGAAGTATTTAGCCAACCTGTTTGTTTTGGTGATTTATTTTTCACAGGGAACAAGAACAAACACTTGTGTGCAAAAAAACTTTTTCTGTTTGATTTACACTGACAAGAATGATAGCTGCATTTACTACTGGCCTTAAGACATTTCTGTGTATTAAATATATGTGAATATAAGCAAAAGAAAAGTGGTTTATTTCTGGTTACTTAAAAGGTTTAAGTGTATTAGCTTAAATTCTTTGAATTTACTCTAAGAGGGGGAAAAAAAAACACTTAAGGAAGTTGAGGTGGGCATTTTAAAAACGGAGCAATAGGAACCAAAAAGGGAATTAAAAACAAAAAGTATTTGTGTGTTGGTTTGGAGCCAGAGGAGAGGGAGAAGGGCAGGGTGGCTCAGGGACGCTCACTCCAGGAGTTGAAAGAGAAAGCCCCTGGGAAATAACTGGCACCGAATTCAGAGGGCGGCTCTGGCCCTTCTGTCCCTGTCCTTGTGGGGTTTTGCTGTGGAGTCATGTTATGAATTATGTGACCCTTTATGGAGTCACAGTGGTTATCAGGACAGCAAAAATACGTTAACCACAAACTGGAAATCTCGGTTGATGTGGACAATGTCTTTTAAAATTTGGCCTCAGCTGAATAATCTTACAACTTCCTGAATATGATCCTGTTAAATCAGGCAGAGAAAGGTAGTTGAATTTCACTGTGGTACTAAGTAACCAGTGTTCAAAGCAACGCGGGCTTTTCTCCAGCAGAGGAAAGCATTTTAAAGAATTTAGCAGTTTGGCTCTTCAGAGTTTTCAAATGCTGTATAAAACTCAGTGGTTATACAGAGTGGAGTCAGGAAGAGACAGATAAATACCGTATTCTAACGCGTAGATATGGAATCTAGAAAAATGGTCCTAAAGAATTTATTTACAGGGCAACAATGGAGAAACAGACATAGAGAATAGACTTAGGACATGGGGAGAGGGGAGGAGAGGGGGAGATGTATGAAAAGAGTGACATGGACACTTACACTACCATATGTAAAATAGGTAGCCAGTGGGTATTTACTGTAGGGCTCAGGAAAAAACAGGCTCCGGTGTCAGCCTGGGGGTGGGGGATGGGGAGGGAGATGGGAGGGAGGTTCAAAGGGGAGGGGGTGTACGTATACCTATGGCTGATTCATGTTGAGGTTTGACAGAACAGCAAAATTCTGTAAAGCAGTTATCCTTCAATTAAAAAAAAACTCAGCAGTAAGCCAGCAGTACTTCAAGATGCAAATTTACCTCACAAATTCTCATCTTAAATTCATAGAAAATTATAACCAAGGTAAGCATCAATAGAGGGAGGAACTACTAGTGATTGCTTAGTGAGAGATTCTTTGGTCTGGGGGTTTATTTAGAGGAATATACGATCTTAAATAGGATTAATTAATTCTAAAACTGGGAATTAAGGCTGCCTTATAAATAGTATGTCTTTCCTCGTGGTTGAGATGGTAAAGAATCTTCTTGCAGTGCAGCAGACCTGGGTTGGGAAGATTCCCTGGAGAAGGGATCATAAGTCATATTTTTTTTTAAGGTGACATTAATTTTGTTTGTACATCAAAAATATACAATGATGTGGGGCAATTGCATGAAGTCAGAAGCTGCTCTGTGGTGAGGAACAGCAAAGGCCTTTGACAAACCTGGGAGTTTCTTTGCATGTCATTGTGGGCAGAATCCTTTTGGGCTGTCAATATTGAGTAGTTTTGAAAGGTTACTAGCAAACCTTAGACGACATTAAGAAGAATACAGATTGCAGAGGGGTGGGGAAGTGGCTCAGATAGAGGGGTAGGGTGGTGGCTCAGGTGTTAATTCACTATTTAAGTGAAGAGAGATAGGAAGATTGAATTGAAGCTTTTATGTATTACATATATAAGTTCCATGAGTTCAGGCATTTTTGTTTTATCCTAAGTATTCAGGATAGTCCCTGGCATATAATATGCATTTGACAAATCATTGATGGAATGAATTTTGATAGCCTTTCTGGTGCAGTGCATTGCAAAGGGAAATTAAATGTGCATGACACCACAGTTAAGTTATTGGTACCAGACTTCCTGATCTGGTTGAGAAATTGTTAAATATCAAACGCATAAAGTTTTAACACCATTCAGCTTTAATCTTTATCTAGTTGTTTTGCTTTGGTCTGAAAAATGGGAAGATGTGAATATATGCGTACTGGAGTGAATTTCAAAGAGCTAGTCCTTTTTGGAAAGCCATGTGTTAAGTGAACTGGCTTATGTGCTGGCGTTTCACAGTGGCTAATGTAGAAACTTTTAGGACCACTTTGTTGCAGGAAAGGGTCGCAGCTGTGGTCCATTAAGTTGGTGACGTGAGCAGCTCCTTGAATGTCTTCCTCCCTTGGCCACCTTAGAGCCATTAGTCCTGCACTGATTCAGTTGGGGTTGGTTGGTATAGAAATTATAGTGGCACCGTAGTAATAAAGGAGCTCAAGCTCGTCTAGTCATCTCATGGATTTACATGTGCAGGAGCAGCTCAGTGCTCATAAAAATATGAGCACTGATTCATCCTGCACATTTATTTTTAAAAATTGTTTAAAGGAAATTTTTAGACAATTTTAAAAAATTGAAGTACAGTTGATTTGCAGTATTTTGTTTTAGCAAATGTTTTAGGTGTTCAGCAAAGTGATTCACTTATACGTGATCTACTCTTTCTCAGCTTCTTGTCCCATGTAGGTTATTGCAGAATATTGAGTACAGTTACCTGTGCTATAGGGCAGATCCTTGTTTGTTACCTATTTTATATATAGTTTCGTGTATGGGTTAAACCCAAACTCCTAATTTAGCGCCTCCCCCTCCCCCATAAAATTTCCATTTTCCATTCTTCAACAGTACACAGAGTACTTAATTAAGGACTATTCTGCCAAACAGTGACTCTCTGCGCTAGATGCCCTGAGCAGTTTCTAGTTCATCAGGAATCCACACACCTTCCTCCCTAGAGCCTGAGTTTGAAAGAAACCCCTCTGCAGACAACACTCCCTGCCTTGTCCAGGGTTGCCAGCCGCCCGCTCACCTTGCCTCCTTGGTCTGTTGCGCAGGTGAGAAGCCGTACAAATGCACCTGGGAAGGCTGCGACTGGAGGTTCGCGCGCTCCGACGAGCTGACCCGCCACTACCGCAAGCACACGGGGGCCAAGCCCTTCCAGTGCGGCGTGTGCAACCGCAGCTTCTCGCGCTCCGACCACCTCGCGCTGCACATGAAGAGGCACCAGAACTGAGCTGCCCGCGCCGCCCGCCCCACGCAGCCCACTCGGCAGAAGTTTAAACTACACGATTGATTCTATATATATATAAAAGAGAACGAAAACACAAAACTGGAAATGTATATTTTGTATATTTGAGAAAACAGGGAATACATTGTGTTAATACCAAAGTGTTTGGTCCTTGTCCGAATCTGGAATGCTTGCTATATGCTGGCTTGACCCAGGCAGATGCCCTCATCTCAGACAGGCAGCCCCATTTCAGCGCGGGCTGGGCGTGCAAGGGTGTGTTTGCAGTGTTCTTTCCCAAAGCACCACCATTTAATGTGACAGTGTTTAGCAAACAAGTCCGTTGGGCACAAGAAGACAGCTGGATTGTGTGTCAAGATTTTGCTTGACATCAGAGGAGTTTTTTTTCAATACAAGATAATTCTCTAGAGGTACGCAGCATACCTGGCAATTCACAAATAGCCATTGAACAAATGTGTTGTTTTGTTTTGTTTTTTATATGAGTTGCCTATATTTGCTATTCAAAATTTTGTAAATATGCAAATCAGCTTTATAGTTTATTACACGTTTTCTAAGATTCTTTTGGGGAAAAAAATCATAAATAATTCTTTTGAAAATAACCATGAATACATTTACAGTTAGAACTTGTGGTAAGATACCTCTTAAAACCTTACCAAATTCATTTCTGTGGTAGGTAGAAATAAATCACTCAAATGAACTTCAAAAGCAGATTTCATGCACTGATTAAAATCGGATTGTTTATTTTAAATACAAACTACATTTTATATGAATTGTGAAGAGCTTAAAGATAGAATATTCAAAAGTTAAAACATCTTACAATAAGCTAAACAGTATCATTTTTGAAAAGAAGGACAATATGTAGTTTTCACTTGGGAATGTTGAATTTATGATACAGTTTTCATATACGGAAACGTTGAATTAATGATGCAGTTTTCATATACTGAGATGTTTGCTTGTGCAGTACAATTGGTTAAATGCCAATTTATGTGGACTTTGCATGTAATATACAGTGAGACACAGTAATTTTACCTAAATTACAGTGCAGTTTAGTTAATCTATTGTTAACACTGACTCAGTGTCTGCCTTTAATTATAAATGACATGTTGAAAACTTAAGGAAGTAAGTGCTACATATATGCAATATAAAATAGTAATGTGACACTGATGCTGTTAACCAAAGGGCAGAATAAATAAGCAAAATGCCAAAAGGGGTCTTAATTGAAATGAAAATTTAATTTTGTTTTTAAAATATTGTTTATCTTTATTTATTTTGTGGTAATATAGTAAATTTTTTTAGAAAATTTTCATAACTTGATAAATTATAGTTTTGTTTGTTAGAAAAGTTTCTCTTAAAAACGTGTACATAGATGACAAATGGTGTAAATATTTTGTAAGAGGCTTCAAAATGTTTATACGTGGAAACATACTTACAGGAAAAGCATAAATTGGTTGCTGTTTTGCTTCTTTTTCCCTCTTATTTTTGTATTGTGGTCATTTCCTATGCAAATAATGGAGCAAACAGCTGTATAGTTGTAGAATTTTTTGAGAGAATGAAATGTTTATATATATAAACGACAATTTTTTTTTGAAAATAAAAAGTGCCTAAAAGATTCATGTTGTGCCTTCTTCCCCTCCCATAGCAAAAACAGTGAGCAAATTCCTCTCTCGTAACTATTTAAAAGGGTCTGTTTAATGCAGACAGTTAATAAAAAAGTAATTCCCACTTTGAACCAGCATCTACCTTTGTTTAATGTGGAAGAGAGGAATTTGTTTTTACAATACCAAAAGTATAAAGGGGAGCATGCTTCATGAATGTTGATTTCCTTTCCCCTATTCTGGTCAGTACACAGATAGATTACTGATTTTATGTTTTCAAGATCATTACTTGTAGACACTGGAGGTAACTTGAATATCCTAGTTAAAAAAAATTTTTTTTGGTCGTGCCTCTTGGCTTGTGGGAGCTTAGTTGCCTGACCAGGGATTGAACCCAGGACCCAGCAGTTGAAGAGCTGAGTTCTAACCACCGAACTGTTAGAGAATTGCTTGTATATCCTAGTTGTATTGTCAGAGGTAAAACAAGGATAGGGTTTTTAACTTTTTTTTCCTTTTTTTTCCTTTTGAAAGAACAAAGTTGATTTTAACCACTAGTAACAATATACCTGGGAGCCTACACCTTGGCTTCTAGTGCCACCTCCAGTGAAAAGAACTGGGGCTTCTTGGAGACATGGCTGATTCTAGACATACAAAATAAGCCTGGTGTATCTTACAACATCAGACTGTAAGCAATCATAATTCCCACAGTGATGCAGGAATGTCAGAGCAACAGTATAAAACATGATTGACTTGTATACTAGTATATACCCATGAGTCCATGCTAATATAATTGAAAAATGATTGAAAAAATCAGAGATCTGCAGAAGATCTCCAGTTTTTGTAGATCCAGTCTCTGGTAGAATTTAACTCCCTACTCTAAGTTCAGGCTGCATAAAGTGACTTTATTCTAAAGAGTATGATACGGCCAAGAGGGAAGAGAGGGTCACTTTACAGTTAGAAAAATCTGCCAGACACTGAGCTGGTGATCAAGGTCCTTGTCAACAGATAAGTCATGTTCTCATAGTATATACCCTTGGTTTGATGTGATGAAAATGAGACTTTGCCTCTGTGGTTTTCCTCTTAAAACACGTGAGAAAGACATTGGACATCCCAATCGAGGGACATTCTGCAAATTATCCAACCAGCAGTCAAAACTTAAGGTCTTGAAAACAGGAAAACTTGAGAAGCTGTCACAGCCAAGAGAAACCTAAATGAAACAAAAACAAAATGGTGGGATTCTGGAACAGAGAAAGGACATGGGGGAAAACTGAGGCAATTTGAATAAAGTATGAAATAGAGGAAGCTAAGAGTGGGGTATATAGGAATTCTGTATTATCTTTGCAATAAGTCAAACTTCTAGAATAAAGTTTCGAGCAGAAGTTAGAGTGAAAGTTTAGGATAAAGTTTGGAGTGAAGGAAAAAGAATTCAGTATCGCTACCATGTATTTTCAAGAAGAGGAAAAATCCCTGGTGAGGAAAATAAGGTAAAATTGCAGTTGCATAATTGGGCATTGTAAGTTTATTCAGCCTTCCTCATTACTGGACCTTTCATTCTCCCTGTGACTCAACACAGCTAGCTAAAGAAGAGGGCATGTTCATTCTCCAGCCGGAACCTCATTCTTTCATGGGTGAAAAGCATCATTTCTCTGGCTTAAATTTATTTCTAGAAATTGAGATAGAAAGTGAGGCTACCAGGTTTCTGAAGCAAAAACAGAGATGTCTAATGATGCATCAGAGATGGATAAGTATTCAGTTGATAATTGTAAGAATTAAGTTTTCTTATGTGTAGAAATGTTCTGCTTGCTTTGGTTCCAGCACTTAACTGTATTCGGCTTCCTCACGCTTCAGTACCAATTTACTCCAGATTACAGATTACAACTGTTTCTAGTCTCTCTCTTTTTTTTTTTTTTTCGGACCGGGCAGCCTCTGGGATCTTAGTTCTCCGCCCTGTTCATTGGAAGCACGCAGTCTTAACCACTGGACCACTGGGGAAGTCCCTCTCTGCCTTTATTTAGTCTCCTTTTCTCCCTTATGTAAAAAGCTGCCCTTTCTCTTCTCTTGCCAGCTACCTGTTCACATCCTTGTGTACCAGAGCTCAGTTCAGATGCTGTCTTTCTTGGTCAGACTCAGTGGAACCTCTTTTGCATTTGGAGACAGGATGACGCTTCAGCATTTGAATATTTTCCAACTTCTTTCGTGTATGTTTTTCCTCCTCAGATTGTCAACTCCTTGGAAGAAACACCACTTCTCAGATTGCTTTTGTTTTCCTGCTCTTAGTGATTGATAAAGCAGATGTCAAAAATAGTTTTACAGTGCTGTGTGAATTGGTTTAAGCCCTGAAGGGGTTGAATCTGTCTGATGTTCAACAGATTTCCTCTTCACAGTTGCCCTGTTGATGCAGTGTTGGTGCTGGATTCTTGATGAGGTGTGTGACTGAACTGATTACAAGGTGGGCAAACAGGTAATGCCTTGTGAATTTTCAAACATTGTGAGTGAATTTTCAAAGGGAGAGTTATTTTAGAATTATTTTAGTGTCTAACACACTTTCAAAGCTGCAATTTAATTTCAATCATTAGCATATCCACTAAATAAATAGCTGCATTCAAATATACTCTGACCAGTCTCTTGATAAACAAACTACCCCAACTAGATGAAAATTGATTAAGACACAAGATTCCAATTAGCCAGAACATAATGATGTGATTTGACATCAAGTTAGTAATGCTCTGAGTTTTAACCATCTTCAGTTAGTTGTCCTTCTCCCTTCCACCCCCTGCCCAAGTTACCTCGTTTTCTGTTTTGCTTCATTATGTTATTTCATTCTTACATTGCATCTTGTGTTAAATGCATCACTTCATGGCATCCAATTAGAGAACCCTTAGATAAGCACGACTTGGCCTGCCTACATAAAAATTTCTTCAAAATCTAGCTAGATTCCTTTTCCTATCTGCAACTAAGCCCACCAGAGCTCTTTGGATTAACTCATGGACTGTAACATAACAAAACAGAGCTTTATTCTCCATTACTAAATCTGGTCTCTACTTTGAAGTTAACCAAATTCCATCTTTGGTTAGATTCTTTACTGTAGTCTCAAAGTAATCAATAGGAGGCACTCCCCACCCTCACCCCCCCACCCTTTTTACTCATACCAGAGTTATCAGTGACAAAACCTGGCAATTATTTAATATTTATATAAAAAATGATTATTAAGGCAAAAAGAAGCATAATAAATCACATGAGAGCTATATATAATTAGAAGAGTTTGCTACAGGAAAACTCAGAATGTCCTTTTTTCTTTGTAAACCAGCAATCTTTATTTTACTTACCACTTTTAGTGATTACCACCCCATGAAAGCATTTGGGGTGATAGAAATGGTAATATTCTTGAACATAAATGTAAAAACGTAATGCTATTTGGCATACAAAGACATTTGAACAGGAAACTAAGACACTATACAGACTTCTAGGAAAAACAAATGGTAGATTACACACATCTAACTTTTCAGCTTCCTTAAAAAACCCACTAAAGTGGAGAGTTTTTTTCCTTTAAGGAATAACCCTATGAGTAAAAAAGGAAAACAGAAATACCAACAAGCTTGTGATTGCTGGGGAAAGCTAGATAGATGAGGCAACAAGCTGAGCAGAACTGAAAAAGCTAAATCCTAAAGTAGTGGTGGAGAAAACGAGGAACAAACCTAATTCTAATCCCCACAAAAATCCCAAAAGATCTCAGGAATTTGTAGTCTCAAATATTTCTAAAGTAGAGCCAATATGCACTTGTTAAAAGTTTGTCTAAGAAGTTGTTAATTACCTAGCTCATTTCTTCCCCTCCCCCCACTCCTGCTATATCATCAAGACTGTGACTAGGAAATAACCAGCGAGGCCACACTGAGGAATGGATATGTATCTGCTTATTCTCTGGAGAATTCTCTGGAGAAGGTAAAGGCAGAGGGTCTCTAAATCAGTAGACTACAGGTCCAGTTGAGGGGAGAAGTGCCAAATAGAAAGTAGGAGAATTAAATAAGCATGCATGTTTGTTGCTGGAACCCATTCCTTATTTGATTTCTAGAATACTGGAGTCAAGCCTTTATCCTCCAGGCAGGAGGCTGGAAAAGTATTCCAGCCCAGGAAGAACGATCTAGATGTACTGAAATTCCCAAGTTCTCCAACAATATGGCCCAACCAGATCATTTGCTCCCTCACTATTAATAAACAACCAAGAATTACCAGATATCTGAGGAAACAATTTAATGTGAAAGAGATTAAGCAGAGAAGAGCAACTTGGAGGAAAAATAAAACACTATGTTAAGATACTTGAGGTACTTGGTGTGCACCCAGTCATGTCTGACAATTTGCCACCCCACAAACCACAACTGCCAGCTTTGTCTGTCCTTGGGATTCTCTAAGCAGGAATACTGGAGTGGGTTGCCATTTCCTTTCCACTATGTAAGATAGGCAAAAAAGATGTCCTTTTCATTATAGTGGACTGGAATGCAAAAGTAGGAAGTCAAGAAACACCTGGAGTAACAGGCCAATTTTGCCTTGGAGTACAGAGTGAAGCAGGGCAAAGGCTAATGGAGTTTTGCCAAGAGAATGCACTGGTCATAGCAAACACCCTCTTCCAACAACACAAGAGAAGACTCTACACATGGACATCACCAGATGTTCAACACCGAAATTAGATTGATTATGTTCTTTGCAGCCAAAGATGGAGAAGCTCTATAAAGTCAGCAAAAATTAGACCAGGAGCTGACTGAGGCTCAGATCATGAACTCCTTATTGCCAAATTCCGACTTAAATTGAAGAAAGTAGGGAAAACCACTAGACCATTCAGGTATGATATGAATCAAATCCCTTACGATTATACAGTGGAAATGAGAAATAGATTTAAGGGACTAGATCTGATAGAGTGCATGATGAACTATGGACGGAGGTTCATGACATTGCACAGGAGACAGGGATCAAGACCATCCCCAAGAAAAAGAAATGCAAAAAAGCAAAATGACTGTCTGAGGAGGCCTTACAAATAGCTGTGAAAAGAAGAGAAGTGAAAAGGAAAGGAAAAAAGGAAAGATATACCCATTTGAATGCAGAGTTCCAAAGAAGAGTAAGGAGAGATAAGAAAGGCTTCCTCAGTGATCAGTGCAAAGAAATTGAGGAAGACAATAGAATGGGAAAGACTAGAGATCTCTTCAAGAAAACTAGAGATACCAAGGGAACATTTCATTAAAAGATGGGCTCAATAAGGGACAGAAATGGTATGGACCTAACAGAAGCAGAAGATATTAAGAAGGGGTGGCAAGAAAAAGATAAAGACCATTACAGTATACTAACACATATATATGGAATTTAGAAAGATGGTAATGATAACCCTATATGCAAAACAGAAAAAGAGACACAGATGTACAGAACAGACTTTTGGACTCTGTGGGAGAAGGCAAGGGTGGGATGTTTGGAAAGAACAGCATCGAAATATGTATATTATCTATGGTGAAGCAGATCACCAGCCCAGGTTGGATGCATGAGACAAGTGCTTGGGCCTGGTGCACTGGGAAGACCCAGAGGGATCGGGTAGAGAGGGAGGTGGGAGCGGGGATCGGGATGGGGAATACATGTAAATCCATGGTTGATTCATGTCAGTGTATGACAAAAACCACTACAATATTGTAAAGTAATTAGCCTCCAACTAATAAAAATAAATGGAAAAAAAAAAAAGAAGGGGTGGCAAGAATACACAGAAGAACTGTACAAAAAAGATCTTCACAACCCAGATAATTATGATGGTGTGATCACTTACCTAGAGCCAGACATCCTGGAATGCGAAGTCAAGTGAGCCTTGGGAAGCATCACTGCAAACAAAGCAGTGGAGGTGATGGAATTCCAGTTGAGGTATTTCAAATCCTGAAAGATGACGCTGTGAAAGTGCTGCACTCAATATGCCAGCAAATTTGGAAAACTCAGCAGTGGCCACAGGACTGGAAAAGGTCAGTTTTCATTCCAATCCCAAAGAAAGGAATGCCAAAGGATGTTCAAACTACCACACAATTACACTTATATCACACACTAGTAAAGTAATGCTCAAAATTCTCCAAGCCAGTCTTCAACAATATGTGAACTGGGAACTTCCAGATGTTCAAGCTGGTTTTAGAAAAGGCAGCAGAACCAGAGATCAAATTGTTAACATCTGTTGGATCACCAAAAAAGCAAGAAAGTTCAAGAAAAACATCTATTTCTGCTTTATTGACTATGCCAAAGCCTTTGACTGTGTGGATCACAATAAACTGTGGAAAATTCTGGAAGAGATGGGAATACCAGACCACCTGACCTGCCTCTTGAGAAACCTGTATGCAGGTCAGGAAGCAACAGTTAGAACTGGACATGGAACAGCATACTGGTTCCAAATAGGAAAAGGAGTACATCAAGGCTGTATATTGTCACCCTGCTTATTTAACTTATATGCAGAGTACATCATGAGAAATGCTGGTCTGGAGGAAGCACAAGCTGGAATCAAGATTGCATGGAGAAATAGCAGTAACCTCAGATATGCAGATGACACCACCCTCATGGAAGAAAGTGAAGAAGAACTAAAGAGCCTCTTGATGAAAGTGAAAGAGGAAAGTGAAAAAGTTGGCTTAATACTCAACATTCAGAAAACTAAGATCATGCCATCCAGTCCCGTCACTTCGTGGCAAATAGATGGGGAAACAGTGGAAACAGTGGTGAAGTTTACTTTTTTGGGGCTCCAAAATCCCTGCAGATGGTGACTGCAGCCATGAAATTAAAAGATGCTTACTCCTTGGAAGGTAAGTTATGACCAACCTAGACAGCATATTAAAAAGCAGAGACATTACTTTGCCAATAAAGTTCCGTCTAGTCAAGGCAATGGTTTCTCCAGTAGTCATGTATGGATGTGAGTTGGACTATAAAGAAAGCTGAGTGCCAAAGAATTGATGCTTTTGAACTGTGGTGTTGGAGAAGACTATTGAGAGTCCCTGGACTGCAAGGAGATCCAACCAGTCCATCCTAAAGGACATCAGTCCTGAATATTCATTGGAAGGACTGATGTTGAAACTGAAACTCCAATACTTTGGCCACCTGATGTGAAGAACTGACTCATTTAAAAGACCCTGATGCTGGGAAAGATTGAAGGCGGGAGGAGAAGGGGATGAAGAGGGTGAGATGGTTGGATGGCATCACCAACTCAAAGGACATGAGTTTGAGCAAACTCTGGGAGTTGGCGATAGACAGGGAGGCCTGGCATGCTACAGTCCATGGGGTTGCAAAGAGACATGACTGAGTGACTGAACTGAACTGAAGATAGGCAAAATATAAAACAAAGCTATTAATAGCTGTCAATATCTCTCATATCTCAGAGATATAAGAAAGATACTACAACTATGAAGCAAACAAGAATGTTCTAACCATGTAGAGCAAAAGATTAAAATTAGAGATATGAGAGCAGCAACGAAAGAATCAAAAGTAAACAGAACAATGCAAAAGAAGATAGAGCCAAACTAAAAGAAGATAATTAGAGTTCCATCATCTAAATTTAAGTTCCCGAAAGAAAGAAAAAGTGAGGGCAAGGAGAAATATTAAGAAAATAATTTGAGAAAGTTCCTTAAAATCAAAGGACATGAATTTCAAGAGTATAAGGTTTTGATGTCTTAAGACACCAGTGTGAATAGATCTATATTTGTATGAACCTTCACACCCTGAGGCCAAAAATAATTTCCTAAAATTCCCAGAGAGAAAATAAGTCATGTAGAAAGGAGGATGAAAAGCTTCAAATTTTTCAACAGTGACATTGGAATCTAGCAGATAGAGGAGAAATGCCTTTAGAATTCTGAAGAAAAATGAGTTGTAATCTAGAATTTTATACCCAGCCATACTACGAGTCAGGTGTGAGGAAAGAATAAGATATTTTTAGACAGGCAGGGTCTCAAATTTTCTAGTCTTTTACCTTTCATAAAGTTGCTTATGTCTACACTTCACCAAAATGAGGGAGTAAACCAAGCAAGAGAAAGACATGGAATACAGAAGATTATCTGGGAACCCTGTGCAGATGGGAAGTGAAGGGGATCCTCAGGATAACATGAGAGAACAGAAAACAAGGCCAGATCAGAACCAATTAAAAATCTCTAGGAGGTTAATCTTATCCAAGATTATGAAATGAATAGAATGTTGCATACATCTGAATGTCTTTCAAAGAGATTTAGGCTGGAGGCTAACAAATTGTAGCCTGAAGTCCAAATCCAACCTAAGGCATGTTTTTTTCTTTTTTCCCATTTTAGAAAGGTTGGAGAAGAAACAAAGAGAGAGAGGAAAAAAGAAAAAAAAGGGTTGGACCAAAAAGTGCAGCAAACTGTATGTGAACCAGAAAGCCTGAAATATTTACTGTCTGTCTCTTTTATAGAAAAAGTTTGCTGACCCTTGATTTAGACATCTGGTAAAGATTTGGGGAGGTTAATTAGAAATCTATATATAGAAAACAAAACAAATAAAAACTTACACACATACACACATATTATTAATTTCACATAAAAGAAAATTTGTGCCACCAAAGAGATGGTCATTCACACATATTATGTAGAAATATGGATGAAAACATTGCAGATTGAATGTGTTGAATGTGGGTGTCTTTAGGGATGAAGTAATGGCAGGAAAAGGGAAGATGGGATTATTGGTGTTTCATTAAAAAAAAACAAAACCTTGTAGAAGTATTTAAATTTTTACTATAACAAGCACAGATAATTTTGATAAAAATTAACAGGAGCAGAAGGAGGAAGGGGTGGTAAGGAGGACAGTACGTGCAGAAGAAAACATGAGATGTGTACCCATGGTCCTTTGGAAACTACTGGATAATACTGAATGGTTGATTCTGTCCTTTCCCTGAAACTGAGCCAACCTTTGGTAGTTTGATGAGGGGAGGCTCTGTTTCTCACATAAAGGTCAGTGAAAGACCTAAGAAAATTAAAGAACTAGGTTTAGATGGAGGCATGTTTTAAAATATTTGGAGATTATTTATTACAAAATAGTTAAAAGCAATTTGCATTGAGGTACTAATACTGGGTCCTACAATTGTAAAGAGTTGTACAAGAAGATATTGTTACACTTGATCTTAGCCAAAAGGCCGAGAAGCAATGAAGATATTGTTATCTTGACAAAAAATGACACAGGGAAAAATAATTTTTTCTATTTCTGAATTTTCCACAGTGGGATTAGGACATAGTCAATGCTCAATAAATACATGTTGACTAAATAAAGAAACTGTAAAAATACCTCATAAAGGTAAAAATACCTCATAAAGATGGAAGAAATATTAGGTACATTAGACCAAGAAAATTAAAGTGATTTAAATCTGAGTTAAAAATATAGAGAGTGGTCATGAAATCTCATCGGAAATTATTAAAAAGCTGTTTTTCCATATTCTAGTAGCAACTGTCTTGAAAAATCCTTTTACTACATAATAAGATTTAAGGCCACCTTTGAAGTCTTTGGAATTTAAGTGAACTTGCTTTGCTGAGTACACTAATTTCTTCCTTTGTAAAGAACTGAACTACAGTGGGATTTGTTTTGTTTTTGTTTTTGGCCATGCAGCACAACTTGCAGGATCTTAGTTCCCCAACCAGGGATTCAACTTGGGCCCCCACTGAGAAAGCACCAGGTTCTAACTACTAGACTCTCAGGGAATTCCCAAACTATAGCTGATTCATAGTGTTTCAGGTATATACAAAGTGATTCAATTTTACACACACACACAAATATATAAATACGTATGTTGTTGTTTAATCACTAAGTCATGTCTGGCTCTTTTTTAACCCCATGGACTGTAGCCTGCCAGACTCCTCTGTTCATGGGATTTCCCAGGCAAGAATATTGGAGTGGGTTGCCATTTCTTTCCCCAGGGGATCTTCTCCACCCAGGGATAGAACCCACATCTCCTACATTGGCAGGTGGATTCTTTACCACTGAGCCACCTTGGAAGCCCCATGAGTCTTAATAAGATTCTCTATATTGGCTTGATCCTTGGTTGGGGAACTAAGATCCTGCACGCCTTGCGGCCAAAAACAGCAACAACTACAAGATGCAAAACAGAACACTGTTTGAACCCTAAAGGTATAAAATAAAGAGATGACTTTCATAAAAATAAGACCATGATAATTAATACTCTAAATTCTTAGAGGGATAGCCTGTCTTTATTTTATTTTCTAAGACTGAGTAGGGAGTGAAGGAGGCAGGGCCATCTAGTCAACCTTAGGATACTTGTTTGAAGATGACGACACGGGTCCATGTGCATTTATTTGCCAGAGGATAATAATTTCTTTATTTCTCCAGTGATATTTGTCTTAGAAATGGTACAAAAACATAACATATACACACTATTACATATAAAATACATAAACAGCAAGGACCTACGGTATAGCACAGGAAACTATACTCAATATTTTGTAATAATCTATAATAGAAAAAAATCTGAAAAAGAACATATGTGTGTGTGTGTGTGAATCACTTTGTTGTATTCCTGAAACTAACACAACATTGTAAATCAACTATACTTCAATAAAAAATAAATTAATTTAAAAATGATACAAACAAAAGCAGTCATTTTCTGTCAAAAGAAAAAAAGCTGTGTGCAAACATAAGTTTTGGTGAAAATGTTACTGATCCCTCTTTGAATTTTAATTGCTTCTGGGTTTTTAATTCACTCCCACGTAGACTGCTCCAGGTGAATTAGCCAAGGTTTGCAGCCGCTTTTCCTGTTTCACTTTTTATCAGGCATAGAGAGGATGGTGGAAAACCAGAGGTTTTATAGCATTGCAGAACCAAATTAAGCTTGTCATTGTAATAGCTCCCCACAATACTTCATAAATTTTGTAGAAATATAAATGGAAGTTTTAATTGGCCACGTTTATAGCTGTAGGATTTTCAAAGATACATTATGAGTGTCTTGAATGCTGTTTCAGTTATTGTAGAAAATATCTGCCGAAAAAGGAGATTATTAAAAAATAGAAATGGCCAATAGAACTTCAAGGCTGATCTTTTGTCTTAAGCCTTCCCATCAGAATGTGAGATATTTATTTGTTGAAAGATGTGTTATTTCTTCCCTTGACCACGTGATTGTTATGAAATTACCAGCAACACTAATGTTTTGGCCAAAAGTGAAACAGGTAGAAATACTTTGTTTAATGTTTTGTTTTGTTTTCTTTAAACTGCTTATAATCTTGGAATGACATCAGATAAACTGTCTAAACAACTAAAAATAAAGCCAGTTACTTGGGGCTAATGAGAAGAGCTCATATTATGATATATTAGATGCAAAGTGCTTAGATCTTCCAGGCAACTTACTAAGACAATTTTCCTTCAAGAAAATTAGAGATATTGAGTGGGGCAGGGTGGGGGAGTGGGGCAGAAATTGGGTAAAGGTGATCAAAATTGGATAAAGGTGATCAAAAGTTATCTTATAACTAGAAGTTATAAGATAAATAAGTACTAAGGGTGTCAGCACGATAAATAAAACTGCTGTATATTATATATATGAAAGCTGTTAAGAGAGTAAATCTTGAATTCTTATCATAGGGAAAAAATATTTTTAAAATTTCTTTAATGTGTCTATCCCCTTCATGGATCATAACTTTGTCGTGGCAAAGGGGCTTGCATAATTCAATGAAGCTATTAAGTCATGCCATATGGGGCCACCCAACACGGATGGGTCATAGTGAAGAATTCTAACAAAATGTGGTCTACTGGAGAAGCAAATGACAACCCACTCCAGTATTCTTTCCTTGAGAACCCCATGAACAGTATGAAAAGGAAAAAATATATGACACTGGAAGATGAGCCCCAAGGTCAGAAGGTATCTAATATGCTACTGGGGAAGAGTGGAGGGCAATTACTAATAGCTCCAGAAAGAATGAAGAGACTGGGCCAGAGGGGAAATGTTCATCAGTTGTGGATGAGTCTGGTGGTAAAAGTAAAGTTCAGTGCTATAAGTAGGAATATTGCATAGGAATCTGGAATGTTAGATCCTTGAATCAAGGTAAACTGGACGTGGTCAAGCAGGGAATGGAAATATTGAGTATCGACATGTTAGGAATCAGTGAACTAAGGTGGTTGGGAATGGGTAAATTTAGTCAGATTATATTGACTACTGTTGGCAAGAATCCCTTAGAAGAAAAGAGCCTGAAATGCAGTACTTGGGTGCAATCTCAAAAATGACAGAATGATCTTGGTTCGTTTCGAAGGCAAACCATTCAACATGACAGTAATCTGAGTCTATGCCTCAACCATTGCGAAGAATGGTTGAAGAAGCTGAAGAATCAATGAAGAAATTCATCAGTTCTTTGAAGACCTACAAAGCCTTCTAGAACTAACACCAAAAAAAATATGTCCTTTTCACCATAGAGGATTTGGATACAAAAATAGGGAGTCAAGAGATCAGAATAACAGGCAAGTTTGGCCTTGGAGTACAAAGTGAAGCAGGGCAAAGGCTAATGAGTTTTGTCAAGAGAACATGCTGGTCACAGCAAACATCCTTCTCTAACAACCCAAGAGATTATTCAACACATAGGCATCACAAGATGCTCAATACCAAAATCATATTGGTTATGTTTCTTTGCTGCTGAAGATGGAGAAACTCTATACAGTCAGCAAAAACAAGAATTGAAGCTGACTGTGGCTAAGGTCATGAATTCCTTGTTGCAAAATTCAGGTTTAAGTTGAAAAAAGTAGGGAAAACCATGGTGGATGGTGACTGTAGCCATGAAATTAAAAGAGACCTGCTCCTTGGAAAGGAAGCTATGGCAAACCTAGAAAGCATATTCAAAAGCAGAGACATCACTTTGCTGATAAATGTCCATATAGTCAAAGCTGCGGTTTTTCCAGTAGTCATGTATGGATGTGATAGCTGGACCATAAAGAAGGCTGATCACTGAAGAATTGATGTTTTCAAATTGTGGTGCTGGAGAAGACTCTTGAGAATCCCTTGGACAGCAAGGAGATCAAACCAGTCAATCCTAAAGGAAATAATCTGGAATATTCATTGGAAGGACTGATGCTGAAGCTGGAGCTCCAATAATTTGGCCACCTGATGCGAAAAGCAAACTCATTGGAAAAGACTGATGCTGAGAAAGATTGAAGGCAGGAGGAGAAGGGGGTGACAGAGGGTGAGATGGTTGGATGGCATCACTAACTCAATGGACATGAGTTTGAGCAAACTCCAGGAGGTAGTGAAGGACAGGGGAGACTGGTATGGTGCAGTCCATGGAGTAGTAAAGAGTTGGACATGACTTAGTGACTGAACAACAACAAAGTGTCTGTATGATATGATGTATGTTCACTAATCTTATTATGATCATCATTTCATGATGTATGGAAGTCAAATCATTATCTGTACCCCTTAAACTTGTACAGTACTGTATGCCAATTTTATAGCAATAAAGCTGGAAGGAAAATGCAAAAGAGACAAAATCAAAACGACAAAAATATTTAGAGCTCTTAACAAATGTTATTTTTTTCTTGCTAATTTTTTTACGTGTTATAAATATTTAAGGCAAAAATGATCACATGGTCTTGTGGGGCTAGATGTAACATATGTGAACATAGATGTAATATATTTGACAGCTATAGGAAAAGCAGGGAGGTGGTAAATGGACTTAATATGGTTGCAAGGTTTCTGCATTTTATATGAACTAGTACAACATTAACTCTAGATTGCGAAAAGTTTAAGATATATACTATAATCATTGAGTAACCAGTAAGAAAATACAAAGAGATATAACGGAAAAGTCAATTTAGAAGTTTCCCTGATAGTCTAGTGGTTGAGAATCTGCCTGCCGATGCGAGGGTCATGAGTCTGACCTCTGGTCTGGGAAATTCCCACATGTTGCAGAGGCAGCCAAGCTCAAGTGCCACAATGACTGAGCCAGTGCTCTAGAGCCCCTGAGCCACAATTACTGAGCATCCGAGCTGCAACTACTGAAGCCCATGAGCCTACAGCCTGTGTTCTGCAACAAGAGAACCCACTGCAATAAGCAGCCCACGCACTGCAAGGAAGAGTAACCCTCCCCACCACCCCACCAACTAGCCACAAAGTCTGTGTGCAGCAGTGAGGACCCAGGAGAACAACAACAACAACAACAAAAGCCAGGATTTCCCTAGTGGTCCAGTGGTTAAGACTCTGCACTCCCAGTGCAGTGGGCCCAAGTTCAATCCCTGGTCAGGGAACTAGATCCCACATGCCTCAACTAAGAGTTTGCCTGCCACAACTAAGACCTGGTTCAGCCGGTTAAAGAAATACATAAATAAATATTCTTTAAAAAAGCCAATTTTTTGTTCAGTTGCTAAGTCATGTCCAACTCTGCTACCTCATAGATTGCAGCATACCAGGCTCCCTTGTCCTTCACTATCTCTTGAAGTTTGCTCAAACTCGTGTCCATTGAGTTAGTGATGCTATCTAATCTCATCTTCTGCCACCCTCTACTCCTCCTGCCTTCATTCTTTCTCAGCATCAGAGTCTTTTCCAATGAGTCGGCTCTTCACATCAGGTGGCCAAAGTATTGGAGCTCCAGCTTCAGCACCAGTCCTTACAAAGAATATTCAGGATTGATTTCCTTTCAGATTGACTGGTTTGATCTCCTTGCAGTCCAGGGGATTCTCAAGAGTTCTTGGCCATCACAATTCAAAAGCATCAATTCTTCAGTGCTCAGCCTTTTTTATGGTCCAACTTTCACATCTGTACACGACTGCTGGAGAAACCATAGCTTTGATTATACAGATCTTTGTTGGCAAAGTGATGTCTCTGCTTTTGAATATGTTGTCTAGGTTTGTCATAGCTTTCCTTCCAAGGAGCAAGTGTCTTTTATTTTCAAGGCTGTTGTCACTATCTGCAGTGATTTTGAAGCCAAGGGGAGGAAAAAATCCAAGAGATAAATTAAAAATTAAGTGCTAAAAAAAATTTTTTTTTGCAAATAACTAAAAAGAAGGCAGGAAAGTAGAAACAAGACAAAAAACAGAACAAAACAAAACAAACCCAGCAAAAACCCAGCGGGGACAAACAAAAAACAAAGAGTAAAATGGTGGACCTAATTCCTACTGTTCAACTATTATATCAAATATTAGTGAACTAACATACTATAAACATACCTTCCCCCCATCCCCCCCGCTTAATGGGTTAAAGGTATAAGTTCATTTTTGGAGTTGTTTGATTCATATTTTTGGAAAAAACTTCTTTGGATGGCTCCTTTCGTACATAGATATAGAGTAAGGAAGGATCTACCCACTGTGCCATTATTAACACTCTGATCCCAGCCTAATAACAACTAGTCCTCGGTCACACATTTACCTCCTGGGTAAACTTATGTGGTCAGCAACCAGCAAGAACTGGGCCAAGAAAGAGATGGACCACATGGGCAGCCAGCATCTTGGTCTCAGGTCTCCCTGGACAGAGTACTAACCAAGAGGAAAGTGACATTGCCTTCCATTGTTGAAAAAGCACCAGTTTGTTTTCTATAAATCCATCTCTATAAGTACTTTATATGGTATACCCATCATGCCATGATTATAGGCAAGAGAGAATCAAAGAGACACACTAGACCATGAGCAGGAAACCAGAATTGTTGAAACAGAGAGGGGTTGATTTTTGAAAAGGGGTAGCTCAAATAAACCTGGGGTCAGGTAATCAGGCTTAATCTTATAAATTGGGTGGTCACAACCAAAGAGTGTGTTGAAAACCAGGGAGTGTGTGATATTCCTTAATATCATCCAGATAACTGACACATACTATGTGCCATGGTACTGTATTGGGTCTTTTTTTTAATACATATTACCTCCCTTACTATTGGAAAAGGAGGTGGCAACTCACTCCAGTATTCTTGCGCAGAAAATTCCATGGATAGAGGAGCCTGGTGGGTACAGTCCATGGGATTGCAGAGAGTCAGACACGACTGAGCAACTGAGCACCTTACTATAATCCTATAATGAACTTATTATTACACTGATCTAACAGATGAGGAAAATAATGTTCAGGAAGCGTAAGCGATTTGCTTTTCTTCATGGAAACATAGCTGCTAAGAGACTGAGCTGGGTGTTCTGACTTCAACTCCTTCACTCTTTATGAAATAACATACCTGTCTCAAGCGTCAGGAGACTTACGTTTAGGGCAGCTCATCAGAGTCAAGGGATTAGGGAAAATGGACTCGAGGTAACTCCAGTTCATCTAGAGGGCTTCCCAGTCTTCCTTTGGGGCAAGAGTTGGTTCTGGGGTTCAGCATGCCTGGCCTATGAAGAATAATAGGTGAGTCCTGATAAGACGAAGCAAGTGGACTCATCCGCTTAGAGATACTGACTGTGCCTTGAGGTGGAGTCGTGTTGGCCCAGAGCTGCCGTGTACAGAAACAGACCCCAGAGCTTGGATGGGCCTTTAGGGAGTGCTTCGTCCACCGACTTGAACAAACTATCCAAGCCAAAGAACACAAGCCACTGTTGAAACAGAAGGACAAGTACATTCCTTGAGATTACACCTAAAGGGAAGACAAGAAGAAAGGAAAGTGGGGACGTTCCCAGGCCTTTGATCTCGTCTACCTGCCACAGGCCTCTCCTCCCCCTCCGAGAGGCTTCCTGAGGCAGGAAGTGGTGACATCACCCTGGTTTGTTAGCAGTCTCCTGCTCTGAGTCATCAGGATTGCTGGCATAGTTCTCCAGGAGATCTCCAAGCAGATAATTCGCTCCCCTTGTAGGGCCTTGGCAACGTGCTGAGCAACAAATCGTTCTGTGAGCTGCCAGACTTCCATTCCGAGTGGGGTTTCCTCCTTGGAATGTCACTCAGGGTCCTTACAAGCAGCATCTCCAAACTTTCACTTCACATTATCCCATAGTAACTAGCTGGAAGTGGGGGTTGTTGGTCATCAAAATAGACAATGGAATGAATTACAGTGAATTTTAGCCATTTTCCCATGTGGAACATGAACATGCGTTCCAATAACTTATTATTTTAAACAATGTGTAGGAAAATATCTTTCTACATAAATGGTGCCCCGGATGATTGTTTCTGTGAGACAGATCTCTAGAAGTGAAATGGAGGGATCATTTAATTTAAATAGGACAAATAAAAACAACACAAATTGTGTTGTTTTAATTTGTCCTATTTAAAGCCTTTTGTCAAGGAAATTTGCAAATAAATATAAAAGTAGAGAGAAAAGTATAATGAACACCCACTCCTCATTTATCTAGGTTTCACAATTATCAATTCATAAACCCTTAATTTACCCTTTCCCTTGCCTTCTCTCCCCTTGATTATTAATTATTTTTTGGCCATACTCCAGGCTCGTGGGATATTAGTTCCCCACCCGGGAATGGAAGCCACGCCCTTGGCAGTGAAAGTGCAGGGCCCTAAGCACTGGACTGCCAGGGAATTCTAGCCTCTTGATTATTTTAAAGCAAATTTCAGACATTGTATCATTTCATTTGTAACTATTTCAGTAAGCCTCACTTCAAGTTGATTGTTTTTTCTGTGTTTCTTCTTAATATGCATATTTTATAGAAGTATAGTTGATTTACAATGTTTCAGGTGCTCAGCAGGATGATTCAGTTATACATGTACTATTTTTGAGATTATTTTCCGTTACAGCTTATTGCAAGATGTTGACTATAGACCCCTGTGCTAGGCAGTAAACCTTTGTTGCTTGATGCCTATTTTTTTTTAAATTAGAAATCTAGCATTCTATTCATACTAAGTCAAACAAGTAGAATCAAAAGCTGATTATTATTAAAAAAAAAATAACCACAACATGATCTTAGCATCTCAAAAATGAATAATTCCTTAATATCATCCAGATATGTCATTTTAAATCTGAATAGGTTCTCAAAAATTGTCCTTCAAAAAAAAAAAAAAATTCCTCATTGACCCTTCCACCAGCAGTGCTGCAGAATTCTGGGAGGACAGGCAGGGTACACGGAAGGAACTTGCATTAGCCAATGTTGAAATGTGAAGAGCGACACCAAGAAATGGCCCTGTGGTAAGAGCGGAAGTTGAACCCACCAGTGGGTCTCTGAGCTCTCGTCATACATTTCACTGCCTTAAAGAACGGTCTTGAATAGCAGGCAACATCAAAAGGCAGCTGTGCTTTTCTCAGAATAAAACAGCTGAACTAAACAACCAAAACCAAACAGCTGTACTGCCTTTGGATTTAGTGTTACATTAAAATTAGATGTTTTCTTTCCTCTGCCCTTTTTCTTTTTTTTCTAGAAAGAAACAATTGAAGAGTTGTATTTCAGACATAAATGTTATGTTCAAATCATGTGTGCACACAGTCTACAGTACTTCCATACTTATTATGGAAATTTGACTGATAACTTTGTCACACATAAACCTAGACCCTCTCTGTTGTTTTCATTATTCAATACTACTTAATTATTTAGAATTTGCCTGTGTACAGTGACCACTATTTATGATCCAGAAGTGGAAGCTCAAATGCAAATTTTTCAGTTATTTTATTTGTAAAAAATATGAAAAACTTCCAAGGAATTAAAACAATTTAAACTTCATTTTTAAAAAGGGATTATTTCTTTCCTTTATAGAAAAGTTAATTATTATCTTACAGTCTAAACTAAATGGAACAATACAGGCAAAGAACAAAACACCGTCTCAATTCTTCCTAACAATAAGCCTGAAAAAAGTGAAAGTGTTAGTTGGTCAGTCCTGTCTGACTCTTTTCGACTCCATGGGCTGTAGCCTGCCAGAATAAGCCTATAACCATCCCCCACTCCCTCCAAAACAGGTGATACTATTTATTAAATTTTACATTACAAAATATGACATGCTGATTGTAGAAATATGGTCAAGCTGAAAGAAGAAAATAAAGATTTCTATGGTTGCACCATTTATTCTTCAGATATAACCTGGTATCCATGCTAGGCATTGTCACAGCCTGCCATTCATAAACCCATTTCCAAACTTAAAGGGTTATATCATCCATTCTTGTCGGTAATCTGCTTTGTTTTCTACTTATGTCATGGCAATTTTTCCATGTCATTAAGTATTTTCATGATGTAATTTACATAGTTCCACAAAAGTGTTTTTAGTCTTTTTCTCCCCACGAGTATATTTTGGGTGTGAGATTCTTTAAAAGCAGAAAAGACGAAACTGACTGGAGACCAATGCTTTTCAAATTATGTGTGATAAAATATAGTTTTTCAAATTTCCAATCTATTGTGGGATTGATACTTTAAAAAATATGATAAAAGTAAGAGAAATGAAATATGAATTTTAAAAACCATTTTCATGAAAATATTAAATATTTAAAAGAAAAAGAAAATCAAAGTATACAAAGATCCAGTTCAAACTTTTTAACATTAGATGTGACAGATATTACTTTGTGAAATGGTCATACAAATTTCAGAGTGTTTATTCTCAATATTTTTGTTGATATTATCACAGACTAGTGGCAGTTACATTGTCTCTACTTTGATTATGTTGCTTTAGACCTTCCCAAGAACATTACCACACCACCATGGTTATCCTGGTTATTAAGATCAACCCTGAATATTCATTGGAAGGACTGATGCTGAAAATGAAGCTACAATACTTTGGCCACCTGGTGCAAAGAGATGACTCATTGGAAAAGCTCCTGATGCTGGGAAAAATTGAGGGTAGGATGAGAAGGGGGCAACAGAGGATGAGATGGTTGCATGGCATCACCGATTCAATGGACATGAGTTTGAGCGAACTCTGGGAGATAGTGAAGGACAGGAAAGCCTGGCGTGCTGCAGTCCATGGGGTCGCAAAGAGTTGGACATGACTGAGCGACTGAACAACAACAAGGACATTAAGTAAATGGTTCCCTTTATGAACAATCAAGGGTGGAAAAGTTAAATAATCATTTTAATTTGCTATTTGAGAGTAGAGCCAACAATCTTCAACTCTTTCCCATATTCCACACACAGGAAGTCCAGAAGGGACCTTGGGGTGTTTTAGTGAATGATCACAGGAGTGTCATTCTTTGGGCTTCCCTTACCAACAGTCTTGGCACCACACCCATGAAACTCAGAGTATGCAAGAAACCTATCTTTCTATCTTTCCTCTACTACACTATCCTTTGAGAATGATTCCAGACTGCTCTCTGGATGAGCCAAACAATGAAATAGCCCACGTAGCTCTTGCTTTTAATATGATTGATTCTTTTAAGCAGCTTTATGGAGGTGTAACAGAGAAGGCAATGGCTCCCCACTCCAGTACTCTTGCCTGGAAAATCCCATGGATGGAGGAGCCTGGTAGGCTGCAGTCCATGGAGTCACGAAGAATCAGACACAACTGAGCGACCTCACTTTCACTTTTCACTTTCATGCATCGGAGAAGGAAATGGCAACCCACTCCAGTGTCCTTGCCTGGAGAATCCCAGGGACGGTGGAGCCTAGTGGGCTTCTGTTTATGGGGTCGCATAGAGTCAGACACGACTGAAGTGACATAGCAGCAGGAGCAGCAGCATTGAGGAATAATTGATAGACAATAAACTGCACATACTTAAAGCATACAATTTGATGTGTTGACATATATATATATATATATATATAGCCTTAATATAGCCTAATGCAAGCCCTTTCTCAAATATATGCTTTGCAAATATATGTATATACATATACATCTTTGAAACCATCTCCAAATCAGTAGTGAAGATATCCATCACCCAGTCTTTTCATGTCCCATTAAAGTTCTTTTCTCTGCCTCTCCTGCCTCCTTCCCTCTCCCAGGCTATCACAGATTTGCTTTCTGTCAGTGCATTCTTCTTTGCATAAAAAAAAGATATATATATATATATTTACTTATTTTTATTTATTTATTTGACTGTACTGGGATCTTACTTGTTGCATGTGGGATCTAGTTCCCTGACCAGGGATCGAACCCAGACCCCCTACATTGGGAGCCAGGAGTCTTAGCCATTGGACCACCAGGGAAGTCCCTCTTTGCATTTTTGAGAGTTTTATATAAACAAAACCATACTGTACATACTCGTTTTTGTCCAGCTTCTTTTAAGTCTCTTGAATGTGTATATTATATAATTATTTTGAAATACATTCACGTTGCCTAGGAGTGAGTGCTTCACTCCTTTTATTGCCAAGTTGTAGACCATCCTGTGGCTTGAGCATGGTTTGTTTACCCACTCACTTGTTGAAAGACATTTGGTGGTTACAGTGCTGTATGTCAATTATAGCTCAATAAAACTGGAAGAAAAAAAATACTGTTTTCTTATTATTGTGTTGAGGTCTTAATACAGCCTGATGCAAATCTTTTCTCAGATTTATGCTTTACAAATTTTTCTCCTTCAGTGTCTGCTCCGGTCACACGGTCTGTGTATGTCTGTGTCCTAACCTTATAGGAACATGAATCATGTTGGATTAGGGGGTCACTTGAATGACTTCAGCTAACCTTAATTACATCTTTTCAGACTGTCTCCAAATACAGTCATGGTCTGAGGTACTGGGGGTTAGGACGTCAGCATATGAATTTTGGAGGGACACAATTTATCTCAAAACAACCACCTAATTGAATGGTGGAACTATTCAGAATTCAGGACTATATTTCGAATCCATTCAACACTGGTAACTCAATGGAAGATTCTTCAAGCGAATTTCAAGTACTGAGATATTATTTATGGAACATGGATTCTCTCTAGCAGTTCCAATTAAATGATGTTGGCCATAACTACCTCACCAAATGAGTGAGATATCCCTGAAAAAACGTCAGTGAATCATGAGTCATTCTCTCCTTTTGTTAGCTGCTGAGCTCTGAAAGAGGTGAAGCAACACCTTTTCAGGTGTAAAATGGAGATAATAGCAGTATTTGCCTTATAAGGTCATTGTGAAGATTCAAAGAGACAATTCACATAAAGCCATTAGAATACTGCCTAGCACTTAGGGTTTAAAGTGTTAGCTGCTATTATTTATTCATCAAATACATGCTAAACTCTGGCTTCACATTAAGCATCAGGCATGGTGATGTGGCAGAGGCAAAGATACATCAGTCACAGGTACAGTACCAAGTAAATGATGAACCTGTTTGTAGTATTAATAACTACCAGCTATTGGACTTCCCTGGTGGCGCAGTGGGTAAGAAAGATTCTGTGCTCCCAATGCCGGGGGCCAAGGTTTGATCCCTGGTTAGGGAACCTGATCCCACAGACTGGGGCTAAATATTCCACAAGCCACAACTAAAACCCAGTGTAGTCAAAATAAATAAATAAATATTAACTTTTAGTTATTGAGGGCCTTCTGAGGATCAACTCCTATGCTAGGTGATATACATTGATTATTTCATTTATTCTCCAAAAATATTTTGCAAAGTAAGTCATGCTTGTCCCACTTTATAGGTGAGGAAACGGAAACTCCTTGAGGTAACTAAAGTCCCATAGGTCAGCTATTTAGTTGTGAATGTGAGCGTTTCCCCAGCCTGTCTGATGCCCAAGTTCTGTTCCCTTTTCTGTGAGTTTGTGGTCCCCGGAGACACACTGCACATGCATGAGGAAATACATATACCACAGGGGAAAAAGTGCCATAAGCCTTAGGAGAGATATTGATTGTTGTAGGCATTTGAACAGCAGGAGAGATTTCCCTTCCAGGTTTTAGGGAAAACCCACAGGAGAGATATCATGTGGGCTGAATCGGCATGGGTGCAATTGGCAGGGCTGGGGGATGGCAACATTCTTGAATAGAAGAACAAAACCATACAACAGGAAATTGTGGTTTTTAAATGAGGAACAAGAGGGTTTTTGGTCTGACTAGAATGAGGTGGGAAGCCCTCATCAGCTCCAGCTTGAACTACTGCCCCTTTGTTCTCCCCCTAACTTGCCATCTGCCTCATCTTTCAGTGGACTTGGTCCCCCTGATCTTGTCCACATTACTGGGTGATAGATGATCTTTCTAAATCTGATCATGTGGCTCCCCTGCATGAAGTTTTCTAATGTCTCCCTATCACCAACAGGAGAGAGAGCTAAACTTTAGAACCATCATGCTGTGTCTCCTACTGCCTAGTCATGTGTGCGTTCATGCTAAGTCACTTCAGTCCTGTTCAACTCTTTGCTTGCCAGGCTCCTCTGTCCATGGGATTCTCCAGGCAAGATTACTGGAGTGGGTTGCCATGCCCTCCTCCAGGGGATCTTTCTGACCCAGGGATTGAACCTGCACCTCCTGTGGCTCCTGCATTGCAGGCAGATTCCCTATTGCTGCACCACCTGGGAAGCCCACTGCCTAGTCATACTGGCTTATATTTCCCCACATTGCAGGATGACCTGCAATATTGAACCCCAACAGGTAGAAGCTGCTACATTCCCTAACATCATCCTGGTCTTCACATGTGCAGCTTTTCTTTTCCTTTCTTATCCACCTGGAAAATTCTACTTTCATTCCTTGGTTTCAGCTCATAAAATGCCTCCCCTGAAGTCTTTCCAGATTATCCTTCATCCCCTCCACCAGGCAGACTTGGCCCATCTTTTTAAGGACCATTTATGATCATCAAATGATTATTTTATTATGGGGATTATGTTACTTAGATGTTTTTCCGTTTTTTACTTTTAAAGACACAGCAAAAGCTGTGTCTTATTTTCTCTTTCACATTCTCAAAATTCAGTAAGTAACAAGAATTCACATTTATTTTCTACCCCTTAAATAAATGAATGAATGAATGCATGAATGAATACTGGGACAACCTTAGCAAGGAATACTGAGGCTAGATCTTTAGGGGTCTAGATGGCAAGTTTAGGGATCTAGATGGGGGGGTCACAAAGAGTTGGACACGACTGAGTGCCTTTCACCCTCTTTCATGTGCTGCATTACTCATGTTTTTCTGAGAAAATGAGATTGCAATGGACGATTGCAATGGACGAATGTTAATTCCTGTGGCTGATATTAGAGGCTTTCACTTTGTTGTGCTCCTTCAGGGCAGGGACTAGAGCACACAGTGAGATCCTTGAACCCCTGGCATCTAGCACAGAACTTGGCAGATGGGTGTCAATGCCTGTTTGTTGAAAAAAAAAAAAAGAAAAGAAAAAAAGCTTCCCAGTGTTGTCAAGTTTAGGTTAATGACTGTCGCTGCTTCCACCTTCTTAAACCGTCTCTGGTCTTCTCCATTTAGACAAACAAAACCTCTCTTTCTGATGCTTATACTTGGATAGTGCCATTTCTCCAGCCTCTTTAGGCCTATTTGTCTCACCAATGTATGTTCTTGCTCGGTCGAGTTCAACTCTTTGAGACCCCATGGACTATAGCTTGCCAAGCTGCTCTGTCCGTGAAATTTTCCTAGCAAGAACACTGGAGTGGGTTTCCATTTCCTCCTCCAGGGGTTCTTCCTGACTCAGGGATGGAACCCACTTCTCCTGCTTCTCCTGCATTGGCAGGTGGATTTTTTACCACTGAGGCACCTGGGAAACTCATACCAAATATTTCTATATACCAAGAAAGCCCATTAACTTTTCCAGCTGAGTTCAACTCCTTGTCTTTTTCTGCCCACTTTCGACTGCCCTGCTGAGAACCACTTTGATTCAGTGGCCATGAGTTAAACGAGGTGCTGGAAAACCATTCCTGGCAGGCTGTGGGTTCTTGGAGGAGGTAAAGTCTTGACTTTCTTAGTAAATCTCGCTCTAGGTCCCTGGTTCCTCTCTCTGGAAGAATGTCATGATCAGGGAAACTAGTTAAATGTCAACATTCCTGATGTCATTTCAATGTCACTGACTCAGAATGTGAAGTGGCAGGTGGCTGAGGACAACAGGAGACTGAGGGATCTGAATTTGAAGTGTCCAGGTGATTGTGACGTTCAGATAGGTAGTCAAAACCCTCAGTGTAACTTTCTTCTCAGATAAGCAAAGGGGCGGGGAAAAAGGACACGGTGGGGGGCGGGGGAGGGGAGGCATGACCCACAGTCTAGGTTTGACCCTGCTCCCAAAGGTTTGCAT
Organism: Cervus canadensis; assembly: GCF_019320065.1. Taxonomy (NCBI): domain Eukaryota; kingdom Metazoa; phylum Chordata; class Mammalia; order Artiodactyla; family Cervidae; genus Cervus; species Cervus canadensis. The sequence continues at coordinate 39,120,697 of NC_057394.1, read as the reverse complement.
TTCTAGTTTTACATCTATTGTCTGTTTTCTTTGATGTTTTTCAAGATTAACAGGTAGATGGAATCTGGAGGTTCCAGGACTCGCTACTATATTTCTATTACAAGCAGGAATTTCCATGAAGGCTAACAGACCATAATTCTTCTATCTCACAATCCCAGAATTGCTAGGAATCTTAAAGGTCATTGAGTGGAACATGCATATTTTGAAGACGGCCTTAGATATCTAAAGGACAGGCAATGACATCAAGATTAGCGATGCACATACTGGCGAGTGGCCCTGGTCAAGCCTTACCAGAGGCTTCCTGCCCCCAGCATTGCCAGTGGAGAGATCAGGTGTCTGTCCAGAGGAAAGACTCAAGGGAGAGAGACCTGGAGGGCTGCATACTGGAAAATGAAGTGAGATAGGATTGTATAGGAGTGGAGTGGGTGGAGCGGTCTGCACAGGAGCCTTCCAACAGAAAGGAATTTATTTACTCACTCCCCAAACATTTATTAGTTATCTACTAGGAGGCTGATCTGATACTAGCCAGAGTACCTGCCCTCAAAGGGCTCTCAATCTAGTGGGACGAACAGATACATATTACAATGGAGGGTGATAAATCCCACAACGGAGGCAGATACTACGAGTGATGTAAGAATATGCTAACATACTACAGCCCACATTCCTCTTTCCTGCTCTTTTTTAAACCGCCAACTTCTTTTCTTTTTTAATAAATATTTTTCTCTAGGGATGTGACACATGGATATATTTCATCTCATCTCTCCCTCCTCCTGTAATTACAAAGCTTTTGCTGTGCTACAGACCAAAGATAATGTACTGCTGTGATACAAAATAGCCACTGTGTACACACAAGCGAGCAACTTCACTTTCACTTCACATGGCAGTCTAGATGGGAGGGGGGTTTGGAGGAGAACGGATACTTGTATATGTATGGCTGAGTCCCTTCATTGTTCACCTGAAGCTATCACAACTTTGTTAATCAGCTATACCCCAAGACAAAGTGAGAGGTTAAAAAAAAATTAAATAAAACGGCAACTGTGTGAGTGTAGATTTTAAGATGTTTCAGGGACGGATTGGATAGGTACAGAAAAATGAAGAAACAGATAGAAGGTACCCCAGATTAACGTGGAGTTAGGGGGGTGCAGGCAAAGGAAGAAGAATTAAATTGGAGTCTGAGTAAGAAGAAAAACATTTCAAACATAGAAATGGCTGTAATTAGAAAATATCAGGTGGTATAATTTTGACCTGTTTGGTGGACAATAACCATTCAAAGTGTATTATTTTCAGTTCAGTTCAGTCGCTCAGTCTTGTCTGACTCTGCGACCCCATGGACGGCAGCACACTAGGCTTCCCTGTCCATCACCAACTCCCGGAGCTTACTCAAACTCATGTCCATCACGTCGGTGATGCCATCCAACCATCTCAACCTCTATCGTCCCCTTCTCCTCCCGCCTTCAATCTTTCCCAGCATCAGGGTCGTTTTCAATGAGTCTGTTCTTCGCATCAGGTGGCCAAAGTATTGGAGTTTCAGCTTCAGCATCAGTCCTTCCAATGTATATTCAGGACTGATTTCAGTATTATTTTACTGATTAGCAAAGGGGGAAATGTTTCCTCAACTTTTAATAAAGAACCACATAAAAAAAAAAAGAACCACACAAAACAGAAGTGCTGCAGGAAATTTCAGATATACCAGGGAAGATGTTTTACTCTTATAATCTACTGTTACAATTGTTAGCTTAATTGAAAATTAATCATCAAATCAGTATAGTTAGTAGTAAAGTTACTCTGAATGACATCTGATCTTAAAATTACTGTATTACTATAATTGAGTTAATACTAACTTCAAATACAACTTAAATAATAAAGAAAATTTAAAAGATGGTGCTAGATTATTAATAAGGTTCTTGTTGAAATGGAATCCTAAGTTGTTTTATGTAGGTTTTCATTTTTAACAACTAGGCTGAATCTGTGCTACACAGATTTAGTTATTAATAGATATCTTATAATTCAGGACTCACAACTGAAGTTAGTGTTTCCTTTTTATTGCTTTATGCTCCTAATGCAAGACAAGCACCCACTAGGCATTCAAAAAATTGTCGTTGACAGGTGAAAACCTTGAGTGGATATGCACAGACTTGGAGTTCATAATTTTGTTCTGTTACGAAATAAACAAAACATGGACTCCATAATCCGTGGTCATTTAAACCCATAGTATCTTTTTCCTAAGAATCAAGAAAACATTTGTACTTTCTGGACAGATTTCATTCATTAAATTTGTGATCTAAATTCACTCTGCTTATTCAGCGTTCAGACCCAATACTTCAATGATTGGAGTGTTGGTCTAGAATTCAGAATTCACTCCAAGTGGACTTTCAGCCTGATTTGCTGAATAATGGCGTCAGTTCTTGCACCCCTTTCTGTGCTGCGGGGATCCGTCACCTGGACGCGGTGTTGTGGCCTCGTTGCCATGGGCAGACTTGTGAGCTGGGACTCTGTTGCATGCAAAGAAGAGCACCTGTGACGGTACATACTGAAAATTCAGTTGCAGGTGTATTTGCAAATTGGATTTTGAGGGGGAAGTTTAAGCAAATCCTTTTGAAGGCGAATCCCTCCAAGGGTGTGAGTAATGAAGAAATAAAAGTGACAGTCAAAAACCTATTAAAATCTAGTTTCCAGAGAAGACTTTGTCTAATGACATTTATGCTTTCATAGTTAGGCATTTAACAGTCATTTTGTGTCAGTTGCTTCCTTTAAAAATGCCGTGTGACAAATTTTTCAGTTCTCTGTTTCTAAGACTCTAATCCCAACGACTCTTAACATGCTTGAACGGAGCTGATGGCCCTGAGATGAGGCTCTTTGTGCTTCTGGATTTCTCTACAGGAACCAATAAGGAACCCTTAAGCACCAGTTTATGAAATCCATCACTCATCCAATCTGCTCATTCCAATCACTTTTTTCCTTTCATTCAGTCCTCAAAATCTAGGTTAAATTATTATGGCCAAAAAAAAAAAAGGCTAGCCAGCTGTTTAAATTCTTTAGATTTTAGAATCATGTGTCTAAACTAAGGACTTCCTGGTGGCTCAGACAGTAAGGAATCCACTTGCAATTCGGGAGACCTGGGTTTGATCCCTGGATTGGGAGGGTCCCCTGGAGAAGGGCATGGTGATCCATTCCTGTATTCTTGCCTGGAGAATCCCTGTGGACAGAGGAATCCCAGTGCATGGAGTCACAAAGAGTCAGACACAACTGAACAACTAAGCACAGTCTAAAGAAAAAAACTATTCTCACGTGATGATACCTTTTGTTTGCATTGGTGATACATTTGGTTTGCATTCTTGTTTGCCTCCTCAATGTTTTGTTTTGTTAAAAAGTCACTGCACTCTCCCGCTTCCAAGGTTTTTAGCCTAACAGTTCAATTGTTAAAAAAATATTTATTTATGTATTCATTTGGCTGTGCTGGACCTTTGTGGTGGCACACAGGAACTTTAGCTGTTCTCTATGGGGTCTAGTTCCCTTACCAGGGATCGAACTGAGGCCTCCTGCATTGGGAGGACAGGGTCTCAGGCACTGGGCCACCAGGGAAGTACTTTAACAGTTGAATTTAGCACCTGAATTCTACTTACTACTGCTGCCATCCCTCTCAAAATGGTGAGAAGAGGAACAAGAAGTAACAGAGACCTAGATAGAACAGTTTGGTCATGTTATAAGTTGTGATAAAGGCAATGGATGGCAAGATTTTCACTGTGACCCCTTCACTCTGTAGTTGACATTGGCTATTTGGGAGAGTGGTTGCAGGCATGGCTGGCTGAGGAGCCAAGTTTCTGTCTTTCCCTCCATCGAAAATATAATTCTAATTGGGAAAACAAGATGAAATTATCGAGTTTCATTACCTGAATTGCTGCTAAGATAATCTTGAATGGGTCAAGTATGAATGTATTCAGAATAAAGTGGAAATGAGATTTTATTTGATCTCTTGTTAGATTCCTTGTATTGTGGCCCTGGAACCTGTTTAACATAAATTCCATATAAAGCATTGTTTTCTGAAAGCAAAACTCGATGCTTGCAAAACATATAGACTCATGGGTTTCTGATGGGGAGCGTGCACACATACCCCTCCAAAGTAAATACATACATTCTAAATTTACCCGAGCGCTTTGAGCAGCTCTTAACATCATATGACAAGGAGAACATTTGTTAATCAGAAAAATTACAACCTATTCATACTAACTGTTTGATTATTTCTTTGCTGACCTCTGAGGTCCCATTGTTGATTGAATTAGGTATAGTAACTCATATTTATTTTAGCAACTAGCTATTATGAATGCAAACTCTTCTTATCATCAGATGATTGATAGACACATTAAGAAGTTGTTCAACAGGTTGCTTGGTTTGAAGAAATGCTTAAATCCTGATAAGTTACTTTTTTTTTTAATCAGAGAAGAGTAGGAATTAGCACAGATCAGCCCATGGTAACAACAGTTTTGTTTTCCAAGTGGAATGTTATCGTTTTAAAAATTTGATTCTTTTAAGGAGTAGTTGCTGTCAGTCCCTTTTATAGATTTAAAGGTATAAAATATAGGTAGATTGAAAACATTCAGAAATAAGTAGTTTTTTTTCATGTTGGCTGGAGAATGTGTGCTACAAGGAAAATTGTCAAGCAATGAATTGTCAAGCAGTGATGAAGGATCTGTTGATACTAATTATCTGAATATTTTTCTGTTTTTAAGAAAGGATTATTCTGTTTTCTTTAGTCATTCAATAAAGCCTTCATTTTGTGGAGACTTTCAGGCACTTAAAATAAGTGAGGATCACAAATGCTAACATTTTTTTGCTGTTGGTATTGTTTTGACTCTTTTTAAAATGGAAACATAAGCATGACAGAGTTAGGTCAATTGCCCCTGGCTATCTGATAGGTGAGCAATGAGGTTCAAGTTTGTAGGTATTCATCTTTAGTCTTTGGTGAACAGTATGGCTTCTCGATCATACTGGCCATCATTTTGTCTCCTCATAATATCTCTTCTTAAGGACTCAGGCATTGGGTGATTAGCACCAGAGAAAGGTCTAAATATGGGCATAATGAGTAAATCAAAATAAAAGACTGAATATATTCTTGAATGGAAGATGAACGAACGATGTTGCAAGAACATTCTGTTGTATAATGCTTCAGTTTCAAAAAAGTGACCTCAATTTCTCATGGTGGCTTTGGATATAGAATTATTTAAATTACTGTACCATTTTATACCAATTTTACGAGGGCAGCTACTAAGAAATATGAAACTCTGTACAATCATATATAAGGCAATTTTTTTTTCCCAAATCATCCATAATGACTTTTATTACTTTTATAATAAAAATTACTGTAAATAATTAGTCCATACCATCTAGAGAGTCTTTAAGTGAAGTGAAGTCGCTCAGTCGTGTCCGACTCTTTGCGACCCCCTGGACTGTAGCCCACCAGACTCCTCTGTCCATGGGATTCTCCAGGCAAGAATACTGGAGTGGGTTGCCATTTCCTTCTCCGTATAAGGCAATTTTGAAATAAAAAATTACCAAAGGAATATGCAGATGGATGACGTGGAGTTTCTGAAGTAGAAACTGTCCTGGGGTCATCTGGTCAGGATTTGCTTGGTGGGGATCTGGTGGGGGTCTCTGCTGTAGGACCGGAGAGTGTTTTATCCATTGGTGTATTCACAGATGATGTGGAAAGGGTGTAATTATTAAACAAATCACAAGTTCATATCTCCCTCCCTCTCTTCCACTCGTTTCCTTGGAGACACTGTTCCTTGTCAATTTTCTGAATTGCATTAATATTAAACTACGACTTTGAATCAGAAAGAGTATGAGGTATCTGAAGAGCAGTATTTATATCTTCCATGTGACATTTGCATCACATGGATAAACGTTGAAAATGTTCTTGAGAACACTGAAAAAATAAGGAAATAGAGTTCAAAAATAAAGTATAGAACTTGTTAGACTAGTTTCTGTTTAAAACTTGGTGGATTATACCTCTTTGTTTTAGACCATTACAACAGCAATGATTAAATATCAGATTCCTTAAAGAGTCACTCGCTCCTTTCAGAAAGTTTTGATGAAAGCATTGTATTTATTAAACTCTTCTACCCACACATCTTTCCTTCAAGATGTTGTTTTTCCCACGTCTGCTGTTTTATTACATGACAGTTATTGAAAGGTTAGGTGTCGTTTACTTTCCCAAGGTTTATTTTCACATCATAAATCATACTTTAAAAAAATTTTTTAATACATCACAAGAAGCAGTGTGGTCTGTTCAAACTGGGCGTCAGGAGACCTGGGTTCTACTTCCAGCTCTCCATATGACTTTGGATAAATCAATGAATTTAGATAAGTTTCAGTCTCTCTGTCTGTATAATGGGGATAATAATATCTCCTTTCCACTCATTTCATAGGGTGGTTTTCTTTTTTTTTTTGAGGATTAATTAGTTAATGTTTGCAAACCACTCTGAGCTCCTTTGATAAAATACAAAGCTCCATTATTTTATGACAATAATAATAGTGTCTTGGACCTGTAGGCTTTCTTTCATCCAAGGATCCCAAAGTACTTTACCGCTGGGATTGTAACTTTACAGAAGGTTACTGTGTGGTTGCTGGCTCTCCTTGAAGAGACAGATGGTAACAAGCAGTCTGGGTTTTCACTAGAGAGTAATTAAGTCTCCCACCAACTCCTGCGTCATTTGCATAAACTTCTCAAGACAGAAAAGCAGCTCCCTAAAGACAGCAAAGTCCGACGCCTCATCCCTCGTCACTTTTTATAAACAAGTCACAAGGGATTTGGAATTTGGCATCCCAATGTTTTCAACTCCTGCATCTTTACGTTGAGAATTTGGTGAAGCAAGGGAATATTTAGACAGCAGATAAATTCAGCTTAATGAAAATAGAAATGTGGCGCGTGTGGGTTACCTGGAGGTCTGCCCAGTTTGTGTGCCAATTATGGATGAGACCTGTGATCTCTCCTGGACTGTCTGGTTAGGCTGATTTCAGGTACTTGACAAAGAAGAATGATGTGCCTAACTCAAGTGCATCTGGGGTTATTAAGAAGGAAAGTGTACGACGCGGTCCCTGCCCTCAAGTTGTTTACACCTTGTTTGAGAAGATGAAATGAAGATACAGGAAACAATTAGTGGACCATGAAAGACAGCATATAATTAAAGGTCAAATTGTGTGAAACAGACCACAGGAAGTAGAGAGAAGGGAGTCACCAATATGGACCAGCATAATTCAGGGAAAATTGACTAAGAGGGGAATTTAAAAGAGTGTGTTTTTCCCCAGGACCAGAATCACAGAAGCAGTGTATGTAGCGTGTGTGTGGACCACAGGTGCCTGTGTTAGGACACAGGGTTGATGGGGAGATTCTTTGCTCTTCCCAGGAAGCCTGGGACTTTGGTGGCAAGCGGGGGTGGGATGGGGTGAGGGTACGTAAGGCGGGGTGTGGGGGTAGGGGAAGCTCCCAGGGTATGAGGAACTTCACAGGCAGGCAGAGGAGTTTGGACTTAATTTAATTCACCCTAAAGGAAAAAAAAAAAAAAAGACTTCAGAACTCAGGGAACTGAAAAAAGCAGTACTTTAGAATAATTCTTTGGCAAGAATCTGCGGGAATCACTGGAGCAGGAAAGAGATTTAAAGCTGGGAGGCTGGCTGAAATCAGATACAGTAATCCTGCGGGGGGGAGGGGGGCGATGTTGGCATTATTTAAGAAGAATTAATTAAAAATAGAGCTTTTAATGAGAGCTTAGCATGTGCTGGGAATGTGTCTTAGTCTGACAAAAACCCAAGGTGATACCAATATTAACTCATGTTAGCATTGATTTCCTGATACGGAAACTGTGGTTGAGAGAAGCTAAAGAACTTGTCCAGAATCACAGACTTAGAATGAGTTGGAGCCAACGTTTGAGCCCCGTATGAATCCTAAACCATTATTTAGGTTTAGGAAATTAAAATGGGAGAGGTAGGCATTTTGATGAAAAAATAGTCATCCAATCTAGATAGGAAGATGCTGGGTTAAACAAAGTTAACCCCCCACCCCTCTTTATTCCTGCAGGACATCTTAGAACCTCTATTGTGCTCCTTACTACACATTGTGAATCTGCAGGAGAATTTAGTCTAAGGAGCACGTCCCCACCTTGGCACAGTGCAGAAAACACTTGGAAAATGCTGACTTGGTACCTTGCTTCATAGTCACAGCAAGCTCCAGGATCAGAAAGGCTAGGGAGCCATTGAAATGGGAGTAGGGGGTGGATTGCAATCATTAACAGAGAGAACCTCAAGTTAGGATGTGGGCTAAGAAAAGCAGGAAGTAAGAAGAGGGGCAGACGGGGAGGCTGCCTTCAGGATGCCAAGCTAGGTTTAGGGACCCAAGAATTCAAAGAGGGAAGGTTTAGCTCACAGGCAAATTAATTACAAAGAGAAAGGAGCCCTGGGAGGGAGTTCAATGACCACCGTGCCTGATGATGCTGTCTCCTTCCTTGCCTCTCCAGGGCATAGTAGGCCTGTCTACCCTGATTCCATATTGCCGTTTCTGGGCAGCCGGTGCTCTCAGTGTGGTAAAGAGAGGTAGGTAGATTTTCCTGGTAGGAAAAATGTTCAACAGTTTGGTTTTAGGCAGAAGCTGGTTGGTAACTTGGAAGCTGAGGATTATAAAATTTGATTTTGACTCCAGATGAAACTAAGAATAATTCTAATGAGAAAAGATGGTTCTTGGCCAAGAGGATTTTTTCTGATCTTTTCTGAGGCGTTGAAAGGGGACAAGGTTAAAACAAAGCTATAGCTGAGTCTGAAGCCCCAAGAACCCTTAAACATTGGCTGGCTTTAAAATACTACTGCCAATGATCAGAGCATTAGCCATTATTTCTTTAAAGCTTGCAATTTGACTTACGAATCTACTGATTACATTTTGGGTACATTTGGCAGCCAGTGTAGAGCAGGAAATCATTATTGGATAAAAAAGGGCCACACAAGAGGAAATTTTTATTGGCAAACACCAGCTTATATATTTACAGAATCCTATCATCTTAGTCCGAGGAGAGACTACTCCTGGTTTCAAAATAGGTCCAAAGAGATAACAAATCTTTTCTCTTTTTATGGACCCCCTGTCTCCATGCCAATAGCCCCCACTGACTTCCAACTCTCTGAAACGGATTCCAGCTTCCAATACTGCCATTGTCAGATATAGCCACAATCAGTTTAAATTCTTTTTTGGGGGGATAGGGTGGGGGTGGGGGTGATCTCTTCTGTGAACATTGAAAACAGTTATCATCTTTTCTTTCAAAACCCTTCATATTCTAGAAGGCTATAATTACATTTCCCTCAATTTTCTCAGCTTTACGTGGAATAATAGACATGTGTATGTCTGACATTTGTTGACTCCTCCTTGAGATGTGCAGAGCAGAGAGCAAGTCACTTAAAGGCTCTCATTTACTTCCGACAAAATGCTGTGAATCAGATGTTTTTATTCCCATTTTAAAGATGAAGAAATTGACACTTGAGGTCCGGAGGACAGTAAATAATAACTTTCAAACAGTTGGAAAGTAGAATAGCCAGGATTGAAAAACTGACACTCTTATGAAAACTCATGGACTGAATTTTCCACCCCTTTGAGTCAACTCCCCTGTTAATGATCTTCCTTTTTTTCCCTTTGATTTCTTTTCTTTAAGGACTGGTTCTTCCAACTCCTTTCCTCTTCTCCATGCTTTCTTTCTATTTGAGGCCCCACTGTTCCTCTTTTTACTTGTCATTTACAAGATATATTACACATATAAATATTTATATATTTTATAATATTTATACATTATTTAGTTTTTTCCTCTTATTCTGCCTACCTGAAATTCCTTGCAAGTTGGAATCATACCTTCCTTGAGATTCATTGACTTCAGAGTCAAAAATTGTTCTTTGAGTGGTAATTGTCTTATTGTGGAATAGAAAAAACTGAGATCAAATTGAGAGGAAGATAAACTTTTATGAGGCTAGACCATTTCTCCTTCCTCTGAAAGCATTTTGTATCAGTACACGTCAAGTGTACTAAAAAAGAAGGTGGATGCTGGGGATCAGAGGACTTGGGTTCAAATTCTAACTCGAAAATCTTCTATCTGTTTAACTTTGAGAAAGCTACTATAACTTTCTAAGGATCCATTTTCTCCTTATAAAATGGGGGTGATGATGAAGCTGAAACTCCAATACTTTGGCCACCTGATGCAAAGAATAGACTTCTTGAAAAAGACCCAGATGCCGGGAAAGATTGAAGGCGGAAGGAGAAGGGGACGATAGAGGTTGAGATGGTTGGATGGCATCACCAGTGCAATGGACATGAGTTTGAGTAGGCTCCAGGAGTTGGTGATGGACAGGGAAGCCTGGCATGCTGCAGTCCATGGGGTCACAAAGAGTCGGACATGACTGAGCCACTGAACTGAACTGATAATGATAATATTAATTTTATTGGGTCGCTGTGAAATTAGAGAATGCAATTAAGTGAGTGTTTTGTAAAGTTGAGTACATGGTACCTGTTACAACCATAGCTTTTATAATTTAGACAATATTCTATTCTTGTATCCCTCTCATAGAAATCACTCTACTGAATCGTAAATTTCTCAAGGGCAAAGACTGCCCTTCAATTTTTTATCTGCCCCACCAATCTCAGTGCTGTCATATAGTAGGAGCATTCGACAATTTTTTTTTTTTAATGAGGCTGTATGAGAAGGAACTCTAGTGAAGAGTCCAGGTTGGATGATTCAGCAAGAGTCTTTATAGCTTAACACAAGTTCTGTCAACTGAACTTTGTACTTCATTGCCGCATGAGACCTTACATACAAAAATGGTGCTCAATTAAGTACTTAACTTACTTGAATTTATCCCAGTGACTATGTTTTCTTTTTCTTAAAATTCATTTATTTTTATTTTTTTGGCTGTGGAGGGTCTTCGTTGCTGTGCATGGGGTTTCTCCAGTTGCAGTTAGTGGGGGTTGTTCTTTGTTGCAGTGACTTCTCTTGTTGTAGAGCACAGGTTCTAGGCATGCAAGCTTCAGAAGTTGCATCATTGGCTCAGTAGTCGTGGCACATGGGCTATGGCGCCCCAGCATGTGGGATCTTCCCAGACCAGGGAAGGAGCTGGTGTACTTTGCATTGCAAGGTGGATTCTTAACCACTGAACCACCAGGGAGGCCCTATGTTTTCTAGTATATCTTGTAGCTCATTTTCAAATATGGATTCTTTTTTTTATAATGTCCTGCCCTTGTTTTATGGAATCTATTTTTCCTTCAGCTCTTTACACATTTGTAACAGATTCAAAGTTCCTTTCAGATTGTCCTATTGCTCCTAGTTCCTGTACTGTAAATTTTTTGAATTGAAATATAGTTGGTTTAGAATGTTTCAGTTTTACAGCAAAGTGATTCAGTTAAGTATATACATACACACATGTATATATTCTTTTTCAGATTCTTTTCCATTATAGGTTATTACAAGATACTGAATATAGTTCTCTATGCTATACAGTAGGTCCTTATTGTTTATCTATTTTATTTATTTATTTTTTGCCTGAACCTTACAGCTTTTAGCATCTTAGTTCTCCAACCAGGTACGGAACACAGGCCTCGGCAGTGAAAGTAGCTAGTCCTAACCACCTAATCACCTGGGAACCCTTTACATTTTATATAGAGTAACTGTAATTCTTTCTCTCATGATGCATCTCTTTCATGGTAGTTGACTTCCTTCTTTTAACAAAAATTTTAAAATTTTATTTATTAAAATTTTTTTTCGTATTCTATCATTACTGTTTTATTATTTTAAAACAGCTTAATTGAGATATAGTTTACATATCATCTATTTTAAGTGTACAATTGAATGTTTTTTTCTATATTCATAGATATGTGCAACCATTACCACAGTCCATTTGAGAATATTTCCTTTTTTTTTTAACTTTTTATCTTATATTGGAGTATAGTTGATTAACAATGTTTTGATAGTTTAAAGCATACAGAAAAGGGACCCAGCCATATCTATACAGGAGTTGTAATTTTTGACCATGAACTCATCTTCACTGTGAGCTGTCTGAAGGGTCCAACTATGCCCTAGATTGTGGCAATATCCAGTGAGATGGTTTCCTATTTGTCTCTTTTATGACCCAAAAAGGGGAAAACAGATCTAGTGCAGCTTCTGTCGCTAACAAGGCTTAGAGCATAGGCCCACGGGAGAGCCCTATGGATCCCTTCTTTTGTGCCTTCCCACTTGACTTTGACAACCAGCATGTACCCATACTTTCCAAGATATTGATAAAGACCTTGCAAAAGTCCATCTTCCTCCTTTTGTTCAGAAATGTCTCTCTGATGTGGCAACCAGATGACCCTGACAGGATTCTGGTTATTATTACTCAGTGCCAAATTTTCTTAACACGTTCACTAAGTTGACTGAGTGGTCTTTTTCTCCCCCCTCCTGTACAAAAGTGAAACTGATGGGTGAATATATGTCTAGAGTTTTTTTGGGGGGTTAAGGGTGATTACAGACACTTTATTATTTTCTTTGTACATTTTATATTTTTCAAATTTTCTACAGTAAATGCTTTCAATAAAAAAGTAATTTTAAACACCTCTCTTCATTTCAGTATTCTTAGATTTCTCAAATCATCAGTCTACTTTTCAACTTCCTCAAGATTTCCCACCCAGAATATTGGAAATAAAAGCAAAAATAAACAAATGGGACCTAATGAAACTTAAAAGCTTTTGCACAATGAAGGAAACTATAAGCAAGGTGAAAAGACAGCCCTCAGATTGGGAGAAAATAATAGCAAACAAAGCAACAGACAAAGGATTGATCTCAAAAATATATAAGCAACTCCTGCAGCTCAATTCCAGAAAAATAAATGACCCAATCAAAAAATGGGCCAAATATCTAAACAGACATTTCTCCAAAGAAGACATACAGATGGCTAACAAACACATGAAAAGATGCTCAACATCACTCATTATCAGAGAAATGCAAATCAAAACCACAATGAGGTACCATTACATGCCAGTCAGGATGGCTGCTATCCAAAAGTCTACAAGCAATAAATGCTGGAGAGGGTGTGGAGAAAAGGGAACCCTCTTACACTGTTGGTGGGAATGCAAACTAGTACAGCCGCTATGGAGAACAGTGTGGAGATTTCTTAAAAAACTGGAAATAGAGCTGCCATATGACCCAGCAATCCCACTTCTGGGCATACACACTGAGGAAACCAGATCTGAAAGAGACACGTGCACCCCAATGTTCACTGCAGCACTGTTTATAATAGCCAGGACATGGAAGCAACCTAGATGCCCATCAGCAGACAAATGGATAAGGAAGCTGTGGTACATATACACAATGTAATATTACTCGGCCATTAAAAAGAATTCATTTGAATCAGTTCTAATGAGATGGATGAAACTGGAGCCCATTATACAGAGTGAAGTAAACCAGAAAGATAAACACCAGTACAGTATACTAACGCATATATATGGAATTTTAAAAGATGGTAATGATAACTCTATATGCAAAACAGAAAAAGAAACACAGATGTACAGAACAGAGTTTTGGACTCTCTGGGAGAAGGCGAGGGTGGGATGTTCTGAGAGAACAGCATTGAAAAAATTATACTATCAAGGGTGAAACAGATCACCAGTCCAGGTTGGATGTATGAGACAAGTGCTCAGGGCTGGTGCACTGGGAAGACCCAGAGGGATGGGATGGGGAGGGAGGCGAGAGGGGGGATGAGGAGGGGGAACACAGATAAAACCATGGCTGATTCATGTCAATGTATGGCAAAAAACACTACAATATTGTAAAGTAATTAGCCTCCAACTAATAAAAATAAATGAAAGAAAAAAAAAAAACAGGATAATCAATAATCTGAAAAAAATAAAAATAAAAAAAAGATTTCCCAAACACAGTTACTAGGATTTTTTCTTCATGGGTCATAATATCTATCTAATATCCCACTAAGATGTCATAGAATTAGGGAATGATACATGTCAAATGGGGCTTCGTAGGTAGCACATGGTTAAAATTTACCTGTCAATGCAGGATGCAGCTTTGATCCCTGTGTTGGGAAGATCTCCTGGAGTAGGAAATGGCAACCTGTTCCAGTATCTTTGCCTGGAAAATTCCATGGACAGAGGAGCCTGAAGGACTACAGTACATGTAGTTACAAAGAGTCAGACATGACTGAGCACACACACATGTCAAATATCCTAGGAGAATCTGGTTTCACTCTTATATTTGTAAATCAATATTTAATTCAGAAAGTCTGGTTGTTTATTGCGCATATACGGTTTTTCAGCTTCTCCAATGGCCACCCTCCTTGCCAATTTTCTTTGGATTTTCTTTCTAGAGTTTTATTATTTAATAGCTTGAAGCAACTTTTATAGTCTATTGGACAGAAATAATAAATATGTTTAGAGTTATATTCATACACATTGTATACTGTGCTGTTATTTTCCCAACACATAAACACCTCTTCAGACTTTGTGGAGCTCCTACAAGATGATGGTGAGCAGTCCCTTGATAGTGACAGTGGGTTCTTACTCTAGATGTAGATGCAAGAAATGGAAGTTATTGGCATTTCAAGGATGAATATGACATGGATTTTCCCATCCAGGAGTTTTTAATCTAGAAAGGATATATATACTAAGGCAAAGGCAAGAGTACCATAGAACCAAGTGTGTCTTGGAGGTGAATATAAAGAGCTATGGGAATGAAAACGCAAGAGTAATTAGTTCTGCCCAACGGAAGAGAATAAGAGAAAAGTAGAGAAAGAGGGTGACCCGGCTGCGCTTAGACGAGGATTTCACTAGGAAGGTGAAGTTTGAAGGCATTTGTGGCAGAAGAAATAGCTTGAACAAAGACAGCTGTAGCTATCACAATATTTGGCTACAAGAAATAATATATTTATTTTTTCTGAATAAAACAAAATCTGGTTCAGGATCCCCACACCTCGTTTGTCAAGAAGTGCCGAGTGTCATGTTTTGGGGAAGGGGACACCAGTGGGTAGCGTGCAGAGTTATAAACACTTTTGGACACGGGCCTCTAGTGTTGGGGCATCACAGTGACCACTGAAATGTTCATGGTTCAAGCTCCCTGAGTCTATATGAAGGGAACTCACACTACCTGCTGTCCCCTAGAGCTTACCTCCAAGAGAGTAAGGGTTTTTGTAGGGGTTTGCAGTTTTTCTGGGAGGTGGCCTGGGATCACATGGCTCTGTATGCAGTTTTATTTAACGCCCTTTTCCCCATTTGGCATCTTATCTCTTCCCTGTGCATGCACGCACGCGCAGTCACTTCAGTTGTGCCCGACTCTTTGCGACTCCATGGACTGCAGCCCACCAGGCTCCTCTGTCCGTGGGATTCTCTAGGCAAGAATACTAGAGTGGATTGCCATGCTCTCCCCCAGGAGATCTTCCTGACCCAGGGATCGAACCCACGTCTCCTGAATTGCAGGTAGATTCTTTACCCGCTGAGCCACCTTGGAAACCCACCTATCTCTGCCCTACGCCATGGCTACTGCTTAAAGAGCATACATAGAAAGCCTGGTTCAGTGGCAGAAAATAAAGCTTTCACATCTTTTGAGGGTTGAGAGGAGTAACTCTCTGATGGTGCAGAGTATGGTAGGCGTCTGGGTTTCAAATGCTCTTTGTGCAGACTTTCAGCCAAGCCCTCTCTTTTCTCAATCCCCACTTTCTCCTGATGCTTCTAGCATGTGAGCCTGAGGGCTGCAGCAGCTGAGTTCTGGTCAATAGCCCCCCTGAATGTTCTTAGGTTTCACCTTCCCCTACCTGGCCAAACTAGTTACTGCCTCTCCATCCACTTTCTGTCTTCATGTTTCACTGTTTGGGGCAGTGGAAATGTATTAGTGCCACTGATGAAAAGTTTTTTATTGCCCCTTGTTCTTTTTGTTGGTTTTAGATGACACCTGAAGAGAAGACTGCTCCACCATCTTTGAAGTATGCATTCTTCAAATTAAAAAAAAATTCCCCCTTATTTGCTTTTTGACACTTTATAATTTAAATATATTTTCCCTCTTAGGCCATAAGACTTTCATTTCCTCTTCCTCGTACTGAAGATGAGAATTCACCCTAACATTCTCTGGTTTAAGATGTTCAATCTTTGTTTTATCAGAGTGCATATAATTTAAACAATTAGATAGACCCATAAGTCTTATCATGAAAATCGCTATACCTATTCACCTCTGCCCTCTGCCTTCCATTTTCCAGCTCTCTAGAAGCCTCCTCCATCAAATTTGATTCTATTACTTTTGATACTTAGATCCATATCACTAAACTACTTGTTAACAGTGCTACATCTTGATTTTTCAGTATTGCCTATTCACTTCCTGCTGTGGAAGATGAGAATTTAGCAGTCTTATCCACTATTCTCAAATATGCACACCACCTCCACATATACCCTATATAGATATGCCATAATTTTGTTTAATCTTCAGTTTTTATAAGATTTGTAACTATTCATAAGATTACAACTTTAGGACTATGTGACAGACCATGTGACTATTATGTGATCTATGTGATATGCTATGATTATTTTTCCTTTCTTGTACTATTTTGAAAAAATTACAATTAAATATAAAACTATCCTGTTCTTTAGTTTGTTTTTATTTCTGCTTCTTTCTCCTTCCATTATTTCTAAACTTCCTTCTGATTGTATCAAGCCCAACAGATGTTTTATCAGTTTTATCCTCTTGGATCCACCTTTCTTAAAAATCTTTTGACTTCCAGTTTAAACCTTGTCCTTTATCTCTGGTGTACACCTGCCATCCTGAACTTCTCCTTCCCCAGTGTCTTGGGATCCCCTTTCTCTCACTCTTGACTTGATTCCCCTGGTTTTTGGATCCTGTGTCTCTCTCTTTCTTGGATTTCCCCTTGTTACTATAGAGCACTTCTGCCAGTAGTTTCCTGAGAACAGTACATAGAAGATAGACTTGATAAGCTTACTTGGAAATACTTTAAGTGCCCTCACACTGAATTCATATTTTGGCTAAGTGAATAGTCAAAGTCAGAAATAATGTCCCTCAGGCTTTTAAAGGAGTTGTTGGATTATTTTCTAATTCTAATCTTGTAGGTTGACAAATCTGGAAATATTCTGATGCTTGTCTCACTAATAGAGTTTTGCCAAGAGAATGCACTGGTCATAGCAAACACCCTCTTCCAACAACACAAGAGAAAACTCTACACATGGACATCACCAGATGGTCAACATCAAAATCAGATTGATTATATTCTTTGCAGCCAAAAGTGGAGAAGCTCTCTACTGTCAGCAAAAAGCAAGACCGGGAGCTGACTGTGGCTCAGATCATGAACTCCTTATTGCCAAATTCAGACTGAAATTGAAGAAAGTAGGCAAAACCACTAGACCATTCAGATATAACCTAAATCAAATCTGTTATGATTATACAGTGGAAGTGAGAAATAGATTTAAGGGACTAGATCTGATAAACAGAGTGCCTGATGAACTATGGACAGAGGTTCGTGACATTGTACAGGAGACAGGGATCAAGACCACCCCCAAGAAAAAGAAATGCAAAATGGTTGCAAAATGGTTGTCTGAGGAGGCCTTACAAATAGCTATGAAAAGAAGATAAGTGAAGAGCAAAGGAGAAAAGTGAAGATATATCCATTTGAATGCAAAGTTCCAGAGAATATCAAGGAGAGATAAGAAAGTCTTCCTCAGTGATCAGTGCAAAGAAATTGAGAAAAACAATAGAATGGGAATGACTAGAGATCTCTTCAAGAAAATTAGAGATACCAAGGGAATATTTCATGCAAAGATGGGCTCCATAAAGGATAGAAAATATATAGATCTAACAGAAGCAGAAGATATTAATAAGGGGTGGCAAGAATACACAGAAGAACTGTACAAAAAAGATCTTCATGACCCAGATAAAAACGATGGTGTGATCACTTACCTAGAGCCAGACATCCTGGAATGTGAAATCAAATGGACCTTAGGAAGCATCACTGCAAACAAAGCTAGTGGAGGTGATGGAATTCCAGTTGAGCTAATTCAAATCCTAGCAGATGATGCTGTGAAAGTGCTGCACTCAATATGCCAGCAAATTTGGAAAACTCAGTAGTGGCCACAAGAATGGAAAATGTCATTTGTCATTCCAATCCCAAAGAAAGGCAATGCCAAAGAATGCTCAAACTACCACACAATTGCATTCATCTCACACACTAGTAAAGTAATGCTCAAAATTCTCCAAGCCAGGCTACAACGATATGTGAACAGTGAACTTCCAGATGTTCAAGCTGGTTTTAGAAAAGGCAGAGGAACCAGATATCAAATTGCCAACATCCGCTGGATCATCAAAAAAGCAAGAGAGTTCCAGAAAAACATCTACTTCTGCTTTATTGACTATGCCAAAGCGTTTGATTGTGTAGATCACAACAAACTGTGGAAAATTCTGAAAGAGATGGGAATACCAGACCATTTGACCTGCCTCTTGAGAAATCTGTATGCAGGTCAGGAAGCAACAGTTAGAACTGGACATGGAACAGCATACTGGTTCCAAATAGGAAAAGGAGTACATCAAGGCTGTGTATTGTCACCCTGCTTATTTAACTTATATGCGGAGTATATCATGAGAAACGCTGGGCTGGATGAAGCACAAGCTGGAATCAAGATTGCCAGGAGAAATATCAATAACTCAGATAAGCAGATGACACCATGCTTATGGCAGAAAGTGAAGAACTAAAGATCCTCTTGATGACAGTGAAAGAGGAGAGTGAAAAAGTTGGCTTAAAGCTCAATATTCAGAAAACTAAGATCATGGCATCCGGTCCCTTCACTTCATGGAAATAGATGGGGAAACAGTGGAAACAGAGTCAGACTTTATTTTTTTTGGGCTCCAAAATCACTGCAGATGGTGATTGCAGCCATGAAATTAAAATATGCTTACTCCTTGGAAGACAAGTTATGACCAACTTAGACTGCATATTAAAAGGAGAGACATTACTTTGCCAACAAAGGTCCGCCTAGTCAAGACTATGGTTTTTCCAGTGGTCATGTATGGATGTGAGAGTTGGACTGTGAAGAAAGCTGAGCTGAAAAATTGATGCTTTTGAACTGTGGTGTTGGAGAAGACTCTTGAGAGTCCCTTGGACTGCAAGGAGATCCAACCAGTCCATCCTGAAGGAGATAAGTCCTGGGTGTTCATTGGGAGGACTGATGCTGAAACTGAAACTCTAATACATTGGCCACCTCATGTGAAGCATTGACTCATTGGAAAAGACCCTGATGCTGGGAGGGATTGGGGGCAGGAGGACGAGGGGACGACAGAGGATGAGATGGCTGGATGGCATCACTGACTCAATGGACATGAGTTTGAATAAACTCTGGGAGTTGGCGATGGACAGGGAGGCTTGGCGTGCTGCAGCCCATGGGGTTGCAAAGAGTTGGACACGACTGAGCTGAACTGTCTATATATATATTTTCTCCCAAAGCTTCCAGAATTTTCTTTTTATACCAGTTTTCTGAAATTTCATGAGGATATCTCTTGAAATAGCTCTGTTTTTATGTAGTATGTTAGGTGTTCGATTTTTTTTTTAATTTGAAAACACAATTGTTTGGAAATTTTATGAATTACTGTTTGATTATTTTCCCTCCGTTTGTTTTATTCTCTCTTTCTGAATGCCTATTATTTGGATGTAATACAATGTGTATTGATCTCCAACTTTTATAACTGAAAAAGTTTTCTACTTTCCATCCTTTAATCTTTTGCTCTACTTCTTTGGGGAATCTTTTTGCAATTGTATTTTCTAACCCTTCTTGAGTTTTTCAGGTTTTGCTGTTATGTTTAATTTCTATAGACTCTTTTTGTTCTATTTATCTTTTTTTCCCCTTTATTTATTTATTTATTTTTTCAGTGGGTTTTGTCATACATTGATATGAATCAGCCATAGATTTACACGTATTCCCCATCCCGATCCCCCCTCCCACCTCCCTCTCCACCCAATTCCTCTGGGTCTTCCCAGTGCACCAGGCCCGAGCACTTGTCTCATGCATCCCCCCTGGGCTGGTGACCTGTTTCACCATAGATAATATACATGCTGTTCTTTCGCAACATCCCACCCTCACCTTCTCCCACAGAGTTCAAAAGTCTGTTCTGTACTTCTGTGTCTCTTTTTCTGTTTTGCATATAGGGTTGTCGTTACCATCTTTCTAAATTCCTAAATTTTTGTTCTATTTATCTTTTAAAAAATAAGTTATTCTACTCTTGTTTCATGAATGTAGTATATTCTCCTATTTCTCTGAGGAGATTGATAATAGTCTTTCTTTGGCTTTGTTTTGTTTTTTTCTGCACAGTCTTTATTTCTTCTGATTATTTGTTCTTTCTCACAGTAGAGATTCTCCTCACACCTTGATGATCAATTTAACACTGGATACTAAAAAGCAGGACTGGAAACACTACCCATGTGGGTGAGCTTTTTGACTGTGGGCTTCATCACAAAGTGGTTTGCTTGGAATTTTTGGGTTTTTTTTGGAGGGGGGTAATATCCCTTATGTTTGTTTCCTTAGATTTTTCCTCGAAAGTTTCCAAAGCGAAGAGTTCAGTCTCCTGTCAGAGCAGTGTCACGCAAACTTCAATGTGTATACGGGTCACCCAAGGAACTGTTGAAATGCAGATTCTGATTCAGGAGGTCTTGGGTAGGGCTGAGAGGCTGTGTCTCATTTCCAACTGTTGCCATGTTCTATGGATGCATCTTTTTTAAAATGTCAAAGTTTATTAATTTATTTTTGGCTACACTGGTCTTTGCTGCTGTGTATGGGCTTTCTCTAGTTGTAGTCAACAGAGGCTACTCTTCCTTGCGGTGCACAGGTTTCTGACTGTGGTAGCTTCTCTGTTTGCTGGGCACGGGCTCTAGGGTGCCTGGGCTTGGGTAGTTGCACCCTCAGGCTTAGTTGCTCTGCAGTAAGTGGAATCTTCTTGGACTAGGGATCGAACCTGTGTCCGCTGCACTGGCAGGTGAATTCTTAACCCCTGGACCATCACAGAAGTCCTATGGATACATCTTTTTCTTTTTTTTTTTTTAATATTTATTTATTTATTTCACTGCACCGGATCTTAGTGTGGCATGCGAGATCTTTAATCTTCATTTCAGCATGTGGGATCTAGTTGCCTGACCAGGAATTGAACCCAGGCCCCCCTCATTAGAAGTGCAGAGTCTTAACCACTGGACCACCAGGGAAAATCCTATGGATGCATCTTGATTAACATGGAGAAAGGATTATGATCCTTCAGGCTGCTAATTCTGGGAGTCATTTTGGAGAAAAGACCTGGGAGGTCGCAACATTCTGTATGTGATATTTGCCTACTTAGCACAGAGACTCAATCCCCTTGCTTTCAGCACAGTGGTGGCCCAGCTCACATACCCTGGGCTTCACCCTCTCCAGAACAGTCTCCTCCCTTGCTCTGTTAGGGAATGGGAAGGGGGAGGAGGCAGTTGTTTGGTTAAAGAGAGAAAGGGGAGAGGCTGCAGGGAGTCTGCTTGCCTTGAAACAGACTTTTTAACAATTCTGCTTTGCCTTTATCTTTGCCCCTGCTTCCAGAGGTTGGTTCTGTCAATTTTTGAAGATTGGTTCTGCCAATTTTTGAAGAGTAAAAGAAGCAGTGTGCAAAGCAAATCAGGCTGATTGATGCTAGGCTCCTTCAGCTGTGACTTTAGGATTCTACTTTCTTGGATTCTTTATATTATTTTAACTGAATTTGTCCTTTCTCTTTCCAACCTATATTTTGAAGGTTAATTTTTTTTTTCTTTCTATTTTATCTCCTCTTCTCTTTGCCCTTGGTACTGGTGCGCCTGATAAAAATCTTTCTACTGAAGTTTTAGGGAGTTTCAGAAGAGAGAGCAAACAGTGTCTGGTCCACCATCTTTAACTACAAACCGTCCCTAATTGATTGTTTCTACTAGATGTTTTTGACTGTGGTCCCCAGAGTCCTTGAAAATATAGTTCACAGTACAAGATTGATGGGACTTTGTTTCCCAGCTGAAACTGACTTGCTTGCCTTTCCAAATTTGAGTAACCTGGGCTCATACATTTCTATAAAGCCTCCCTATGCAAATGAAACAGGTGTCACTATTTTATTGACCAATTTCCAGTATTTCCTCTAGTCCGGGGCTCATTAGGATCATTATTATTTTTTTTTTCCACATCTGGGAGCAACTATAAGGGAATCATTTTAATTAATAGGAGGCTCCCACTTGTCTTAGAACTGATTTGTTTATAGCTGAAGAGAAAGCTGATTTTTTATTACCCTTTGGAACTCTAATTTGGTTCTACTTGTTTTTTTCCGCTCTCTTTCCAGATAAGTATACAGATAAAGGGGGTATCACAAAGAGGTCTTCTGTGATAATGTCTTTTTCTCCTTTTTCTTTTTCTCCCCTGCTACACTCCCCAACAGGGAGCTGAGCCTAGACACTTAATAGAAATAACATTTGGCATGTTGAGGAAATTGAATTATGGAATAAGGGTGATTGCTCCGAGATTCCATTATGCTGTGGGAACCAGCACATCTGAAGGTGCGTCCCTTAGCGAGGGTTTCTCTTCTGCTGCACCTGATGGTATGAGGAAGTATTTGGCCAAGAACATACACATAGCTTTTGAAGTCACATGGACTTGGGTTCACTCCACTTACTATTGGGACTGACTTGCACGAGATGTCTAATCTTTATAAGTTCCTATTACCTCACCCGTAGGGGAGGAAAGCTAATACCTGCCCTACGGGTTATTGTAAAGATTAATTGTGATAATGTATGTCTGTGTGTGTTAGTCGCTCAGCCGTGTCTGACTCTTTGTGATCCCATGGACTGTAGCCCGCTAGTCTCCTCTGTTCGTGGAATTCTCCAGGCAAGAATCCTGGAGTGGGTTGCGATTCCCTTCTCCAGGGGATCTTCCCAACCCAGGGATTGAACCCAGGTCTCCTGCACTGCAGGCAGACTCTTTACCTTCTGAGTCACCAGGGTAGGTAAAGCACTTAATGATTGCCCTTTAGGATGCCCTTACAGTTACGAGTTATTTCGGGGGTGTTATAGATGTCTCTTCCCCCCTCTTCCAACAGAGAGTCTAGCATCATCTGCAATTTCAAGCGTTCAAGTCTTCTGCACCTGGTTATATTAGATAACAGAAGACCTTTGAGTCATCCCCATAGTGATATATTTGGCAGTCCTTTAAAAGTTATTTATGACACAGACTTTTAAAAGTCTCCCCAAAGAAGAAAAAAGGTTGTTTTTCCAGACTAGCTGATCCTTTAAAAAAAAAATCAAATAGTTAAAGAACAATTCTGGCTACATTGGTTCTATGAAACCCATTAAGATAAGAGCATAGAATTAGGGGATTTTTGAATAAAAAAATCTTAGTGTAGAGTGCCAGGCTAATTCTGATGGGTGTAAGGCTATGCTGTAGCTGCTTAGATGACTTTTAGTAATCAAATTAGTATCTGATATATTTATTTTTTATGAAATACTACATGATAAAACATTGAATAAGCTTCAGATGGATGTATAGATACAAGCTGACTTTTCCCTCCTTCAGACAGAAAAATGATTAGTATGATTCCATTATTTTGTTTCTCCTTTCAATCTTTTTCCTTTCTTTCTTTCTTCCAAGGTGGGACATGATGGAAGGCTATAAGGGCTAAATTAGACTAGATGGAAATACACAGCTGGCCTAGTTTGCTGTAACTTCCCTCTATGACTACCCTGTGCAGCTAGGGCCTAGAAATACCTGTCTTGTTACTAACCTGTCATTTAAGACAGCCCCAAATGGTTTAGTGTGATTTAATCACACAGTATCTCTCTTCCTCTCTCAACCTCTTAGTCTACAGTCCCTATCATGGCTTCTTATCAATATGGGACACCAATGAATGCTTCTGAATTCTTAGTGTGTCTCAAAGTCTTTGGCATTGTGTCCAGCTATGGCCTGAATGCCCAGTCTGTGTTCTTTTTACACATTTATTTCAGGTAACGCTGCCTCAGTGGTCTAGCCTGACTCTAACTTGCAAGTGACATTTCCACCATCAGTCTTTGGTTATATGAAGCTTGGGCTCCAGCAGATACAGTCATCTGGGCGGGGAAAGGGGCTTCCCTGTTGGCTCAGATGGAAAAGAATCCGCCTGTACTGCAGGAGACCCGGGTTTGATCCCTGGGGTCGGGAAGATCCCCTAGAGAAGGGAATGGCTACTCACTCCAGTATTCTTGCTTGGAGAAATCCATGGACAGAGGAGCCTGATGGACTACAGTCCCTGAACTCTCAAGGTTGGACAGGGAAAGAGATGCAGTGAAGATGAGGTGGTGGTGGTTTAGTTGCTAAGTCCTGTCCAACTCTTGTGGCCCCATGGACTGTAGCCCACCAGGTTCCTTGGTCCTCTGTCCATGAGGTGGGTTGCCATTTCCTTCTCCAGGGCATCTTCCCAAACCAAGGATCAAACCTGGGTCTCCTGTATCATAAACAGATTCTTTAGTGACTGAGCCACCAAGATGAGACCATCCTCACAAAAACAGAAGTATAGGCCCATGGAGCAAGATAAGAAACCCAGAGATAAACCCATACACCAATGGACATCTTATCTTTGACAAAGGAGGCAAGAATATACAATGAAGAAAAGATCACCTCTTCAGTAAGTGGTGCTGGGAAAACTGGATAGCTATGTGTAAAAGGATGAAATTAGAACACTTCCTGACACCATACACAAAAATAAACTCAAAATGGATTAAAGACTTAAATATAAGGCTAGAAACTATAAGACTCTTAGAGGAAAATATAGGCAGTACACTGTCTGATATACACCACAGTAAGATCCTCTCTGACCCACCTCCTAGATTAATGGAAATAAAAACAAAAGTAAACAAATGAGACCTAACTAGACTTAAAAGCTTTTGCACAGCAAAGGAAATTATAAACAAAATGAAAAGACAACTTTTGGAATGGAAGAAAATAATTACAAACAAAGCCACTGACAAAGGGTTAATCTCCAAAATATATAAGCTGCTCATATAGTTCAATATCAGAAAAACAAACAACCCAGTCAAAAAATTGGCAGAAGACCTAAACAGACATTGACATCCATTCCAAACAGACAGACATTCTTCCAAAGAAGACATAGAGATGGTCAATAAACACATGAAAAGATGCTCAACCTGGCTCGTTTTTTAGAGAAATGCAAATCAAAAGTACAATGAGGTATCACCTCACACCAGTCAAAATGGCCATCATCAAAAAATTTACAAACAATGAATGTTGGAGAGGATGTGGAGAAAAGGGAACCATCCTGCACTGTTGGTAGGAATGTAACCTGATACAGTCACTATAGAAAAACAGTATGGAAATTCCTTTAAAAACTAGGACTAAATCTACCATATGACTCAGCAATCCCATTACTGGGCATATACCCCGGGCACATACTGGGCATATACAATTTTAAAAGACACATGTACCCTACTGTTCATTGCAGCAATTATTTCCAATAGCCAGGACATGGAAGCAACCTAGACATCCAGGAGAAGCTGTGTACATTTATAACAGTGGAATTTTACTCAGCCATAAAAAAGGATGAATTTGAGTCAGTTGTAGTGAAATAAATTGAAAGAGAAAAACAAGTGTCGTATATTAAGGCATATATGCGAAATCTAGAAAAATGGTACTGATGAACCTAGTAGAGAATGGACTTGTGGACGCAGCAGGGGAAGGTGAGGGTGGGACAAATTGAGAAAGTGGCATTGACATATATACACTATCATGTGTAAAATAGATAGTGGGGAGTTGCTAAATTACACACGGAACCCAGCCTGGTACTCTTTGATGACCTGCAGGGGAGGGAGGCTCCGGAGGGAGGGGATTTGTGTATAATTAGGACTGATTCGAGTTGTTGTATGGCAGAAACCAGGGCTTTCTGATCGCTCAGCAGTAAAAAATCCACCTGCCAATGCAGGAGACATGGGTTCATTCCCTGGGTTATGAAGATCCCCTGGAGAAGGAAATGGCAACCCACTCTAGCATTCTTGCCTGGGAAATCCCACGGACAGAGGAGCCTGGTGGGCTGTAGTCCGTGGGGTCACAAAGAGTGGGAAGCAACTAAGTGAGTAAACAACAACAATAACAGAGACCAACACAAAGTTGTGAAGGAATTTTCCACCAATTAAAAAACAAAACAAACAAAACAAGAAAATAAGGGTGACAAAGTTAAGAGATTAAATTAAAAGGAAATATGAGGTAATTAAAGAAAAAGATGAGGCCATCCTTACAACATCCAGAGAACAATCCGAGAGTAAAATTTGCCTCCACCCTACCAAGTTCTCCCCTGGCAGCATAGAGGAGCCATAGAGAGGAACCATGGCAAAGAAAGAGATGGGGCCTGACTGATCTTGGACTGGCTATGTCAGATGTGTCCCATGATATTAATTTTTGGATCAACCTGAGACAAATTGTATGATTTCCTAAAAAGCTTAAAAATTAGAAAAAGAAGGCCAAGAATATGTTTCTATCTTTTGTCTTTGATTGAGAGAGAAGAAAACACTAGTATTTAGTATTGTGTATATTCATGTCTTATAAAAAAATCTGATTTTGAAGTGAAAAAATTTTATATTCAAAAAGCCTCTTTTCATTTTTTCAAACATTTGGATCATCACAGTATTCTATCCTCCTAATTGTAATGTTTTCTTGAAGTGCTGTTTTTGTAGAAAGTAGTTTCTCACATTAAAAAAAAAATCACATGATTTAACATTTCAAAATTTCTTGGTTTGATCGCCTTAAAATCTTTCTCCTGATTATCAATGAAAGCCCTCAGGAGTCTGGGGATTTAGCCTTTTTCCTTTCAAGTGTGCTCAGAATCAGCAGGCTTGTACATTTCAGAATATGATTTTAGGGCTGTAAGGACAATTCAGCATCCTGGTTTTGAAATTCGATGCCAGCTTCCAGTCACTGCTCATCTTATCTCCTTTTCTTCCTCACTCCTGCATCCCCATGCACTGAACTCTCCCAGGACATCAAAAGGAGCCCTGCTTTGAGGGGGCAAAAATCACACTCAGGGGACATTCCAATTTAGTGTTTAAAATTTAAATTGTGATTCTGATTTAAAAGGACCATGTTTTCTTTTCTGTTGCTTCTTAGAACCCAACCCATTATGGAAGTATAAAAACATGGGGAAAAATGCTGAGAAGAAATTATTTACATGTTGTACTGGAAAATACTCAGGAAAGACTGAAAGATTACTATGTTTATGGTCCCTGCTTTCTTTAAAATTGTTGTATTGTTTTTAACAGCATTGCTTAGTTTTACTTTTTTAATAAAACTTTTAAAATAGAACTTAAATGGAATACAATCAACCCTAAATCACTGGGCTCCATTTAAGAATTAATGTTACTTCTTTAGAGAACAGACTGGAGGTTGCTGAGGGGAGGAGAGGAATGGACTGGGAGTTTGGAGTTGACAGATGCAAACTATTATATATAGAATGTTTAAACAACAAGGTCCAGTGTGTAGCACAGGGGACTATGTTCAACATCCTGTGATAAACCATAATGGAAAAGAATATGAAAAAGAATATAGATATGTATATATGTAACTGAATCAATTTTCTGTGCAGCAGAAATTAACACAGCATTAGAAATCAATGATACTTGAATAAAATCAATTAAAAAAGAATTAATGTTACTTTTTACTTCTACATTAAAAAGCAGGTCTTCAGAGTCTTACTTAAAAAAACAAACAAACATCAAATTGAAGTTTAGAGATATACATCTTGCCTAAACTAATAGACAGATATTAGAAAGAGAAGAAATGTACAATAGTCACTATAGATACAAGCAGTGGGGAAGGCACCACAATTTAGACAATGGAGAAGAATCATGGAAGATTTGGTGGATGTGAGAGTGTGTGGGTGGTGTGGGGTGATGGTGATTGAGCCATTCTCTGTTTTTTATTGCTTCCCTTCATCTTGGTGTGGCAGCTATTCATGTTCCCAACAAGTTATGTATCTCTGGTCAGGAGACTATTTTGTGCGGTACTCTTCGTATTTTTCATCCCTTAAATAAGGGGTGAATTCCCTGCCCATCTGTCTCTTCTTGGGTCACTTCTTCATGTTAATCTTTGGAAGTATTACAAAGAAAGTATCTTAGCATTAATTTTTGACTCATGTTTTTTTGTTCCTGTTCTTGGATCATTGCTTGGTTTCTTTGGAGACAATTTCTGACAGTTATGCCAATTGTTACACAGTTGTGAATATCAAATTACAACCTATAGTCAATGTTCTGCAGAATACTTTAAAGCAAAATCCATAAAATACAGAGCTTGTAGAAAGATGACATAGCTTTTCTTTCTATAGTTCTTCAACAAAGTATGTTTTTTTATGGAGTTAAATTTTAAGTGTTCATTATCAGGGTTGTCGTTTGTATCACAGTAATTGCTACAAGAAAGAGTTTCCCAGTACTAAAAATTGAGAAGAATTTAAACTTGAATGATTAGTGAATAAATATAATATACTTCAAAAGTAACAAAGAAACATATACAAATGCCATCCAGCAGCAGAGTAAGACTCACATAACCTCTTTATAAAGAACTTTTATAAACTGAGTGGGATTATCACTTGAATTTTATATTTGAAAAGTTGAGCTTGATTCTATCTGATCTTGTTGAACAAGCATATTCTATATTTTCCTTTAAATATGATGTTATAGTATTATCAGAAAGCTGTTTACTTATATCTTACTAAACTTTTTTTGTGTGTGTATAGCGAATTTATTGGGAAGAAATGTTTAAAATGAAAAAAAAGCTTCTACTTAGTTTCTAAGAAAAATAAAACAAATAATTGATTTATTTCTTTGTAGAAGCAAGTAAAAATGGAAAATAAAGGCTATCCAGGGGCTTCCTTGGTGGTCTAGTGGTTAAGAACACCCCTGCCGATGTCGGGGACATGGGTTCGATTCCTGGTCTGGGAAGATCCCATATGCCATTACACAAAGAAGCCCATGTGCCACAACTACTGAGCCCTTGTTCTGGAACTCATGTGCTGCAACAAGGGAAGCAACTGGAATGAGAAGCCTGTGTACCGCAATAAAGAGCTGCAACTAGAGAAAGCCTGAGTGAAGCAATGAAGATTCAGTGCAACCAAAACTAACTAAATAAAAAACTCAATTAAATAAATCTTTAACAAAAGCTATTTTGTCTTAAAATAGGAGACTTGATTTTCTTGGATAATATTTGTCAATTTTCAAAGTTTGGAATCTCTTTAAGGACAGAGGTCTTATCTCTTCTGTTTACTGCTGTGTGATCAGTTTGTAGGTAGCATTTGCTTTATACATGTTCAATTGTTGACTAGGGACATATTTTTCCACTGAAAATATTTCTTTATATTCATTGGTACAATGATTGTGGATCATTATATACCAAAATTATTTGAATCACATCTTCTGGGCTTTATGCCTTATTTTGACTAAGATATTATTCCCAAACCTGACCTGACTATAGTTAAATAATTCTTACCTAGTTTTTAACTCTCTAGTCCATTTTTCTTCTTTTTCTCTTTGATTAAAAAATATCACCAAATTGAGTAAAGATTGCCTGCCTGCGCTCTGCTATACATGGTAAGATGTTGCTGCAGGACCTTGCTTCGTACATGTAAGATTCTCTATCAAATAAACAGTTGATGTCTCAAAAAGAATCTATCCAAATTTAGGGCCAGATTAGATGCACCTTTTATTCTCTTCCAGACTCAAAATAATTTAGACCTATATTCACATTTGGGCACATCTTAAATTGTCTGCCTCAAATAGTAGGGGAGGTTTCTCCTCTGAGAAGTTGGCATCTGACAGCTTGTTAAATTAGCTATATGGAAACCATACAACACTGGCCTTTGGAACTAGGAACTGATAACTAATCGATGTGCAAGGGTTGATTGTTGGTAAACCATTGATAACCTATGACTAAAGGGCATTATTGGGTTAATTAATTATATGTGTTTTTAGATACGTTAGATTTGAAATCATAACTATAGTTGCAGAGAAATCAAATTGTTCCTTTTTTAAAAAATAATTTTCTTTCTTTCTGCTCAGGTTTTTCTGTATTTGTGGTGGGTGGGGGCTCCTCTCTAGTTGCCGTGTGCAGGCTTCTTAATGCCATGGCTTCTCTTGTTGCAGAGCATGGGCTCTAGGTACGTGGGCTTCAGTAGTTTAGGCACATGAACTCACTATTTGCAGCTCTTGGGCTCTAGAACACAGGCTCAGTAGTAGTGGTATAAGGGCCTAGTTGCTCCGAGGCATGTGGGATCTTCTTGGACCAGGAATTAAACCCGTGTCTCCTGCATTGGCAGGTGAATTCTTTATCACTGACCCACCAGGGAAGCCCTCAAAAGGTTTTTTGGGCAATATATTTATAAAATGGTTGTATGCTGCATGAAAGGTATACAAAGTCTTTATCTGAGCACCGGATTCTCAGTGTTTCATTTCTAGAGCTTCTTGGTCTTCTCAGCGAGCCTCACAATGTATATTTCACACATGCAAATGAGCTCATATGGGGATCTTCGTGAAACTGCAGCCAGCTTTATTTGAGTAGCCTTACAATTTGAAAGTGGTGCCAAATTTAACCAGATGGTGAGTATGGAGTTACTTATAGATAACTTTAACTTGATGCCAATGGTTTTACACACATCCAACAACTAATTAATTCAAAAACACTCCCCCAAAATAGTGTACAAAACTGTATCCATTTGGCATTAATAATGTGAGATGAAGACATTAAAATTGATCAGTTTTGTGGTCTTTCCTTTCCCCTGTTTGAGGGAGAATAATATTCTGGTAGGTACAAACTGAGTTCCTGCTTTGCAACTGCCTTACTTTTCTTCAAGTACTCATTTTTTCATTGAACATGCAAAAAACATTATCCTTGTAAGAATTCAACTTCCATAAAAGTATATAACATGTACGAATTGCACTTTCATAAAATGCCCTTCCCTGCCCTCAATACCATATCCCACTTCATACCAGAAATAACTACTGTTGAGACTTTGTTATATGTTCTTCTTGATTTTTCTTCTCTGCACAAACATAAGCAATCTTGTCAGTTTTAAATTTCACATGTGAGATCCTATCACATATATTATTCCATAATTTACTGTTTTCACTTGGGTTTTTCCATATCAGTGCAGAGAAGCAGCTCATTCTTTTTAAATGCCGTACAGTAGATATTAAATGTTAATAGAACAGTTACAAAAAACACTGCCATGAGCTTTCTTTTATACTTTTTTTTTCTTATGAATACTTTTTATTTTTCTTATGAATTGTTTGGTAGACTCTTTCTACATTTTGGGTGTCTTATATGTCTAATGTAAAAGAAGGAATGTGAAATGCTGAGGTGCTCTTTTTTTTAATTCTTAATTGAAGTATAGTTGATTTAAAATATTGTGTTGGTTTCCCGTGTACATCAATGTGATTCAGTTAAATATATATGTTTGTATGTGCTCAGTTGCTCAGTCATGTCTGACTCTTTGCGATCCCATGGTCTGTAGCCTGCTAGGTGCCTCTGTCCACGGAATTTTCCAGACAAGAATACCGAAGCAAGTTGCCATTCCTACTCCAGGAAATCTTCCCCACCCAGGAATTGAACCGCATCTCTGGTGTCTCCTGCATTGGCAGGTGGATTCTTTACCACTGTACCACCACTCTTTTTCAGATTCTTTTCCCTTAGAAGTTATTGCAAAATATTGAAAATAATTTCCTCAGGTGCTACTTTTAACTTTTCTGGAGTTTTACAGATGAATTTGGGGGAGGGGAGAATATGGTATGGCAAGAAACTTAAAGAATCATATGCTGACTCATTTGCTAAGTAGCTCTCATCTTCAAAGTACACAAACATACTTCCCTCAACACTACATTCCTCTATAGTTAGGCACCTCGTTGCAGTCAAACTTCACTACAGAAGAATCTCTGCTTGTTTTCTCTGAGTGCTCACTTCCCATTCAGTTCTCCCCTGACAGCAATCAGGGCTCTGCCCCATCGTGCTACCACTATCGAAACTGCTCTTTTCAAGACCTTCTGGTTACTAAATCCTTTGGATGCATTTTAAGCCCTTTATCATCAGCCTCTAGGTACCACTCAATATCCTTGCCTTTAAAAAAATTTATTTATTTGGCCATGCCTTGCAGTATGTGGGAACTTAGTTCCCTGGCCAGAGATGGAATTCATGGCCCCTGCATTGGGAGTGTGGAACTTAAACCACTGGGCCATCAGGGATGTTCCACCACTCCATACTCTTTTTAAAAAAAAAAAAATTATTTATTTTTTATTGAATGATAATTGCTTTACAGAATTTTACTGCTTTCTGTCAAACCTCAACATGAATCAGCCATAGGTATACATATATTCCCTCCCTTTTGAAACTCCCTCCCATCTCCCTCCCCATCCCACCCCTCTAGGTAAATACAGAACCCCTGTTTGAGTTTTCTGAGCAATGCAGCAAGCGCCCTTTGGCTATTTACTTTACATATGGTAATGTAACTTTCCGTGTTACTCTTTCCATACGTCTCACCCTCCCCTCCCCCCTCCCCACGTCCACAAGTCTATTCTCTATGTCTGTTTCTCCATTGTTGCCCTGTATATATTCTCCATCACTTCTGACTGAAGGTCTCACCTCCTTTGGTTTCTGTGACACAATTGTATCTATCGATTCTGTTTCAGAAGAAAGTAACAGAAAACTCAATCCAAACTGATTTAAGCGATAAGAAACTTCACAGGTCTCAGGCATGTAAGTCTAGAGGGAGAGCAAGGGTGAGGGTTGGCTCCAGCTCCATGTCTCTGTGATTCTCCCGGCTGGCTGGCTTCCTGCAGTTGCCATGGAGAGGGGCTGCAGCAAGCCTAAAGCCTATACGGAAGAGGAGGGGGCATTACTTCAGAAAGTTCTTCTAAGAGGCTAATGAAGAGTATGTTTAGCGTTCCATTAAACTTTTTTTTTTTAAATATATTTTTTCTTGTTGTCATATGTTACTGTTTAGTCGCTAAGTCATGTCAGACTTTTTTGTGACACCAGGGACTGTAGCCTGCCAGGCTCCTCTGTCCGTGGGATTTCCCAGGCAAGAATACTGCAGTGGGTAGTCATTTCCTTCTCCAGGGGATCTTCCTGACCCGGTGATCAAACCCGTGTTGCAGGTGGTCTCCTGCATTGCAGGTGGATTCTTTACCAACTAAGCCACCAGGGAAGCCCTTCCTAGTTTTATTATAATACAACCGACACAGAACATTGTGTAAGTTTAATGTGTATAAGATAATAATTTGATATATGTATATACTACAAAATGATTATCACAATAAGTTTACTTAATACCCATCACTTCACATAGTTAATCTTTTTCTTGTAATAAGAAACTTTTCGTATCTACTCTCTTAGCAACTTTCTAATATACAGCACAGTATTGTTGACTATGGAACTTCCCAGCCCATGGAGTTGCAAAAAGTCAGACGTGACTTAGCAACTAAAACAACAACATTGCTGACTATAGTCACCATCCTGTAAATTACATCCTGTGCGTGCTATGTGCTAAGTCATGTCAGTCATGTCTGACTCTTCGCGACCCTATGGACTGTAGCCCACCAGGCTCCTCTGTCCTTGGAATTCTCCAGGCAAGAATACTGGGGTGGGTTGCCATGTCCTCCTCAAGGGGACCCATGAACCCTTGTCTCATGTCTCCTGCATTGGCAGGAGGGGTTTTTTGTTTTGTTTTGTTTTGTTTTAACCTTTAGTGCCATCTGGGAAGCCCACATTACACACCTAGGACTTATTTATCTTATAATTGAAAATTTGTATCTTTTGACCACCTTCATCTACTTCATCAACCTTTTCCTGAATCTCACTGGGTTACTTGCCCCTCACAGTCCCCAGTAAAGTGGGTGGGATATCTTTATACTGGTTGTGTCAACCCTTAGCCTCGCTAGAGGCCAAGAGACTTCATCGGGGAGGAGTTATATAAAGACAGAGAGCAGGCAATTGATACTTGTTAGTAAACCAGCAATGTACACCACAACTACCCTCCCAGGGTTTTTCTTTTTTTCTTAATTGCAGGTTGCTCTTCTGCATCCCCTAATGATTTCTTCTTCCTCTGCCCAGCCCTTCTATGTGGACAGTCCCCAGAGTCTAACTCTTCTTTCTTCTCACCATTCTGTTATCCCCCAAGACGATTTGTTCACTTAAAAAAAAAAAACAAAAATGAAATACTTTTCATTTTGTATTGGAGTATAGCTGATTAACAATGTTGTGATAGTTTCAGGTGAATAGCGAAGCAGCTCGGCTCTACACATATGTGTATCCATCCTCCCCCAAACTCCCTTCCCCTTCAGGCTGCCGCATAACACACAGCAGAGTTCCAGCTGGTTTCCTTTTGAGGCTGTATATATCAACTTCCAAATCTACAACTCCAGTTCTCTGAGTTCTCCAAACTGTAGACTTGCATACAGTTGTGTACTGGATGTAGATCCAGGTGTGTCTCAAGCTCATCGTGCCCCAAACTGAGTTAGTCAACATGGCCCAAAGATCAGCACATCCTTCTGTATTCCTTATCTCAGTGAGTGACTTCATCAAACCCTATTCCCTAAGTCCTTATAGACCCCTTTCACTTCCCAACATTGAAGTAATCACAAAACCTTGTTGATCTAGCCACCAAAAATTAACAGGGCCACGTGCTCTGAGAAATCTTTTCTGAATTACCCTTTCTCTCCAATCTGTGATGTGCTCTTGTCATATGTGATCCATGGCACTGCATATAAAACTGTATAAGAGAACCTCCATTTACTATCCTCTTGACTGCAATCACCACATCTTATTAGTTTTTAATATCCCTGTTCTCAGCAAACAACTTGAACACTGTCAGTGTTCAGGAAGTGTTAGATGATTCTAGAATGACTTTAGTCTTTAAACACTTACTGGATCACTGTGATTTCTAGACATTCTCCCAAGCTCTGAATGTTTGATGTTCTTCCTTGACAGACTTGGTCCTGCCTTCGAGTGGGTGGAGTAATGGGAAAATGCCAGAAGCTGTGTCCCAAGGCTGTGAGTGTCAGGTCATGGCCAGTGTAAACAATTTGAAACCAGGTCATAGATCCAAATTGGACTGCTGAATCTAGGAAGCTAAAGCATGAAACCAGTTGCGTTGGTGTCTGGGTTCTTGAAGAGGCTGATGGGAAGAAAATCCCAGATCCGGGCGAGACAGCTACGGCCACTTTTCATGAAGTTTGAGATGCTCAGACTGTCATGGTCCCTGTAATAAAAAGATGAATAAGGGATGATCCCTAATCCAGTAGGAACTTAGGGTGATGTGGGAAAATAGATATGCAACAAAAACTTAAACTTGACCGTAAGAAGTGAAACAGTGAAACATGTCTACAGCATGAAGGGATCCAGACATGGAAGCTGATGCCTGTGCTTAGGAGAAATTGTGATAACCTTGAGAGGATGCTTGTTAAGAAAAGTTCCTCTCTCTTTCTTTTTCTTAAGGTTATATCTCAGATTTGGCATTTAACTCCATAGATGTCCTCAGGACAAACCACTTTCTTTAATACATAGGCAAAAGTTGGTTTGCTCCACTGAATCTATGTCACAATTTTTTTTCCATGGCTCATAGGGACTGTTCCCTGGGGGAAATTTTTTCAGTAGCTTGGTATTCACATTATAAATATGAGAGCATTTTTAAGGGAAGTTTTTATGTGGAAAAATGATTATTCAGAGTTTAGTACATAAAAATTAATATTCAGTATATTAAAATTAAATATACTATACATTTAAGTGATAAACATTTGGTTCTTAAGTTCAGCTTGTAAATATTATTCTAATTAAAAGTGTAGCAAATTTTAACTTTTATGGAAATTTAAAAACGTTTGTAAAATAAACACTCTTAAGCCTTTAAAAGGCATTTATACATTTAACACCTGTGATTTTCCTATTAAATGCTGTATCAAACACTTGTGTGATTTAATGAAGAAAATTCTTCCCAGGTTCTTAACTGTTCTAAATCTAATGGAATATAAATGTGGATAAACTTAAATATTCTTATATTGTATATAAAGTTAGATTTCAACTACTCTAAAGGCCTTATATAGTTATACATTTTAAATTTATGAGGTTGACTTTTTACTCCAGTAGGTCAAATTTTCTTTCACATTATGAACACTTAAAGTAACCAAGTATGTTCAGACTTTTAAATGTAGAAATATTAATTATAGAGCAACAGATTTTGCTAGAACACCATTTTCTAGACTTACAGACCTTATGGGATTTTCACTAGTTTACATAAACTTGTGTGTATATATGTGTGTGTATGTGTGTGTGTGTGTGTGTGTGTATGTGCACATGTGTCGTTCTATGAAATTTTATCCCATGTATAAATTCATGTAACCACTACAGTCAGGATACAGAATGGTTCCATCACTACAAAGATACTGTCTCTTGCTATCCCTTTAGGAGGAGAACTATTTTATTTACTTTTGTCCTGCCAAAGCACTGCACAATGTCAGGTTCGTGACAGACATCCAATAAAATATTTGTTAAATATACCAGCACATGACTAAATAGGACTAGGAGAATGTACCCAATTTGTTTGGATAAAGAAATATTAATCTGTTTACCAGACTTCAGTTTCTTTAACAAATTCCATCTCATGATGACTGACTTGCAAAGAACACAAAATTCTCAGCTACCAAATCTCATAGAAACGTTGCATCATTAATTACTCTGAATCTTGTAATCAAGACTTTGCCGACTATTCCTTGGCGGTCCATTGGTTAGAATTCTGTACTGCCACTGCAGGCGGCACAGGTTTGATCTCTGGTTGGGGAACTAAAAAAACAAAAAAAAACAAAAAAACTTTGCCAACCTGGAAAGCTTACAACTCTTGAGGCCTCAATACACCTCAATAAACAATGTGTTCATATAGCTACAAGTTTTCAATAAATGACATGAAATCCATTGGATAAGTTATGTGAAATGTCTTTTGGACACCCTCTGGGATACAGACCAGAGAATAGAGTCAGCCTGACCGGAAAGTCAGCGCTCCAGGCCTGTGAGGCCTGACTTCCTCTTGGTTCCGGTTACTAATACTGTCCCAGAGCAAACAGAAATATGACCCTCCATTAACTTGCTTTAGACTGACAACAATAAAATTTCCCCTAATGGTACTAGGGGGAAATCGACTACTCCTGCAAGATATTTGCACATGGTTGGCTGTTTCTTGACCTCAAGATATCTTTTTGGAAGCATTTAAAGAACTAAGGAAAGAAATTGCCCTTTAAGTCGACCTTGTGACAGAAGGAGGTGGGAAAATAATTACACTGCATACCAGGCCTTACCTTTGCACAGAATAACTACATGACAAATACGAAAGCAAACACGCTGGAAGAATACCATAATATTCATTCGCCTCGTTTCTGATAAGAAAGGTTTATGCATTTTTATATCTTTAAAACCTTTGTTTTGCAGGGTGTGCTCTAGCCGGTTGCCTCTTACTCACGGTGTGTGGAGACTGAATCACTTTGGAATCCATTTTTCTTGAGTTACTTGAAGTGTAGCAGGCAGTGCATTTTGCGTTAGGAACCCCAGGTACAACCTGTTTCTGTAAATGATTGATTTCCATGGATCTGTTCCTTTAATTGATTTGATATTTACTTAAGAAAGTTCTTTCTTTCTGACAGGGCTTGCCCTGTCAGCTCTCTCTGAGCGCTTTTGTAAAGTGTGTCGCCATCATAAATAGGCAGGTTCCTTCCCAGACCAGTGGTTTCTCTGATTGTGCCGGGTCTTCATTGCCGTGTGCAGGCTTTCTTTAGTTGTGGGGAGCAGGGGTTTCTCGATGGTGGCTTCTCTGGCTGCAGAGCATGGGTTCCATAGTTGCAGGTCACAGTCTCTAGAGCGCAGCCCCAGTAGATGTGCTCCACGGGGTCTTGTTGCTCTGCAGCATGTGGAAACTTCCTGGACCAGGGATCAAACCTGTGTCCCCTGCATTAGCAGGCAGATTGTTATCCACTGTACCGCCAGGGAAGTCTACGTAGATTTTTAAATAAAAGCATCTTTAGAAAGTCTTTTGCTAGTTTTATTGATTCTAAAATTCAATCTAAATAAAAGCAGGGTGATTGCTATGAAAACTGAGTTGTGGCAAGCTCTGTGCCAGCCCTCCCAACTACACTGCTGGTCTGAAGCCATTCTGGAGGGGCTACTGGATATGGAGATTGTGAGGCAAAGTCCTCTAACTGGGAGGCCAGTAAGTCTAGAGGGCCGTAGCAGCTCCACCCCTCTGGGTAACAATGATTCTAAGGTCTTAAAGTAATTTGTGTGTATTCAGTCTTTGTCCCAGGTCACTCTGGTAGTTGGGCTTGTAAGGAGCACACTCTTTGAGTTGAATGTTTCAGTTTCATGGAGCTGGTTGGAAGAGTCCGGGCCCCAAAGATAGGGCTAGGAGAAGAGACCTCCCCATTCTGTACCTGCTTCTCTTTTTCAGCAGCAACCTGAAGCTGTTCAGTCCCTTTTCACTACCTTTTCTCTCTGGGTTAAAAGTGCTGCAAAATAATATTCCAAGAAGCACCTATGCTGTTTATCTTAAGCTCACTTAAAAGGAGAGTGGTTTTTATATGGAGTTACCGAGACCAAGATCATCAGACCAAAAAAGAGCTGAGAAAGAAAATTGCCTTCCAAAGCTTGCAGCCCTTGCAGCCACTGGATCCTGTTGGTATCCAGAGCTTACGTCTGCAAATGACTCCAACCCAGAGCCCCTGGCTGCAGTCTTCCAGTTGGCGCTGAGAACTGAAGGGAGTCACTGAACTTTTCTTTGAGAAGGTCACGATGCAGGGGAAACCCTATTCAGCCTTCCAGGGAACTTCCAGAGCTATGGACTGGGGACCACATTACTTAGGCAATTAGACGTGCTTTCCAAATGTCTGGGCTTCCTTTGGCCCTTATCAACATGAGTGTTTGCCCAAAGGTGGCTCTCTGCTTTATCCTCGCTTTTGAGGAGGAAAGCATTGTTAGTGGAGAGGGCAGACTGAGGGCAGAGAATTGCTCATTTTTCTACATCATGGAAAATAGAGGATATGCTGGAAACGTATCCTTTCAACTGGCTTAATCCTTTCAGTAAGGCTGGTTTCAATGAGCTCCATTGTGTTCAGTCCTTACTTGAGAACATGATAAAAATAGAAAAAAATAGAACACTTAGAGGACTACGTCTCTAGAACCAGAGTGAAAAGCAGAGTTGAGGTAATTGTCTAGATAATCCAAGAAAAACCAAAGAGAAACAAAACAAAACCCACTGCTGTTGAGGAGGGGGGAAAAAAAAGAGAAAAAACAGTGTTAGGAACCTGAACGATCCAGTCTGTTTCTCTGCATTGTTCAAATTCACCAGCTCTGCATCTATATTTACTTTTTCTACACAGACTGAGCCTAAGTTATGTTGAAGAGTTTTTTTCCCCCAATATTATCTCAAGTACTACCTCCCAAATGCCTTTGCTTTAAAGTATTCCTCTTTGCCCTATTTCCCAGTAAGAAAAAAAAATAGATCTCATCATAGATTTATACATATTTTTCTATAAGACAACAGTATAAAAATAGTTTTGTGTTTTTTTTTTAAACTCGGGGGGTTCAGAGAGATTTCTTTTTCATTTGTTTCTCTGACTTCCCCTTAGCAGGTTGCTAAAGGCTGGAGATGGTTTATCTCCACCCTCTCATGTTTTAAACCTGTTGCTTTATGCTTGGCTAAGTGTCTGTCATGTGTGTTCGTTGCCAGCACAACAGCTTGGCTCATTTGGAAAATCAAGAAATCCAATTTCCTCCAAGATTTCAGCTGGTAATATT
Organism: Cervus canadensis; assembly: GCF_019320065.1. NCBI lineage: Eukaryota > Metazoa > Chordata > Mammalia > Artiodactyla > Cervidae > Cervus > Cervus canadensis. Next base: position 39,080,847 of record NC_057394.1, on the reverse strand, counting down.
CCACTGGATGCAAGTGAGACACTGCCTGACTTGGAGATGCTGTCCTGGCTGGAGTTCTCCTTAGACTGGCTTCTCACATTGGGATCACTACTGGTCTCTCAGGTTACACTCCCTGACCATGTTGTTTTAAAGGCACTGTTTCTCTCATCACTCCTCCCCCATGAACTCAAACTTTTCATTCATTCATCTTATTTTTCCTTCTGCCTCTTTCTTAGCATACCCAGTCACTGAGTCCCGTGGATTCTTTTTCCCGCAAAGTTTCCCTTGTGCTAATCTTTTATTTTATTCCCACTCCCTGAGCTTGGGTTCCTATTTTTTTATCCCTCTTAATAACCCTCTGCTTTCTTCAATCTCATCCATTTGGCTTTTTTCTCCACAAATTGATTTTATATTGTATTGGTTGTGTTGGTTTCTGGTGTACAATGAAGTGAATCAGCTATATGTATATATACCTCCCCTTACTCTTGGACCTCTCTCCCACCCCTTCCATCCCAACCCTCTAGGTCATCACAGAGTGCTGAACTGAGCTCCCTGAGACTTACAGTGTGTTCCCACCTGCTGCCTATTTTACACATGCTAGGGTATATGTGTCAATCTGAATCTCCCAGTTCATCCTACCTCCTTTCCCCCTCCACTGTGTCCATACATCCCTGTTCTACACCTGCATCTCTATTCTTGCCCTGCAAATAGGTTCATCTGTATCATTTTTTTAGATTCCACATTATGTGTCAATATATGATATTTGTTTTTCTCTTTCTGACTTTTCACTCTGTATGACAGATTCTAGGTCCATGTCTCTATAAACGACCCAATCTCACTCCTTTTTATGGCTCAGTAATATTCCGATGTATATATGTATCATATCTTCTTTGTTGATGGACATTTAGGTTGCTTCCATGTCCTAGTCACAAATCAAGAGTCGTCCATTCTTAATCTGTCCAAAGTAAATTCCAGAACAACCTTCCTTGAAGCTTTTCTTAATTGAATTGTAATTTATTTTTTGCACAAACATTTTTTACAACTTCTTGCTGCCAAAAATATTTGCCCAAATCCCTTACCCTGGTGTTGAAAGCTTTTGTCAGCTGGGTTCTCATGACTTTGGAGCCTCAAGTGAAGAGTCAGCTCCAAGAAGCTGGGTCTCTTGTCTTTCTGCGTGAAATGCTTTTCCTCCTCTTGCTCATCCTTCAAAGCCCTAACCATCTCTCAAGGCTAGATCAGACATCCCAATTCTTCCAGGATGCTTTTTTCTGACTACCTTGGAAGGAAGTGGCCATCTGTGATCTGGGGTCACAGGATCTTAGAGTTTGAAGGCATCTGGAAGATGCTGAGTCCTACTTTTTACCCTGAAGCACATACTTTGACCTTTGCTTAAGTATGTCCAAGATGGGGAACACACATAGCAGCTCTGCATTTGGGGGCCAGTGTTATTAATGGGGGGTTCCCAGATGCCACGATGGTAAAGAACCCACCTGCCGATGCAAGAGATGCAGGAAATGTGGGTTCAGTCCCTTCATTGGGAAGATCCCCTGGGGGAGAAAATGACAACCTACTCCAGTATTCTTGCCTGGAAATTCCCATCAACAGAGGCGCCAGGAGGGCTACAGTTAATGGGATCGCAAAGAGTTGGACAACTAAGTGACTGAGCATGTTATTAATGGGAATTTCTTTATCTTACTCTCACTCTCTGGGATAATTCCTGCCTCTTTGTATCTTACTCTTTGTGTTCTGTCCTTGGGAGCAATACAAAAATACTACCCTTTTCCTGTATCAAAGCCTTTCAAATGTTTCTTGAAAGCTGTCATAGCTATTTTGATTAATCCAAATACAACCTCATTTCTTCAATTATTTTTTTAAATGCTATTTTGATACAATTTTGAAAGGTTACTTTCCATTTATAGCTATTACAAAATATTGGCAATATTCCTTGTGCTACACAATACTTCTTTGAGCCTATCTTACATCCAATTGTAACCCTTTTCCCTGTTACTTCTTTATCCTCACTGTCCCTTCCCTTCCCTGGTGTCCATCTTCTCAGGCACAGATCACTGTTGCTATCTCCTACAGTCAGATTTTGGAAGCTTGGGAATGCATAAAAATGGTTCAAGTTTAAAGTCTTCTCTGAGGGAATGCAAAACAGTGGAAGAAAGACAGAGGAAGAGATTTGAGAGGTATTTGGAAGGTGGAATTGGGTGGCTCAGGGGTAAAGAATCTACCTGCCAATGCAGAAGATACAGGTTCAATCCCTGGATCGGGAAGATCCCCTGGAGAAGGAAATAGCAATCCACTCTAGCATTCTTGCCTGGGAAATCCCATGGACAGAAAAATCTGATGGGCTACAGTCCATGGGGTCATACAGAGTCTGATTGGCATAGCCACTGAACATGCCTGAAGAAAATTGGTGAACTTAACGATTTACTGGATTCTAGGATGGGCTTCCCTGGTGACTCAGAGGTTAAAGCGTCTGCCTGGAATGTGGGAGACCTGGGTTCGATCCCTGAGTTGGGAAGATCCCCTGGAGAAGGAAATGGCAACCCACTCCAGTATTCTTGCCTGGAGAATCCCATGGAGGGAGGAGCGTGGTAGGCTACAGTCCGTGGGGGCGCAAAGAGTCGGACACGACTGAGTGACTTCACTTTCACTTTCACTTTCTTTCAGGATGAGAACAGTGAAAGGAAGCATGAGGAGTGATGGGTAATGCTAACATTCTTAGCTCCAGGTGGCGTGTGTGTGTGTGTGAACTTGGGGGGAGGAGTGTTGGGATATCACACTGCACACATCGCAATCCCCATCAGAGTGCTCACTGCACCATATTGTAGTCACATGTTGAGCTGTGTGACCCATACAACAGACACTCCAGGTTCTGGGAGGCGAGGACTGACCACGTGTCTATGGTGTTCATGGTTGGATACCCTTTTTCCTCGCACAGGGCTTGGGATACTCCAAATGCCTAATATAAAACTGCTCTAAAATAGATAAACAACAAGGTCCTACTATGTAGCACAGGGAACTACACTCAATACCTTGTAATAAGCTGTAATAGAAAAGAATCTGAAAAAGAATCTATACATTCTGATATGTATATATATTCAAATATATATTTCTGAATCACCTTGTTATACACCAGAAGCTCATACAACATTGTAAATCAACTATACTTCGGCACAAAAAATAAAAAGAATATATTACTGTTGAATGAGTGAATGAATTCTTGTAGTTTAATTTCACAGATTGTGATCTGTTTAAAAATATCTTTTTAGAAAAAGGCTTGGTGGGGGCAGTTTAAGATGAATCAGGAAAGAACCTGCTGTCATATCTTGCTGCATATAACTGGAGTTACAAAATAGAAGAAAAAAAAGACAATAGATGGAACTTTAAAATGTATGGCATTAACTGAACATCAAGAAGTGATGTAACACACTGGAGCCAATCAGTGAAGTGCTGAGTGTCTATTACGGGCCAGACTCTGTGTTAGGGTCAGTGAGTAGTGATCAAACATCTGTCTTTGCTCAAGAAAGGCCTGGTTTATGACCATTGTGCCAAATGAATCATTAAAAATACTCTCATACTCTAAAGTGTTTTTATCAGGGCAATATGTTAACTGATCACGCTAACCCTGGGGAATGTAAGTAATTTCAGTTCAAATTAAGAAAGAAGGTTGTAATTAATATTGGACTAGATGGTATTGTGCTTCCCAGGTGGTGCTAATGGTAAAGATCCTGTCTGCCAATTCGGGAGACCATCCCTGGGTCGGGAAGATCCCTGGAGGAGGGCATGGCAATCCACTCCAGCATTCTTGCCTGGAGAATCTCATGAAAAGAGGTGGGCTACAGTCCATGGTGTTGCACAGAGTTGAACACAACTGAAGCAACTTCACACAAAAACACATAGATGGGATTCAGAGCATCAGCAGAAAGGCTCACAGGGATTTAGGGCTGTCATGAGGAAATTCACCCCAGAAAAGTGCTGGGAGGAAAAAAACCAACAAACCTCAAACTCCAAAAAGAGTCAAGAAATCTCTAAAAGGAAGATCAAGCAGTTGATCTAGACAGGAGCCTAAAATGGCGTCATCTTCAAGAGATTGCCATCTCTTCTTTCCTTGGTTTGAAATTCCCACTGAGTCATCCCTTGGGTTTCTACAAAAAAGGGGTGGGGAAGGGGGAGAGTCTTGTTTTAAGGATGCTTCTATTTTTTCCCTATTAAATGATAATCATAGTGATATAGAATTCTATTATTTTCTGTTGACCAGTCATGATACAATGGTATTAAGTGAATAGTTACATAATTGCAATAGTAAAAGTTGTTTATCAGTTCACAATGTTACTATTTTTTAAAAAAATTATTTTTATGGAAATACAGTTGATTTATGATGTGTTAATTACTGCTGTATAGGAAAGTGATTCAGTTATACATATATACATTCTTTTTTATATTCATCCCTATTATGATTTATTATAAGATGTAAAAGATATTGAATATAGCTCCCTGTGTTATACAGTATGACCTTGATGTTTATCCATTCTATGTATAATAGCTTGCATCTGCTGATCCCAAACTCCCAATCCACTCCTCCTCTACTCCCTCTCCTGGCTTGGTGACCAGAAGTGTGTTCTCTATGTCTGTGAGTTTGTTTCCATTTTGTAGATTCATTTGTGTCACACTTTAGATTCTACGTATAAGTGGTATCATATGGTATTTGTCTTTCTCTTTCTGATTTACTTCAGTTAGGATGATAATCTCTAGTTCCATCCATGTGGCTGCAAATGGCATTATTTCATTCCTTTTTATGTTTGAGTAATATTCCATCATATACATATACACACCGCATCTTCTTACTCTCAGAATGCTACTCTTACAGAGCAGTGTGGCCAGAGAAGGACTGAGACCACCCTTTCTATTCTTGTAAAGCTTTTTCTCATTGACTGATGATCAGCAATAGCAAGTTTGAAGTCTGCTTGGTTTTCACCTTGGCAGGGAACAGAGAAGATAAGAAGGTATAGACCTTGGGGAAGCCTGATAAAAACTGACAACAGCCTGGGCCCACAATGAGCCTTGAAAGCGTCAATGAGTCCTACATACCTGGAAAAGCTGAAAAGATTTTAACTGGAGGGAGGTGGCCACGAGAGAGGCACCAAAATGAAATCAAGTGTAAAGATGTGGAGGACTTTTTCATGAGAATTCTAAAGGGGATGTCTCTCATGATAAAGATGGAGACACACGCTGATGAACAGGGGGCTGAGAATCCCAGGAGCAGGTGGCCCCAGAGGAGTGCTGGAAGAGTGTGCAGAGAGGGACAGAGTTTCCCAAGTGCTTTGAAAGGGAAGCCAGGGGAGAAGGAGTGCAGTGTCTAAAGAGGATTTTTAGGAGATTTTAGGAATTCTGGGAGAGGCATAGGTTTTGCCAACTTTACCCAATAGCATGGATGCTGGCAAGGATCTGGGGATCTCTGTGTATGCCAAGCACATAATTTATATTGTTAGTCTTCAACAGAATAAAGATTATGAATATAATCCATATTAATCTATAATCCATATTAAGATATAATCTTGAATAAAATAAAAAACATTACTGAAGTCAGGTGTCAGTCTTTGCAACCCCATGGACTGTAGCCCGTCAGGCTTCTTTGTCCATGAAATTCTCCAGGCAAGAATACTGAAGTGGATTGTCATTTCTTTTTCCAAGGGATCATCTCATCCCAGGGATTGAGCCTGCATCTCTTTCATCTCTTGCATTGGCAGGCGCAATCTTACCACTGTGCCACCTGGGAAGCCTGAAGTCATGTGATAGATAGATAGTCTTGCTATCTATCTATCTATACATCTCTTCATTCATGAATAATAAAATAGATATTTTTGTGTGTGAGTGTGAAGAGGACTCCTTAAAAATTTCAGAAGTAGAAGGGTGATGAACTCAGGTTGGGGGCAGCCTCAATTCCTTATTCCTGGAGAAGGGAAAGGCTACCCACTCTAGTACTCTGGACTGGAGTCACAAAGAGTTGGACACAACCAAACGACTTTCACTTTCAATTCCTTATTAATCTCTCTGTGTCTTTCTACTTTATCTATCATTGTAATCATTGTACAGTGTTGAAATTTCCTGTAGAAACAGCACACAGGTTTTGCTTTTAATTAAAAACCCAGAGGCTCTTTCTGACATAGGAATTTGATGTCTTCTTTGCATTTTCTCTGGGAAGATGAGAAAAATAAAGGAGCTGATGCATGCTTAGGGCATGTCTTGGAGGCTTTTGTTGACTATGAAAATGTTAAAAATATAGATAGGCAAAAGAAAACTGACTTTTGATGTACTCTGGGTTTTTATCTGTTGAGTTCAGTTCAGTTCAGTCGCTCAGTCATGTCCAACTCTTTGTGACTCTGTGAACTGCAGCACACCAGGCTTCCCTGTCCATCACCAACTTCCGGAGCTTACTCAAACTCACGTCCATTGAGTCAGTTATGCCATCCAACCATCTCATCTCATTCTCTGTCATCCCCTTCTCTTCCTGCCTTCAATATTTCCCAGCATCAGGGTTTTTTCCAGTGAGTCAGTTCTTTGCATCAGGTGGCCAAAGTATTGGAGCCTCATCTTCAGCATCAGTCCTTCCGATGAATACTCAGGACTGATTTCCTTTAGGATGGACTGGTTGGATCTCCTTGCAGTCCAAGGGACTCTCAAGAGTCTTCTCCAACACCACAGTTCAAAAGCATCAATTCTTCAGCACTCAGCTTTCTTTATGGTCCAACTCTCATATCTATACATGACTACTGGAAAAACCATAGCTTTGACTAGACGGACCTTTGTTGGCAAAGTCTCTGCTCTTTAATATGCTGTCTAGATTGGTCATAGTTTTTCTTCCAAGAAACAAGCATCTTTTAATTTCACGGCTGCAGTCACCATCTGCAGTGATTTTGGAGCCCCCCAAAATAAAACTGTCACTGTTTCCATTGTTTCTCCATCTATTTGCCATGAAGTGATGGGACTGGATGCCATGATCTTAGTTTTCTGAATGTTGAGCTTTAAGCCAACTTTTTCACTCTCCTCTTGCACTTGCACATCAAGAGGCTCTTTAGTTCTTTTTCACTTTCTGTGATAAGGGTGGTGTCATCTGCATATCTGAGGTTATTGATATTTCTCCTGGCAATCTTGATTCCAGCTTGTGCTTCATCCAGCCTGGCATTTCTCATGATGTACTCTGCATATAAGTTAAATAAGCAGGATGACAATATACAGACTTGGCGTACTCCTTTCCCAATTTGGAACCAGTCTGTTGTTCCATGACCAGTTCTAACTGTTGTTTCTTGACCTGCATACAGATATCTGTGGCAATTAGCTAATCATGTTGTGTTTGTTCTTTGTAATGCTGATGTCCCTCTCATAGCATCCTTCTTTCCTCTGCTCTCTGGTTCAGCTGGGTTAGAAGCTTTACTCTCCCAATGCTTTCTGTTTCTTGTTAACATTTAAGGACTATAATGTGGCTATGTGAGTGAGAATTGATGTTCTGGCTTCTTTCACTAAACATATCGTCACTTTGCCCACATCATTCAAATTTTCATGTAAAATGACTGTTTCCCTGGAGTCCCATATGTATATCCATCATTCATTAAACTCTTCTGTGGAGCCTGGTGGGCTACAGTCCATGGGACTCATGTACATGACTGAGCAAAGCACAGCAGCAAATTCTTTTGTGGGTAATTGCTCAGATTTTGCCATTAGAAGCAATGCTGTGGTCTACAGCGCTGTGGAATCAGGTTGTCCGCCTCTACCCCGAATTATTCTTCTGGTTGTAGTAGTCTGACATGCTCAGGGCACCACTTCCTCACCCTCTGCCCATGTGCTCAGAATGGGGCTCAGGAGATGAGCCTATGTTCTGCTCACCAGCTTCCCCTGCCTACATTAGTCGATGGTTCAACAACGGGCTTGTGAGCCAGTCAGAGCCAACTACATGCGCTGATTCCTTGGCTGAGACTTCTGAGAGACTGACGGTCTCTCCTCCAGAATTTACAATGAGAGGCCAGGAAAGTGATACAGCTGACACCATCTCGCCACCGCAGGGAGCCTCAGAATGACACCCATGAGGAGAGTAGAGCAGAACCCAAAGACAGAAGCCACAGAAAACAAGAAAAACAAAGAGACAAAACCTGGATCTAGACAAGGTCATTTGACTTCTGGCTTCAGTCCTGTTAGGCACCTTGACTTTTCACTTATTGAGCCATTAAACCTACAACTGGTCCCCTGCCCCCAGTACACATCTGTCTGCCTTGAGAGCCCTGTTGTAACCACTTTGTTCACATATCTTGTTTTGAGTTTTCACTGATTTTTTTCCCCTTTATTTTTTAATTGAAGCACCAAAGTTGTGTTATTTTCAGATGTACAGCAAAGTGATTCAGTTATACACACACCCATATGCTGCTGCTGCTGCTGCTAAGTCACTTCAGTTGTGTCCGACTCCGTGTGATCCCATAGATGGCAGCCCACCAGGCTCCCCCATCCCTGGGATTCTCCAGGCAAGAACACTGGAGTGGGCTGCCATTTCCTTCTCCAATGTGTGAAAGTGAAAAGTGAAAGTGAAGTTGCTCAGTTGAGTCTGACTCTTAGCGACTCCATGGACCACAGCCTACCAGGCTCCTCCATCCATGGGATTTTCCAGGCAAGAGTACTGGAGACACATCCATATATATTTATATAAATCTATTCTTTTTCAGATTGTCCACATATCTTTGACCTCATAGCAAATAACAGCTGATATGTGCTGAGTGCTTTCCTTCTTCGGTCCAGCGTCATGTGAAAGGCTTTTCATTTGTGAACGCATTTAGCCCTTCTAATAATCATCACAAATGCCTACTATTACCATCTTCACTTTACACATAAGAAAACTAAGGCTCAGGTAAAAGAGGAGAATAAAACACAAGTGCAAAGTCATAAGCTAGCAAACAGCAGAGCCAGGATTCAATCCTTGGGTTGTTCCAGGGCCAGAGCCTCATCACATCTACTTTTCTGCTACTCCTAACATCCTTTATTCATTCCCTATGAACAAAATGAACTTTTATGTGGAATCAGAAAGACTTAAGCACATAAAGCCTCTATGAAGAGCAGTGTAAAGAGTTAAAGGTTTTGATCCTGGAGCAGGATACAAGAAAATAAAAGGCTAGGTTTTAGAAAGAGCAAAAGAAGAAAGGTCTGAGAAAAGTCCAGAGATAAAGTTTAGTCTGTCCAGAGCTGAGAGTTCATGTGGAAATATGAGTGATGAGATTGAATCAGATTTTGAATCTTACTTTATTTTATTTTTTTTTTTTATATTGTAGTGGTTTTTGCCATACATTGACATGAATCAGCCATGGATTTACATGTATTCCCCATCCTGATCCCCTCTCTGTATTTTATTTTATTTTATTTATTTTTTTTATAAAGTATTTTTTTTATTGGAGTATAATTGCTTTACAATGTTAAGTTCGGCTGTACAACATATATCAGACATGTCTACATATATCCCAAGCCTCTGAAGCTTCCCCCTCCCCCAAGCCTAATCATGGTATTAGTAGCAATGGGGAGACCTTGATTACTTCAGAAAGTGTGAAAGACTCTTGATTTGGTGGTGCTCCATGAACCATGCATGTTCATGTACTTTTGGCTTCCCTCCACACTGATTTCAGTTGGCTATTTAAATTATGTTATGTCAGTTATGTCTGACTCTTTGTGATCCCATGGATTGCAGCATGCCAGGCTTCCCTGTCCTTCACCATCTCCTGGAATTTGCTCAAACTCACGTCCATTGAATTGGTGGTGTCATCCAGCCATCTCATCCTCTGTCGTCCCCTTCTCCTTCTGCCTTCAGTCTTTCCCAGCACCAGGGTCTTTTCCAGTGAGTTGACTCTTCTCATCAGGTGGCCAAAGTATTGGAGCTTCAGCTTCAGCATCAGTCCTTTCAATGCATATTCAGGGTTAATTTCCCTTAGGAATGACTGGATCTCCTTGCTGTCCAAGGGACTCTCAAGAGTCTTCTCCAATACCACAGTTCTTTAGCAGACATCATGTAAATGGAAGCCTGTTGAGCACTGGCACATTTGGGTTTATCCTCCTGGAAGGCTCTTTCTTAGAACTCAACTGTCAGCTGTGAAGAAGCCCAAGAAGCCACAGAGAAAGGTCCATGGAGGAGAAGAGGTCACCTGGCTGAGAGCCCCAGATGTGCTCCTGCTGGCATCTATCAGCTCTTGACAGCCACGTGAAATGAGGCCACTTTGGATATTCTAGCCATCCTAGTTATTCCAACAAGGAGCCAAAGAATCAGCCAGCCAGTCCTTAAAGTGGTAAAAGAACAATTAATTGCCATTGCTCTAGGCCACAAAGTTTGGGGTGGTTTGTGATATAATAGAACAGTAACACAGTTCAAGCTGGTTTTAGAAAAGGCAGAGGAACTAGAGATCAAATTGCCAACATCTGCTGGATCATCAAAAAAGCAAAAGAGTTCCAGAAAAACATCTATTTCTGCTTTATTGATTATGCCAAAGCCTTTGACTGTGTGGATCACAACAAAGTGTGGAAAATTCTGAAAGAGATGGGAATACCAGACCACCTGACCTGCCTCTTGAGAAACCTGTATGCAGGTCAGGCAGCAACAGTTAGAACTGGACATGGAACAACAGGCTGGTTCCAAATAGGAAAAGGAGTACGTCAAGGCTGTATATTGTCACCCTGCTTATTTAACTTATATGCAGAGTACATCATGAGAAATGCTGGGCTGGAAGAAGCACAAGCTGGAATCAAGATTGCTGGGAGAAATATCAATAACCTCAGATATGCAGATGACACCACCCTTATGGCAGAAAGTAAAGAAGAACTAAAGAGCCTCTTGATGTGCAAGTGCAAGAGGAGAGTGAAAAAGTTGGCTTAAAGCTCAACATTCAAAAAACTAAGATCATGGCATCTGGCCCCATCACTTCATGGCAAATAGGTGGGGAAACAGTGGAAACAGTGGCTGACTTTATTTTGGGTGGCTCCAAAATCACTGCAGATGGTGATTGCAGCCATGAAATTAAAAGGCGCTTACTCCTGGAAGGTAAGTTATGACCAACCTAGACAGCATATTAAAGAGCAGAGACATTACTTTGTCAACAAAGGTCCGTCTAGTCAAGGCTATGGTTCTTCCAGTAGTCATGTATGGATGTGAGAGTTGGACTATAAAGAAAGCTGAGCACCAAAGAATTGATGCTTTTGAATTGTGGTGTTGGAGAAGACTCTTGAGAGTCCCTTGGACTGCGAGGAGATCCAACCAGTCCATCCTGAAGGAGACCAGTCCTGGGTGTTCATTGGAAGGACTGATGCTGAAGCTGAAACTCCAATACTTTGGCCACCTGATGCGAAGAGCTGACTCATTTGAAAAGACTCTGATGCTGGGAAAGATTGAGGACAGGAGGTGAAGGGGACGACAGGGGATGAAATGGTTGGATGGCATCACTGACTCAGTGGACTTGGGTTTGGGTGGACTCCAGGAGTTGGTGATGGACAGGGAGGCCTGGCGTGCTGCGATTCATGGGGTCACAAAGAGTCGGACACAACTGAACGACTGAACTGAACTGAACACAGTTGAGAGTGGTCTTCTTGCTTGCCATCCCCCACCCCTTCTTCCTTCCAGCAAACATGAAGGGCTCTGTGGACAATGCAAAGATCAAGAGAAGGAGGCCTCAGGATAGCTGTACTGAAGGAGCATGGTGATCCTTGCCCCTCTGGCTCTGCCTTGCCTCTTTCTGAGCTTCAGACTTTCATTTCCAGTGGGTTATCAATATTTCCAAAGCAGAATTCAGTTTCTTCCACTTGAAACTCCCCTTTCTCTCCTGTCTTCATGTTGGTTACTGGTACTGCCATGTACCCAATTGGCCAAGGTTGAAATTTCAGGCTCCTTTTGACCCTCCCTTCACGGTTGGTTCCCATGTTCACTTACCAGCCTGCACTACTGCAGATATTGCACTGGAGATGGGGGCACCTGGATACCAATGGGTCTCCTGCAGCCACTCTCATAGAGGCCATGGCCACTGGGACCATTGCAGCTGGGGCACTGACATGTTCTTGAAAAGAACGGGTAGCTAGGCCTCTAGCCAATGTGCAGCTTTACCTCCAGAGCCAGAGGTTCTGCCCCCTTCCTCCACCTCCAGTTTTGGCAGGATGAAGACTCAGTTGCATTCAAGGCAGGGTAGACCAAAGGAGACTGCACTCCTTGTAGATTTAGAAGTTTATCCTCCTTTGTCCAAGACCTAGATCAAGGGCTCCCCAGGTGGCACTAGGGGTAAAGAACCCACCACCCAATGCAGGAGACATGAGACCCAGGTTTGATCCCTGTGTTGGGAAGGTCCCTTGGAGGAGGGGATGGCAATCCACTCTAGTACTCTTGCCTGGAGAATCCCATGAATGGAGAAGCCTGGCTGGCTTTGGTCCATAGGATCACAAAGAGTCAGACACAACTGAAGTGACTTGGCACACAGATTAAAGGCACACATTTTCCAAAAAATGTTTTGAAAAGTCCAAAGCATATTTAATTAATATAAAGTTGAAACATTTGTGCTACATTTAGAGTGTGTTAGATTAAGAGCAGGATGCAGTATCCTGGCGCTTTTCAGCCAGGGGATCTGGTTTCATTGCTTTCTTCTGGATGTACAATAATGCCATATGAATGAGAAGCCAGGTATCATTCTTAGGTGATTTTTTTTTTCTCCGTAGTCTAAAGATGACTTATCTTTCCTGTTCAGTGCTAGAAGAGGGAGTCAAGAGACCCAGGCCGCGAGCAGCTGCTTGTCTCTGTGGCATCTCAGTGTGTGTTACAGATGTTTCCCTAGGGTGGCGACAGGTGACACCCCTTCTTTTGGGTGGATGCTGCTCCCCTCCTAGAGCAGACAACTTGGCCACCTTGCCTCCTCACCTTTTGTACAGAAAATGGCCACGTGTTCTTCCATCTCTCCTGGGGTTCTGATGCAACGCAGCCATCAGCAAGTTGTGTGACTTCATATCTCTGCATGTGGGTTTCTTGTGTCTGGGGTCAGGAGACCTGGGGTGGGGGGAGGAGTGGGGGGATGTCTTACCTCCTCCTCTTGGTCACAGCATGACCTTGGATAAGTCCTTGATTTCAGAAGGCACTCATTTTCTGGTTTGGAAAATGGAGGCAAGTAAATCAGAGAATATCTAAGAATCTCCTTCCAGATTCAAAAAGCTTGGATACTAATATGCTGTGGAAAACTAGGCACGTATTCAGACACTTCCAATTTCCTTACAGGACTTGGTTTTAATAGTCTCCTGCCATCTTCCTCCCCTTATTGCGACTCAGTCAATTAGACTGTGTTTTAGTTTTGTTCTGTTCATCAAATGAGGATAATAAGGGATGCCTTCGAGGGAGTCAGGAAGGATAAACTAATTAAGGGTCGGAAAGTCCTAGTGGCCACGTGCCGGTTAAGTGGTCATGATTTTAAACAGATCCTTCTGGCTCCTCAGCTGCTTACTGCCTGAGTGTCAGATGGTCCCATTTATAACATGATGTCCTCTTTTATCAAAACAGACACACGGAGGCACTGAGAGGGTGGATCTCAGAAGCAAAGGCCAGGATGCTGGCTGGGGGGCAGATGGAGGAGGGTAGGAGTCAGGAGCTGAGGGAGGAAGGAATCTGAGTGGAAGCAACTGCTGGTACCATTGAGATTTGGGGGCCCCAGTTTGCTGTCTATCATTGGTAGGATTAGGGAGGGGCAGAAAGGATGATGTGGAGATGGGCGGGAGCGAATTCTGGCTCTGCGCCTGCTGTTGGTGCTCCTGGCTTGGGGTTCCGATCTCTCCTTACTGACCTTGATTGTGTGGGGGTGGGATGGGTGGGAGGGGGAGAGAAGCCTTGAGAAGGCAGCTGTAAGGGAGGCAGAATCTACTTCCTTAAGAGAATCTTGCCCTGGCACTGAAAAGCCCAGCCCGCTCATTCAACACACCACTAGAGCATACTGCTTGTTGATCTAAGTTATGCTCTTGATGGTTTGACAGTTCAGAAACTAGAAAGTATATATTTCTGAACAGACCATAGACATGAGCCATTGTGTATGTCAAGTTTTAAATTCTTCTTTGAAGCCTTTTCGGTTGACGTTAATTCCTTCTTCCTAACATTTCCCTATTGCTTTTGGGACTGCCATATATTTGAGGTATTGATGTAACTACCATGATAAATTGTAAGCTCCTTGAGATCAGAGAACGTGTTATTCATTTGTGAGCTCCTTACAGTGTCTGCAAACTGCTTTCAGCATAAAACGTCTTTGATAAGCACTGATTAAGATGAACTGTGTTATGTTATATGAAGAAAGAATATAGAGAACTGAATAATAGGATTTTAGAATTTTAGGATTTTTGATCTTATTGAATTTACCACTCAGGTAAATGCTATCATTTTTTTTTTGCCACTGATTTCACTTCCTTTTACAAAATTATTTATTTATTTATTTGTCTACACAGAGGAGAGGGGGCAACAGAGGATGAGATGGTTGGATGGCATCATTGACTTAACAGACATGAGATGGAGCAAACTCCCGGAGACAGTAAAAGACAGGGAAGCCTGGCGTGCTGCAGTCTATGGGATCACAAAGAGCTGGATACGACTGAGTGACTAAACAACAACATGAGTCTTAGTTTCGGTATTTGGGATCTTTGATCTTCACTGAGACATTCGGGACCTTTAGTTGCAGCAAGTGGGATCTATTTCCCTGATCAAAGATTGAACCTGGGCCCCCTGCGTTATGAGCTTGGAGTCTTAGCCACTAGACCACCAGGGAAGTCATGATTTAACTTGGTTTGTGAGGTTAGAACTCTCTTTTTGATGTAATAACACAAAATTAGTTTATTTGGTGTTCTAATCACATTGCTTCGGAAAGCAGAGTGCAGAGACCTAAGGGAAAAAACTGAGATGAAATTAATTTTGTCTGGGGCAAAGAATGAAAGGATGGAAGAGGATGGGTAACAGGGCAAAAGTGGCAAAGGAAAAGTTTCACTCACTTTATGAGCTGGCCTTTGGGCAGATTTGATTTTAGTTATGTAACCTCTCACTCAAGTGGCTCACCTCTGCCCACACCTTGATATGGAACAACTGAAGCGTTGGTTGCCCTATGTCACCAAACACATTAAATGAAGTACACACTCATTCTGTCTTCTGATTAGGTTGAACTTTAGATAATGATGTATATTGTCAGCAGATCCTTCTGCTACTATTCTTACCACATAATTTGCTAAGGAATATTTACCTTTGTACTCAGAAGGTAGAGGTATGCGGTTGTAATTTCATGCTCTTGATAGGCAGAAGGAAAATTTACTGACCCTTAAGTCATAGGCTTTCACCTTAAGTGGGAAAATATATATCATTGAGGAAATAAAGTGTTCTAGACTTGGCTTTGCTTGACGAATTACCTTATTTCTTATTTCATAAATGAGACTACTGAGACCATAAGAGCTTAAATGATATGCCCAAGACTGGAATCAGAATCCAGGCTTAGGGTTCTATGTGCTGGATAATATTGCTACTTTTCCCTACTGTCGGGCTTGAATTCATAGAAATGACCATTTTCTTCTATTTTGCTTTATTTTGGGTTGCTGTTGTTTTTCAGTCACTGTGTCTGACTCTTTGAGACCCCATGAACTGCAGCATGCCAGGCTTCCTTGTCCTTCATTATCTCCCGGAGTTTGTTCAAATGCATGTCCATTGAGTCGGTGATGCTATCTAACTATCTCATTCTCTGCCGCCCCCTTCCTCCTTTTGCCTTCACTCTTTCCCAGCATCAGGGTCTTTTCCAACAGGTCAGTTCTTTGTATCAGGTGGCCAAATTGCTCCAGTAGTCGAAGCTACTGGAGCTTCAGGTTTAGCATCAGTCCTTCTGGTGAATATTCAGAGTTGATTTCCTTTAGGATTGACTGGTCTGACCTCCTTACAGTTCAAGGGACTCTCAAGAATCTTCTCCAGCACTACAGATGGAAAGCATCAATTCTTTGGTGCTTTTCTTTACTGTCAGCATTTTCTTTACTGACAGCATTTCTTTACTGTCCGACTCTCACTTCCGTACATGACTACTGGAAAAACCACAGCTTTGACTATATGTACCTTGGTCGGCAAGTAATGTCTCTGCTTTTGAATATGTTGTCTAGGTTTGTCATAGCTTTTGTTCCCAGGAGCAAGTGTCTTTTAGTTTCTTGGCTTCGTCACTATCTGCAGTGATTTTGGAGTCCAAGAAAATAAAATCTGTCACTATTTCCACTTTTTCCCCGTCTATTTGCCATGTAGTGATGGGACCAGATGCCATATTCTGGGTATCATATATCATATACAATTCAGCAGATTGCCTTCTCTGTGGGTTGATTACCAGGATTTGTCTTCCCATGGCTACTGGAGTCTTTATGGTAAGAATGTATGCTCCTCCTAGCCCATTTTTAGAGGGTTTAGTTTAACTTAGTATGTATATGTATACGTGTGAAAGTGAAAGTCGCTCAGTCACGTCCGACTCTTTGCAACCCCATGGACTATACAGTCCATGGAATTCTCCAGGCCAAAATACTGGAGTGGGTAGCCGTTCCCTTCTCCAGGGGATCTTCCCAACCCAGGGATCAAACCCAGGTCTCCTGCATTGCAGGCGGATTCTTTACCAGCTGAGCCATCAGGGAAGTCCAAGAATACTGGAGTGGGTTAGCCCCTTCTCCAGTGGATCTTCCTGACCAGGAAGTCTTCAGCTCAGCTACCAGGGAAGCCCCTATGTATATATGTGTGTATATACATATACATATTTTGGCTGTGCTGGTTTTTTTTTGCTGCACACAGGCTTTTTCTACATGCAGTGAGCAGAGGCTTCTCTTGTTGCAGAGCACAGACTCTAGGTGTGTGAGCTTCAATAGATGCAGCATATGGGCTCTAGAGCATGGGCCCCATAGTTGTGGCACACAGGCTTAGTTGCTCTGCATCATGTGGAATCTTCCTGGATCAGGGATCAAACCAGTGTCCCCTGCATTGGCAGGCGGATTCTTATGCACTATACCACCAGGGAAGTTCTAACTTGGTATGTTTAAAAGCTAGCAAAGGATTTATGAGAAATGACTGAATCCATATATGTAATCCATTTATTGTTACTGTTGTATCAGTAAGGAATGCTTTATGCTACAAATATGCTGTTTTGTAGGCTTAAGCAATACAGATGCTCAATAAGTGGGTGAGCAGAAATTCAAGTGTCTTCAAAATCCAAGTATTTCTAACCTTCTGCTCTACCATTCTCTGTATTATCCTGCTTAATCCTTGTTTCAAGATAGCTGCCTTGTTTCTAGGCAGCAAGAGGGGAATGGATCAGTACTGGTGATCTTATTTCCTTCTTTTGAAGAAAATGTTTTTTAGAAGCTTGTCCACCCCCCAACCTATAAATTTCTTACTTCTCATTGGTCAGAGCTGTGTCAAATGTTAACTTTTATTTGAAAAGGGACTGAAAAGAAGTTATATAACTTTTTTCTTTCTTTTTTTAACCTATATAGTGGATGTGGGCAAGAGAAATATACTCAACTTATGTTGAGTTGGCCAAGCTTCAATGTAATGTAGCCCAGAAGTAAATATACGCATAACTGTAAGTAATATTCCACACCAACTTCTAATTCTGTTTACTTTCTGGTCCATCTTCTCTGATGGTCAAGTCAGAATTCTCACTTCTTTGTTTGGTTAGATCCAAGACAATTTACTGGATGTGGCAAAAGTGCCCAAACTGAGAGATATGCAAAATTTAAGGGTCAGTAGGCATGCTGAGAGGGCTTCCCAGGTGACTCAGTGGTAAAGAATCTGCCTGCCAATGCAGGAGACACCAGAGATGTGGGTTTGATCCCTGAATTGGGAAGATCTTCTGGAGGAGGAAATGGCAACCCACTCCAGCATTCTTGCCTGGGTAATCCCATGGATAGAGGAGCCTGGTGGGCTACAGTCCATGGTATCACAAAGAGTCAGACACGACTGAGCCACTCAGTGAACACACACACACACACACACATGCAGACTGGGATCAAGATGTGAGTGCAAAGGGGTCATCCAAAGGCAAGAAAGTAGATCAAAGTGGTTAAATTTATAGGCTCTGGCTCTACCACTTGTTCTAGACTTAAGCTCTGGCTCTACCACTTCCTAACTATGTGACTTTACCACGTTACATAACCTCTCTGAAGCCTCAGTTTTTGCATGGCATTAATGAAGATAATAATAATACCTTATTCATTGGGTTATTGTGAGGAGGTATATTTATAGGGCCTTGAGCACAGTCTCTCACTCATAGTAAGTATTCAATGTCATCACCACCATCATCATCATCAAACACAAGAGGTTTGAAGTATAGATGTTAGGAACTGGTGTCTAGACTGAAGAACTCTCATAGCTTGAGGTATGAGAGGAGGTTAAGTGGAAAAGCAAGAGAATGAAATCAGATAATACATATTCCCTGCAGTGAGGTGTGCTGCCTCCTTTAAAAGGATTCCCTGTTGCAAGATAGTATGAGTGACTCATTCGTGGGGGTGTATCTCTTGTGGCTTAAACATATCTCCTGACAGGTGGTGTACTGTATAAGATTCCAGAGTATGGGAAAGGGCTGGCTGAGAGGAGAAATGCCGGCAATAGAGTTCTCATGAGAGTAGGGTGGGAACCTTCTGGTCATGGGTCTTCAGCCAAGGGTGCTACACACAGCCTATGAGAACCTTCACGATAAAAGCCATAGAGAATTAGCTTCTCCCTTTGATTTCTCTTGCTGTGCTTTGATTGATTGATTAATTGTGTGTGTGTTTTATGAGTCATTGGGAATGCCCATTAGCAGTGCCCACTTACAGTAGCTCTAGGTAGAGTGGACTTTTGGACTCCTTGGAATATAACTCGGTTCACAGACCTATGTGATGTGTTTAAGTCCATTACTGCCTAGGATCTAAAATGAGGTGGACCTGAAAACACAGTTCACGTGTTTTCCACTCTTTTCTTGGGTGGACAACATCTGACTACCAAATAGAAGGCTATTCATCTTTATCACGGAGAAGGCAATGGCGCCCCACTCCAGTATTCTTGCCTGGAAGATCCCATGGATGGAGGAGCCTGGTAGGCTGCAGTCCACGGGGTTGCTAAGAGTCAGACATGACTGAGTGACTTCATTTTCATTTTTCACTTTCATGCACTGGAGAAGGAAATGGCAACCCACTCCAGTGTTCTTGCCTGGAGAATCCCAGGGACGGGGTAGCCTGGTGGGCTGCCATATATGGGGCCGCACAAAGTTGGACACGACTGAAGCAGCTTAGTAGCAGCAGCAGCATCTTTATCAAGGCTTCCCTGCTGGCTCAGTGATGGAAGACTCCACCTGTCAATGCAGGAGATGCAGGTTTGATCCCTGGGTTGGGAAGATCCCCTGGAGAGTGAAATGGCAACCCAATCCAGTATTCTTGCTTGGGAAATCCCATGGA
Organism: Cervus canadensis; assembly: GCF_019320065.1. Taxonomy (NCBI): domain Eukaryota; kingdom Metazoa; phylum Chordata; class Mammalia; order Artiodactyla; family Cervidae; genus Cervus; species Cervus canadensis. Next base: position 39,061,404 of record NC_057394.1, on the reverse strand, counting down.
CAGAGGAGCCTGATGGGCTAAAGTCCATGGGGTCTCAAAGAGTCAGACACAACTTAGCGACTGAAACAACAAAACAACAAACATCTTTATCAACAGCTATGAGTTGTCAGGTCCAAGGCTCCCTTCTCTTTCAGAAAAGACCTGATATAGACAATAGTGTTAAACACATATGCTAGACGCTATTATCTATGTTAACTAATTTAATCCATGAAACAACTCTCTAAGATAGGTATAATGATTACCCAGATTTTTACAGATGAGGAAACTGAGGTCAAGTAACTTACAAAGACCATAAAGATGTCTGTTGTGTTGAAAAAACAATGTGGGTAGATCTAAGCCTGTGTCTAAACTTAGGCTAAGACCCATGACTTCAGGAAAGCTAAGAAAATTGGTCTGCCATTATTCCTGTAGATTGTTTTATCCTAACTTTTACATGAAGAGTGGAGTTTAACAAAGCACTGATCTAAACCTTTTGTGTTAAGACAGAGATAGCAAAAGAAGAAAAGCTCATGTCTTGGCTTTTCTTAACATACATTAGCCAATGACGTGTGCAAGGCTCTTCTTTGCCCACATCATGAATTGATTGACAGATGAGAAGATTTGCCTTACAGTGTCTTGTGGGGCAGTTTTTAGGAATCCAGCCTCATGGAAAGGTTCAAAGTGAGGAGAGTTTGCCAAGGAAAAAGCAATGAAAATTAAAGTGGATCTTGTAAAGAATGAATAGAAGGAGGTTGGGCAGGAAATTCCCAACATGAAAAATGCAGGACCTACACATGAGCAATTCATTTTCACTGGAATATACGGGATATGAAAGGGAGTATTTGAAGGAAGAAGAATGGGAGATGGATCATGGAGAACTTGAAATGCCAGACCAAGGAGAAAAAATTCTATTCAGTAGGTAATGGAAGACCTAATAAATACAATTCAAGTTAAAAAAAATAGGGGCCCTGGGGAATTCCCTGGCAGTCAAGTGATTAGGACTCTGTGCTGCCTTTGCAGGAAGCATGGGTTCAATCTCTGTTCAGGGAACTAAGGTCCTGCAAGCTGTATGATGTGGGGAAAAAAAATTGGGGTTTTGGGAGGAAGGACAACTATGATTTCATCTACATTTACATATAAGCCCAACGTGGGCTATTATAATCACTGCCTGACTGTGACTCCAGATTGGAGGCTGTGATCGGGTATTTATTTACTTATTTTTCAAGTGTACACCCAAAGAAGGCAATGGCAACCCACTCCAGTACTCTTGCCTGGAAAATCCCAAGGACGGAGGAGCCTGGTGGGCTGCAGTCCATGGGGTCGCTAAGAGACATGACTGAGCGACTTCACTTTCATGCACTGGAGAAGGAAATGGCAACCCACTCCAGTGTTCTTGCCTGGAGAATCCCAGGGAAGGGGGAGCCTGGTGGGCTGCCGTATATGGGGTCGCACAGAGTCGGACACGACTGAAGCGACTTAGCAGCAGCAGCAAGTGTATACCAAAGTGATTTAGTTTTATACATATAAATGTTATATTCAAACACATATTCCTTTTCAGATTCTTTTCCATTACAAGTTATAACAAGATATTGAATATAGCTTCCTGTTACACAGTAGGTCCTTGTTGTTAATCTACATTATGTATAGTAGTGTGTATCTGTTAATCCCAGACTCCTAATTTATCCCTCTTCTCCATCCCCTTTGGCAACTCTAAGCTTGTTTTCTATGTCTGTGATTCTATCGCTGTTTTGTAAGTTCATTTATATCATTTTTTTTTTTTAGATTCCACATATAAGTGATATCATTGGATATTTGTCTTTCTCCATCTGCCTTATTTCACTTAATATGATAATCTCTAGGTCCATCAATATTGCTGTGAATAGCTTTGTTTCATTCTTCTTTATGACTGAGTATTGTGGCTCAGACGGTAAAGAATCTGCCTGCAATACAGGAGACAGCATTCAATCCCTGGGTCAGGAAGATCCCCTGGAGAAGGGAATGACTACTCACTCTGATATTCTTGCCTGGAGAATTCCATGGACAGAGGAGCCTGGCAGGCTACAGTCCATGGAGTTGCAAAGAGTTGGACATGACTGAGCAACTAACACTTTCAATATTCTATTGTACATATGTACTACATCTTCTTTATCCATTCATCTGTTGATGGACACTTGGATTGCTTCCCTGCCTTGGTTGTTGTAAACACTGCAACTTGTGGTATGGTGTTTCAATGCCCATTATTGTCTCTTTGACCACCACAGGTGTCTGAAAGTAAGACTGGGGCAAAGAACAATTACCAAATAAATGGTAAATGAGTGGAACTAGGATTTATGTTTTCTGACTCTTAGATCACTTTGTTCATTTGACAGATATTTTTGAGTATCATTTTAGGTACAGTAGATACAACCATTAATGAACATGATTTTAGGGAAAATGATCACCCCCAAACTTAATCCACTGCCTGTCTTACTAGCTCCATCTTTACATTTTTGGGTTTGGGCCCTTTCTATTGCTCCTGTAAAACACCCAGTTCTGAGCTGCCATTATCTCTTGCCCAATGCCTTTCATAGCCTCTTAACTGGGCCCATGGCTTTTATTCTTGAGCTTCTATACACACACAGAAACTAGAGTAATATCATAAAAGCAGAAGTCAGATCTTGCCACTCAGCGTCATAATTCACTTCAGTGGCTCCTTTGATTAAAATCAAAACATCTCTCCACATCTCCCAAGTCCTTGTATGGATACCCTTTCCTGCCCAAGACCTCTGGTCTTCCCCTCATCTCTCTCCATTGTTCACTATGCGCCATTCCCGTTTACCTCGCGCTGTTTCTTGAACGGTCTGGTCATACTGTACTCTTTTACTCCTGCTGTTTCCTCTGCTTGGAATGTTCTTCTAGATTCCAGCATGGCCACACATCCCCTCCCTTGAATGCCATTCAGATTTCTATTTAAATGTCATCTCCTCAGAGAGCCATTCTCTGACTATCTAGCTATCTTTATGCACTTTGCATGACATGAAATTATGCTTTTAATTCTTTGTCTGTTTATTTATTGTGGGTATTGCTCATTAGGATGTAAGCTCTTTGTAGAGAAGACTTCGCTTACTGGCTCATTATGGTGTCCCCAGCACCTATAACAGGACCTGGCCTGTGAACACACAAAAGTATTGTTGAGTGAATGATTAATATTGGGACTTCTTTCACAGCTTAGAGAAAACATTGTTTCATGTTTCAAAAAACTCAGCATCTATCTGTATACCTTTTCCTCACTTATCACAGCTTCAGATTTGCTCTTCTTGAATAAGCTCTCCTGAATAAGCGACATCCATTTTAGGCATATTACTGGCAGGCTGCAAATAGTAGAGTGCATTTCTGATATAAATTCTTTTGGCTGCTGTGAATAGTTTTTCTCTGGTTGTTAGTAATTAAAACAAACAAGTCGAAAGACTCATATTATTCTATTTCATTGCCAAATTGGATATTGCTCAACTCAAAATTAAATGTACACACACCCATAAAACTAGCCAAACTGGCTATTACAATTACATAAAGTTCCTTGTGTTCATTAGCAGTGTTGCCTTTCATGGTTTATCCTGTTTGGCATATACATCAAAGTAACAGTCATAAAGACTTATATAAAATTTAGAGCATGTAGATGTGGAAAAAATTAAAAAAATTTTTTTTTTGTTTCCAGCTAAATTTCAACAAAAGCATAACCTTGTTGCTGTACTATAAAGCTTAAGGCACAGAATTGGGAAACTCAGTATTTTGTCAAAACTTGGTACTTTCAGCCCAACTGTCAGAGTCACCTAAAAATGGCAGACATGATTCAGCTTTGTACTCTGCATCTTGGGAATTAGTGTCAGAATACCAGCCCTGATCTCTTTAGTGAATGATTCATTTGCTAACATGATTAACAATTCTGGGAGCCAGCAATGTTGGCTACTAATATTGGATTTTAAGAAGCTGCCTGTTTCAATGGCATTGCAGATGTATTTGTTTGTACTTGGGGACAGGGAGGTCTTGAATCTGCTCTTGTGACTTTAAATGTTTTTATCTGAACCAGGAGAATGAACTGCTTAGGATTTCTAGAGCTTTCCATTTTTTTATGGGTAGTACCCATCCATGAGAAAAACAAAGCAATTAACTGTTTAGGGGAATTAAGAGTAAAAGAGTGACAAAGCATCACCAAGAGAGCCTTGTAGATCTAGTTTGTAGAGGTTTGACAACTATGTTGAGTAAAAACTATTTAACTTCAGTTCATTGTTTGATTCAACCTTTTTGAACACAAAGAATTCAGGAAAATAGGGGCAGATGGTCAGACTGAGATTTGGTTATATGATTATTAGTTCACACATCTGTCTTTCAGGGTGGTCTGTGAGCTCCTTGAAGTTAAAACCTTATTCATCATTATTTCCCATTGTTTGGCCTGGCAAGTTGTGTAGCTTAATTACAAGGATGATGCCGGTCATGGCTAACATTGCTCAACTCACCACCAGTCAGACACTATGCTAATTGCTTAGTATACTTTGCCATATTGATTCTTTTTCTTGAAAATTTTTATTTTTTAAAATTATTTTAAAATTATTGAAATGTAGTTGATTTACAATGTGTTAGTTTCAGGTGTATAGCAAAGTGATATATATATGTACATATATTATTTTTCAGATTATTTTCCATTATAAGTTTTTACAGGATATGGACTATGGTTCCTTGTGCTATATAGTAGCTCACTGTTGGCTAGCTATTTTGTATATAATTGTGTGCATATTTTAGTACCAAGCTCCTAATTTATCTCCCGTCCTTTCCCCTTTGGTAAAAATAAATTTGTTTTTTTTTTGTCTGTGAGTCTACTTCTCTTTTGTGAATAAGTTCATTTGTATCATTTTTTTAGATTTTACACATAAGCCATGTTGTATGATATTTGTCTTTCTCTGTCCGGCTTGCTTCACTTTGTACAATAATCTTTAGGTCCATATCATCTTTAATTCTTGAAACAATATATTCTATACATGTTTGAGGAGGAAATTGAAGCTTAGAGATGTTCATTAACTTGTCCACAGTCACACACAGCTAATGAAGTGTTGGACCTGGGATTCCAAATCATTCCTCTTCTTTATTCTAAGTCCACATTGTTAACTATGACACTTTATGCTTGTTGCCTGAATGAGTGAGGGTAGGACCCCTCCTCCACCTAAGTGGAGTTAAAATGTGACAAACAGAACTAGATGATGATCGTGTCCTAGAATAAACCTCACCAACCAGAAAGAGATGAGAAACCTTCAGTGTGGGTAGCAAGAGATGAAAGGATTGCCTATGTCACTGATTAGCTTAAAAAGAAAGAAAGAAAGAAACCTAAACAGAGAGGAAAGTAAGAATTTTTAAAAAGAGACGGTCAATTGTCGTCCCTGGAAGCTTCTGAAGCGACATGTTTAAACTCTCATCCTGTCCAAATTCCTGTGGGTATGTGTGGAGCAGGAGAGGAGAAAGTCCGTGGGAAGGTATGAGCATGGCTCTGCGCAATGAACCGCCCTCCTTCCTTCTCTGAAGTCGTGTGTGCTTCGGAGGCACATGGGTGGAAAGTTTTGCCCACTTTGGCTGCCTTCCCTAATGCGCGTGGGTGGAGGTTTGCACGCCCAGCACTTCCATGGCGAGTTCAGGTTGCTTTACCAGCTCTTGGGTCTAACAGGGTGAGACATGTACCTGTGTTTGCAGGCCTGTCCCGGGAAAACTTGTCATACTGGATATGGAAATCGTTAAAGCAAAGTGGGAGGCCAGGTTGTCTTCTTTTCATGTCGATACTGGGGTTGCTTTCCCCCTGTCTGGCCAGAGCACAGTCCTGAGAAAATGAAGGGGGACCAAAAGGAAACCGTTTGCATGGAGTGCTCACCTCGCAATTCTGGGGACATCAACTGAGTGACGTTTTCAGAGACAATACGCATCCGAAAGGAATGTCCCCTTCAAAACACAAAAGAAAAGAAATCACAGGTTTCTTTTCCAGTCGCTGTCATCTTCCCTTGCTCTGGGTCTTACAACATTGATGGCTCTCTAGCTTTTCAGATTCTGATTCTTCCCTTCTTTGGTCCTCAAGTCTTGGTTAGGACTGTCCTGTGGCCTCTATTTGATCAGTAGTTTTCCAAGAACCAATTTAAGTCTCAGCGTACCACAGACCAGCTACAGGAAAAATATTTCACTTTCCTAAAGCCAGCATCATTAGCTGATGGAAGGTGTTCTTCCCCCAATGTGATTACGTGAGAATTAGTGATGGGTAAACATCCACATGAGGAGATTTAAGTTGGATAAATATAAAGCTTGTCTGCTTAATTGGAATTTATCTGATCTTTTCTGTTTTTTCTTTCTTTTCTTTGTTCTACAAATTTTCCAAAACAAGTGCTGATTCTTCCTATTTCCTGGTCCAGGGCGGAGAGGAACTTTGTGAGACTCCACATTCTTTTGATACTTTGATAATTTCCACTTCAAGGGAAACAAAGGAGGGTACAGATGCATGCACATGCAAAACCAAACAAGATACCCTCAGAACTGACTCAACCATTCCCTTCCTTCACCCTGGAAAGGTTCTAGTGTGAAGAAGCCATGCTTTTGAGAGGTTAAGGTATTTTCTTCATCTTGGTTTACTCTTTCCAATCAGGTAACAGTGGATCTGGGAGAGCTTTTTGCTTTTGAGGCCTCCTACCCAGAGGGTGGACAGCCTTATCTGCCCACTCCCCAGCCCCTCCTCCCAACTCTCAGTTCTCACTGAATCCATCTTTGATTTCCTGAAATGTACAAGGGCCCCAAATAGTCCCTACCTGATGCAGAGCTAATTTATATACATCCTTTTCAAAGAGGATGAAATAGTCACTGTTTCTAGTCTCCCAATGTGATTTTTAAAAGTTTTTGACAGAACCTAATTTCTTGAATCTTTTCATGTTTATTGATTGGCAGTTTTCTCCACTCTGTTTGTGCCTTGTATGCTTCTCTGAAAAGGCTCATCAAGTCAAACCATAAGCAGACAGAGCAAATGGGACTTTTGGAGAAAAGGACATTTTTGATGGAAGCTCTTATTTTTTGACAACTGGAGAAATACTTTTTAAGGACTATTTTCCCTGTTGGGACATTTGAAAGAACAGTTACTTTCATTTTATAGTTTCTGCTTATTGGGTATTTATTTTATCCAAAAAAGAAAGAAAGAAAATTCCATACTCCACGAATCCATCTGTTGTTACATTTCATGAGAACAAAATGCACAGAAAAATATGGCTAAACACACTGCATTCACGTTTTCTCCACCTTTGGACTGTTACCAGTCATAAAACTCCATCTTGTATAGACAATCTGTTAAAATAAGTTACTAAGAAACCCAAACAGGTATAAAGGTCATTCTCAGTATGAGTGGGCTTTCTTTTTGCTGTGGTTATAGCCAAACCAAAACTCACTTCGAGATGGTGTTTTATAGTTGATATTTTAAACTGTAAACCACATTATATGATTGTGGAACCACACCCAGCAGAGTCAATTTTCCTGTTTTGGAACTCTTGTGCGATTCAGCGCATAATTCATGTTCCTTCGTCATGTTCTCACTATGTTCAGACCTCAGAGTTTACGAGCAGTTTGCTTCACTGCATTTTAAACATTGTCTCTCTCAAGGTATATTTTAAGAAATATATGGGCAATGAAAAGGAAGCCAAATGTATCCTTCATAGGAGAGACAGAGGACGTTTAACAAAATAGGAGGAATTCTATTTCTGGAGATCTTGAGAAAATTTATCAAATTATGAGAAGGGCATATAGATTTGAGGGCAGGTGCACTTAAAGTGAAGAGAGACTCCTCTCTGCCATTTTCTGAGCACCTGTGAGATACCAGACATTTTGTTAAGCACTTTACTACATTATCTCACTAAATCCTTGATGAGCCTCTGAGAAATATTAAGACCGTAGGTTAAGAAAGATGAATGACTTGCTCAAGTTCAGTTAGCTGATGTACAATTAGCTGGAATTGTACACTTAGCTGGGTGTCTAGTTCTGGCCTAGTGTGGTTTTGTACCACCTCAGTCTGCATCCCAAAGCCATCTCCTTGATGTCACCGGTGGTGGTCTCTGACAACCCCTGCTCCCATGAGTTTTAACCTTGTGAGGGCAGAAGAATAGAAGTGTTTTGTGGATTTGGCCTGGCTTTTCAATGATAAGATAGTGAATGGCTGGGCATGCTGAAAATTTAGATATTCTTGGTTGGCTAAGCCAAACTGAAGAGCTTCTCTGTGCATCTGGATAAAGGAAATAATGTGGGGCAAACAGACTTATCTTGCTTTTCTCTAAGCGTGAGCAATGGTGAGCCATTATTTTTAATAAAGTCACAGCAGATTTTTTTCCTCCTCTTGTGCAGAAAAATTTATTGTTTCCCACAACCCACACTTACCTTAAATAAATCTGTTAAAATGTATATTTTAAATAAAACTTTTCAAATTTCTTCACCTAGCAGCTTAGAAGCAGGAATGTTTCTTTTCTCCTTTGGTCTAGCCTAAAGATAAAGGACTCTTTCAGAACCTGATATATGAAGTTTCCTTGACTGACTTTGGAGCTTCCTAAATCAGTGTTCTTTATTCTCCAAAGTTAACATATTTATGGCAATTATTATTCTGAAACATAGTATCACTTTGCTCCATTCATCTGTGCTATAAGATTGTATAACTTTCAGTCAAATGAGATTTAAAAAAACCCTCATACTCTTCCTAATTGGAAACTGGATCTCAAGGGACTTTTAATTTAGTTGGGCATCCTTAATTGTTCAGTCGTGTCCAGCTCTTTGCTACCCCATGGACTGCAGCCCTCCAGGCTCCTCTGCCCATGGGATTTTTCAGGTGAGAATACTGGAGTTAGTTGCCATCTCTTCCTTCAGGAGATCTTCCTGACCCAGGGAACTTCCTGACCCAGGGATTGAACCCATGTCCCCTGTGTCTCCAGCATTGCAGGTGGATTCTTTACCCACTGAGTCACTAGTTGGGGAGTTACAAAAAACAGTAACACTTTGTTTACCATGAGATGAATGGAGTACCATGAGATGGATAGAATATGTTTTGGTGGGAGAAGGCTGGTTGATCACTGCTGCCTGGAGCAGTTGGTTGAAGAGAATGAATTAGCATTTGAGTTAAGCCTTTAGGGAGCAGTTGAACTTGGTGAGGTGAAGAAGAGCAATTGCCAAGCAATAGGTGGAACATGAGAGAAAACTCAAAAGAAGGGATGAATACTGAATATGGGTGAGGGGCTGGCAGAGAATACTGGGAAAGATGAAAAATAATAGTTGCCAAACAATCATTGGACCAGATTCTTTGTTTTCTTTTGAAGGAGTTTTCTAGATCTGGTTAGAGAAGAAAGCAAACTCTTGCAAGAGCTCCAGCTGGCTAAAGCAAGACATGGGAGAAAAATATATCCTTTTTTTCTCTTTAAAAAAAAAATTAATTTATTTGTTTTAATTGGAGGCTAATTACTTTACACTATTGTAGTGGTTTTTGCCATACATTGACATGAATCAGCCAAGGGTGTATGTGTGTTCCCCATCCTGAACCCCCCTCCCACCTCCCTCCCCATCCCATTCCTCAGGGTATCCTTTCTTTCACACACATTACACATCTTAATGACAGGTACAAACATTTCCTAGTGCTGTTGTTGCTAAGACAATAAATGAATCAATAAAGGAGACATATTATAAGACCAAAATGGTCCAAATGAAGACCATCTATAGTAGGTTTATCAATCTAAGAGCTATTGACATTTAGAGCTGGATAATTTTATGCTTTGGGAAATAGGCACCATCCCAGGTAACAAAGAATGTTTAGTAGCATTCCTAACTCTCCTTACTAGATGTCAATAGCACCCCACCCCTCCAACTGACTGCCCCATTTGGGAAAACCAGAAGTGTTTCCTAACGTTGCCAAATGTTATGGGGGAAGGACAAAATCATCTCCAGTAGAGACTTATGCTTTCTGAATAGAACGACCTAGTGGGCTTCCCTGGTGGTTCAGTGGTAAAGAATCCACCTGCCAATGCAGGAGACACGGGTTTGATCCTTGATTTGGGAGGATCCCACATGCCTCAGAGAAACTAAGCATATGTTCCACAATTACCGAGTCTGTGCTGTAGACCCCGGGAACTGCAATTATTGAGCCCATGAGCTGAAACTACTGAAGCCCATGTGCCTAAAGTCCATGCTGCTTAACAAGAGAAGCCACTATAGTGTGAAGTCCATGCAATGCAACTAGAGAGTATTAAATAAATGGAGTGTTTGCTTAGAGTCTCAGAGAAGAGATCATAGGGGCAAACAGCTATTTACATGAAGCTGTACTCACTTTTTGCCTTGTTGTGTTCTGTTTGAGAGGGCTTCCCTGGTGGCTCAGTGGTAAAGAATCTGCCTGCATTGCAGGAGACGCAGGAGATACAGGTTCAATCCCTTGGTTGTGAAGATCCACTAAAGAGGGCAGGCATGGGAACCCATTCCAGTATTCTTGCCTAGAGAATTCTACGGACAGAGGAGTCTGACATGTTACAGTCCATAAGATCACAAAAAGTCAGACATAACTGAGCATGCATGTGTGTTCTGTTTGAAAATGTCTTGAATATTGTGAAAGTAACCAAAAATGTCAGTATGATGACGTCCAGCAAACATATGGGAAAATGAATAGGGTGACAAATGTGACAAGGCCTGATAGTCAGATCCTTTTCCAGAAAGTGTAGGTTTGAGAGAGAATACATAGAAGAAGCCAGGCGAGAGCCTCCCTTATATTGGAGATTATTTACAGGTCTCACTGGGGCAAATTATTAGTTTGATATCTCTTGTCTTTGGACTCTGCATCTTATCTTAACCAGGGATTTATGTATCTTCCTCCCAAGCGAGCAGGTCAGAGTTCCTGAGTCCTGAATTGTGGAACCTCAGCTTCTTCAGTGAAAGATTTGGCTGGTGAAGAATGAAGAGAGATGTGGGGAGAGTTCAGGGATGGGAGATGAGTTCCATGTGGCAAAGATGTGTTTGTCCACCCTCCTTCTGACCAAGTGATGACAAAGCAAAGGATGAAGTCAGCCAGCTCACTTTTCCACCTCTCAGGACTTTTCTTGCACCCCGGTTCACTCACATCTTTCATTTCTGAGTAACACGTTATTTTATATTTGACATATTAACCCATTACTAATGACTAATCTCAACAATTCCTGGGGTCAGGGTTTGAGGGAACACCTCCTTTGAAAGCTCAGATTGTCTGGTCTCTATCTGGAAAATCTTTATGTGAAAATTTCAGGTTGAGTGTCCTCTAATGCAGGCAGCTTTTCATCTTTTCCAGATACTCCATCAGTAGAGGCATTTTTTGAATTCCAGACTCATGGACTCATGGGTCTAGTTGCTATCTCCACTTGGATAATTTGTAGATGTCTCTAACATTACACATCTCAAAATGAACCATTTCCCTCCTCCCCTCCCAACCTGCTCCTATATCTTTACCCATCTCATTTAAAGGTCACTCTATCCTTCCAGTGGTTTAGGTCAAAACTCTTAAAGTCAGCCTCCACTCCCCACTTTGTCTCACACCCAGTCATTGCATGTCAACAAATCTTGCTGGCTTTGCTTTCAAAGTATATCTAAGATATGAACATTTCTCACCGTCTGCATTGCTGCCATTGAGGTCTGGGCTACCCCAAACTCCAGACAGGGGCCAAGATGACATTTTAAAATTGTAAGTCAAATCTTGTCACTCCTTTGCTCAAAACCTTTCAATGTCTCTGTATCTCAGAGTAAAAACCAGATGTTTCTTTTTGTGGTTCTACAATTTCTCCCTAACCCTTTATCCCTCACACTTTGTCTCCTGCTATTCTCTGCTCACTCACCAATAGCTTACCTTCCACTTGCTGCTTCTTAAGCTTAGAAGACACACCTATGTGTTCCTTCAGCCCAGAACTCATTTCTCCCAGGTATCCACGTGGTTACATCTGGCCCTTTCAAACCTTTGCATAAATATACCTTGCAACAAGACTTACCCCAATTTTGCAGCTTAAAACTATGAGCTGTTTTGTACTGCCTGCCAACATCTGACCCTCTTATCTTCCTTTTTTCCTTGGTATTTCTTTATTATTATTATTTTTTGGTATTTCTTTAAAAAATATTTTTTATTGAAGTATATGTTGATTCATAATGTTGTTCCTTCCTCCCCCTCTTTTTTTTTTTTTAGTATAAAATAGTGGTTATCAACTTCTAATATAGTCTATAATCTATTTATTCGCTATATTTATTTTTTGTCTTCCGTGTGAGAATGGAAACCTCTCAAGGGCAAGGATCTTTGTTTAATCCTATGGCCTAAAGCCCTGTCTTGCACATAGTGGGTGCTAATATGTGCAAGCAGCCAGTCTCCTCCCTTACCTTCCCCACTGGCAACCACTAGTTTGTCTTCCATATCTGTGAGTGTGTTTCCTTCTTGTTATATTCACTAGTATGTTTTATTCTTCAGATTCCACACATAAGTGATATCATACAGTATTTATTTTTCAATCTGACTTACTTCACTAAAAGCATAATACCTTCCAAGTCTACCCATGTTGTGGCAAATGGCAACATTTCATTTTTTTTATGGCTGAGTAGTATTCCATCATGTTATATTTACCACATCTTCTTATCCATTCATCAGTTGATGGGCACTTAGGTTGCTTCCATCTCTTGGTTATTATAAATAACGCTGCTGTGAACATTGGGGCACATGTATCTTTTTGAATTAGTGTTTTCATTTTCTTCTGATATCAGACTTTGAACTCTTTTGGGGAAAATGATCCATTGAACACACTAATAGCAGTGGTTGATGGTACTTTTTTTCCTAAAGTGTGTTCCTCAAATTGTGTGAGCTTCAGGGGTAATTAAAACTAGCCTGCTCCTCTGCCAACATCATAGGGTTTGTACGAGAATTAAAGAGCTAATATATGTAGAGAACTCTAAAAAGTGCCTGGTACTTTGAGGTTAAAGACTGTGTTATGTTTTGCACTGTCCGCACCTCCACCGTGATTAGCTCAGTGGATGGAACAGAATAGGGGGTGGAAGAACATCTTTGCTAATAAACAAGTCAGCTGAACAAATGGATATATTTTGATATGACAGTTCAACCATCTTTTTAGGTTTTCACTCCTAAGTGCTACCCTCCTCTTTTTGTTTTTTAAGACTTTTCTTTTGAGCAGTTTTAGGTTCACGGTAAAGTTGAGAGGAAGGACAAAGTTTCCCCACACATCTCTTGCCCTCATCAGTGCATAGCCTCCTCCATTATCCACATCCCCTGCCAGTGTGACATGGACTCACACCGACACATCATAATTACCCAGAACCCATAGTTTTCATTTGGGTTCCTTCTTGATGTTTTATATTCTGTGTTTGGACAAGCATATAACAGCGTGTATCTGCCATCATAGTACCATCCAAAGTACTTTCATTGCCCTACAAAATTCCGTGCTCCACCTCCTCATCCCTCCCTCCCCTAACTCCTGGCGACCAACGTTTCATTTTCTCCATAACGCTTTCCCAAGTGTCATATGGTCGGAATCATACAGTATGTAGCCATTTCAGATAGGCTTCTTTGACTTAGTAATATCCATTTAAGACTCCTTGATGACTTCCCAGGCTTCCCTGGTAGCTCAGCTGGTAAAGACTCCACCTGCAATGCAGGAGACCCTGGTTTGATTCCTGGGTTGGGAAGATCAGCTGGAGAGGGGATAGGCTACCCACTCCACTATTCTTGAGCTTCCTTGGTGGCTCAGCTGTCTTCCCATGGCTTTAAAGTTCATCTCTTTTCATTGAGGAATCTTATTCTATTCTCTGCCTGTACCACAGTTTTGTTTTTTTAAATAATTTATTCTTCCCTCCTTCCTTTTTAAAGTTAGGCTTCTGTGCTCAGTAATTTGTCAAAAGATGAATAGAAAAATGTTCATGTGTATTGCTAATCAGCTCTATTTCAATACAAAAGAAAAAGTTCAAAAAAACATTAAAAAATGTTCATGTGTAGATTTGCTTGTATCTTATTATGTACCTAACAAGGCAGCATCTGAATGGCATGGTCCTCCATGATAATTCTAATCTTGTGACTAAGCCTGAAGGTCAGAATCATTTATTTTTTTTAGCAGTCCTTAACATAATGTGGTTCCAAATCATATAGTTGAGTGTAAACCCGTGATAAATGGCAATGAGGTAAAGTGCCACTTTTTAACAGCCCTTTTCTTATTTATATGCTTATGCTAACATTACTTCAGCTTTCTTAAGTTTCCTACCCTGTCTTGTTTTTTCCATCATATTGATTTCTTGTACCTGCCATATTTTTGTTTAACCCATTAGCTAGATAAATGTATTTTAAATATCAGCCTATAATGACTATTTCTATAGTGTAAGTCAAACTTACTGACATAAATATCATAGAAAATAAAAAACAGCTGAGACAAAGATTTAGACGTTACTATGGAATTGTTTTTACTTTCTTACTCACATTTACCTCTCAGTGAGGTATAATCAGGCTTTATTATATCATCTACTGAAGCTACTTCATCATCTACTGAAATTGCTTTTTTGGTAGTCAAAAGTGAGCTCTTAACTGCCAAAAAGCCTGCTCGTGAGTGCTGCTTCTCCCTGGTGTTTGCAGTATTCTGTGAGGTTGAATTTCTTCTTGAAACAGCCTCTAAACTTGGATTCTGTGGCAAGTGTTTTTTCTTTCCCTTCTCTGGCTATTCTTAGTATGCTGCCTGGACTCTTCATTGTTCTCTAAAGAGCTGTCTTTTGACACCTTCTTGCCAAAGGGTAAGTTTGCTTGGCCTTCCTTAGTCCTAAAGAATCAGCCGGCCGCAATGCGGGAGGCCTGGGTTCGATCTTTGAGTTCTGAAGATCTACTGGGGAAGGAAATGGCAATTCATTCCAGTATTCTTGCCTGGGGAATCTCATGGACAGCGGAGCCTGGCAGACTACATGGGGTCGCAAAAGTCAGACACGACTTAGTAACTAAAACCATCATCACCACCAAGTTCATACTTAACCTATATTTGGGTGGTTCCAAAATCTGTATGTCCAGATTTATATAATAAATTTTATATTTATTTTTTATATAAATTTATATATAAAATACATTTTATATATTTATTATATAAATATACACAATGAATTATATTAAAAAATTTGTATAATTTACATAATGAACCCCAGACTCGAATTTTCATCAGCTTCCTAGAAATGCCTACAAGAATATCTTCTAGGTGTCTCAAACTCAATATATCCCAAAGTATAACATGTGGTTTTCTACCATCAGCACTAATTTCCCTCCCTCTGTGTTCTCTGTCTCACCTCACGGCAATACTGTGCATAAACCAGTTTTGTTAAACTAGAAACATTGGAATCTTCTTTAAGTCTCTTTTCTCCTGACTTTTCTCTTTTCCAACACATCTCCTTCACAGTTGCTCTCTGCCTTTCTAAAATATTACCTTTAAAACATGAAAATGGTCTCCGGTTTAAAAAAAAAAAACACTTCATTTTCTTTCCATTGAAAAGGACATTTTAAACACTTTGGAAGGGTTTGGTGGTGAAAAAGTTCTGTCAGAAAAATAACTGAAGGGAAGGCACGAGGTCACTACAAAACATTTCCAGAGGTAGTAAAATGAGAGCTTCTGAATGTGAAGCCATGAGAAGAAAAATATCACTAGCATCATGTGTTTATTCTCTGAGAATCAACACAGCTCTCTTTAGATTTAGTTGTTTTTTTTTTTTTTTGCATTCTTCCTCATATTTTCTCAATCATGTGCAGGAAGATTTGAAGCAAGGAATGCTTCTTAAAAACGTGAGTTTATGTGTGTGTTATTTTCTACTGTCAGCTGTATCTAGCTCAATATTTGCCAAATAAAGTTCGTCTGCAGTTCAGTGAACATTTCAATTCTTCACTTCAGAGCTCAGGAGGGAGGAAGAGGAGAGGGGTGAGAAAGAGAAGATCTGGACAGGCATCACCCCACGGAAGCAGGGGCTGCGGAGAACTAGGAGAAGGGTGGTACAGTGTAGCTTGGCTGGTCCACACAGAGTGAAAGATGAGAAATCCAGTCAGTCACTGGGGTAATAGTGAGTTTCCATTTCTTTGGTAACTTCTGACTCTGTGTGAAGCAAACCTCAGAATTTTCCTGCATTACAGATATTGTGTAGAAATGACTTCATTCTTTGTAATATGGTTCTAGGTCATTTCACATGGAATGACTTAGTGTAGACAGAATGCAGTCTCTTCCAAAATTCATGCATCTATGAAGAAAGAATCTTCCATATCAACCAGTTATTCAGTGATCTGTGGGTTTTCTCATTCACATCTTGACAAGTGCAAAACTAAAAAAAAGGTTTCTTTTTCTCCATATGGAGTTAGCTTCATTCTATAGAAAGGCTGTTCTATCACTCAGGAATTTATGACTTGTTAATGACATTCCTGATTTATGCTTTGCTACCAAATGGCACTATGGTATTCCACTCATCCTATTCTTAAGTATTAAACATCTCCACTCTCTATTCTTCACAAATCTTAGACCTCTAAAAAGGAAAAATACATGCATGCTTTTCTAAATTTGCTTGAAGTTTTTATTTTGTATTGGGATATAACTGAATAACAATGTTGTGATTGTTTCAAGTGAACAGCGAAGAGACTCAGCCATACATATACCTGTATTCATTCTCCCTCAAACTCCCCTCCCATCCAGACCGCCACATAGCATTGAGCAGAGTTCCATGTGCTATAGAGTAGGTTCCTGTTGGTTATTAATTTTAAATATAATAGTGTTTACATGTCCATCTTAACTGTCCCTTCCCCCAGGCAACTACAAGTTCGTTTTCTAAGTCTGTGAGTCTCTTTCTGTTTGGCAAATTCATTTGTATCATTTCTTTTTAGATTTCACATACAAGGGATGCTGTACGATATTTCTCCTTCTCTGTCTGACTTCACTCAGTATGACACTCTCTAGGTTCATCCATGTTGTTGCAAATGGCATTATTTCATTCTTTTTAATGGTTGAGTAATATCCATTGTATATATGTACCACCTCTTCTTTATCCATTCCTCTGTTGATAGAGGTAAGATATACCCAAATAATCTCTAGGTAAGGTAAGATATGCACAAGTTTTACATCTCCCTAAGAAGTTGGAGAATGTCTCTATATCATTTAAGAGTGTTTATTAGAACTGAAAGTCAAAGGCAGGTTGACTGGCATATGTTTATGAAGTTGTCTGAAATCTTTTCCAAAGAGATGTAGTCATATACACAAAGTAGGCATAAGAGAAGAAAATATGACAATCCCTGGCATACAGTCTTGGTCATACATCTACTGTGATGGATAACAATGTGTTAGGTTATGATCTTGCACCCAAGAGTTAGTGAAAACCAAGTCACTTCTGTGATGTGGAAGGTTGAATATTTTATGTATTTATGCTCTTGGAACATTAGTATCCAGTGTAAAGTGCTAGTAAATTTAAGAAAGATCAAATATCCATTAAGTTTCAAAAAACAAATTGAAGCATGCTTATTGTGTACAAGACAATATTCTCCATGCTCCCTACAGAGCTGGGAATAAAACAGAAAAGTTCTGCTTTTACTGGGGATGGCTAATACATAGATTGCTTACTATTTCTCAGGCACTGATTTGAGCTTTTTACATGTATGAACTTTAAAAAAAATGTTAATTTTTTTGGCTGCACATGGTCTTAGCTGTGGCCCTCAGGATCTTAGATCTTTGTTGTGGCCTGCGGGATTGTTAACTGGAACATGTGAACTCTTAGTTGTGGCATGTGGGATCTACTTACCAGACTAGACATTGAACCCAGGGCCCCTGCATTGGGAGCTCCGAGTTTTTAGCCATTGCACCACCAGGGAAGTCCCCTCTATGAACTTTTAAAATCTTCAATTAGCCCTCTGAAATACTATTGTTATCTCATTTCACAGATGAGGAAACTGAGACTCAGAGATGTTAAGAACATCACCCAGGGTCCATCTGGGTAGTTAGTTTGAGAGTCAGGTTTCATACACAAGTGGTCTGTTCCAGAGATAAAGTCATGAAATGAAAATATAGACAATGAGAACAAAATCAATGGTTCACTTAACTAGTGACTCTGAGAAGTATTTTCCCTAGAAGATCATTCATGGGTGGTTTCCAGCTGTAACCTGTATCCCAAGTTGCCATTGATTTTGAAGAAAACTTAAATCCTGGGCATTACAATGAGTACTGATATTAGCCTATGGCACTTGTTGATCAGCTTTGCTGCAAATATCAAAATAACGAATGGAGTCTGTCAGATACTCTGGACCTTAGAAACACCTCTTATTTTAGGTTCAGTTCAGTTCAGTTCGTGTCCGACTCTTTGTGACACCATGAACTGCAGCATGCCAGACTTCCCTGTCTATCACCAACTCCCAGAACCTGCTCAAACTCAGGAAAATAGAATAAAATCTCCAGAAATCACCAAGGGGAACGACAGTGTTTACATCCAGCCTATAACAAGCATGTTATTTTGTCACCATATCATGTAGAATGCCTGCGCTCTCTGGGTAAGTTTTATCAAAGTGAAGCAAGACATGTCATGGCTTGACTGAACTTGACTGATCAGCGTGTAGAAATCTAGCAACCTGACTTATCACTAGAGAATGCTTCAAATAATGACTCTTGAATATAATATTCACACTGATGTGCTTTGAAAGAAATATGTCACCTTTTCTATACACCCAAAGTGCTTTCAAATGAGAATGAGTTTCAGATGTTAGCTTAAGAAGACGAAAACTTAATCCAGGCCTGGATAACTCGGGCACTGAGAGAAGGGAATAGCTGAGGTCACCCACAAGACAGTCAGCGCGACCTTAGACTTGAGACCACATCCCTGAGCAGCCGACAGGGCTCAGAGGACCTGGGGAAATCCAGCACATTACTAGGAAACAGCTCAAATCCAAGTCATAGCTCTAAGCCAAACTTCATCTTTATATGGGAAGTCCTCTACAGAGAATGGGTTCCGTTTTGAGAGAGCATTCGTAAGTCCAATTTGTTCATAAGTCCAACAAAGTTAACTTAGGTACCCAACTAACACAACCAGCTATAGAGTACGGTACTGAAGTAGGTTTATAATATTTTTCACACAAATAATGTATAAAAAACAAACACAAAAAATAAAGCATTTAAAATTGTACTGTGTAGTACCTTGGAAAGTGCAGTACTACAGTTTAACAGCTGATATACAGGGCTGGCACTGAGTGAAAAGGCAAGAAGAGTTACTGACTACAGGAAGGAGAGGAGGTGGGAGATGGCAGAGCTGAAGGATCATCAGCAACAGGAGATGGAGGTAGGTTTAGTCACTCGGTTGTGTCTGACTTTGCGACCCCATGGACTGTAGCCCACCAGGCTCCTCTGTTCAGGGGATTTCCCAGGCAAGAATACTGGAGTGGGTTGCCATTTCCTTCTCCAGGGAATCTTCCTGACCCAGGGATCGAACCCAGGTCTCCTGCATTGCAGACAGACTCTTCACTGACTGAGCTACCAGGAGACGGAGGGCAAGTTGCAATTTCACTCACACCAGAGGCTGATGGCACAGGTTCTGTTTTCTTGCGGGATTCCATCCTGTCCACCCTCTTTAAAAGATGACCCAGTGATGTGTAAGTAGTAGCTCTTTTTTTTGTCATCATAGATAACACTCTAGTGCTGGACTGGATTCTGAATGGCTGCTGCAACCTTTGTGTACCATTTGGTGTTTGGGTCTTGGGCCTCAAAAACTGACAGTGCCTCCCAGATGAAGAAAATCGCTTTGCCATTTCCTGTGTTGTGAATCTCTTCAGTTGTTCACTTATTTCTTCTTCTTGTCTCTGTCCTTTCTCTGTGCCTCCAGTTCCGTCAAGACTTCCTTAGTCAGCTTCTCGTGTTGCACAGCAGGGAGTTCATTGAAGCCGTCCTCTTGCAGATCTAGCTCCAACATCTCGCTGAGGGTCACTAAGTTGCTGAAGACCTCTTTAGATTCCTCATCCATCTTCTCAAATCCATGAAAATTGTGAATAAGCTTCAGGCAAAGGTTCTGCCAAACCCCATTCATGGTGATGGCATAACCTCATGCACATTTGTTTCATATCTTTGAACGTTCACAACTTGAAGGTTTGTATGTAGGGGGCTTATTGTATATGGAAGATTGTTCCAGGAAGCTTAGACATTTTTAATGCTTATGTGGTTTGTATAAAAAAGAAAAAAAAAAGCCTTTTTAATATATTTCAAGTAGATTCCTTGGCTTAGCTATACCAAGGTCAGGCAGGTAGACTTAATGAATTGTAACTAGAGGCATCAAGAATTTCCATAAAAAATCATGGTACGATTCTTACTTCAGATTATTAGACTAGCTACATGGTTATTAATATTGATGAACTATGGTTAAAATATTTCTAACCTTAGCTCTTCCCTCATTCTAGGCTTAACTGGTCAGTCTTTCAGGTAGAGGCCAAAATGTTTGTGCATGTGTATTGCATGTGCATGCATGTACGTGCATGTATTGTGTAATTATGTGTATGTATATGTACAGTGTATGTGTGTATATATATGTGTGTGTATGTATGTATACATGTGTATATATATGTATGTGAGTGTGTGTATGAGTGTTTCTTATAGTCTCTCATCAATAGTATTAGCAAACAGAATACGTGAATTGTATTCAACAAAGAATGTTAGGCTTTGCTGATATAGTATTCTTATGAGTTGAATTGTGTTTCCCCCAAAGATATGTTCAAGTTCTAACTCCTGATGTGTGTGAGAGCTCAGTCACTAAGTCATGTCCAATTCTTTGCAGCCCCATGGACTGTAGCCCAGTCTCTTTTGTAAATGGAATTTTCCAGGCAAGAATACTGGAGAGGGTTGCCATTTCCTCCTTCAGGGGATCTTTCCGACCCAGGGACCAAATCTGCATCTCCTGCATTGCAGGTGGATTCTTTACAGCTGAGCCACCTGGGAAGCCCAACCCCTGGTACCTGGGAATATGGTCTTGTTTGGAAATAAGTTTTTTTTGCAGATGTAATCAAGTTGAGATGAGGTCATACTGGACTAAAGTAGGGCCTTGATTCAATGTGACTGGTGTCCTTAGAAGAGGGAAAGGTACACAGAGAAGAGAATGACACGTAAAGACACACACACACACAGACAGAGAAGAAGGTCATATGGCGGTGGAGATGGAGATGGTGGTGACACAGCTGCAAGCCCAGAAACACTGAGGACAGCTGGCAGCCACCAAAAGCTAAAAAAGATGCAAGTAAGTCATGTCCCCTAAAGCCTTCAGGGGAGCACGGCCCTGCTGACACCTTGATTTTGGACCTTCAGAGGGAAGAACTGTGACAGAATACATTTCTGTTGTTTTCAGCCATCCAGTTTGTGATCCTTTGCGAATGGCAGCCTTAAGACACAAATAAAAGTATCATGCTCCAGGCTGGTGCTGAGGGTCAAAATAGGAAAATAGGAAAATGAGAAGCTCTCTGAATGAATCCTAAAATGTTAATTCATGTTAGTATTTTAAGCACTCTGAGATTGTTGGGATAGGGTGGGTCTGTTCAATGTGATCTTTCCAGCTCCTTCCCTATTTGGAACCAGCTTTGAATTCACAGTGTTTGCACGATGGACATGACTAATACACTCTTACATACCTTTTGAAGGGGGAAGTCAGTCACCCTGACCACTGTGCTGGACTATCACTCTCCCAGTGGACCAATTTTCATTTGATGCTATAAGGTCTGTGGTGGAGGTGAGAGGTACTTGGGGATGGGGTGGGGAATTTTTGCACAAGATGGTGTTGGGAGTGATAAAACTGCATATTATGCTGAGAACTGACTGAAGAGAGAAGATTCACTGGTTGATCATCTCTGCCATCTGAAGAGATCCTTTCATTTTGGGCAGGGATGAGTAGTGTGTATATATTAGAAAGAGAGCCAAATGGTCTTTTCCATTTAGACAAATGCTTTTTCTCCCCCTGGACCCTAGAACCAACTGCCATGCTCATTACACATGATGATGTATTTTGATGAGGTGGTGTTGCATATTGGGGTTTCCAGAAACAGACTCTGGCGTGTAGGTTAGAGTGTGAGTTGTTTATTAGGAATAAATACTTGAGAAAGGGAAGTAAGGAAAAGCAGGAATGGGCAGAGGGAGAGATCAAGTTGTAATAGAGACTCAGTTAAGCCTTGGCTAACCCAGCAGGGAGCTCTGGAATAAAACTGAATTGTTCCATCATGGACACAAATGACTGCATCCTATAATCCCCACCTATTTTAGCCTGTGGCAAAGTCCTGACTTCAGTCAAGGGCATTCTCTGTAGGAGAAGTTTACAGCTGTAGTCTATATGCTGGTTATACCCCTAGAGCTGGGCAGCAAATCCTTCCTTGAAAGGAGATTGGGTGGCATAGGTTCGTGTCTACCACAGGTGCTAGGAGATTGACTTCATTGACCTGGATTTCTAAGATTCTGGAAGGACGTTGAGGTGTTGGTGGTACTGGTAACTGGGAAAGTTATAAGGGAGTATTCTGAGTAGGTAATACAGTTGATTGGTAGGTAGACTGGCTAAGCTGTATCTAGGAGATGTAAATACAGAGTTTTTCTTCTAGAGTTTTTGATGTGCACCATCGATTATCTTGGACTGTAGGTAGTGGACAGATGGAAAAAGCACCGAGCAGCCCTTTCAGCAGTCAGCATATACACTGGGGGATCCGATTAGTAACGAGGTGACTCAATGGGTAGAGACAGAAGATCTCTTTGCAAAACAAGGTAACAGAGAGGTGCGGATAGGTAAAACAATCTAGATGAAGAGATGTCCATTGTAGGGTGGTGTTATGGTCAAAAGAGAAGAGGATGTCTTTCATTCATTTATTCAAAAGATGAGCCTTGAAGGGTGACTGATGATTAGGTAGGTAAAGAGGAAAAAAGGAGAATTCTATACAGAGGGCTGGGTGGCACAGGACCCTGGATCTCTGTCATGGCCCTTGGTGATTCAGATTTTCCATTTTCGTTCCCTTTGCTGAAGAGAATAATAGAAAACTCCCTAGAGGGTGAGACAGCAAAGCTGAGTACAGAGACCATGATGGGATGGAAGCACTACAAAAAGTTGGTGCATGGAGCTTGTGGGCACATGTGGGGTGAGGGGAGGCCTAGGGTTCAGGCAGGGTCTAGCTGGTGGAGGGTCTTGCCCATGATTTCAAGGGGGTGTAGACGCCTCCTAAAGGTGAAGGTACATCTTTGAAGGGCTTAGGAGGAAAGTAACATGAGCAAATTCATGCTTTAGAGAGATATCTGATGGAGGGAAGAATGAATTGGAAGGAGGCCAGCCTTGAGGTGGGGAGACCAACTAAGAATATTTTAAAGTGGTTCAGCAGAGAAGAGTTAAGTGGGCAAGACTAAAGACTGAATAAGCAACAGTGGGTGATAGGTTAAAATTAGAGGGTTAAGAACAGAGAGGGGTCAAGGATGGACATGATGTCTGGTAGGAGAACCAGGATGAAGTAAGCTCATCGAATACTTGCAGACTTTACACTTGGTCCCACTCTCTTCATCTATGGCTGTAGCATTCTAAAAGGGATGATGATTACCATAATTATAGAAAAGAGACTTACATTATTCCTTCTGAACAGAAACAAATGTAGAAGCAGGGATACGAAGTCAGCAGATTTGGATGATCTGGGCAAGTTAATTGCCTTTGAGTCTCAGTTTCCCCTTTGGTAAAATGGGGATAATACTACCTATAACTCTGTGAGCATAAATGGAAAAAAATGATTAATGTATATGAAAGCTTTTAGCCAGAGCTGACCCTTAGCTCTCCAGTCATTCATTTAAGAACATGGTTTTTTAAAATCTGTTGTTAATGTTAACATATCACAAATTGACTTTTATTGAAAACCTACAATCTACAAGGCATCAAGGAGGGTAAATAAATGTAACACATTGTTTCTGTTCTCAAGAATTTTGTAGCTTGTTTAGGATATGTGAAAAACATAAAACCAGTAAAGTATTTAAATCTTTTTGAAGATCCAGGCAACAAGAGGGAACATGAGGCAAGGTATTGATAATAACAATCATCAGTTTGTTTAATTAGATGTAGTTAGAGGAAGAAGACGTCCTATTAATCTGAGGTTCTTAAAGAAGCCTCTGAGGAAGAGGTTGGATCTGAGTTGCACTTTAAAGTAAGATTGGGGGAATGAAGGCAGGGATAAATTAGGAAATTGGAATGAACAGATACACACTATTATATAGATAAAGTAGGTTGCCACCAAGAATCTACTATATAGCAAAGGGAACTATAGTCAATATTTTGTAGTAACCTATAAGGGAAGAGAATCTGAAAAAGAATATGTGTGTGTGTGTGTGTGTGTGTGTGTGTGTTACATCTGAATCACTTTACTGAATACCTGAAACTAGCACAACATTGTAAATCAACTATGCTTCCGTAAAAAACTAAAATCCAATAAAATAGATTGGATTTTGTAGTGTGGCTAGGGGGTTGGTAATTGTCTGCCCTGCCCACTGCCTGTTTTAGCATAGACCTATGACTAAGAAGGGTGTTTAAATGGCTGAAAAAAATTGAAAACGAATAGCATGTTGTGACACATTAAATTATATGAAATTTAAATTTTAATATTCATAAATGTTTTATTGGAGCACAGTCACACTCGCTCTTTTAAACCCCGTCTGCACTGCTTTTGAGATACAGTCAAGTTGAACACTGTCTGAAACCCTATGGTTCACAAAATCTAGAATATTTACTATCTGGCCCTTTACAGAAAGTGTGCTGAGCCCTGGTGGGGAGGATGGAGGGAGATATCCTGAGTTTGTGCGATGCCAAGAGTACAAATGATTGTGTTGGAAAGAAACAGAAAATGAATCATGAGAGGAGTGGGAATGCGCAGGAGCCTCACAGAAGCCAAAGGAGGGCAAGAGGGGCTGTCTTGAGAAGTAGGGGGTGTCAACACTGCCAAGTGGTACCAAGAGCAGACAGAAACGCAGCTGAACAGAGGACATGGGCTTTGCAGTTTCACATCCCTTGTTAGTTTGAATCCTATGGAAGGCGAGGAGTAGAAGGAGAGCTGGAGGTGAGGGAGCAGAGGCAGAGCCTAAGAAATTGGGTGGATGTAGTCAGATTTAGCAGAGAAATACCTGTGTAGTTTACCAGAGAATAGAGACCTTCACATATTTGTGGGTGGGGATGGGGGATGGGAGGGCTGGGGAAGGCAATTCCAGAAGGACCTTTTGAAAAGGCTCCCAAGAGAAGGACTATTTGAAACATTGAGGTTGGGGAAACATCAAGCCAACATTTTTTTAGACAGACTTCTTTCTTATGTTCTTAAATTCATTTTATTGACAGGAAAACAAAAACAAAACAATTCACTCATTTCTTCTACCCCTCCAACCCTACTTCTGACAATCTCCAGTCTGGCTTGTGTTATCTATGAGCTAGTTCTTTAAACATTTTTATTAGTGTATAGTTGTTTTACAATGCTGTGTTAGTGTCTACCACACAGCAAAGTGAATCAGCTATACATATATCCCCTCATTTTTGGATTTCCTTCCTATTTAGGTCACCATAGAGCCTTGAGTAGAGTTCCCTGTGTTATATAGTAGGTTCTCATTAGTTACCTGTTTTATACATAGTGTCAATAGTTAGGTAAACCTTGAAGCCATCTCATACAGATGAGTACCATTGAATCGGCTCCTTCAGAGTCCTTTCAGCTACGCATTCCTGAACTCGGAGTTAAGAGAGGCATGAAGAACTGAGGGTCAGCAGACTAGGGTTTGCATCTGTCCCAACTTATGAGCTGTTGGCCTTGGGAAAGTTGCTTAAGCTCTTTGCCTCCTTTGCTTATCTGGGAACTGGATGCTAATACATTCATCAGAGGATTATTGTGAAAAACAGTGAGATGATTCTGTTTGGAAAACATCCAAAGCATGGGTTTTGGTAATTAGCAAATTCGCAATAGCAAGTCAATATTAATGCCATCTCAGTTAAACAATAATAGCTCATCAGGAAAGTGTCACTCTGTTAGGGGACATTTGCTTTTCTTCCCAGAGATGGAACAAATATTGTATGTCACCACTCCCCATTCCTATGACTGTGGTACTTTGTCAGTAGATCACAGAACTCTATCACTGAAACCAGATGTGGCCTCAGAATTTTCTCAACCAGTGTTCTAGAAATACTAGCAATTAAATTTGGCACAAAACTTGAAACATTTTATATTCTGACCTAATGCCTATTTAGCTCTCTATAACATATGCATGGAATTCTTCCTGGAATTTTGCCATTGGGATCAATAGACCTGAACTCATAGTTCGGAAGCAAAAATGTCAATCTTCCATGTACTTTTCTACTGGCCAGTAATGTCCTTTATCTTACAAAATAAGGACCACGTTGTCATACTTGCCCTTGAGGTAAATTTTTACAAAAGTATTGTCTTCTGAAAGTATCAATGGTTTTGAAATTTCAGAATGAAATTATAATAAAAGTAGCCTAAAATGTTATTTCTCTATTTCCTCCAATCCTCGGGGAACATTTAAACCTCATTGGTCAAGACTTAAATCTAAACTTTGGTTAAAGGTATTGACCAAGTTTTCCTCTCTGTCAAATATATGTAACATTTATTGAAATTAAATAAATGCATCTGACTGAGGGGAGACATTTATATTCTCTAGAGCTCTTAATAAAAGATTTACTCACAAGGCAGACTGCAATTCCTGCCTTTTCAAATTTCTGTGTCTGTTATGAAAGAATTTTTCTTGTACTGTGTATGAGGAAAATATATGCTACATTGGAGTGCGCTGATAAGATCATGTTTCTATGGTACCATTTTTTTCTGAGTATTTTGGTATTTTAAGATGTTATCTTTTTCGTTTTCACAGCACGCTAGGAATAGGGAAGGACATGTTGTTCTCACCTCACAGTGAAATTGAGGTAAGCAGTTACTCACTCTCTTGCATAAGTCACTGATTGAGCTGGGGATGTGATAGCAAATAGCCTTCTTCTATTCACCCATCCACCCTGACCCCGCAGCATTTCTGGTCAATCCATTAATCCTATTTTCTTGTTCTTAGTTAATGACTACAGAGTTGACTCTGCTTATCGGCACTGAGGGACAAGAGAAGAACAGGACATAATCTCAAATGGTAGATGATATAAAAGTAATTTGGATTTGGCGATAAAATATGTTTTTGTACTTGCATTGGAACTCGGGCGTGTCTGGCGTTCTGGAAATTTACAGCATTCCAGTCCAAGTGGAGAAACTATGCAAGGGAGACCCAGGGCACCTCGTTTGTCTCTCCTGATTCTCAGCCCACCTGCTCTACCCACCTTGCCCTGCCGAGATCAGAGCCTCATCTCTTGACTGATTCACTGAACCAGCCCACGTAAATCTGTCTTGTCTAAGTTCCATTATAGACATTCCTCTCTTCCTTCTCATGGATATGGGAGAAACCATTATCTTGGATTAGAAACTGCTAATAATTTCTTGAAGTTTTATTTTTAATACAAGGCACTAAAATGTACTAAGGAAATTTAAAGTCAGATTTCTTGACTATGTAATTATAAGAAGAAAGAAATGGAAAGCAACACGGGTGCCAGGTAATGACGCTGAATGACAGACCTCTATTATAGGAAAGTGAAAGTATCGTCTTACTCAAAGTTTTGCCAGTGATGAGAATAAATTCTTTTACAACATTTATGCATCACATGTTTTAAAAAAAACCCCACAAACATTGCTTAATATCTACTCTATGCTAGCAATGATTAGTGACTGAATTGATGATAGGAATTTGCACAGAAGCAGATAAAAGAAGTTGAAAGTTAAAAGAGTTTGGAGGTAACATTTAAACATTTTTTAAAATAATTTTATTTATTTAGTTTTGGCTGTGCTGGATCATCATCGCTATATGGGCTTTTCTGTAGTTGTGGTATATGGGCTTCTCATTGTGATGACTTCTTTTGTGGCAAAGCATGGGCTCTAGGGCCTGTGGGCTCAGTAGTCACGGCTCCTGGGCTCTAAGGCACAGGCTCAATTGTCATGGTGCACGGGTTTATTTGTTCTGCAGCATGTGGGATCTTCCTGGACCAGGGTTGAGCCCATGTCTTCTGCATTGGCAGGTGGATTATTTACCACTGCACCATCAAGGAAGCCCTTGTAACATTTTGATTTTTGATGCATTATTTATTTATGGGTAAATTTAATCAATTCATTTATTGATTAACTTTTAATGCATTCACTTATATTTAATATTAATAATCTTTAATTGATTTGTTTATCCCTAAAAATTCTAAGTACCTACTTAAATATCTACTGAGTGTTAATTTTTCTCTCCATTTATTCTCTCATTAACTAGGAGCAGTTTAAAATAACATTGCTTAGCCGTCAAAAAGAATGAAATAATGTCATTTGCAGAAACACGGATGGACCAAAAGATTATCATACTAAGCAAAGTAAGTTAGAGACAGACAAATATCATATGATATCACTCATATGTGGAGCATGAAATAAAATACAAATCAACGTAGCTATAAAACAAAAGCAGGCTCACAGATGTAGAGAACAGATTTGTGGTTGGCAAGGGGAAGAGGGGGTAAGGGAAGGAAGGAATAGAAGTTTGGGATTAGCAGAGGCAAACTAGGATGGATAAGCAAGATCATATGGTAGAGAACAGGGACCTATATTCAATATCCTATGATAAGCCATAATGGAAAATAAAAAAATGACATTGTTCAAAATTATTTTTAATTTAGTTTTTACATTTAACATTACAGATGTATATAACTCAAAAGAGTCAAATTGTGTTACAAGATTTGTTTGAAAATCTTCATGCTTCTGTTTTCATCCCCTCCTTCTCTACCCTTCCACACCCATCCTCCTTCAATATGTTTCATTTCCCTATCTTCACAGACAACTATCCTTAATTATACTAAATGATTTGAGGGGCATGGCATTTACTTCCTTGTCTCTAAATAACATGCTTATATTCTTCTCTTTCTCTCTCTTCTTTCTTCTCAGTTTTAGGAATCATGTTTTGACTCTGACTACGGAAAATGAGAACTTAGTTTTTCACACACACTTTCCATCCCTTTCTATATTCATCCATATTTCCCATCTTTCCTCTTTACATAAGGTAATTATATAATACATAACATACTGTGCATAATAGAATACATTCCATACAAGTATATGGAATAAACCGGATAGCATATTATCAGTACACTTCCTTTACCATGTAAGTTTTGTTTTCTTGTCATTCTTTGGGGATTTTTTGTCTTTTCTTTTTTTGCAGACACTAGTTTTTATTGTTACTTGATGTTTCCTCATTTTGACAAAGCATTTCTTCTACTTGCTTTCTGTACATTGATGCAAGGCAGACAAATAGTCTGACCTTTTGAATGTCTGAATACACTTTTATCCTAACCCCAAATATGGTTAATGGTTTTCTTATGAATGGAGTTCCACATTGGGAATCATTTTTTTGCCTTCATAATTTTGAATATACTGCTTTATTACTTTCTCCAATGTTTTTGCTGGAAAGTATAGTGCCATTCTCATCTTTGTTCCTTGATATGAAGCCTGTTTTTTTCCTCTCTGGAAAATTGTATGATAATCTTTTTTTCTGGCCCCAGTTTTCTATAATTTCACCATGATGTATATGATTGTGCATCTGTTCTTGCCCACTGGATTGGACAATTAGGAAAACTCATGCCTTTTAGTTCTAGATAATTTTCTTTAATTATTTTATTGATGATTTCATTTTACCCATTTTCTCTGTTCTTTCATTATGAGATTTCATTATTTGGAAAACAAATGTGCTGAATGAATTCTCTAATTTGCACCTAACCTCCCAATTTTCCATTACTGTCTTTTGCTTTTCTTTCAGGGATATTTTCTCAACATGATCTTTCCATCTTCTACTGAGTTTTTTTTTTCTGATATACAGAAGTATCATATATTTTTTAAAATTTCCAAAGCCACTCTGTTATCTGAGTTTATGTTGCTGTTACTGTCGCCTCTGAAGATGTTAGAGATACTCTTTGATAAGGTTTCTTCTCATTGCATTGTCTCTGTTTCCCTTGCATTGTTTCTTCCCACACAATGTCTTTTACATTAAATGCCTGTTAATTGTTTGGTGCTCCTTGGTTATCTGTAGTTAAGAGTGGGCCCTAAAAGCTGTTTGGAATCTCTTGGCATGAGGTTCGTGCTGCCAACTGTCTGCTTCATCAGAAATTTCATTGGTGAATCCATTGTGTTAGCATCTTTAATTCTTTTACCTACGCCTGGCTACATTCACCCAGAGAAGTCACCACAAAGCTCTTTTCTGAGGAGTATAATTCTGGCTGTCAGTGCTTTCAGAGCTGGAGAAGAAGGTTCAAAGTATGAACATTCATTCTGTACACTTTCTTATAATCCTTTTCTCTTCAGAATGGTCCCAATGCCTTTGACTTGCTTGGTGTCCTCTGATCCATGGTGGGGTGGTTTAGTTGCTAAGTTGTATACGATTCTTTGTGATCCCATTGACTGCAGCCCTCCAGGCTCCTCTGTCCATGGAATTTCCCAGGCAAGAATACTGGGATTTCCTTCTCCAGGGGATCTTCAAGACCCAGGGATCAAATCCAGGTCTCTTGGATTGCAGGCAGATTCTGTACCTACTGAGCTGAACTCTTAGTTGTGGCTTGTGAAATCTAGTCTCCTGACCAGGGATTGAACCCACGACCCCTGTATTGGGAGGACAGAGTCTTATCCACTGAGCCACCAGGGAAGCCCTGCTTTGATCCACAGACCTTCTCTTTATCTTGTCCAGAGAGGAAGCCTTCAATTTTCTCCTAGTGTAGGCTGGGATATGTAAATTTTAATTGTTTCTTTTTTTAAAAAATTATTTTAAAATATTTATTTATTTATTTGGCAGTGCTGGGTCTTATTTGTGGCATGTGGGATCTTTAGTTGTAGCTTGCAAACTCTTAATTGTGGCATTTGGGATCTAGTCTCCTGACCAGGGATTGAACCCAGGCCCCCTGCACTGGGAGAGAAGAGTCTTAAGCCACTGGGCCACCAGGGAAATCCCTTAATTGCTTCTTAATCACACTTCTAATCAATCCTCTTAGTTTTTAGCTCTACTTTCAACCCTGGCTTAAGATTACTCAATATTGCCAATTTCCAGGGTTTTGGGAGTTCTGTGGTACAATCTGATTAATTCTTGGCTTTCCCTATTCTTTGTTTTCCGAAATATGCTAAGTCATTAACCACTAATCTTTCTGCTCTTCAGTTTCCAAAATTCAATAGCTCTATTCATATTTCCTATTTTCTTTGTCTTTTTGGGTTTATGACTTACCAAGTCCCTTTACTGTTATTTTGGTGGACTTTGCAAGGTAGTGGAGGCTTATCTCTACCTCTAAATAGATACTTGAAATTATTAACAACTTTTATTAGTTAAATACCCAGTCCTTCTTTAGGCACTCTATAAAGAAAATTTTACATAGAGAATCTCAGGGGAATATACACTGACCCTAACAGTAGAAGAAAGAAGTACCCTAACAGTAGAAGGAAAATGTAGCAGTGAAGTTATTAACTGAGGTTATTCATATTCAGGATATCCTAGTCGAACTGACACCTGTGGGCTAAGCATAGTAGGTATTATCTAGTCTATGTAGCACTGAACATTGTTTAAAAGAGCCTTATTTTATAAATATTTTTTCATATTTATGTGTTTTATAAGCCTATGCTTCCAGCTTATACTTTTCAGAATCAGGTGACCTATCAATATTGGTCTACATTTCCATATGCAAAAATTGGCTTGCATGGAGAAGATGCGGTGTGCCTTTCATGTTTCAACAAGTCCCCTCCACTCCTTCTCTCTCCCACCCAGGCTGTTTCTTATTTATATTACCTGCTTGGCTCTTGTAGGCAATCCAGCCTTAGAGAATCGGAATACTGGACTTCATCTTCCTTGAGGCAAGCAGTCAAAGGAATAGGACAACACTGAAGACCAGCTGCTAAGGCAGCCCCAGAACGGATCCCAGCCTTGTCAGCCTCCACTTAATCTCTTCTAGTGGAGTTGTCCAGTGGACCCTCATTGAAGTCATTCAGTCGTGTCTGACTCTTTGTGACCCCATGGACTATTGTCCACCAGGCTCATCCATCCATGGATTCTCCAGGCCAGAATACTGGAGTGAGTTGCCATTTCCTTCTCCAGGGGATCTTCCTGACCCAGTGATCGAACCCAGGTCTCCTGCATTGCAGACAGACACTTTAACCTCTGAGCCACCAGGGAAGCCCCCAGTGGGCCCTATCAAGAGGCATTTTGGTGAACAGGGATTCACAGCAAGGGAGTAGTTCATATAAACCAAAAGAACAAGGCACTCCTAGAAAGCAGTTCAGATGTGTTTATCTTCCAAGAGGACTCCATATTTATGTTGTCTTGCCAGGGACCAGCCAAAGTATAGCTCTCAGTCTGAACTCCCTGCTGATGAATACAGTATTTCTTTAGTTATATTAATATTTCAGCTTATGTTCAAGTCTTGTCCCTAAAAGTAGTCTTATTCTGGTAGATCATGACACTAATGATTAACAATAATAACAACTGCAACAACAAATCTTTACTGAACATTTATTCATGCCATCACAGGCACATGTATTATATCAAGGAATTTCCACAAAATATGCAAAATAAGTGTTACTTCTAATGTAAAACTTCTGGAAAACAAGGGTTAAGCAATTTGTTAAAGGTCACATGATAATGAGTGAACTAGTCAGAGTGTGAATCCAGTCTGTCTGATTTTAAAGCCAGTGATTATTTCTAGGATTCTGAATTGGTATATCTTTGTTTTCATCTTGAGTTGCCAAGACTCTTGGCCACTCTGGTAGAACCCAACTCAGCTTAAACAACAAAAGGAAAAGTACTGAAAAATATAACCAAATTGAAAGAGAAAGGGTTTTGCTGACCTTAAGCAGTGAGTAAGACTAGAGACCTACATGGCTTACTATTTATCTGCTTTGTCTCTGCTTCCCTCTGAGTGAGTGAGTCAGTGAGTGAAAGTTGCTCAGTCGTGTCCAACTCTTTGTGACCCCATGGAATAGTCCATGGAATTCTCCAGGCCAGAATACTGGAGTGGGTAGCCATTCCCTTCTCCAGGGGATCTTCCCAACCCAGGCCTCCTGCATTGCAGGTGTACCTCTGGAGAAAGCTCCATTTTCTTGCAAGGGAGCCTGGCTTGCTCCGTGATGGAGGGGCTTGGGGAGAGATTGACCTGACTGTAGGCAATCTTTGATTCAGTGATTTGAGAAACAAATGATTCTTCATTTGGCATTCCCAGCAGAGAAATCCTGGGAAGACTCTCAGCAGTTCTGTGTGGCTAATGTGTCCATCCCTGGACTAATTGCTATGTCCAGGAAGACTGCAAACAGTTCTGCAAAACCCCTTAGTAAAGTTGAGAGAGTCTATTAACATAAGGAGAAGGGAGAAAGAGAGATGGATAGATAAGAGCTACTGCATCTCTATTGGTGTTGATTCTTAAATACAGAATTCTGTTTTACAAAAAATTTATTATTTTTATCAATAAAAAGTAAAAAATTTACAAGACAAAAAAATACCTAGTATTCATAGGATAATCTTAATGTTCTTTTTCAAAATTCTTGGAGAACACTTCACTGCTGCCTATAAAGAGGCTAGGTCACAAATTAGCAACATCAGTTACATAACTTGCACCTGAACAAGAAGTAATCTTGATTTAGATATTTCTAAGTAAGTCAAGTCTCATACAAGGTAAAGGATGTGTGGACTTAGTGGATTGATAAATAAAGAGGGAACTACTGTGGAGGAACAATTACCAGGGGAATTCTGTCTTTTTGCTGGGTGGCAGGAAGACTCCCAGAAGTTTTAAGACTGATAGTGTTGTTGAAAATTTGAGACAGAAAGAGTCCATGAGTTAGAACCAAACTTCAGGGAAGTTTGAGCTACTTGAAAGCGACTTTAAAATAAGAAGAAATGGATGTGCTCTCAATTGGCAAGTTTAAGTCCTTCTCACTCTGTTCTACTACTCTGAGGATCCATGAAGAAAATGTAAGAAAATAAAGAACATTTCATGTAAAGATGGGGACAATAAAGGACAGAAATGACATGGACCTAACAGAAGCAGAAGACATTAAGAAGAGGTGGCAAGAATACAGAAAAGAACTACACAAAAAAAGTCTTAATAACTTGAATGACCATGATGGTGTGATCACTCACGTACAGCCAGACATCCTGGAGTGTGAAGTCAAGTGGGCCTTAGGAAACATTACTATAAATAAAGCTAGTGGAGGTGATGGCATTCTAACTGAGCTATTTCAAGTCCTAAAAAATGATGCTGTTAAAGTGCAACACTCAATATGTCAGCAAATTTGGAAAACTCAGTAGTGGCCACAGCACTAGAAAAGGTCAGTTTTCATTCCAGTCCCAAAGAAAGGCAATGCCAAAGAAAGGTCAAACTACCGCACAGTTGCACCCATTTCACATGCTAGTAAGTTTATGCTCAAAATCCTTCAAGCTAGGCTGCAGCAGTACGTGAATAGAGAACTTCCAGATGTACAAGCTGGATTTAGAAAAGGCTGAGGAATCACAGATCAAGTTGCCAACATCTGTTGGATCATAGAAAACGCAGGAGAATTCCAGAAAAATATCTGCTTCTTCTTCACTGAATATGCTAAAGCATTAGACTGTGTGGATCATAACAAACTGTGGAAAATTCTTAAAGAGATGGGAATATCAGACCACCTTATCTGCCTCCTGAAAAACCTGTATGCAGGTCAAGAAGCAACAGTTAGAACCAGACATGGAACAACAGACTGGTTCCAAATTGGGAAACAAGTACATCAAGTCTGTATATTGTCACTCTGCTTATTTAACTTATATGCAGAGTACATCATGCGAAATGCTGGTTGAATGAAGCTCAAGCTGGAGTCAAGATTGCTGGGATAAACATCAATGACCTCAGATATGCAGATGACATCACCCTTATGGCAGAAAGTGAAGAACTAAAAAGCCTCTTCATGAAGGTGAAAGAGGAGAGTGAAAAAGCTGGCTTAAAACTCAACCTCCAAAACATGAAGATCAAAGCACATGGTCCCAATCACGTCATGGCAAATAGATGGGTAAAAAATGGAAACAGTGACAGACTTTATTTTCTTGAGCTTCAAAATCACTGTGGACAGTGACTACAGTCATGAAATGAAAAGATGCTTGCTCCTTGGAAGAAAAGCTATGATAAACCTAAACAGTGTATTAGAAAACAGACATCACTTTACTGACAAAGGTCTGTCTAGTCAAAATTATGGTTTTTCCAGTAGTCATGTATGGATGTGAGAGTTGGGCCATAAAGAAGCCTGAGCACCAAAAAATTGATGCTTTTGAACAGTGGTGCTGGAGAATACTCTGGGAGAGTCCCTTGGACTGCAAGGAGATCAAATATGTCAATGTCAAAGGAAATCAACCCTGAATATTCATTGGAAGGACTGATGCTGAAGCTGAAGCTCCAATACTTTGGTCACCCGATGTGAAGAGCCAACTCATTGGAAAAGACCCTGATGCTGGGAAAGATTGAGGAGGGCAGGAGGAGAAGGGGGTGACAGAGGATGAGAGGGCTGGATGGTATCAGCAACTCACTAGACATGAGTTTGAGCAAACTTCAGGAAATTGTGAAGGACAGGAAAGCCTGATATGCTGCAGTCCATGGGGTCACAAAGTTGGACATGACTGAGTGAGCAACAACATTTTGTTTGCATATGTGAGTGGGTTAAATTGCAATATTCTACCATCAGATCAATTTACTTTTAAAAAGATCATTCAGACTATGGTTTTAAGAATGTATTGGGGAGCAGTGGGATGAATGGCAGGAAGATATGTTAGGAGTCATGTGATGACCCAGACAAGAGCTGATGGCCTGAACCAGGGAAAAGTAGAAAGTAGGAGAGAAATGGGTAGATGTGAGAAATAGGAGAGGAATATTAGGACTTGGTGATTGATTGGAGAAGGGAGTGAGAAAACAGAAGAGTGAAGAACTGGCACGATTCTCCATCTAGCTTTCTGGTTTGGGCATCTGGATGGATGAAGATACCATTTACTGAGGGAATAAAACCAGAAGGAAGGTCAGTTTTGGGTGGGCAGAGATTCTGAACTTAGTTTTGAACATGTTGAGATTGAAAGTATTTATAATTATATTTATATACATACCTAAGAACTGTCTCAAATTAGTCAGCAAATCCTGTTGATGCATTATTTTTTTTTCCCATGTCTGTTCTTTCTTTTTTGTCTTTTTCTTCTACCACCATAATTGGGATTACAATCACCTCATATTTAGAAAGTTGAATAGTCTTCTGTCTTCTGTTTCTCCTAGTACTTGTATAGGGTTGCAGTATTAATCTACTCAAAAGCTGGTTTTGCTCTGTCATCCTCTATTTCACAGCATCTCAATGCTTTCCTATTGCCAACAGAATACTTCCAAAATTGCTTACAGCTTGACTCCAGACTACTCCAACCTTATCCTACTCTTCCTTTACTGAGAATTTGCCCCAGTTCGCCAAACTAGAACTTCAGATACAATATACTCCTTTCTCTCTTTGCAACTCTGCTCACATCATAGCCTTTTGCATGGCCTGAGCGTGCTTCTTCTCTCTACCCATCTGACCCTTTAAACTCAGCACTTAGAGCTCACATCTTCCTTGGAGACCATCAGTTAACTCCATTATAGTTCCATTTGAGTCCTTCATTCTCCAAAACTCTACCAGTTGCTGCCCGTGCCCCTGACTCCCATTGGCACTTATTCCCATATTGCATTGTTTTGCAATTTCATTGTGTTCATTTAATCTCCCAATATAAGATTGAGAACAGGGATCAGATTTCATACTACTTTGATATTCTCCAGAGTACCTAGCATACTTCTATGTACAAAATAGGCACTCAGTAAGTATCTGTCAACTTAAAAAACTAAAGTCCATTTTTTTCCTTCCTGCTAGTCTTATCTCGGCCTGAGTAAATGAAGTTAATATGTGAAAGCAGTTGAGATTAAGCATGTAAAGTGGAAGAGTAAACAGGAGATTTTAATGAAACTTCATGATGTTAAAAAAAAAATCATTAACTATTAAATCTACTTTTAAAGCTTTAAAAATATTTAGATTCCATCTCATCCTCATAGCAATTTGGTGTACATTTTAAGTAGTGAAAGGCACAGAGGTGCTAAAAATTAGAACAATAATTTTTTTTTAACTGACAACAAAAATAAACTTGTTTTAATCAAAAAGTTTTTTGATTTTTCATATGATTTCATAACAAAGTCAATAAATCTTAGTGTAAATCACTTATTCTGCCTCTAAATTGGTTTTGAAAAAAATCTTATTTCTTTAAAAAAAAGTCAATGAAAAATAAATAAAATATTTAGAGCAAATTTGTTGGTGTAGATAATAATGATTTAGTTCTGAATCTAAGTCTTCAATAAATATCTAAGTTTGGATACCAAAATCAGCACTAATAAAAAATATAAAAGGAAAAAGCACTCAAACTATGGTTCAGTGCAAACATTTTCCATGAAATAAGCGCTGCTATTCTTATTACAGAATTAGAGAAGTCAACTTAATGCATATTTAAGTCAACAGAAACTGTTCTAGGTAAATGAATTTAATCTTTATGGTCACTGACACACAATATAATCTCGTTTCTCTCAGGGTTTTCGTCTTTAAGTAACTAAGTGACTCATAAGCTCAGAAAATATTTTCTGGTACAGGTAAGTCAGAGCTTAGCATGAAATATTCTGAATATTTCTTCTCCTCTTCAGATGAGTATTTCAAAAATAACAGCTCCTTCCTGGAAGGTGTAATTGGCTTTTGGTTAGGAATGTCTAAAAATGATCGTCCTTTTGTGGAATGCATTTTAGGACAAACTAGAATATACTTTTTCCTTTCTCCATCCATCAAAATCCTACCAATACCTTAGGGTGTAGCTCAAATGTTGCCTCTTTTACACAACTTTGCTTTATCTGAAGGCAGAATTAATCATCTTCTGCACCTTTTTTTGTGGGACAGGGGTAACATTTCTTACAATATTCATTTCAATTTACAAAGAAGTTCCATAGTTGGTGTATATATTTGGTTTCACCCCATGGAAATTATAAATTATTCAGTTTTATATCTCCCTTTATACCTTAACATAGTACTTTACATGTGGTAAGTGATAAGTGAATGTATTTTATTTTTAAATATTAAAGCAGTTTAATCAAAATAATACATAATTATGGTTAAAAAATACTATAGAAGGGTTTATAAGGAGAAAACAATAGTCCCTTTTCCTCACCTGTCACTACCACAAATCTTAATTATCAGTGTGGTGGTGGTTGAGTCACTAAGTCTGTCTGATTCTTGTGACCCCATGAACTATAACCCTCCAGGCTCCTCTGTCCATGGGATTCTCCAGGCAAGAATACTGGAGTGAGTTGCCATTTCCTTCTCCAGGGGATCTTGCTGACCCAGGGATTGAACCCAGGTCTCCTGCATTGCAGGCGTATTCTTTAACGTCTGAGCCACCAAGGAAGCCCTGATGATCAGAGGGAACTGCATTTAATTTTGAATCTTTTTTTGATTTAAGTTCTTCTCATGGTTACCGTCATTTCACTAAATATACTTAGTTCTCTATTTTTTTTTTTTTAGATTTTTCTATTGCTTTTCTGTTATGGAAATGACTATTATGGGAGATGAGGACTTTTTAAACTTACATTTTTCTCTATCTTTCTCTCATGTTTAAGTTGCTTTTCTTTCTCAAAGATGGTATCCAGTCCCCAAAATAAAGGGAATATTCTTAGATACCTTCTAGGGGCCTCTGTCCTCTCACGGTAATTGGCATGGTTGCTCCTCACAACGCTGGTTCACAGCTGCCATTTGGGGATTTCTTTCTTTTCGTTCTATCTTGGTTGAATTTTCTGGTTTCTAAATCTCATATTTTCTTTCTTATTGCTTTTCCATCTTGGTTTTCCATCCACATTTTGTGGAAATCCATCCTTAGCAAACCTTAAAGAGGGATGTTTAGGAGGGAGATTTTTTAGTTCTCCTTGAGTTTTATTTGATTTAGAGCTTGATTGTATAAAGGATTCTGTATTGAAAATCATTTTTCCTCCAAGCATTGAAAATACTGTCTTCTGGTGTCCACTGCTGCCAATGAGACATCCAATACCAGATGGAATGTCACTCATTTGTAGACGAGAATCTCTAAGATTTGAGAATCTTCTCTTTATCTTTGGGTTTTGGAAATTTCCCAATGACGTGTTTAAGTGAGGACATGTTTTGACTCTTCAGCTCTGGGATAGTCTCGATTATTTGCTTGATGATTTTATATCTATCTATGTCTTTATTGAGGTGTAATTCACATACTGTACTATTCATTCATTAAAATGTAAATTCAATGGCTTTTGGTACATTCACAGGATTGAGCAACTATCATAATTCAGGACTTTGAAAATTTAGAATATTTACATCACCACGAAAAGAAAGTTTATACTCCCTGACAGTCACTCTCCTCTCCCCTGTTCCCCAGCTCCTGGTACACACTTTTGTTGTTCCATCTCTCCGTCGTGTCTGACTCTTTGTGACCCCATGAACTGCAGCACACCAGACTCCCTGTCCATCACTATCTCCCTAAGTTTGCTCAGACGCATGTCCATTGAGTCAGTGATGCCATCCAACCATCTCATCCTCTGTTGCCCCCTTCTCCTCCTGCTCTCAATCTT
The DNA here is from genome assembly GCF_019320065.1 of Cervus canadensis. Lineage (NCBI taxonomy): Eukaryota > Metazoa > Chordata > Mammalia > Artiodactyla > Cervidae > Cervus > Cervus canadensis. The sequence goes on along the minus strand of NC_057394.1, from coordinate 39,021,663 downwards.
TCCCAGCATCAGGGTCTTTTTCAATGAGTTGGCTCTTCACATCAGGTGGCCAAAGTTTTTGGGAGTTTCAGCTTCAGCATCAGTCATTGGAAGGACTGATGTTGGCACACACTAGTCTGCTTTTTCTCTATGGATTTGCCTACTCTGGATATCTCATATAAATGGAATCATATGATATGAGGCCTTTTGTATCTGGCTTCTTTCACCCAGCATAGTGTTTTCAAGGTTCAACTGTGTTTTAGCCTGTGTCAGTATTTCATTTCTGTTTATGCTATGTCACTTCAGTTGTGTCTGACTCTTTGTGACCCCATGGACTGTAACCTGCCAGGCTCCTCTGTCGATGGAATTCTCCAGGCAAGAACACTGGAGTGGGTTGCCATTTCCTCCTCCAATTTCCGTTTATGATTACATAATATTCTATTACATGGACATAAAACATTCTGTTTATTTGTTTATCAGATGATGGACATTTGGTTTTTTCCACTATTTTTTTAATGAAAATAGTAACACTGAACTTTCAAGTGCAAATTTTAGTGTGACCCTGCTTTCATTTTTCTTGGATTATATATTTATGAGTGGGGTTACAGGGTCATGTGTTCAATAATTATACTTTAATTGCTTAGATCTTATCATATTTTCTTAGTTTTCATTTTCCATGGTATCTTGCTCTTTATGATTTTAATATATTTTGAACCTCTCTGAGAAAAACCAGTTGGTTTCATTAGTTACCATTGTGTGCCCCAGAACTTATCTCCTATTCACTGATATTTTTCCCATTCTTAGCCCTCCCAATCTCTTTGTTATTTTGGGCTAAAATCTGTCCTTGTGTTTAGCAACATTTTACTGGGGTGTTATCAATTCAGCATGTTGAATTCAAATCCAATAAATTATATTTATTGGAGTATTAATATGTTAAATGATTATCCAACTGCCCCACTAAGTGCCTATATAGTGGAGGCAGGTAGATTCTTTACATATTAACTACTTACTTAGCTCCGTGTGATAGTCATGCTGTACCTTACAAAAATCTGAACTATGGAAAACTGACCTTACAGAGAAACAACCATTACAACAATATATTTGATCTTAATGTGCAAGAGATTATGAACATGCTTTGACTTTCTCTTACACTGAACAGAGAAGAATGAAAACCTTATTGATACTTTTTAAATTTTCATAGAGTTTTTGCTTTTGAGTCACATTATGACCAAAGACAAATAAACAAAATCCACCCCCCATCTGCTAAGTAGAATTTATGATCTCTCCATAGTGATCCCTGGAGAAGGAAATGGCAACCCACTCCAGTATTCTTGCCTAAAAAATCCCATGGATAGAGGAGCCTGGTGGGCTACAGTCCACAGGGTCACAAGAGTCAGAAACAACTGAGCAAATGAGCACAGTGTCATGGCATGAACTTGCTGACTACTGAGAAGTATTATATAAAACAAACTTCCTATGCTCAAACAAATCTAAAATAGTATCAGGTAGACATCATCTTCATGTAGAGTACGATGCCAGTCTGCTTCCCTTTCCTTTCCTGGAAGGACATGTAACTCTGGGAAACTGATCATTGATACTGGTTGCCATGAAGGGAATGAACAGTGTTACTCTCAGATATTCCCATTAATTCTTTTAAAAGGGGTTTCATGGCTGCCCCCACCAGTCAGGAGCACTGATGTTGTGTGCTCAATAACTCCTTAACTCTTCCATTTCTCCTTATGAGTAGGTAGAGCCAGGTTACTTAATGACTATGTGACCAATTTGATACTCTATTTGGTGGGATGTGAGTACTATTTTGTAATGAATGGGTAAATGGATCTGATGAATGCAGGTGACTTCCTTTCCAAAACTGAGCTCACTTTCTGCAGGGGACCTACATGTTTCTGTGTATGGTCTTGAGGAAGTTTTCATTATTCATCAAGATTTCCTTATTGGCAAAGAGGGATACCTATAATAGCTCGGTCAAATAGCCACTGTGGCATGATCAAACAAGGAACCTCAGAAATGAATGCTCCGTATGGTCCCATTTGTCAGTAACTTTATATACATGGGTGGGACAAACACACCACACACACACACACACACACACACACACACACAGAATTACTAGTGTGAGGCTTCATTCCTTTGCCAGCGTTAGCATCTCTCATTGCATTCCAGAGCCTATATGATTTAAATTGATAATGAGTTACAGGCTTAAAATTATATGCTCTAGGATGACTCATTATGCATAGGCATACTTCTATCCTCCAAATGTGCTTCTTTTAATTAAAGGACTGGGAAGCTTTTAGAGTGTGGATCTGTTCATCTAAATCATGGAGAATAATCCTTTTCTTGGTGAGCCTTGAGCTGTGTTAGCCCTTGGTGTCGCTTGTGATTTTCTCCAATAAATCTCATTCCCTTTTTTCTAGTTTCTAATTGGTATAGGTTTGATGTTGCTAGTATTTAAAACTTAAACAATCCTAAATTTTAAGCTACATTGACTTTCCAGGAGGACACATCTGAGCCAGGATTTCCACAAGTGCAATTCCATCTAGGAGTTTGGAGAGAAATCAAAGTTGGGTGTGCTATATCAAGCCTCAGGTGTGTCCCAGAGACTGAATTCCTTGGCACTCCTTCTTTGATTTTTTTCCTTCTATTTCTTCCACGGTCTTCTTTTTTCCCTTTCAAACCACTGCCATGGTGGCTTTTAAATGAATCTAAACCTCAAGAAATAAAGGCACTTTTTAGTTCCTGAGGTTAATATCTTGTCAATGAATTGAAACCAGGTCATCTCTGCTTTCACACCTGTCTGGTTTTCCATGGCAAAGGTATTCTGTGTTGAATAAAGTTCCCACTGCAGGATATCTAAGAACCATTGAATCTTAGGAGTCCCGGGCTTGTGAAAAATGAAGTGATTGATCTTGTGAACTGGCCAGGAAAAAAGACAGCAAGAGTCTTAAATTATGTATTTGTTCATGAAAAGGCTTAAGGGCTCTGAGCCACATACAGCCCTTAATTCCACACAAATGCCTTTCATTGAAGCTAACAGCTACCATGGTATCTTGATTGAAGTCTTTGGAGAACATACAGAATGTGTTGATAATTCATATTATATCACACTGTAACATAGGTGCTTGCCAGGGAAGCATACTTCTCTCTTCAGAAAAAAAATTAATATTTGCTTGATTCTCTGATAAAAGGAATACTACAAAAGAATATTGCAAAACCTTGAAGGCTTGGCAGGGTTTCCTATGTGGGTGGAAAAATGTTGTTCTGAAGCCAGAGTGGAATTGCTCATGAAAATATAACATAAAAAATACGTTAAAAAAGAACCTCAATCATGGGAGAAAAAATATGTATATAAATGTACAAAACAAGACAGCTTATGGACTTTACCAGCATGTATTAAATAAACATGATGAAATAATCATAAAGTTATGAAAATGGCAACTCCTTGATATTAGAAATAATCTGAATCTCTTTCTTATGCTGATTTTAACCCTTATCAGATTCCCACTGTGTTTGGATCTATGTCTATTGGGTGTTGATATATTTATATCTTGTTCCTACCCCAAATCTACCTCTGCCTTTGTCAGAGTGTAGCACTCTTGCTTCTCAGAAAGGAAGCTACTTAAAACTGGAAGACCTTTTAGGCTTGCCTTTATTCTTAGTTGAGGTTATAAAAAATTTAAGTGTTGGAATGTCCCAAGTCTAGAGGTAAAATATCTGCCCTTATTCCAGCTTCACTCTCTGAACTCTTACTTTAACTGATTTGCATACCTTCCCCCTCGTACCCAACCATAACCTCTTATAGAAGCTTCGGCACAGTAACGATTTCCACCTTATGCCGCATGATAAACATGTGGGACAAAGGAGGGTAAACAGAGCTGTAAAAGACTAGTTGCTTGGACAAAAGATTTAGTGTTTTCAATTAATGATTTATTTGTTTTTTTGTTTTTTAGTTGAGAGAGGCATATATTTTGAAGTGTTTTTCCTAAACCTTATTCTGGAGATATGGATCAATTTTCCCCCTTATGACTATCTATTCTTTCCATAGAGGTCAGTGAATGTAAGGGATGTGACTTCAGAAATTCCCTATAAAGAAAAGATGGTTAAAGTAAACTGCCATTTTTATCCTATCTCATAGATCCTGGGCCTGTGTCTTAATTGTGCTTCTTTGTTAGAGACATGTAGTCAATCTTCCCTAAATTGGAGAAGCTATTCCTTGCTAAATAAGGAATAGAAAGAGAAGGCTTCACAGAGCAGATTGGGGGTGATTTTAAACAAAAGATATACTATAGCTTAGCAGAAGGAGTGGGAGAAATGGATGATTAACTTTCCCGAGGAGTAGTTAATGAGTAATCAATGAAGCATTTCTTCAGTACTTCCTAGATTCCCAAAAGTGAAGCAGGCAGCATGAGAATCAATGAAGTCTCTGACATGATATTTAGCCTTAAAGGGAGCAGAGCCTCTAGTTAGGTGATACATATATTACATATCAAGTGAAAGCACTGCATTCTATAGAACTCTCTGAATGCATAAGGAGTTCAGAGAAGGGAGATGTGAATGATCCATTGAGAAGCTGGGATAAGATAAAAGAAACTTAAAGATGGTCAGTGGAGAATTTAGGTGGACATTGAGACTACTGGTCTGAGAAATGAGTGGTTGCACTTGAAATCTGTTGAGGAGACAGGCATGGCGTGTACCGATGTTTATGGAAAATTAGTTTGGGGACCCAGAGATCCTAGTTCCCCAAATAGGGATCAAACCTGCGCCTTTGGCAGTGAAAACATAGAGTCCTAACCACTGGACAGGCATGGAATGTCCAAAATATTTCCCTTATTTCTAAGTGAAAGTCCTTACTGTTTAGAAGAAGTTTCCCCCATTTTCCAGCCTTTGGCTACCACCAGGTTGTATTTTGTCTCAACAGATTTGTCAGTTCTGGGTAGTTCATAAAAGAGAATCATGTAATTTGTAACAGTTTGTGTCTGGCTTATTTCATTTAGCAGAATGTTTTTTAAGGTGCATCTGCCTTGTCGCTTGTGTCAGTACTTCATTCCTTTCCATGGCTAAGCAATATTCCGGAAGTGTATTTCTGACTAATGTGGAGTAGAATGGCATACAGGGTTAATCTAAAACGTGTTTTGAACAGAGGAGTGATGATTACACACTATAATTCCATTTTGTTTACATAAGAGAAGAATCTAAGATGGTTATTCTGGGTGGATGGAGATACTACCTCACTGATAGAATAATTGAAGGAAGAATAATTTTAGGAAATAAGGCTTGAAGTTTAGAATAAGAGTGAAATTAGTAAGTAGAGATATCTCACAGAGATATGGAAACTCAGGAAAAAATCAAGAGTTGAAGTCTAGAGTAAAAATTTGATAATTATTCCTTAAGTTTATTATTATTATTTTTTCCATTTATTTTTATTAGTTGGAGGCTAATTACTTTACAATATTGTAGTGGTTTTTGCCATACACTGACATGAACCAGCCATGGATTTACATGTGTTCCCCATCCTGATCCCCCCTCCCACCTCCCTCCCCATCCCATCCCTCTGGGTCGTCCCAGTGCACCAGCCCCAAGCACTTGTCTCATGCATCCAGCCTGGACTGGCGATCTGTTTCAAACTTGATAATATACATGTTTCGATGCTGTTCTCTCAGATCATCCCACCCTCGCCTTCTCCTACAGAGTCCAAAAGTCTGTTCTATACATCTGTGTCTCTTTTTCTGTCTTGCATATAGGGTTATCGTTCCCATCTTTCTAAATTCCATATATATGCGTTAGTATACTGTATTGGTGTTTATCTTTCTGGCTTACTTCATTCTGTATAATGGGCTCCAGTTTCATCCATCTCATTAGAACTGATTCAAATGAATTCTTTTTAATGGCTGAGTAATATTCCATTGTGTATATGTACCACAGCTTCCTTATCCATTTGTCTACTGATGGGCATCTAGGTTGCTTCCATGTCTTGGCTATTATAAACAGTGCTGCGATGAACATTGGGGTGCACGTGTCTCTTTCAGATCTGGTTTCCTTGGTGTGTATGCCCAGCAGTGGGATTGCTGGGTCATATGGCAGTTCTATTTCCAGTTTTTTAAGGATTCTCCACACTGTTCTCCATAGTGGCTGTACTAGTTTGCATTCCCACCAAAGGTGTAAGAGGGTTCCCTTTTCTCCACACCCTCTCCAGCATTTATTGCTTGTAGACTTTTGGATAGCAGCCATCCTGACTGGCATGTAATGGTACCTCATTGTGGTTTTGATTTGCATTTCTCTGATAATGAGTGATGTTGAGCATCTTTTCATGTGTTTGTTAGCCATCTGTATGTCTTCTTTGGAGAAATGTCTGTTTAGATATTTGGCCCATTTTTTGATTGGGTCATTTATTTTTCTGGAATTGAGCTGCAGTAGTTGCTTGTATATTTTTGAGATTAATCCTTTGTCTGTTTCTTCATTTGCTATTATTTTCTCCCATTCTGAAGGCTGTCTTTTCACCTTGCTTATAGTTTCCTTTGTTGTGCAAAAGCTTTTACGTTTAATTAGGTCCCATTTGTTTGTTTTTGCTTTTATTTCCAATATTCTTGGAGGTGGGTCATAGAGGATCCTGCTGTGATTTATGTCGGAGAGTGTTTTGCCTATGTTCACCTCTAGGAGTTTTAAAGTTTCTGGTTTTACATTAGATCTTTAATCCATTTTGAGTTTATTTTTGTGTATGGTGTTAGAAAGTGTTCTAGTTTCATTCTTTTACAAGTGGTTGACCAGTTTTCCCAGCACCACTTGTTAAAGAGGTTGTCTTTTTTTCCATTGTATATTCTTGCCTCCTTTGTTGAAGATAAGGTGTCCATAAGTACGTGAATTTATCTCTGGGCTTTCTATTAAAAATATGGAACGTTTCACGAATTTGCATGTCATCCTTGCACAGGGGCCATGCTAATCTTCTCTGTGTTGTTCCAACTTTAGTATATGTGCTGCCAAAGCGAGCACTTATCCCTTAAGTTTAAGCTGATAGTGGTAAGTTAGAAAATAGCCTGGAGTAGGAATGGAACACTCCACAGAATAGCAAAGGTAAATTTTATTCAGCAAGGTGACTTTGCTCTGCCTATAATGGGACAAAGTTGAAAACTGAAGACAGAGGATTTATGAAGACCAGGAGACATGTTGAAGAAGTATTGCCCGAGCTGATAGCAGCTGGTGTGGCAGTGGGCATCCAGGATGACACGAAGCTCAACAGTGCTGCAATTCTGCTAGATGCCGGATCTACAGAGATCAGAAAGGTGGCAAAAATGGTGGAAATTCCATACGACTTTGCATCAGATAGATTAGGGTTCCAACCAGGCTTTGAATTACTACTTCAATGTAATTAAGTGAATTATTTAATTTTTCTGAGCAGATTAAATGAGATAACATTTGTGAAGGTGAAGGGTACGTAGTACTCAGGCAGGGAATTACATATATATGTAAGTACATATGTATATATGTAATGTATATATATATGTAAGGCTTCCCAGATGGCTCAGTGGTAAATAATTTGCCTTCCAATGCAAGAGATGCAGGATCCGTGGGCTTGATCCCCGCATGGGGAAGATTGTCTGGAGCAGGAAATGGCAACCCCTCTAGTATTCTTGCTTGGGAAATCCCATGGACAGAGGAGCCTGGTGGGCCACAGTCCATAGGGTCACAAAGAGTCTACGACTTAGTGACTGAGCACACACACACACACACGTACATATATTAACACACATGTATACACACATACATGTATGTACACATACATTATATACATATATATGTATGTATTTGGTATGCGTTTGTATTTGGAGAGGTGGGGCAGACGCAGAAGTATGCTGAAAACTCTATGTAGGGTTTGTGCTTTGGGAAAGGTGAACTTTTTTTTGACTGCGCCACTTGACTTGTGAGAATCTTAGTTCCTCGGCCAAGATTGAACCCAGTGAACTCTGTAGGGAAAGTGCAGAGTCTGACCACTGGACCACCGGGGAATTATCTGGGAAAGATGAATTTTTAAAAAGAAAAGTGAACATAAAGATAGATTTATTCATTTATTTGCTTTTAGTCATTTATTTATTTTATTTTGTCTGTTCTTAAAAGGCTGTATGAAGATAGTTTGCAAAGATATATATCATAAAAGAGTACTTTCTAAGGATAGTTTGTGAAGGCACATATAGTATAAGATCAAAATAAGTAAAAATTAGGTTTATGAAAAATGAGACAAAGGGAAAAATATGACAATAAACCAGAGAAGAAGCCTCGGGTTGGTTTAGAAGAGAAGTCTATTGTTGTAAATTTCATACCTATGCTTGAGACGGGCTGTAAGTTCAGCTTGAAATCTTAGATATTGTTCTGTTTGATATAGAGTTATTTAAGAGGAATTATCCTGCTGATCAAAGGCTGAGAGAGGAAAGTGAGTGAGGAGGCTGACGTGGTGGTTAACTGCAGATATTAAATGGTTTTCTTCTGATGGATATTCACTTTATTGCTGCAAGCACATTCTGCTGTCCATCTGTTAGAAGCTTATGCAAAACTTGGCTTAATTTGGTTTTTAGGAGCAAGTTTAAACAGGTAAAGATTTTACCTGTGAACTTCCATGTAGTTCCTCTATTATTTTGCACCTCACTGAGTGTTTTATTTATTTTTTTTTGAAATCCATATATTGAAGCCATTAGAGGGAGTATGAACGAAAAGGTAAGTGTTCTTGGTGGCAAAGGACTATGGCAATTGGGGTGTTTGTTCCCAGGATGGACTGGTTTACAGAGAAAAGCTGAGCAGGGGTCAGAAAGAGGAGGCTGGCCATCTTAGCACCTTCTGGATCTTCATTTAGGCATCATTATTTTGTTTGAACTAAATTGCCAGAGTATCAGACACATCCATATTTAAAATATAAACATGCTTCAAAAATACATTTCTAAGCCAAGTATACATAATGCTTTGATTATCTGATCTTGTCAGTCACCCACATGTTAGTTCTATTCCTGTTAGCAGTGAATGAGAGCCAGTGTTAAGAGCATTGAAAGATCGTATGCCCATGTCTGTGCAGCTTTAAACATTTTGAAGCATTTCAGGTTACCTGCTATGGTCTGCATGTGTCTGCCCCAAATCTATGCGTTGAAATCTAACCCCTAAGGTGATGGTACACAGAGGTGGGACCTTTGTGAATGTGGCAAAGGGGCTTGCATAACTCAATGAAGCTATGAGCCATGCCTTGCAGGGCCACGCAAGACAGATGGGTCATAGCAGAGGTTTCTGACAAAACATGATCCACTGGAAGAGGGAATGGCAAACCACCCCAGTATACTTGCTGTGAGATCCTCTTGAACTGTATAAAAGGCCAAAAAGATATGACACCAAAAAATGAGTTCCCCAGGTATAAAGGTGTCCAATATACTACTGGGGAAGAGCAGAGGAGCTAGCCTCAGAATGAATGAAGTGGGCTGGGCCAAAGCGGATATGACACTCTGTTGTTGATGTGTTTGGTGAGGAAAGTAAAATCTGATGCTGCAAAGAACAGTATTATTTAGGAACCTGGGATGTTAGGTCCATGAATAAAGGAAAACTGGACATGGTCAAGCAGGGGAATGCCTTGCGTCTATCTGCAATGCTGGAGACCTGGGTTTGATCCCTGGGTCGGGAAGATCCCCTGGAGAAGGAAATGGCAACCCACTCCAGTACTCTTGCCTGGAAAATCCCATGGACAGAGGAGCCTGGTAGGCTATATTCCATGGGGTCGCAAAGAGTTGGACATGACTGAGTGACTTTTTAAGCAGGAGATGGTAAGAATGAACATTGACATCCTAGGAAGCAGCTAACTAAATAGATCTAGATAACAGTGTGCCTTAAGAACTATGGCAGAGGCTTGTAACATTGTCCAGGAGATGGTGAACAAAACCATCCCAAAGAAAAATAAAAGCAAGACAGCAAAGTGGTTATCTGAGGAGGCTTTACGAATAGTGGAAGAACGAAGACAAGCGAAAAGCAAGGGAGAGAGGCTAAGGTGCATCCAATTAAATCCAGAGTTTCAAAGACTAGCTAGAAGAGACAAGAAGGCCTTCTTCAATGAGCAGTGTTTCATACCAGAGGAAAACAACAAAAGGGGAAAGACTAGAGATCTCTTCAGGAAAATTGGAAACATTAAGGGAACATTCCACCCAAAATGGGCACAATGAAGGATAAAAATGGTAGAGACCTAGTAGATGCTAAAGAGATAAAGAAGAGATGGAAAGATATTACATGGAAGAACTGTATTAAAAAGGTCTTAATGAATTGGATTACTATGATGGTGTGGTTAGTCTCCCAGAGCCAGACATTTTGGAGTGTGAGGCCAAGTGGCCCTTAAGAAGCATTGCTGTTAACAAAGCTAGTGGATGAAATGAAATTCCAGAACTATTCAATCCCTAAAGTAGGAGGCCATCAAGGTTTTGCATTCAATATGTCAGCAAATCTGAAAGACCTAGCAGTGGCCACAGGACTGGAAAATGTCAGTCCTCATCTGAATTCCCAAGAAAGGTAGTACTTTGGAACTACCATGTGGGAATGGTGTCCAATGTGCACCATCGAACAATTGTACTCATTTCCTGTGCTAGTAAGGTCATGCTTAAATCTCTTGCATTCCGGGCTAAAGCAATAGGTGAACCAAGAACTTCCAGATGTCCAAACTGGGTTTAGAAAAGGAAGAGGAACTAGAGATCAAATTGCCAACATTTGCTAGATTATAGAGAAAGCAAGGGAATTTCAGAAAAACACCTATCTCTGTTTCATTGACTATGTTAAAGCCTTCGACTGTAGATCATGACAAACTGTGGAAAGCTCTTAGAGTGGTGAGAATACCAGATCATCTTGCCTGTCTCTTGAGAAACCTGTATACGGGTCAAAAAGCAACATTTAGAATCCTGTATGGGACAACTGATTGGTTCAAGATCAAGAAAGGAGTACAACAGGGCTGTCTGCTGTCACCCTGTTTGTTTAACCTATACACTGAGCACATCATGAGAAATGCCGGGCTGGATGAGTAACAAGCTGGAGTCAAGATAGGCTGGAGAAACATCAACAACCTCAGATATGCAGATGATACCACTCTAATGGCAGAAAGCAAAGAGGAACTAGAGGGCCTGTCAATGAGGTTAAAGGAGGAGAGTGAAAGAGCCCGCTTAAGACTAAATATTAAAAAAAAAAAACTAAGATCATGGCATCCAGCCACATTACTATATGGCAAATAGAAGGGGAAAAGGTGGAAGTAGTGACAGATTTCCTCTTCTTGGGCTCCAAAATCACCGCAGACAGTAACTGCAGCCATGAAATCAGAAGATGACTGCTTCTCGACAGGAAAGTGATGACAAACCTAGACAGTGTGTTGAAAAGCAGAGACATTACTCTGCCGACAAAGGTTTGTATAGTCAAGGCTATGGTCTTTCCAGTGGTCATGTACAGTTGTGAGAGTTGGACTATAAAGAGGGCAGAACACCAAAGAATTGATACCTTTGAACTGTGGTGCTGGAGAAGACTCCTGAAAGTCCCTTGGACAGCAAGGAGATCAGACCAGTCAATCTTAAGGGAGATCAACCCTGAATATGCATGGGAAGGACTGGTGCCGAAGCTGCAGCTCCAGTATTTTGGTCATCTGATGCAAACAGATGATTCATTGGAAAAGTCCTTAACGTTGGGAAAGATTGAAGGCAGGAAGAGAAAGGGATGACAGAGGATGAGACGGTTGGATGGCATCACCAATGCAATGAAGATGAACTTGGGCAAACTCCAGGAGATGGGGAGGGACAGGGAGGCCTGGCGTGCTGCAGTCCATGGGGTCGCAAAGAGTCAGACATGACTGGGCAACTGAACAACAGCAACAACAAGGATGGAACCCTTACTAATGGAGTTAGTGCCCTTATAAGGAGTTCCAAGAGAACTCCCTCACCCCTTGCTGCCCTCCTGAGGGATGCAGTGAAAAGTCTGACCTGGAAAAAGGCCCTCACCTGACCATGTGGGCACCCGGATCTTGGATTTTCAGTTTCCCAAACTGTGAGAAAGAAATACCTATTATTTATCAGTCACTTAATCTGGTATTTTGTTTTAGTAGCCTAAACAGACTAAGAGTCCATACTCCACATTTGTGACTCTCACAAAAATACTCTGAATAAGGCAGAGCTGGTGTTATCATCATTCTCATTTCATGAAGAAACATCTTCAAAGTGTTTGATTTAGTCCTAAGCTCATATTTCTGAGCAATAGCTAAGAATGAAATCTTTGCATTCTGCTTTTTTTCATGAGAGAATGAGAAAACTACAGGATCCTGGAATAGAAAAAAGTATGATGTTCATTTAAAAATTGGGAAAATCTGAATAAAATCTACAGTTTAGTTAATGGTGATGTACCTCTCTTAGTTCTTAGTTTTAACAATCTAAAATTGTTAAATGAATCGAAGATTAACAATCATGAATCTGGAGACAGGGGGGGACCATCTGAACAATGACTATTTTAGGAATACCTGGGCTTCCCAGGTGGCGCTAGTGGTAAAGAACCTGCCTGCAAATGCAGGAAATGTAAGAGACATGGGTTTGACCCCTGGGTTGGGAAAATCCCCTGGAGGAGGGCATGGCAACTCACTTCCAATATTCTCACCTGGAGAATCCCATTGACACAGGAGCCTGGCAGATTATGGTCCATGGGGTCACAAAGAGTTGGACATGACTGAAGCAATTTGGCATGCATGCACAGGTTCTCAAGAGGCATAAATGAGAATTTTAGGAAAAGATACTGAATAAGTATCTGATGGGGGAAAAATATAAAGAATGTCTTCTAAAAACATAGAGTCAGAAAGACATGAAGAGAAGTCAACAGTGTCAGATGTGACATTCCACTGCCTGCATGTCTAAAATGAAAGTCACTCCTTGCTCACCAAATCAGCTATTCCTTTGAAGTTTCCTGGCTCTGTGAATGGCATTACCACCATGAACTGGAAGGCCAGAAACCAGAGATTCTTCCCTCTTCCTGAGCCCCCTATCCAATCAGTCACTGCGCCTCTGGACTCCATTTACTCTCTCTCCCATCTTTTTACTACCGAGTTCAGGCCTCCAGGATCTCTCTCACCTGAACTGTTTCTTGCCATAGTCTCTTATCTGGTCCTCTACTCCCCATCTTCTCCATTTCTTCCTCATTTTCAAAGATCATTTTTTTCTTTCCTTTTTCTTTTTCTTAACTTTTGGCATTTTTAAAGATAGAGAAAAATCCAAGAGAAGAGAATAACCATCATCCATATTCTAATCACTCAGAATTAATCACTGTTGACATACTATTTATTTGCTGCCAGTTTTTCTTTTGAAAGAAAAATCACTCTTTTGTTTTTCAAAAATAAAATGACCTGCATTCCATATAAAGGATTGAAACAAGATGAAAGAATTACAGAGATGAAAGTTCAGAAATCACCTCAAGTCTCATGTTGCAGAAATCATCATCACTGAATTAGAAACCAACATTCTAGTTCTCTCTTAATATCCAGAGTGACCTTCCTAAACGAAAATGAAATCAGCTGCATTCCCATTCTTAAAATCTTGTAACATCTTAATCTAATCATGAGAAAAATTTCAGACACACCAATTTGAGATACAGTGTACAAAACATCAGATCAGTCTTCCTCAAAACTGTCAAGATCATGCAAAACAAGAAAGATGGGAAAAGTGCTTCAGCCAAGAGGTGCCTAAGGAGACTGACGATTAAAAGATAATGTGCTATCCTGGATGAGATTATGGGACAGGAAAAGGACATTAGTGCAGAAAGAAGTGAAATCTGAATAAAATCTGGAGTTGAGTAGATGTTGAGTGTTAGTCGCTCAGTTGTGTCCAACTCTCTGTGACCCTATGGACCATATATCCCACCAGGCTCCTCTGTCCATGGAATTCTTCAGGCAAGAATACTGGAGTGGGTAACATTTCCTTTCTCCAGGGGATCTTCCTGACCCAGGGGTTGAACCTGGGTCTTCTGCATTGCAGTGATTTCTTTACCATCAGAACCACTAGGAAAGCCTAGAGTTTAGTGGGTAGTCATGTGTAAATGTTGGTTTCTTAGTTTTGACCCAGGTGCCATGATTGTGTAAGACGCGTAGGGGAAACTGGATGAGACATATACAAAGACTTTGTGTCTTACCTTTGTAACTTTTTTATAAATCTGAAATAATTTTAAAGTTTTAAAAAATTACACAAAAATACAATTTATACAAAGAGAAAACCTTTAGTATCATCTCAGCTTTCAGAGGGACTTTATACTTTTTATCTTAACAGATAAGTCCTTTCATGGACTGGAACTTGCCTTTTTCTCACTAGTCCCATCCCCCATAAACCTACCTACACATCACACCACCTTCACTGTAGCTGAGTGGAACCACAGAAAAGACCCTGATGCTGAGAAAGATTGAAGGCAAGAGGAGAAGGGGACGACAGAGGACGAGATGGTTGGATGGCACCGCCGACTCAATGGACATGAGCTTGAACAAGCTCTGGGAGTTGGGGAAGGACAGGGAGCCTGGCATGCTGCAGTCCCCGGGATTGCAAAGAGTTGGACATGACTGAGCGACTGAACAACGAAGAGGAACCGTGTGACCGTGACATGCTGTCTTTGAAAGACTGCTTCTGTTCCTATGCTTCCTTTATCAGGGTGACCTCCTAGGCTTTCTGTTTTGTTGTTGTTGCTGCCGTTCAGTCGTTCAGTTGTGTCTGACTCTTCGTGAATCCATGGACTATACAGTCCATGGAATTCTCCAGGCCAGAATACTGGAGTGGGTAGACTTTCCCTTCTCTGGGGGATCTTTCCAACCCAGGGATTGAACCCAGGTCTCCTGCATTGCAGGTGGTTTCTTTTAGAGCTGAGCCACCAGGGAAGCCCATAGATACAGATACAGAGTAACTGCATCTGTGGAGAGATAAGTGTAAGTTATACTGTGCACCCTTAATACCGTGTTGTTCAAGAGTCAGCTGTAGTCTTCTTGTACCCACTCTTGTCTCCATCAAGTGTATCCTCTATTCAACACCTATAATAATCCCGTAAAGGTACAAATTTAATTCTATTTTTCTTAAAAACTTTCCTTTGGACTGTCTTTGTTCTTAGAATGAAAGTCAAATGTTCTGCAGCCTCATTTCTATAAGAGTTCAGGGTTGCACTTTTATAATAGACTTGGTGGTGTGTGCAGTGGTTTGAGAAGCTGTTACTTTCCTTGGCACACATTTGCCCCTTCTCCTTTTCTGCTTAAATCTTACTAATTATTTAATAAAAACTTTCCCTGATCTCTCCACTCCCTCCCTGTCACCTTGAGCACACACCCCTGGTTTCTGTCTGGTTTGAGGGGAGAGGCTACTACTATCTTTTCATGGTTAAGAGTTGGCCTGAATTGGAAGTGGCTCTACTCTTTTTTTCCCAGAATTTTATTGTTTTAGCTATTACATTTAGGTATATTCTTGAGTTAATTTTAGTAGATGGTATGAGATAGGGGTCCCACTTCATTTTTCTGCATGTTGGTATCCATTTTTCCCATTGCCATTTGTTGAAAAGTCACCTTATCCTGTATTGAGTTGTCTTAGCACCCTTGTTGACAAATCAGGTTTTAAATAAACCTATCAAATATGAGAAAAGATAGTATTGAAAAATTAAACACACTTGGGACTTAATGCTCAGGTCACTGGTCAGATAATTTTTTTTTTCAGTTTTTGTTCTTTAAAAATTTTTTTGAAGTGGTTCTGTTCTTTAACTGGTATGTGGTCACAGCAAGCAACTTGTCGTCTGCTTCCTCATCTTTGTTCTGAGAATTAAGTAGTATAATAAGTGCTTAGAACATCACCTGGCACAGAATGGGGTTCCGAAGTAGCTGTTGCTATGCTATAATCTGTTCTTTGCCTTCGTAGTCCTGGACACCAGCATCATTAATGCATTATATTGGCACCACTGGGTTTCTAGTGTCTAACACAAATATTTGTTGAGTAACTATTGTTTCCTTTGTCTGGATCGCACTTGCACTCTTTCTCCTCCCCCTTCTCCACGGAGTCAGTCAGTGCATGCTCCTGTTCCCACCTCAGCTGGGCCAGTGTCGCCCAAAGCCTCCCTGCTCATGACACCATTCCCCGAAATCGTGATGCCTTCTCTGGTTCTTAAAGCTCTTGTTGTTCTCACTTTGTCAGAACTGCCAGTCTCTCATTAGACTCTCAGCCCTGTGAGTACTATACGCTCAGAAAAAAAAAGCTCCTGAAGATGAATAAATAATTGGATTAGTGTCCCTAGGCTGACTGTACTCTTGTCAGGATCAAATGGTAAGATCTCAACAATTTCCCTATCTAAAAAATCAACCTGAAGTGTCTTAAGAATAGTGAAAAAGTTGAGTCTCTGACATAATATTGGCAGTTACTAAGAACTTGGGACTCAGTGATATCAGGGTTTTGGGGCAAAAGAAAAAAGAAAGGTGTTTGACAACTTTTAGGTGAAACATGGACAGCTGATAAGGCTAGGGATATTTAAGAGGCATGCACTCACACTGTATATACATGTGTAAAATTGTCCCCAAAACATGTAGAGTAAGTTTTTCAAAGACCTTCTCTTTTTAAATACCTCAAGATATCTTGTATGTTGTTTGTACACAATAAATGCTTAGCAAATGCCTAGTGGGTGACATAAACTCACATCATAGATGAACAGATAAATGAAGGCAGAGTCTGAGAGGCATCTGGTCTACCTTTAAGATGAATAAAACAATTCTTAGAACTCTTCCAAATGAAAGATGAAAGTTTGCATGTTTCAAGGATAATTATTAAAAAACTAACTAGGACTTCTCTAGCTAATGAGAAGGAGAAGGAAATGGCAACCCACTCCAGTATTCTTGCCTGGAGAATCCTGTGGACAGAGGAGCTTGGTGGGCTGCTGTCCATAGGGTCGCATAGAGTCGGGCACGACTGAAGTGACTTAGCATGCGTGCATGCATTGGAGAAGGAAATGGCAACCCACTCCAGTATTCTTGCCTGGAAAATCCCAGGGACAGAGGAGCCTGGTGGGCTGCTATCTACGGGGTCGAACAGAGTCGGACACAACTGAAATGACTTAGCAGCAGCGGTGACAGCAGCTCATGAGAAGGATCATTTTCTCATATCAGTCAGAACTTTAATAACAGAGAAAAATTCAATTTCTGGGCTTTTCTCATAAATGGGAGGATGGTATTTTTATATTCAAAGGAACTCATTCTTTGATTTTTTTGTATTGTTACGGAATAAACAGCCAGTCTTAATCACAACAGGAAATTCAGCTCACATCTTTCCCAGTTGTGGCAAATTCTCAACATCCTACAGGGAAGTCTTTAAACAAAAGATAGTTTTGGAATGTTGGGATTTCTCCAGTGTGACCCTTCCTGCCAATGGGGCAGTTTTGGAGTGACTTGTGATTTACTTGTATTTTTGTTTTCACTCAACAGTAGAGAATAAAATTTAAGACATATGGCCATGTAAGGCCCAGTCAGTTTTGAACTGTTTAATTTGGTGATGACTGCTAGTGCAGAATATACACATTTAGAAAAACAACAAATAAACAACCAACCACATTTTTGGCTCAGGTAGAGCAAAGGAAGATTAAAGAATAATTAGATTATTTATTTATTAGGAATATGAATTTACAACTAAATCACTTGTGAGTAAAACTTTTTTGAGAAAAATTTAAAAATTCAATATTAAAAAATACATCTCACATAGGAATCAAATATTCAGTACTGAAACCTTTGTCTTTATTTCTATCTTCTTTAGAAAGGAGCAAACAGTTGATTAGGATTTTGGTTAACTTCAAGTTTGTGGTGTGAGCAATAATGTTTATATCACAAATGCCAACTCAGAATAGTGTTGCTCACCCATTTGTATGCCAAACACATGATCACAAGGGGATACATTAAGGCGAAGAAGAGTTAAGGTATTGTGATTGTTGTTTTGGCTCCAACAGGCAACCTTAGTCAAGTTACAGAGAACTTTCTTCCAAAGTGAGACCAATCTAGTCACAAAAAGATTCCACTACCCTGAGATGCAAAAACACTTCTCATGAAAAGAGATGGAGAAATTGAAATCTGAGCAAGTCAACTCTCCCAGCAGGACAAGCAGAAGCCATATGGAAGCTTAATTTTCTTTTGACTACTTTAAATGAGAATCCGGATTTACCTGAGAGGTTTAAAACTGATTGACAAGGCCCTTGAGGTGATCTCCTTAGTTGCAGAAACAAGAAGAGTTAATTGGGCAAGATAATGGAGTCAATTTTGTTAATTCTTCAAGTAGTTCAGTTTCTTTTCTCCTTCAGTCAGTTTTTTTTGGGGGGGGGGTAATTACAAAAGCAAGAAAAATCAGATTTACAACTCCAAGTCTTTCCAAGTGATTTAAATATGTACTGTTAAGTGTTGACTGGGCAGCTTAATGAAGCCCATGATTTAGAGCCACAGCAGACTTGATAAATGCCTAAATTTTCTTACAGATTTCTCACCAAAACATGTCTATAAGTTAAGTTTTGTACAGGATTTAATAAGAATGTGCTACCCTTGAGCATGATATGGAATCATGTTGAAAAATTCTCAATTGTCACTGTGGAATTTTGGACACAACATGAAATAAAAAGTTGAGGTATCTTTCATTTTGATAGAACCCTATTTTGTTCACTGTAGGTATTAACAGGAGATTTTGTAAAAAGGAAAGTAGTGGGGGAAATGACAAATCTAGAAAAAACAACAACAAAAAACCCCTCCATATGATTGGCCCTGATATACCAAAGAAAAATTAAAAGAATAACTCTATTACTAACTTGGTAGCTATGGAAATTCAAAATCTGCAACCTTCTTTGTGAATGCTAAGTCACTTCATTCATGTCCGACTCTTTGTGATGCTATGGACTGTAGCCCACCAGGCTCCTCTGTCCATGGGATTCTCCAGGCAAGAATACTGGAGTGGGTTGCCATGCCCTCCTCCAGGGGATCTTCCTGACTCAGGGATGGAACCTCTTTCTCCTGTGACTCCTGCATTGCAGGTGGATTCTTTACAGTTGAGCCACTGGGGAAGCCCCACTTGATCTTACAGAAACATTTGCACAAATACACAAGGGTATGAGAACAAAGTTGTTTTCTTCTGTGTGGTTCATAACAACACAAAATGGCACCTCCATTTGTCCATCAATAGGGAGTTAATAAGCTACATTATTTCTATCCATACAATTAACTAGCTAGATCTATAGCATAGATATAAAAAGTGCCTCTCATGTATTTATTAGTTTGGTCAAAATATGTTCTTGAGAGTTAACTGAATACTAGTCAAGATGCTAGGGATAAAGGATGGGAGGGATGAGGAGGGTCAAGGCCACAGCTGTCCTCAAGCCAGCATGTGGAGAGAGAGAAGAAACCAGTCAGATGATTTCAAATAGTTAAACTATCAAGAAATAGAGCCAGGTGATACGGTAATAGGGAGCAATTGGAGAGGCTATTTTTTTGTTTGTTTGTTTTTGAGGCAGCTTTGAGTCCACAACTACCTGGCTTTTAAAGATTAATTTATTTTTAATTGGAGGATGATTGCCTTACTATGTTGTCTTGGTTTCTGCCATGCATCAACATGAATCAGCCATAGGTACACACGTGTTCCCTCCCTCTTGAAACTCCCTCCCACCTGCCACTCCATACCACCCCTCTAGGTTGTCACAGAGCACCGGGTTGAGATCCCTACATCATATAGCAAATTCCCACTGGCTCTCTGTTTTACTTATGGTAATGTGTATGCTTCAATGCTACCCTCTGAATTCATCCCACCCTCTCCTCCGCCTGCTGTGTTCACAAATTCTCTATGTCTGCGTCTGGAGAGGCTCTTTTGATTAAGGAAGGCCCAGAAAGTGACGTGTGACTTGGAGACCCGTGGTCTAGGCAAACAGAGGAGCGTGTGCAGAGGCTCTCAGGTGGGATGAGCTCGGTGTCTCCTGAACAGAGAGGACCCACGCAGCTGGCACCACATGTAGCTAAAGAGATCTTAGGGAGCTGGATCTCGGAGGGCTTAGGCAGCCACGGTGAGGAATTTGGATTAATCCTATGTGCAGTAAGAAGAAGCTAGTGAAAGGATCCAAGTAGGGAATTGACATGATCTGATAAATGATATAAAAAGATCACAGTGGCAGTACCTGCTGAAAGGGAAGAGAGAGAGAGGCAGGGAGAAACATCCAGCCAGAATTGCAGAGTCTAAGTAAACGATGATAATGATTTGGCCATAACTTGGGCCAAAGTGACATGTTAGTTGCTCAGTCATGTTTGACTCTTTGTGATCCCACAGACTGTGGCTCCCCCAAGGCCCTCTGTCCATGGAATTCTCCAGGTAAGAACACTGGAGTTGGTTAGCCATTCTCTTCTCCAGGGGATCTTCCCAACCCAGGGATCGAATCCAAGTCTCCTGCATTGCAGGCAGGTTCTTTACCATCTGAGCTTCCAGGGAAGCCCAAGCTTATGTCAAACAGTGAATGAATTTGAGTTCTCTTTTGGAGGGTGGTATTGTTGAAAGCACGTGCTATAGAAATCATTGCTTCACGTCTCTTGACTTGAAACTACATCTGGGTTCTCACAAGGCTTCTTAATGTGTCTTGTTCCTCCTGCAAATCTGAGAGGAATGAATGAATGAATGATTGAAAGAATGAATATTGCCAGGTCTGTGCTATCTCTTTCAGACCATTGGTAAGATTGCTACTGCTAAGTCACTTCAGTCGTGTCCGACTCTGTGCGACCCCATAGACGGCAGCCCACCAGGCTCCCCCGTCCCTGGGATCCTCCAGGCAAGAACACTGGAGTGGGTTGCCATTTCCTTCTCCAATGTGTGATAGTGAAAAGTGAAAGTGAAGTCGCTCAGTCATGTCCGACTCTTAGCGACCCCATGGACCGCAGCCTACCACGCTCCTCCATCCATGGGATTTTCTAGGCAAGAGTACTGGAGTACGGTGCCATTGCCTTCTCCGATTGGTAAGATTAAATAAGATAAAACTCGTGAAAACATTTGGTAAACGGTCCAAGTGTTCCGTTAGTATCAGTTGTTAGTATTGTTGATTCAGAGAGGTTCCAGATGGAGAGCTGCACTGCAGCTGGGCTCCTGCCTGTCATCTCCCCAGTGTCAGAGGGATTATTGCTATTGTTTTAGTCACTGAGTCGTGTCTGACTCGTTGCAATCCCATGAACCGTGGCCGACCAGGCTCTTCTGTCCATGCAATTCTCCAGGCAAGAATACTGAAATTTGTAGCCATTTCCTTCTCCAGGGGATCTTCCCCACCCAGGGATCAAACCTGCGTCTCCTGAATTAGCAGATGGATTCTTTACCTCTGAGCCACCAGGAAAGCCCCTAAGGTGTTTTAATTTGTAAAAATCAGCCCATTGTCACAGAGATAAGTGAGCACTTCTGCAAAATCTTCTAGAAGGTGGTTTCTCTATGGAAAGTGGATAAAATGTGTCTCATCAATCAAGGCAGAGCAGGGAGATGAAGCTGAGGGAGAACGAACTAATTAGTAATTACAAAACAATTGGCTGCTATGCAAGCAATAAAAATAATAAAATATTTTCCAAAGCATTTCTGGCATGCTGGAGTGATTTCATTAAGTCAAATTTCTCCCAGGGCTTAAACTCTTCCTGCTTGTGAATTAGTCCCTTTGGGGGCTATTCTTTCTGTCAGGTATGCGGGGGAAGTTCAGGAAGTTCTGAACGCCCAGATTTTTAGTAACTTCTAAGTCTTCTACTTGATATACAGAAAATGGGTAGAACTTTCAAAGAATGTAATTCCTTCCCCTTACAGTTTAAGAATTACAACTTCAGGGAAGGAAGGAAAGCTTTAGTCCCAGGTGAAATTGCTTGTGATCGTAAACACATAATATGATATATGGGCATAAATGGAGACAATCTGTCAATTCATTTAATATGTTTTTTTTGACTGCCTTCAAGCATTAGATACTGAAGGACATTCAGTTCATGTTTTATAACCAGTGTAGAGAATATTGTATCTGAAAGCCTTTCTCCCCGTGCCTGTCATTTTTGGAGAGGAGAGCAACTCCAGGTTACCCGTGCATGCTCAGTCGCTCAGTTGTGTCTGACTTTTTGCAATCCCATGGATTATAGCCCGCCAAGCTCCTCTGTCCATGGGATTTTTCAGGCAAGAATACTGGAGTGCAGGTTACCCAGGGGAGGTTACCTTTTATAGGAAGAGTCAGACAGAGAGAAGGGGAAGGAATACCTGTAGGATCCATAATGATTTATTAATCCTGAAGCCACAAGCAACAGTCATTTCTTCTGTAAAATCTAATTGACGTCAGTGACTTTGAACATTCATGCTCATTGCCTTTGAGTTCAATCTTATCTTGATTTCATCATACCACCCACTACCTCCCTCTACCTTCAAACAATGGACCCATCAAGTCAGTTCTGAGCATGCCCCAGGCTCACTTTCCTAGGGGAAAATTGAGCATTACCTCATTTCCTAAAAATGTGTCCAACAGAAACAAAACACTTCTCTCTATGAAAAGCAGACAGCAATATTAACATTTGCCAATTTGGTTGGTGATTTGATCATTTTAAGGACCACAGAATGTTTGTAGTAGGGCTAAATGTGTGCCAGTATAGCCTTTGGGAAGCTTTTCTTTTTTGCTCTTGAATATATATTTTTAGCAAGTGAGAAATAATGATCTTCCATTACAAAATAGATATGTGGTTTGCACAAAATTAACATGATTTGACATTCACCAAGTGAAATGAAAGTTGTGATGCAATATTTCAAGTCAAAAGTATTTTATGGAACATTAACATATCAAGTGAGAAGAATGTTCTTGGTAATCCAAAATATTGATTCATTAAAAAAAAAAGACTTCATGGAATAGAATTGGTCATAAGTTATTATTGCTGTTCCCATAAAAATATTTTCTGTTTAAATTCATAACAAACGTTCTGAAAAGGAGAAATGTCTTTTCTATGTTCCATTTAACAACACAATAACTTTGTTTTCAGAATCTCATTTTATTCCAGCTGGAAGATATATGATCTTGTTGTACAAAAACAACCACTTCATCTCTACAGAAACTTATTATAGGAATTTATGATTATCATGTTCTATGGAGGGTGTAAGGCACAACCTTTATCAAGTTTAAACTACATGCCATGCAGCTGAAACCTCATCTTTGGGAGGATCAAAATTACTTCAATAAAATTCTAAACACAGTTGAATGTTAAGAAATTTACAGCTATTTGATAGAAATGTGATCATATGTATTGTCTGCTAATAAGACTATTAAATAATGTTATCAATAATTACAATCCATCCTCATTGCATCTGTTTAATAAAGAAATGGCAAAAGATAGAATGTAGGATAAACTTGTGAGGGAAGGGACACTGAAGTGTGAATGCTGAAGCTTGGATGTGTGACCTTCATAAGGTCATGTGACAGATGATTCCATGAAGACATTTCCAAGACTTCTGATATTATTACACAAAAACATTTCTGACACAAGATATTCCTGGATCTAGGTTTTTGATATTCATTTCTCTCTAAGATTCCTTTTCCTCTGACATAATCCTAGTCATAATTCAGGTCTGGCCTTATACAGCCCTTGCTCTCAGAGTTGCCCTCAGAGTGACTGTGTACCCCATGTTATTCACCCCTGGTGGCCAGGTTGGAGTCCCTGCTTTGAACTTGCGTTTCACTTTGAGCCTCTCCATTTGTATCACCTCACATAAAATTTATTACTGTTTATATTCCCCAAACAAGGAGAAGGACCTGGCTTCCATGCCAACATTCTATACTCACCTCCTGGCACAGAACCTGGGGTATAGTGTATGCTCAGTCAATATTTTATGAATTGAATGAACAGATCTTCATTCTGTATAGAGTTACTCACAGTTCCACTATCACCAGGCCGTTAGATGAGAACTCAACACTTGTTCAATTGGAAGATTGAGAGTTTAAAGAAGACACAGATTTCCCTCTCAGTTTTCTAATTATACCTCCTAAACTTTTGTCTGATGGATATACTAATATAGACTCGAAGGAAGTTGTTGTTCTTTCGCTCAGTTGTGTCCTACTCTTTGTACCCCATGGACTGCAGCATGCCAGGCTTCTCTGCCCTTCACCAACTCCCAGAACTTGCTCAAGCTCATGTTCATTGAGCAAGTGATGCCATCCAACCATCTCATCCTCTGTCTTCCCTTTCTCCTCCTGCCTTCAATCTTTCCCAGCATCAGGGTCTTTTCTAATGAATCAGCTCTTCACATCAGGTGGCCAAAGTATTGGAGCTTCAGCTTTAGGAAGTTGCAGGTAACAACAAAATATCTTAAAATTAAGACTTCTTTTTTGGGTCCCACTTAACTGGGAGGTTCAAAGAGTATACTTGGCTTTGGAATGAGTGGATCTAGGAGTTCTTATCATACAATTGTAAAGCCACTTTTCTTTTTCCTCTTTTATCACTGCTTTCTCTGTGTAGACTTATTCTTAGGGCTTCTGTGGTGGCTCAGTGGTAAAGAATTCACCTGCCAAGGAGGAGACATGGGTTCAATCCCTGGGTTGGGAAGATCCCCTGAAGAAGGAACTGGCAAACCATTCCAGTATTTTTGCCTGGGAAATCCTATGGACAGAGGGGCCTGGCAAGCTATCTATGGGGTCACAAAAGAGTTGGACATGACTTAGAGACTAAATAATAATAATCTTTGCATAGACTTATTCTTAGGCAGGATCTTACTGCTTGAGGGTAAAGTTGACCCCATCTTACATTGTTGGTATAGCTCAACAACCCATAACAGCCCGGAAGGGTACCTCTTAGGTCAAATCTCCATCCCAGGGTCCATTGTGCAGCCACAGCAGGTGTGGAAATTTGTTTCCCCTGGGAAGGTGCTCACAGGATGTGGGAGAGGAAAGAGTCTCACAAGAAAGATGAAGAATTTGTTACCAGAAAAATGGGAACAATGTTTAGTGGGCTGACAAAAACTTTAGCCAACACAATTAACTGACGAAGAAGTACTGGACATCCTGGAAACCTGTCACCACTGGCTCCGATCAGCCATCTTGATTTTGCTTGATTGGAATGCAGGTGGATGGGAGGGCACTTTAGACATTTGTTTCCTTTCATGTATTGACTCATTGCATCAAATATGTGTACCAAGGTCTAGGGATTTAAGAATGAACAGGACAGACAATGGTCTTTGCCCTGATGGGACAAAGTAAGGAAGCAAATATAATAAAAATTGTAACAGAAGCTATAAAGAAAATGAACTTTAAAGGCTCCATGGGTTAACTCTCATTTTCTTCATCTTTTCTCAGTATCATCTAATTAATGAAGTCCCACCGTGACTCTCTTTTAAAAACTTACAACACACTCCATCCAGCCCTGTTCACTTCTCATTCCTCTTCCTTTTTCTTTGTATAGCTTCTTTGACCTTCTAACATAATTGCTGACCTTCTGACATACTCTCTATTCACTTCTGACTTACATATTGCATGTGTGTTCAGTCACAAAGTTGTGTCTGACTCTTTGCAACCCTGTAGACTATAGCCTGCCAAGGCCCTCTGTCCATGGAATTTTCCAGGCAAAAATATTGGAGTGTCTCTTGCATTGGAAGGCAGATTTTTTTTATTTTCTTTTTTTAACCACTGAGCCACCTGGGAAGTCCACAATTTACATATTGAATTTGCATATTTTGTTTTCACCATTCCCCTTCACTAGAATCCCTGCTAAAGGCAGGGATTTTCGTTTTCCTGTTTTGTTCACTGATGTATCTTCCAGTACTTCATACATAGAGGATGCTTGAAAAATATTTTCGAATGAGTGAAGGAAACAGAAAATAGTGGAGATGATTTGCTGTTGTTCAGTCACTCAGTCGTGTCTGACTCTTTGGAACCCGTGGACAGCAGCACGTTAGGCTTCCTGGTTCTCACTATCTCCCGGAGTTTGCTCAAACTCATGTCCATCGAGTCAATGACGCCATCCAACCATCTCATTCTGTGTCGCCCCCCTTCTCCTGCCCTCAAGAGATGATTAGGATGAATTTTAGACAAGGGACACTGATAATTTTGTAAACTGAGATGTAAGCTCAGATGTCAATAGTGAGGAACTAGTCTTAAGGATATATGGGGCAAAAGGGATGCTTTAGTTAAAGAAAGCAGCAGATAAAAAGGAAAGAACTTGGAAAGTTTAAGAAAATAAACTTATTGGTGGGCTACAGCATGGTGAAGTTGGAGATATGTAGAGGCCAGATCATTTGAGGTCCTGTAGTCCATGGTAAGGAATTTGGATTTTTATTCTAATGTGATGGAAAACCACTGAAAGATTTTAAAGTAAGGGAGACATGATTGGAATTGCATTTTTATCTACTATTTCTTGAACTGGTTCAGAGTTATTTTCCCTGCCCAAGTAAACTTAACCTCTCCCCTGAATTTCATTTAATGGGTTTTCCCCATCTCCCTGCGTTCCTCTCAATCTTTTCCCCACACAGCAGCTCTGCTGCTCATATCTGAAGTCTTTTTTTCCTGCTGAAACCTGGAATGCCTTCCCAATATCTCCAAGGCAAAATCCTAAGTCTCCTTGAATCCTACAGGCCCTGACCATCTTCTGCTCCCTCTCTTCTTGCTCCCAAATGCTTGTCTCTTGCTCACTCCTTCACAGGCACTTGGATGTTGATGTAATTTCTAGAACACACCAAGCTGCTCCTTCTTAGAGCCTGTCCGCGGGTCCCTCCCCTGCCCCCTCCATGCCCAATTACTGCCTCTTCACGTTTCTGGTTTGTCTAAATGTCACTTCCTCAGGGAGCTCTTCCTTGCTCACCCCCAATCCATTACTCCGCTGTGAGCTCTCATTGCATCTTGTACTTTTCTTCAATAACATTAGATGCACACTTGGATGTTTATTTTCTAATGTGCTTTTTTCTCGAAACTATAAGCCCCATGAGGGCCTGGGGCTTCTCTGTGTCTATCTTATGCACTGTCTCTCACAGAATCTGATTGTAGTAGCTTAATACATATTTATTGACTGATGTAATGAATTAAATAAATAGCTTAATCAAAACACAATTAGACTTGCTTTTTTAGTTAACTCATTATTCATTTATAGACCTTCTGTAAACACACCCATTCAACCTCATTCTTTCTGCTCTTTTCCTTTAACAGCTTTATTTTTAATTTACTATACTTTTTCATCTTTGGCCTTGTCCAGAAGTTTTCCTCCAACCATTTTCTTCCACAACGATAATGTGCTGTGTTGGGGTTGTTCTCAGGGCCATCTCTGTCTAGGAGAGGCAATAGTTCTGTCATTTCTGTTTTCTCCCTGCTTTGGGAGCAGGGTCATCCACTGAGTCTGGGCCATTTCTCTATGTACAACCACATCATGCTCATTTCAGAATAGACTGATGACTTTTCAATGGTAAGAAATGTAACTCCCTCTGGAATTCTTCTTGGCTTTTGTTTTTGTTAATTATTTTTATTATCTTTTATCTTCTTTTTAGTGAAGTATAGTTGCTGTACAATATTATATAACTTACGAATGTACAATATAGTGATTGACAATTTTAAAGGTTATATTACATTTGCAGTTATTATAAAGTATTGGCTGTGTTCCCTGTGTTGCCTGATATATCCCCATAGAATATTTAAAAATTTTTAAAAATTATTTTTAACTTTAATTTTTTATTGAAGTATAGTTAATTTACAGTAGTTCAGGTGTATAGCAAAGTGAGTTAGTGTTTTATATATATATGTATATATACACACATACATATATGTATGTATATGTACATAGCTGTGTTGCTCAGTGATGTCTGACTCTTTGGGACCCCACGGACTGTAGCCAGCCATCCTCTACCCATCTATTTATCCTCTATCCTCTATTGTAGTCATCCTCTATCCTATACTGTAGCCAGCCAATCTCTTCTATCCATGGGGATCCTCCAGGTAAGAATACTGGGGTGGGTTGCCATGTCTCCTTCCAGGGGATCTTCCCAACCCAGGGATCGACCCTAGGTCTTCCGCATTACAGGTGAAGAGCTATATATATATTTTTATATATATATATTTCATATTCCTTTCCATTATGGGTTATTACAAGATATTAATACAGTTCCCTGTGCTATACAGTAGGACATTGTTGTTTACCTATTTTATATGTAGAGCCAGACATCCTGGAATGTGAAGTCAAGTGGGCCTTAGGAAGCATCACTACAAACAAAGCTAGTGGAGGTGATGGAATTCCAGTTGAGCTATTTCAAATCCTGAAAGATGGTGCTGTGAAAGTGTTGCACTCAATATGTCAGCAATTTGGAAAACTCAGCAGTGGCCACAGGACTGGAAAATATCAGTTTTCATTCCAATCCCAAAGAAAGGCAATGCCAAAGAATGCTCAAACTACCACACAATTGCACTCATCTCACACGCTAGTAAAGTAGTGCTCAAAATTCTCCAAGCCAGGCTTCAGCAATACGTGAACTGTGAACTTCCAGATGTTCAAGCTGGTTTTAGAAAAGGCAGAGGAACCAGAGATCAAATTGCCAACATCCTCTGGATCATCAAAAAAGCAAGAGATTTCCAGAAAAACATCAATTTCTGCTTTATTGACTATGCCAAAGCCTTTGATTGTGTGGATCACAATGAACTGTGGAAAATTCTGAAAGAGGTGGGAATATCAGATCACTTGACGTGCCTCTTGAGAAACCTGTATGCAGGTCAGGAAGCAACAGTTAGAACTGGGCATGGAACAACAGACTGGTTCCAAATAGGAAAAGGAGTATGTCAAGACTGTATATTGTTACCCTGCTTATTTAACTTATATGCAGACTACATCATGAGAAATGCTGGGCTGGAAGAAGCACAAGTTG
Organism: Cervus canadensis; assembly: GCF_019320065.1. Classification (NCBI taxonomy): domain Eukaryota; kingdom Metazoa; phylum Chordata; class Mammalia; order Artiodactyla; family Cervidae; genus Cervus; species Cervus canadensis. The sequence continues at coordinate 38,992,816 of NC_057394.1, read as the reverse complement.
GAATCAAGATTGTTGGGAGAAATATCAATAACCTCAGATATGCAGATGACACCACCCTTATGGCAGAAAGTGAAGAAGAACTAAAGAGCCTCTTGACGAAAGTGAAAGAGGAGAGTGAAAAAGTTGGCTTAAAGCTCAACATTCAGAAAACTAAGATCACGGCATCTGGTCCCATCACTTCATGGCAAATAGATGGGGAAACAGTGGAAACAGTGTCAGACTTTATTTTTCTGGGCTCCAAAATCACTGCAGGTGGTGACTGGAGCCATGAAATTAAAAGACGCTTACTCCTTGGAAGGAAAGTTATGATCAACCTAGATAGTATATGAAAAAGCAGAGACATTACTTTGTCAAGAAAGGTCCATCTAGTGAAGGCTATGGTTTTTCCAGTGGTCATGTGTGGATGTGAGAGTTGGACTATAAAGAAAGCTAAGCACTGAAGAATTGATGCTTTTGGACTGTGGTGTTGGAGAAGACTCTTGAGAGTCCCTTGGACTGCGAGGAGATCCAACCAGTCCATCCTAAAGGAGATCAGTCCTGGGTGTTCATTGGAAGGACTGATGCTGAAGCTGAAACTCCAGTACTTTAGCCACCTCACGCGAAGAGCTGACTCACTTGAAAAGACCCTGATGCTGGTAAAGATTGAGGGCAGGAGGAGAAAGGGACGACAGAGGATGAGATGGCTGGATGGCATCACTGACTCAATGGACATGAGTTTGAGTAAACTCTGGGAGTTGGTGATGGACAGGGAGGCCTGGCATGCTGTGGTTCATGGGGTCACAAAGAGTTGGACACGACTGTGTGACTGAACTGAACTGAACTGAATGTTTATCTGTTAATCCCAAATTCCTAATTTATCCCTCTAAGTCCCTAATTTATCTCTCTCCCTCTGGAATTCTTGGTCTTTAGCAAGTATCTCCCCATGTCTGCAATTAAGGGAGACACTTGACAGTAGAAAGACACCATGTGACCACTAGGATGGCTCAGGCAGAAGTGTGGTCTTGAGGAGCTGTGAGACCCTCTTTAGTGAAAAAACCAGGCCAGGAAAAAAGTGAGGGCAGTGTAGCATGATAATGCCATGGATACATTTCTCAAGGAGATAAGTCAAAGCCATTTTTTAGCAGGCAGAATAAGTGTTCATCAAGGAAACAAGATTGGACGTGACTTCAGCTTTAGCCATCCCAGCAAACAGGAGTTGAGTTCACCAATCTCCTTCCCCTTTGGTGGGACCTTGACCTACTGGTTCCCTCAGAAGAATCGGTCAGAAGTCCACTGACGCCTGGCTGAGCTGAAGGAATGGGCTAAAGGAAAGGGGACCAGGACTGTGGGGGAGTGACATGCCCTTCAGGAGGGACTGGGAAGGCTGGTAGAGAGGGCTGTAGGGGGCACAGAGGTTGGAGAAGAGTCAGCCTTGTGTGGCTTAGTTGACTTAGTTACATGAGGCTCAGCCATCTGTTGAGAGACTTAGTTTCACAACCACCCCACCCAGTGTGGGATGAGGCCCCATAATAGAGTTTTATGTGATTCTCTCTTTACCTGCAGAGCATGGTTAAACATGAACTTGTGTGGCAGAAAGGACCAGCCCTGGTTTTCAGCAAAGAGCTTTGTAATAAAGCCACAATAGGATGAATCACAGCCTTCCTCAGCCTCTCTTTTCTTCTCCTTATGTAGTTTTAATTCTGTTTGTTTCTGAGCTAATGTCATCAGTTTTATCTACTTGTCCAAATTAACTCAAACCTCTTAATAACATCAAGTTAGTTTTTGTTACTATTTGATATTTCCTGCCAGGTTTCCGTATTAGATGCATGCATGTCACAAATAACAGCAACAGCGTGGCAGACTGAGGGAGCTGTTGGAAAGCTTGTGGGTAGTGTTTCCTGGAGATCAGTGGGTGATTCCTCTCTCCTAGTGGCTCCATTATCACATTGGAATTTTTGAATAGAAAAATTGTCTGCAAGAAGGTGGTTATAAAAGGAAAGCCTTAAATGATTAAATTCTTCAACTAAAATATTTTTACTGTAAGAGCTGAAAAACTGAAGTAAGGACTGCTAACTGGAGTTCACGGTTTAGGAGAAAAAATGGGATAGAACTATGACCAGTAAAACATCCTAATCCACTTACTTGTTTTTTAACTTATTTACTTATTATTGCCATATGGATCAATTAAACCAGTCAATCCTAAAGGAAATTAATCCTGAATATTCATTGGAAGGACTGATGCTGAAGCTGAAGCGCCAATACTTCGGCCACCTGATGCGAAGAGCTGACTTGTTGGAAAAGACCTTGATGCTGGGGAAGACTGAAGGCAAAAGGAGGAGGGTGGCAGAGGATGAGATGGTTAGATGGCATCACTGACTCAATGGACACGAATTTGAGCAGACTGACTCTGACGGATGGTGGAGGACAGAGAGGCCTGGCGTGCTGCAGTCCATGGGGTTGCAAAGAGTCAGACATGACTTAGTGACTGAACAGCAACAAATAGCCATGTAGGGAGTAAATGATTATTTTGTTTCTTTAATTTTTGTTAAACAATTATTTTAAAACATTTTCAATATACATGACTTTATTTTACTTAAAAGTATTGCATACCTTATTTCTATATTCAAGCATATGTTTAAAACTTGGTTTGTGGTTAAAAGGAGCATTTCTCCTTTGTGTTATTTGACAGGGTGGCAGTTGGACAGAAGAGTGAAATTTTGTGTTTTATTCCATTAGAAGGCTAAGAAACTTGACTAACTCTCCTTATTTGGAGAGCAGGAAGTGGTCTAGGATTGAGATCCAAAAACATCAAATTTGTTTGATGTTACCAGTAGAGACCTGCCTTGATGTGGCTTCTTCAGATGTAACTGGAACTGAAAATTGTGACATCCAAAAATGGTGGGAGAGTTTGAGGAACATTAGTCAGAATCTGTTACCTGAAATTGCAGCCGTTGAAGTCACTATTCCCAGGGTAAATGTCTGATCTTACAGAATCTCTGCAATTGTGATTATCTGAGAAAAGGTTTGTTTGAGAAGACCAAGATTTAATTAACATAACATTTTGAGGATTCCTTCTAAGCCATTCACATTTGTTTGATCTCTTCAGCCACCTCAACTCATTTCTAGTCTTTCTGCTTCTTGACTGAATGAAAGAAACACAATTGGTGGTTTCTTGATGCCTGTATCAAGATTACCTGATGTTCCTTAAGATAAAGTTCTAAATTCCACACTGACTAGAAGAATCCAAGTTTTGGAAGCTGTGTTTTTGTTAAGCTCCCTGTTTCTTTGGCATTCTAAAATTTGGAAACCACTGGTCTCTAGTATAAAAACCAATAACCACACATATAATGAATACTTTAGTTGCTACTGATATTACTAGCTGAATTAGTTTTAATGAAAACTAAGGCTGAGTAGTTGACGTTGTTACTATCTGTTTTTGCTTATTTAAATAATTCTTTCTTTTTAGAAGCTGAATTATAGCTGATTTACAATGTTGTATTATTTTCAGGTATACAGAAAAGTGTATGTGTGTGTTAGATGCTCAGTCGTGTCTTATTCTTTGTGACCCACAGACTGTAGCCCGTCAGGCCTCAGTCTCCTCTGTCCTTGGAATTCTCCAGGCAAGAATATTGGAGTGGGTTGCCATCCCTTCTCCAGGGGATCTTCACACACACACACACACACACACACACACACACACATATATATATATAATTTTTCAGATTGTTTTCCATCATAGGTTATAATAAGATATTGAATATAGTTCCCTGTGCTATACAGTAAGACCGTGTTTATATGTTTTACATATAGTAGTGTGTAACTGTTAATCCCAAGCTCTTAATTTATCTCTCCTCTCTTTTTCCCTTTGATAACTCTTAGTTCATTTTCCGTATGTGAATCTGCTTCTGTTTTGTAGATCAGTTCATTTGTATCATTTTTTTTTTGGATTACATAAATAAGTGATGTCATATGATCTTTATCTTTCTGTTTGACTTACTTCCCTTGGTATGATAATCTCTAGTTCCAAATAATTCTTTATAAAGAATGTGATACCTCAGAATAAAAGAGAAAAATATCATTTATTTTAGCCTCCTCTCTTCTTGAGCTTAGAATATTCTAGACCAGTGGTTCTCAAGCTGAACTGTGCATAAGAATCACCTGGAGATTCTGAATTTGTTACAGTGCAGATTGCTGGCCCTCATCCCCAGGGTTTCTGGTTCTGCAGGTCTAGGGTGGACCTTAAGAGCTTTCTTTTCTTACAAGTTTCCAAATGTATTTGTCTTCTAGAGTTGCTGTCACAAAATACAACGGACTGGGTACCCTGAACAAAAGAAACTTATTTTCCTCACAGTCCTGAAAGCTAGAAGTTGAAGACCAAGGGTTGAGTTCTCAGAGGCCTCTTGTTGGCTTGCGGATGGCGGCCCCCTTGCTGCCTCTTCTCTTGACCTTTCCTCTATGCCTGTGCAGCCTTGGTATCTCCTTGTGTTCAAATTTCCTTTTCTTATAAGGTCACGAGTCAGACTGAATGAGGGCCCACCTTAAAGGCCTCATTTTAAATTAATCATCTCTCTCTTTTTTTAATCTTTCTTTTTCATTTTTTAAATTATGAAAATATGATAACACAGTTACGGGAGACTTGGAAAATACAGAACAAGGATACATATGGTTCCACTATATATTGCAATTGTTTGTTTTAAGTAAATAAATTAAGATTTTTGTTGGAGCTTTAATATCAGACTCTCAGAAATGAATAGAATGAGTGTATAGAGAAGTAGAAGATAGTAGACCTGAAAAGCATTATGAACCAATTCAACATGATGAAGATTTATGTAATTTTCACACAACAGCAGGATACAAATTCTATCCAAATGACTTTTGAAAAGCCATTTTCCAATCAGGTAAGGCAATTGTTGGTTTCCTACTCTTTCTACCAACTAACTTTCTCCCAATGATCTTTCCTTCTTGTTTGATTCATTGATTATCCTTGGCAGAGGATTTTCCAGTTTGTAGTTTTCCTTTCTCCATCCTCACTGACTTCAAATCTGATGCTTCAACTGTCAGATACTGTTACCTATGCGATGCAGCCCAGCCCCAGGCACAGAAACTGTCGTTAACCATACAAGCTACTTGTGTTTTATCAACAGGATGCTGCAAAGCCACACCTAGACTGAACCGGCTAGATTCAAGATGGCCAGCAAAGTAGGCTGAAGTGTTAGTCCCTCAGTCGTGTCTGATTCTGTGACCCCGTGGACTGTGGCCCGCCAGGCTCCTCTGTCCGTGGGATTCTCCAAGCATGAATGCTAGAGTGGGTTGCCATTTCCTTCTCCAGGGGATTTTCTTGACCCAAGGATTCAAAGAGGGAAAGAACTCCCTGACCAAGCCAGGGGGATTTGGTTCAGCTAGGACCCCGAAGTGGGGGCCTTACATCTAATTTGGTAATGATACCAATGTGAGTATCTTGCCAGCAATGCACATTTATGTATTCAGATCGGAGCTTATCTTGTTTGTTACAGATCTGCTCTTTCTCTTGCCTTCTTTGTTTCTGTTCCTGATATGACCATTTCCTTGACGCTAAAATGGGACCATGAGGCCATATCTAACATTTAACCTTGCTCTGCTTCCCATGTCTCATAATCAAGTTGAACAATATCTACCTTTGTATTTCTTTGTCCCCTTCTCTTCTATTTCCCTTGCATCCAGCTCTATGTAGGTTTCATTAATTTTTCTTTGAATATTGCAATAGCTTTCCAGCCAAAATCCATCCTTTCAATCGTTCTCTCCTTTAATGAATACTATCTCCTGTTGCTACATAAATCTTCCCAAAGCACAGTTCTAATCAAAAACTTTGAGTGTTTCCCCACAGTCTATTCAATAGGCAACATGTCTACCTAAATAAAGCCCAGGGTTCTGTTACAAGAAGGGGGGAGTAGGAAACTGTCAGTGTCTGCCAATCTATCCCCCTGACTCCTGAGGTATGCATCACTCCTTTCCTTTCTTCCTCAAGGGAGATACTCAAATGCAATTCAGTTAGAGCCTCCAGTTCAAGGTTAAGGATCTCTGCCTGCACAGTCAGCTCCCTTAGATGTCAGAGAGGATCATCATGGTCTGACAAAAAGTTACTGCCTATCTACTATGCCCAATATCCAACAGTAGAGTAGAAACGTAAAGACTGCAGTATAACTTACATGCAGAAAATCGAAGACTCTGGGCTATAGCAATTTTTTTTTTCCTTTTTTTTGGCCACATACGTGACTTGTGGGGTCTTGGTTACCCAGACCAGGATTGAATCTGGGCAGCCTGCACTGGACCACCAGGGAATTCCCCATAGCAATTTCTAAATCACATTGGTTGAGAATAGTGAAGATGCTAGCCCAGGCAGTTGAGTGATTTCCATGGTCATTGTCCTCAATGCCACGGGCTTTCTCTCCGGGAAGCTCTTCCCGGTCGACTCTTCTATATGGTCTTTCTAAGGTGGGCATTCGAGAGTGGGCTTTTCTTGGGGGCTACATTCCTATTTCACCTCTTTTTGGGGATAAGCTTGAGGACTCAGGGATTATTTAAGAGATTAGTATCATGATGCTGCTGGCTAGCCTAGGGTTTTATGGGCAATACACATCCTACAAACCCAGGGGGCTTCCAATTTACTTGCTGCTATTCTCTTCTGTTTGTGGGTAGCCCAGAATCAGATACCTTGTCTTAATAAGGTTTTTGAGCCTGAAGACTCTCTTTTATTACATACAGCCCTCTGTGCTTTGCCAACTCCCCCTCTCCCAAACTGAGACTATTTGAAAAAAAAAAAGGCATGAAGGGTTTTGCTAATTAACGGCTTCCACATTTGACAGAAAACTCCTGAAGGAAGTACACCGTACCTGACAAAGGTAAGAGGCCATGGGTTTATCTCCCCTGAAGGCTGCTTTTGGCCTTGGCCATGGCTTATAATAGCTTCACTTTGAAGTAAGAAGTACACAGCTTCTTCAGTCTGAAAAGCCTCCAAGTAAGACTTAATCTGCTGGCTATAGGCTCTTAACAAAGTTGTCTTCCTTCCCAACCTGAATGCAGATTAGCCAGCTCTAATCTGGGTTCATTTCTTTTGTAGAATATTACTGGCAGTGTCAAGAATTAGCCAACACACACTAACACTCTAAAAATGTCCTATTATTTTCATGAACGTCACAACCCTTTGTCCCTTCCTGGGTTCTGCTGGCTACTGTTTTACCAGGATTGCCAACTCTCCTGTCTGCAACAGTTTTGTCATTGCTGATGCCATCCAACCATGTCCTTTAAATGAATCCTATAGTTTTGCTAAAGCAGCAGTCCCCTTTTGGTATAAAAATCTATGTTAGTTAAAATTAAGTTTGGTGCATGTGTCAGTGGCTTAAGTGATGTGTAAGTTTATCTATCTTCCTGGTAAAAAAAAGTTTTGAGGGAGGCAGTCTAGAGCTGATATACAGACTCCACAGTATACTAGTGTTTCAGGATCTTCTAACTTTCCTCGTCAACTGCCTAGAATGAGACCATTGACCATGTGGTTCAAGTTGGCTGCTGGAATTCCAGACATCACATCTGTTTTCCATACACAAAGATATAGGAAGAAGGAGAAGAGTGTAGCCACTCTTTTTCCTTGAGATTTTTCTGGGCATTCTATACTACATTACATACTCTATGCTACATGATAAATGATGGCTATCATGAGCTTCAAAGAAAGTTCGCAAGCTTCAAGAGAGGCTGGGAAATACAGTCTTTTAGTTGGATTGATGTATCCAGCTGTTTATCAAGGTTCTGCTACTAAGTGAAGGGAATGTGGATATAGGGCTTGGACATTAATAGCCTCTGTCACAACTAACTTTAATGTTTAAGTAATTATAAATCAAGGTAAACAGTTTTATGTGCCTTAAGTGATCTTCAAGTAGATTTTAGTGGGAATTTGGGCAGGCAGAGGTGGGGGTGGGGTGGATTAGAGGTAGCCTCCAACTAGATGGATCATAGAAGACTATTTTTTTTAACTTTAAAAAATTACATTTATTTTTTAATTGGTAGAAAATTGCTTTACAATTTTGTGTTGGCTTCTGCTCTACAATAATGTGAATCAGTCACACTTAGACACATGTCCCTTCCTTCCCTTCCCTCCACCCATCCCACCCATCCAGGTCATCACTGAGCACTTGCCTGGGCTCCTTGTGTTATTTTAGCAGCTTCCCACTATCTATTTCACATATGATAGTGTATACCACGGAAGACTTTCAAAAGGAGGCAGCACATGAATTCATTCTTTGGGTGAGAGGGAAGTAGGACTTCCAAGCTGGAGAGCCTGAGATATGAGTGCAGAAATTTTGTGCCCTAGGTGCCTCGCTGCCCTAACCCTAGTCCCAGTTCTGAACTAGAATAGAATGTACATTAGGGAGGCAGGCGGCAAGCAAGGGTGGGGTGTGGGCTTTACCCAAGACAAGTGAAGAAACAGAAGAGTGCTCCCACAGATGTCAAGAAGAAAGCCTAGCATCGCAGGCCAGTTCTACATTGCAGCCTGGCAATCCTTCAACAGGAAGAATTCTTCAGTTAACCAGCGGAGTAATTTCTTGCAGACCATACACCAAAGACAAATTACATTCATTTAGCCATGGATAGTCTGAGATTCTGAGTAGCATTCTACTCTTTTTATGATTAGACCTATATCAGATCTTGAGTAAGGAAATATTCAGGACATCTGCTAGGATGTTAACATAGCTGACAGCTGCTGTAAAGCTACACAAAACCATGATAGACTGGGGGAGGGGCAACCGGACAGCATTCTCCCTGTGTGGGCTTGCAGGGCGCATGCTCACAAGAGTCAGCTTGGGGAACAGTCCCTGGTTTGCGGTGCAACCTTGGCGGGCTTACAATGTTACCCCGCGGATGCAGGGGACATGTCCTGTTCTCAGTTACTCTAGTCTGAGAGTAGCTTGGTCACTTGCACTGAGAATGAAGAGAAATGGTTACAAAGGCCTTTAATAAAAACATTAAACTGGGAAATGTGAGAAGTTGGTTATACTGCATGGTTGCAATATCGTGAAAGCAGAAATGCCACGTCACCTCTTTCCTAACCTCTGCAATTAAGAAACTGGAATTCTAGGTTTATAATTTCTATAACCACATGTTTTAGATCCTGTCTCTTTTCAGTGATAGTTAAAGATATTGTGCTGGAAACTCCATTCATTAATTGGTCTGTCTGCTGCTCTCTGATAGATGGGGGTGGGGAGTTGATTGTCCAAAACAAGTGAGAAGTAATAGATGCAATTTATTGAGGTACTTTCTAGATGTAAATCTCTTGCCATTCATTATCTCATAAAACTCTTTGTTCTTACCTCTAATTATAGACAGATAATGGAGGTTTATAGAGATACTAAGTTTCGTGTTCAGTGGTCATCTTGCTTATGTTGGTGAATGTTCTCAGGTGGTAACCCACTTCCTCTTGAGAAAACATCTTTGGGCAACCTCAAGCATAGGAAAGTTATTTTTCATATTTGATCCAAAATTTAATTCCTTATAACTTCTGCCTACTGATTCTAATTCTGTCCCTAAATATGCGAAAATAGCTATCATGTTTGCAGGTTTATCTTGTCTCCTGATTAAAAATTCAAATTCCTCACATGGTCTGATTTCATGCTTCTTCCGTACTGGACTTGCTATTCTTTGAATATGTTCCAGTTTGTCTGTAAGCTTTAAAGAGGTGAACACAGTAATCCACCTGTGGTTTGTAAATGCATATTCAAAAGGGGCCTGTCACCTCCCTCCTTCTAGATATTATACTTCTATTAATGGAAACTAGAATTTCATTACTTTTTTTTTTTAGTATGTCAGGAAGGAGGCATTAATATTTTATAGTTGACTTCCATTGAAGATGCTGCTGGCAAAATCTGTAATCCTTTTTCTTTTTTTACATTTGTTTTGCTACACTTTGTTACCTCCATACTCTATTTCTGCAGTCAGTTTTTTTTTTTTTTTTGGATGCAAGCATGGATCTTACATTTGGCACAGTTAAATAACATTTTATGAAATTCAACCCATTGCTTCAGGTGCTGAAGGCCTTTTTGAAGATTGATCTTGCCATCCAGTGTACTGACAATTACTTCTAGGCTCCTTTCATCAGCCAATTTGAAAGCCTGACCTCTATATCTTCTAAGCAAGTACAACTAATAAGTCGGGGCAGAGATCTGACCAGTGTTTGACACTCCTCTTCCATTTGACATTGATCCCGCACAAGGAGACCAGTCCCTAGCACCTGTCAGATGGCAGTCTGTCTTTCTTGTGCTCCTTTTGGCATTCAGATCCTTGTTTATAATCTTTTCCCTTCAGCTATGGCCTAAAGTCTTTCATCATTTAATGTTTCAAGGTCTGCACATTTTCAAGTCTAACTCATAGCGCACACTGTGCATGAAGTTTGCTCTGAACAACTGTGATTTCCCATCTCAGAATTCCCGTTGCATACTCTTTTTATTACTATTATTTTATTCGTTGAAGTATAGTTGATTTATAATATTATATGAGTTTGAGGGGTACAGCATACTAATTCAGCATTTTTGCAGAGTATACTCTATTACAGGTTGTTTTAAGTTAGTGGCTATAATTCCTGTGCTATGCAGTATATCCTCATTGCCTATCTATTTCACACATAGTAGTTTGTACCTGTTAATCCCATACCTCTAATTTGTCCCTCCCACCTTCCCTCCTTTGCATAGACTCTCAATTCTCAATCTCCAGTATACTGGAGGTAAGCTCTGTCTTTACCTCCAGTCTCGTGAAAACAAGAACATGTTATTTATTAGCCTCCAGCATCTGGTTACTATAATGTCAGGCTGAGGGTAGTGCTCCATCATTATTTGCTTTTGGTTGGTTAGAGCAGCATCTCTCAATGGTGAATGGTTTTGTCGCCCCTTCTTCCTTCCCGAAGGAATGTTCAGGAATGTCTGGGGATGTTTTCAGTTGTCTCAACTGGGGAAGATGCTACCGGCATCTAGTAGGTGGAGCCAGAGGTGCTGCTCAACATCTAAAATGCACTGGACAACACCCCATGTCAAAAGATTATCAAAAGTGTCAGTACTGGGGCTTCCTTGGCAGTCCAGTGGTTCCGTGCATTCAGTACAGGGGGCATGGATTTGATCCCTGGTGGGGGAACTAAGATTCCACATGCTAAGCGGCCAACAGAAAAATACCTGTAGTGCTGTTAATTAACCCTGTATTAGACAATTCATATGTGTTCTGATTGACTTTTTTAAAGCAGCACAACCATCTGCCTATTAACAGGTACTTTTTGGTGGCAGGTAAACATTCTTAGAATGGACGATGATTCTATTCAGTCACATCTGTGGTTCAGGCCAGGGCAGTTAGTCTTGGGTAAATGATTGAAAACGTGATGGTGGAGGGAGGTAGCAGGTATCACTATAGACATAATGAAGCTGATTTCACAAGCTTCACCTAAAAATTAGTTTGATTAGTTTCTGGCCATGCTCTATTTAATTATCTAGGTTTTCGCCTCCTCAGTCAAATAAATTTTTCTAGAATGAAATAATAATAGCTTTCCTCCAGTTATTTCATAAAGGTATTTTGAGGGGAAAGGAGATAGTGTACTAAAGAATTTTGAATTCTCTGCTGGGGAAATTGCTATTAAAACATTATAATGATAATTAGCAGTGGCACTCTGGGGTATGGAAGAACAGAGTGGCTTATATACAGTGTGTTACATTCCAAAGAAAAGAACTAACTAAGGCAAACATGTTGTTCTGGTTCTAACACCTATTTCTGTGGTCAGGGCTGATCCCCTAAATAGAAATATGCCTTCTGCCTATGACCTGAGGAGACCCTCCTAGATACTCCTTCCCTGACCCATGGAATGGATCCGGGGCAGAAATACTGAGTGAGGAACAGTCAAATGTTTGCCAATTTTAGTGTGCAGAATTCTTTGACGATTTCTAAAAATTGAAGACTTACTAGGTGAAGAAAGTCATCTCTTGACGAACTCAGCTTGTTTTCATGTTCTCTTCCAGATCTCAGGGGATTTTTTAAATTTATTTATTGAGGTATAGTTGATTTACCACGTTGGGTTAATTTCAGGTGTATGGCAAAGTAATTCAATTATACATATATGTATACATATTCTTTTTCAGATTTTTTCCTTTATATGATGTTATAAGATATGACATATAGTTCCCTGTGCTATACAGTAGGTCCTTGTTGGTTATCTCTTTTATGTAATACATAGTAGTGTGAATCTGTTAATATCAAACTCCTAATTTCTCCCATCTCCATGGTTTCCTTTTGGCAGCTCTGTTTTCTATGTCTGTGAGTCTGTATTTTATAATAAGTTTATTTGTATCGTTTTTGTGTGTGTCTTCCACATATTGTTGTTCTGTAGCTCAGTCATGTCTGACTGTTTTGCGACCCCGTGGACTGTAGCCCCCCAGGCTCCTCTGCCCATGGAATTTTCCAAGCAAGCATACTGGAGTGGGTTGCCATTTCCTGCAAGATTCCATATGTAAGTGATATTATATGATGCGTGTCTTTCTCCCTCTGACTTACTTCACTTTGTATGACGATCTCTAGGTCCAACCACGTTGCTGCATAAGGCCAGGGGGATCTTTCGACAGCCACAAGGAGTTAAAGGACTTCTAAGTGGGGACAGTAGGACAGCCCCCAAGCGTGTGTCCCTTTGGCATGCAGTCCCTAGCCTCCATGACGCCTGCCCGCCTCACCTACTGTTTGTCTGTGCCCCTGTGGCTGCCGTGTGGTTGGCATCCACCCCCACGCTGGCGTGCCAAAGGAGTGAATGAACAATGGCATAACCTGGCACTGACGGGTGTTTTAATAACTGTGGAAAATGAGGAATTTACAGATGCATGAGTCAAGCACCCACTTCAAAGGTCCTCACCCGAAATCCTCCTGAAATTAGAAGCAATACTACTGAACACAATGCAACCTTTTGCATGGCTGCCCAGTGTTACTATAAATCTGTGTGTGCAGCGTTTGGGAAAGTTACATTACTGGGAAACCGGTGCACTGCTTTCATCTGGGATTTATGTGTAGTGTTCAGTAGGTAGGCCCTGCTTGGGAAACAGGAGGTATGTCATGGGAAGCGATTTGCTTTTCACCCTCAGCCAAGACTCAGAACAGGCCCAGGCTATTTGACCGGTTACTTCACCAGTGACCCTACGTGGTTAGATTTTCCTAGGACTAAACTGCCTTTACTTTGAATAAAGAACATTATCTCTCTCTTAGGCCTAGTCTGAGACTCCACCCACAAAGGGGAGAAACATGTCCTCTGTGTCCCACTTCTTTGTCCATGTACCCCACTTCCTCATGACTTCCCAGTAGAGACTTGAATGCTTATGGTGTTTTTAGTAGACACTGTCTCCCCTGCAATGGCTGCCTGTTCGGGTCTGTCCTTTTCAGCCAGAAAGCTGAGGAAAAAGCCGGACCTACTTTTTCCTCTCATGAATAATTGCTACCACTCATCCAATGCTCAAGTACTCATGAAACCTCATCTTACCCTGTGAGGTAGATATTTTTCACCTCTATTTTGTACACAAGGGAACAGCCTCAAGAAAGCATAAATAACTTGTCTAAGGTCACACAACTAGAGGTGGAAATTCTAACTCAGGTCTGAAGTCCAAGCTCATACACTGGATGATATTGTTCCTGTTCTCCACATTGGAAATTAATTGTGGAATTCCAATTCTTTTTGATGAGCAGCAACACAGCTATTTACCTCATAGGATTTAAATTATCTTATGATTTCTATCTCAGCAGGGTCTTCTAGGCAAGATTGTTACTTTTAGATTTCCCCAGACTTTGATAAGTGTGAGGGGTGGGTGGAGACTTTCAACTCTCTATCAAAAATATTGCCCAGATGGAAAGGCTTGTGGTTGGTTGGCCTGGTTTGTCCAGTCCATGCTGGACTTTTGTAGCTATTGTTACTGGACAAGACAGATCCTGGATGCTGCTGTTCCGGGCGCTGTTGATGTTTGCCTTGGTGACTCTCGTATCTTCCCTCCAGTTTCAATGAGTGAGTGAGTGAAGTCGCTCAGTCGTGTCCGACTCTTTGTGACCCCATGGACTGTAGCCTACCATGCTCCTCCATCCATGGGATTTTCCAGGCAAGAGTACTGGAGTGGGTTGCCATTTCCTTCTCCAGAGGATCTTCCCGACCCAGGGATCGAACCCAGGTCTCCCACATTGTAGGCAGACACTTTACTGTCTGAGCCATCACGGATCAGATTCAATACTGACCAACATTTTGCCTCATTTTCTCTTCTGACATGCTAAGACCTTCAATTCAGGTTGATGACAAGTGTATTTTAGCTATTTTCTTGATCAGATGTCTTTCTGAGGCAGACAAAAACTATGAAATAATAACTATTGGCCTTAGCCGCAAGACCCTGTGCTGTATTATTTTTATCATCTCATCCTCACCAGGAATCATCTGAGAAAAGTATCATAGTTTTTTGTTAATAGGCCAATATTTATTATGAACATTAATATTAATATCAAAGCATTGATAAGATAGTCAGTTGAATTCACAATATATAAATAGATAATATATTACAACCAAGTGGGGTATATACCCAGTACACAAGTTTGGCTTAAAATTCTTTTTTTCAATTATATATGAAAGTGGAAGTCTCTCAGTCATGGCATATTCTTTGCGACCCCATGGGTATAGTCCATAGAATTGTCTCGGCCAGAATACTGGAGTGGGTAGTCATTCCCTTTTCCAGGGGATCTTCCCAACCCAGGGGTCAAACCCAGGTCTCCCATATTGCAGGCAAATTCTTTATCATCTGAGCCATAAGGAAAGCCCAAGAATACTGGAGTGGGTAGCCTATCCCTTCTCCAGCGGATCTTCCTGACCCAGGAATTGAACTGGCGTCTCCTGCATTGCAGGTGGATTCTTTACCAACTGAGCTATCAGGGAAGCCTATATATATATATATATATACATATATATATATATATACATATATATATATATATATAAACAGGGAAGCCCATATATATATATAAACACACACATAGTTTCTGTTTTCATATTCTTTTCTCTTATAGGTTACTACAAGATAATGGGCTTAGTTACCTGTGTTATATAGTAGGTCCTTGTTGGTTGTTTATTTTCTGTATAGTAGTGTGTATATTTTAAGAAACATATCATAGCTTTAATCTTGAGGAAATTAAATGAAGAAAGGGGATAATTTAAGTGATTTTTCTGAAGATACACTTAGCGAATCCAAACTTTAAATCAATAAAGGTGATGGTAGGAGTTTAGTTGTGGCCAATGTGACATACAATTCATTACATTTTTTTCCTACTAGCTTCCAAATAATAAACTGGATGGTTATGCATGGTTGACTGTGTTGGAGATTGATGACACTTCAGTTAGGGATCAAAGAAAAATAATTTTCCCAATTCTTGACCTATTCACATTGTTAAAAAAAAAATCCTTCCAGTTTTCCTTCTTTTTTCTTTTTTCCTAGAGTAAGTGCAGGCCAGGAAAGCTTTGGAGTGTGACTTCAGGACCAGGTTATGTTTCACGGCCACGTGACCCCATATATCATCAAGTGCTATTGCTGAGCCTCCTTGGGTGACAGCACTCATCCTAGAAGTCTGGGTCAAGAGAAGGGAGGCTAGAGCATTGATGAAGCTAGTAGTATTTTATAAGGTTGGTGAAAAATTTCTTGTGTTAGTAGCTCAGTTGTGTCCAACTCTTTACAATACCATGGGCGGTAGCCCACCAGCTTCCTCTGTCCATGGGATTTTCCAGGTAAGAATACTGGAGTAGGTTGCCATTCCCTTCTCCAGGGCATATTCCCAACCCAGCGACTGAACCAGGGTCTTTTGCATTGCAGGCAGATTCTTTACCATCTGAGTATTACATCAAGTTGGTGCAAAACTTCTTGAAGTTCACTTATTTTTTGCCTTTTTTCCTGTATATTGAAAGTATTTTAAGGTTAAGCATTTCTCCTTCAGTTTTTGCATTGATAACAGTGTTTTTGTTCTTCATTCTAAGTATTTGAAAATTTTTCAGTATAATTTCTTTTGCATCCCATGAATTATTTGGGGGCGTGTTTCTGAATTTCTAGTTGCATGGATTTTTAACTTGTTTATTTTTCTTATTAAAATTTTATTTTATTAATTAAAAATTTAAAATTAGAGCATAGTTGATTTACAATGTTGTATTAGTTTCTGCTACATAGCAAAGTGAGTCAATTATACATACATATATATCCACTCTTTTTAGATTCTTTTCCCATATAGGTCGTTACAGAGTACTGAATAGAATTCCCTGTGTTATTCAGTAGGTTCTTATTAGTTATTTATTCTATATATATTAATAATAGTGCGTATATGTCAATCCCAGTCTCCGCATTTATTGCTGCTCTCCTTTCTCCCCTGGTAACCACAGGTTTGGTTTCTATATATGTGAATCAGCTTCTAGTTTGTAAAGAGGTTCACTTTTTGCCACTTCTTTCAGTCAATTCAGTCAGTTCAGTCGCTCAGTCATGTCTTGACTCTTTGCAACCCCATGGACTGCAGCACACCAGGCTTCCCTGTCCATCACCAACTCCTGGAGTTTGCTCAAACTCACGTCCACTGAGTCAGTGATGCCATCCAATCATCTCATCCTCTGTCATCCTCTTCTCCTCCTGCCTTCAATCTTTTCCAGCATCAGGATCTTTTCTAATGAGTCAGTTCTTTGTATCAGGTGGCCAAAGTATTGGAGTTTGAGCTTCAATGTCAGTCCTTCCAATGAATATTCAGGACTGATTTCCTTTAGGATGGACTGGTTTGATCTCTTTGCAGTCCAAGGGACTCTCAAGAGTCTTCTCCAACACCACAGTTCAAAAGCATCAGTTCTTTGGCACTCAGCTTTCTTTATAGTCCAACTCTCACATCCATGCATGATTTCTTTAGCCACTTCTTTAGATTCCACTTATAAGCAATATCATATGATATTTTTCTTTCTCTGTCTGACGTACTTCACTCAGTTTGACGATCTCTAGGTCTATTCACATCTCTGCAAATGGCATTATTTTGTTCATTTTCATGGCAGAATAATATTCCATTGTATATATGTACCACATCTTCTTTATCCATTCCTCTATGGATGAACATTAAGGTTGTTTCCTTGTCTTGATTATTGTAAATAGTGTTGCGATGAACATTAGGGTGCATGTATCCTTTTGAATTACTCTTTTTCCAAATATATGTCCAGGAGTGGAATTCTAGGTCATACGGTAGTTCTACCTTTAGTTTTCTGAGTGAAACTTCACATTTTGCTCCCCTTACTGGCTGTACCAATTCATATTCCCACCAACAGTGAAGGGGGGTTCCCTTCTCCTCATACCCTCTCTAGCATTCATTGTTTGTAGAATTTTTGATGGTGGCCATTCTACCCATGGTGAAGTGATATTTCATTATAGCTTTGATTTACATTTTTTTATTGAATGAAAGAGATTGTTTAAATTCTGTAGTATTTGCAGCTTTCAAAAGTTTCACACACATAATTTTGTATAATTCCATAATAACTCTTTTTTTTTTTTTTTTAAATCACCTACCCCTCTAACTGCTCCTCCCTACTTCCCTCTCCCCACTGATAACCACTGGTTTGTTCTCTATATCTGTGAGTCTGCTTCTTTTTGTTTTATTCACTAGTTTGTTTCATTTTTTAGATTCGCATATAAGTAATATCATACAGTATTTGGCTTTCTTCAGACAGCATAATATCCTCTAAGTCCATCCATGTTGCTACAAATGGCAAAGTTTATTTTTGTATAGCTGAGTATTATTCTATTATATATATATATTAATATACACAGCACATCTTCTTTATCCATTTATCTTTAATTTGTCTATTTTTATGTGAAAACATGGCCTGTATATATCGATTTCCTGAAATATGCTGAAACTGATTATACGACACAGTTTTGGTCAGTTTTTGTAAATGTCTCATGTATGTTTCAGAAAAATAGTTATTCTCTAATGGCTAGGTGCAGAGTTCTGTGTTGTTGTTTAGTCATTAAATCGTGTCTGACTCTGAGATTCCATGGACTGTAGCAGGCCAGGCTCCTCTATCCTCCACTATCTCCTGGAGTTTGCTCAATTTCATGTCCACTGAGTTGGTGATAGTATCGAACAATCTCATCCTCTGCCACCCGCCCCCTTCTCCTTTGTCCTTCAGTCTTTCCCAGCATCAGGCTCTTTTCTAGTGAGCCGGCTCTTCACATCAGGTGACCAGAGTGGAGCTTCAGCTTCAGCAGCAGTCCTTCCAATGAATATTCAGGGTTGATTTTCTTTAGGATCGACTGATTTGATCTACTTGCAATCCAAGAATCTTCTACAGCACCACAATTCAAAAACATTAATTCTTTGACGCTCAGCCTTCTTTGTGGTCCAACTCTCATATACATACATGACTACTGAAAAAACCATGGCTTTGACTACACAGATGTTTGTCAGCAAAGTGATGTCTCTGCTTTTTAATATGCTGTCTAGATTTATCATAACTTTCCTTCCAAGAAGCAAGTGCCTTTCAATTTAGTGGCTGCAGTCACCATCCACGGTGATTTTGGAGCCCAAGAAAATAAAATCTGTCACTGCTTCCACTTTTCTCCCTTCTACTTGCCATGAAGTGATAGGACTGGATGCCATTATCTTTGGTTTTTAAATGTCGAGCTTCAAGCCAGCTTTTTCACTCTCCTTTTTCACCCTTATCAAGAATCTCTTTAGTTTCTCTTAACTTTCTGCCATTACAGTGGGGTCATCTGCATATCTGTTAATATTTCTCCCAGCAATCTTGATTCCAGCTTGTGATTCATCCAGCTGGTATTTTGCATGATGTACTCTGCATATAAGTTAAATAAGCAGGGTGACAATATACAGCCTTGTTGTACTCCTTTCCTAATTTGGAACGAGTCAGTTGTTTCAAGTCTGGTTCCAACTGTTGCTTCTTGACCTGCATATAGGTTTTTCAAGACACAGGTAAGGTAGTCTGCTACTACCATTGCTATAAGAATTTTCCACAGTTTGTTGTGATTCACACAGTCAAAGGATTTAGTGTAGTCAGTGAAGCAGAAGTAGATGTTTTTCTGGAATTCTCTTGCTTTCTCCATGTTCCAACAAATGTTGGCAATTTGATCTCTGGTTCCTCTGTCTCTTTAAAACCCAGCTTGTACATTTGGAAGTTCTTGGTTCACATACTGCCACAGCCTAGCTTGCAGGATTTTGAGCATAACCTTGCTAGCATGTGAAATGAGCACAATTGTACAGTAGTTTGAGCATTATTTGACACTATCCTTCTTTGGAATTGGAATGAAAATTGACCTTTTCTGGTCCTGTGACCACTGCTGAGTTTTCCTAATTTGCTGACAAATTGAGAGCAGCACTTTAACAGTGTCATCTTTAGGATTTGAAATAGCTCAGATGGAATTCGATCACCTCCTCTAGCTTTGTTCATAGTAATGCTTTGTAATGCCCACTTGATTTTACACACAAGGATGTCTGGCTTTAGGTGAGAGATCTCGCCATCATGGTTATCCAGGTCATTAAAGAGTCATTAAGACCTTTTGTGTTTACCTCCTCTCTGTATTCTTGCTACCTCTTCTTAATCTCTTCTGCTTCTGTTAGGTACTTATCATTTCTGTCCTTTATCTTGCCCATCCTTGCATGAAATGTTTCCTTGATTTCTCCAATTTTCTTGAAGTGATCTCTAGTATTTTCCATTCTATTGTTTCCCTCTATTTCTTTGCATTGTTCATTTAAGAAGGACTTCTTTTCTCTCCTTTCTATTCTTTGGAATTTTGCCTATTATTTCAAGTACATTGATTTTGCTATTGAAATCTATTTCTTTAAAAGTTTTTGTCTGCTTGATCTGTCAGTAAATGAGATAGATATGTTGAATGCTCTTACTATTAACGTGATGATGGGTAGATCAGTTTTTGCAATTTATTAATTTTACTTTAAAGATTTATAAGTTGTCAAGTATACACAAGTATAGACTTATGTGATACTGACTCAGTATTTTAAAAAAATCTTTATGTAGTAAAGACCTTCTTTATCTTTGATAATGCTTTCTGATTTAAAGTCTCTTTTGTCTGATGTTAATTTCATGGCCCTCATTGTTATTATTTTGGTCAGTATTTGTCTATGTAGTTTCTCTTTTTATATTTTCTCATGTGTTTATCATATTGATGTATCTCTTGTGAAGAATATATATCTTTAAAAGAAAGAATCAAACAGTTTTGCAATTTTTGTGTTTCCATTGGATAGTTAATTTCATTTACAATTATTGTGATTTCGAATATATTCTGACTTGTCTTACCATCTTACTTTAACTTACATTTTGTCTTGTTTGTCTCACCCTATTTCTGTTCCTTAATGATAAAGCTAACACTTGAAAATATTCTACCTTTTCAGAAGATATGATCTTCACATTTTAATAAGGTGTAATGTGCCATTCTGTTTATGAAGACAAAGCATAGTTGCAATTTAACAACAAAAAAGATATGCAGAAGTTAATGGCCTGATTCCTAGCATTGCCAAAATATGTCAGTCACTTGTTGATAAAAACTGTCTAATAGTTGAAAGAAATCTTGCACTTTAGCTTTTTTTTTTAATGGTTTTTGTCTTGCAGCATGCCTGTTAAGCTGTGAAAACAGCGTAACTTTTTTTTTTAATCACAGATTGATTTAACGAGTGTTTCCCTCTCTTCTTATTTATTTCCCTACGTCTGGATATGTCTCTGGCTGCCTGGTTTCTAGAGATTCTGGATCTCATGCACAAGCCTGCAGCCTTCTCTCTCTTCCTTAGCTGTTAGCTGTCCTCCAGCCATGCAGTTGCCCACAGCCACTTACAACCCGCAGGCTCTAGCAACTAACAAAAAGAAGCAATTATACTTTTATGTTAGAGATATATAATCAACAAAGACAAGCAAAGTTCAGAGGCTTGGATGGAGGTAGTGTAAGAGAGACAGAGAGATTTTTAAAGTTCTTGGAACTTTTCTTAAACAGTCAAAGAAACCAACACCACTACAGTTGTGTTTGCTTTGCCAGTCTCTCTGTGCTCTTTTATTTCCTGTTTATTGATCTGGTTTTCACATCCCATCACTTAGTCCTGGTCTAAAGAATTTTATGTTGCAGCTTATTCAAGAGGCTGTTCTGTTCAGTGACATTATAAAATAGCTCCAATTTCCGATGCTTAATGAGAAACATTTTTTTAAAAAATCATTGCGAACTAAAAATTGAAGTTGTGGATATGTTGGAGCCATGGGAAAAGAGACTTCTTTTAAAATATTCTTTATAGTTTCAAGGATTAAAAGAATCAGCACTTAAAAGTAAGGTCAAAAGTCCTTTTATTTTTTATTTTATGTATTTGAATCGTGGTTCATGGCATATGGAACTTCCTTGACTGAAGATCTAAACTGTGCCCCCTGCATTGGTAGCACAGAGTCTTGACCACTGGACCACCAGGAAAGTCACCATATGTCCTTTTAAAATAAATGATCCCATAATATGATATTGTCCTGTCTAATGCCAATACTGCATGTGATCTGTTCAGACTTTTTAATCTGTCCTTGACTCTTCTCAGATGTCAGCTGGTGTGTGCTTTAGAAATGTAAACCAGCATTTTATATGCAGCTAAGCAGATTATTATAAGGCAGGCAAATTTGCTGGGGGAACACCCAGTGGGGATGACTGCCTGTCTTCCTTATGGTGAATAGTACATGGACTTTGGAACTGTCTCCAATTACTCCATCAGCTTTGCTGGTTTTGAAGCTCAGGCTATAGGAGAGCTTTATTTATTTTGTTAAAATAGTTTTAGGAGATAAGGATCAAAATTAAATATTCAGAACAGGTGCTTGTCTGCAAATGTGTACATGCATTGGCACATAGCTTGTGAATTTGCAGCATGTGCTGACTTGGTAATTATGGGTGGAATTTGGGCATTAGCTCTAGAAAATGTAAACTTCAGTGGGTTTTTTCTTTTTTTTCCCTCTCATCCAAACAAAACCATCCAAGACTGTGTATTTTCCATGAGAATAGTAATAATCCAGAAATGAGTGCTGAGGAATGAATTGTTTCATGAGAGATAAGTGTGTTTGCTCCCAAACTGCCCTTTTAAAATGCAATCTTTGTAAAATATATCACCCGAATTATGCAGCCTTCCTTCGTGTAACGTACTAGATAGAATTTAAGCTTCTCTAGATGCATTATTTTTCAATGTAAGAATGCAGGGTACCTATGGGCTTATTGAGTTCTGTGGAGATATAGGCCCTGAATTAAATGCTTTGCAGCCTGTATTTACTGATTTTTTCTTATCTCCTCTCCATACTTTTTCTGTTTCTGACTTAGGGTAAAACTGATGCTTCTAGTTTTAATTCCTGCCTTATTTACCATCCTTTACATTCATTGTTTGAATTGAGAAATTGTTGGTCATTATTGAAGCTGGGCAATGTCTACATACTGCTTACTTTATTCTGTGGACTTGGGATATGCTTGGATATTTCCAAGGTGGATTTGGACAAGACAGAGAAACAGTTAACCTTTAGGTGAGGGCTTGTGGCAGATTGCACTTCCCCAAGATGGCTGCCAGCCATCTTTCATTCCACATTCCCTTCTGCACTGTGACCTTGACCCTCAGTCCTATCCCCTACATCTGTTCCCTTATATCTGGTGAGGTTTGTAATGAATATGGCAGACATGGCACTCTGTGTCTTCTGAGACCAAGTCATGAAAGGCAATGCAGGTTTCGCCTTGTTACTCACTTTTGGAGTCTTGAGTCATTAAGTAAGAGATCTGACTTCCTTGCTAAGAGGAAACCTAAGCTACTTAGAAGGGGGCACAGTTGTCAGCTCCAATTGAGGTCCCAGTTGAGAAGCCTTAACTTCCTGGCACATAAGTGAAGACACCTCTAGAAGATCCTAGCCTTCAGATGCTGAATACTCCTTCCAAAGCCCACTGTTCCTTTACTCCCCCACCCCCTTCCCACCCTTGCTGTTGAATTTTCCCAACTGAGGCCTTAAACATCATGCAGCAGAGTCAAACAGTTCCTGCTGTGTTCTCTCCAAATTCCCAAATTACGAAAACTGGAGTGGTTTGCTACACAACTGTAGTAATGGACACAAAGCCCTAGGGATTATTCTGTAAGTGAAGACCAAGAGTTTTAGTGCCTAGTCTTTGAGAAGCACTGTGTGGGGTTGTGGTTAAGACATTGAGTTCTGGGGTTGGACAGATTGGTTTCAATTCTTGGCTCCACCTTAACCAATGTGAAATTGTTATCTTCTTTGCATAAAATGGAGGCAATACTAGTATCCCATCATGGGGTTTATAATGATGAACTATCCAATATATACCATATAGCAAAGTGAATGCTTCTGCTGCTAAGTAGCTTCAGTCGTGTCCGACTCTTCGCGACCCCATGGACTATAGCCTACCAGGCTCCTCCGTCCATGGGATTTTCCGGGCAAGAGTACTGGAGTGGGTTGCCATTGCCTTCTCTGAGCAAAGTGAATACCCCAGTACAAATACTTGGTGACTTTTTTTTTTTAAAATGTGTGAAATGTATGGCTTCTTAAAGACTCCTATTAGTGCCTTCCTGATTCTCAGCTGGATTCCAGATACTTGAACTTTCCCAGATAAATTAGGTTCTACTAAATTACTGTTGGGCTTCCCAGGAGGCACTAATGGTAAAAACCCGCCTGCCAATGCAGGAGACATAAGAGACTCGGGTATGGTCCCTGGGTGAGGAAGAACCCCTGGAAGAGGGCTTGGCAACCCACTCTAGTATTCTTTCCTGGAGAATCCCACGGACAGAGGAACCTGTGTTGGCTATGGTCCATAAGGTCCTAAAGGCTCAGACATGACTGAAGTGACTTAGCATGCACACGTGCATATTACTATTAAGATTAGGCAATGCTATTTTCACAACTCAAAGCTTGGAGAGAAAATAGCAGTATACATCTCTTAAAGCGGAGGTTACTAGGCTATAAATTAGATGAGGGCAGGGACCACATCTTTCTCATCATTGGTTCTCTAGAGCAAATGCGATTGAACACATAGAAAATCCTCTCTAAGTGCTATTTGTATGAATTATCATGAAATTCTATTTGGTAGCCTTTGGATGACACAAAAGAATCACCTTATCATTTGCTTATTTTCAGAATTATCAAAAATGAGGAATTTTCTGAAAAAATTTTACCCAGAAGTCTAAAATTTTAATATCAATTACAACTCTTTTCAGATATCTTAATTTTATTTAGAATCACAGAAGCTCACACAATATTAAGATAATCCACATTTCTATTTGTAGATGTAGAATATTTTCTCCAGATCCTTGAAATATTATGATAGATCTGAAACAAGTTCTTATGCAATTAGCCCAATGTATTGTTGTAGAAATTCTTACAGTTTTGGTTTATATGATTCAGAGGCCAAATTGATTATGTTGAGGAAGCACAGTGATTTAAATTAATTGTAACCTTAACCGATGACTCGGCAGGTAAAGAATCTGCCTACAATGCAGGAGACACAGGAGACTCAGGTTTGATCCCTGGGTTGAAAAGATCCCTTGCAGAAGGAAATGGTAATCCACTTCAGTATTGCTGCCTGAAAAATCCCATGGTCAGAAGAGCCTGGCAGACTACAGTCCAATGGGTCACAAAGAGTCAGACACAACTGCGTGATTAACCACACATTCAGCACACAGCCTTAAACTTACCTCATAATTGCAGTCACACCAGGCAAAGGCTTGATCTTCTTGTCACAAGACAGAACACTAATTAGAGTGAAAATGATAAACTATGACAAGAGATTTTACTGTATTCTAATGATACAATTAATGGAAACACTAGATTCTGATGTTTATTGAGTGAAACATGATATAAGCTCCTCTCCAGGAATTAGATAACCTTGAAAGCTTTGGCATTTTATTGATGACTAATTTGGAGTCTACAGAAGCAAATTCTGCTACCCAAGGTCCAGTTATCCATGTAGGTTAGGTTAACCTATATTATCTGCATAGATTAGGTTATGCTATGGCGACAAAGAATACAAACTGTCTCTGTCACACTATGTCCACTTTAGGTTCAGATAACTCTACAGGCAGTGGCCCAACCTTCCTGGCCCTTTGATCTCAGACCATCTGCATCTCTGTATTTGTGTGATCGAGCATTGTGGTGAGGGAAATAAGCACAGAGAATCTTGTCTTAACTCTTCATGCTTTACTCAGAAGTGATGCTCCTCACTTCTGCTTCACACTTGCTTGGCCAAAACAAGTCAAGTGGTCATGTTCAATTTCACCAGGTGAGAATGAGTCATTCTCCTATGTATTCAGGGATGGGAAGAGAATTGAGAACATTGGTGAGCCCTGGTAATGTTCCAGAATTTGATTCAATATCTTTTTTTTAGGGCAAAACCTGTTTTCTTCCTCTACTTGCTGAAGATTGCATTGAATATAAATGGAATCTTGTGTCTCTACTGTAATCAGTACAGCTACAATAAAGTACAATGTGATTTACTGCAAAATGGGATTTGGTGGGGGGTTGTTCTGGCTTGGATTCTTTCCAAGGGGTGGGGGATACTTAGCACTGAAAATGTCAGAGGGACTGGGTTATAGCACTGCTTTGCTGAGAAAGCATTTCTGAGGCATAGGCCTGGAGAATAGTACCATAACAAGGCTCTCATTTAATCTTCTTCTTTGGGACCCTGAGAACAAGACATAGAGTTTGGAAAATACTCTTAGGAACCGAATACTATTATACTGACATAGTTACTTTGTAGTTGTAAGTATTCACCTTTTTTCTCTTAAGAACCCCAGTGTGCAATCACTGCTGTCCCCTATCAGTCTTTGCCCAGTTCTCAATTAAAAGAATATATACACATGGGGAAGGTCTGAAAAGACCCAGCTGGCAAGATGTGTTAGTTGTAATCCTTCCCCCCACTCTAAACCAAACAAGGTATGTTATCCATTTACCTCTTTTGAAAGGTTGAATATGATTTCTATTGCTGCGTCTGAGGTCTTGACTTGTGCAAGAGAAGTGTCAATAATTTGAATCTCTTGGCACTTTCTCTAATGACTTTTGGCCAATAAGTGCTAAGCAAGCCTTTGATGAAGAGACTATGATGGTCCAGCATATTGGTGGTAAACCCTTGGACCAACCTTTTAACCGAAATGCATCTTGGTAAAATCTGGGTAGAAAGGGGTCAAACAGGGAATTCCCTAGAGGGCCAGTGGTTAGGACTCTGTGATTTCACTACTAGGCCAGAGTTCAATCCATGGTTGGGAAACTAAGAACCTTCAAACTGTGTGGTGCAGCTAAACAAAAAAACAAGCAACAAACTCCCCTCCCCTTCAAAACAGAACCACACAGACACAAATAAGTGAAAGGGGTCAAATAATTTTTGCCCTTTATGTTTCTTCCACATCACAAAAGAATCCCTACATGTAATTAATACATGAACTTCCGTGGTACATTTTTCCCCCCATCATATTAATGTAGGATTTGACTGGTGAACTTATACAGGGGTCATGGTGGGGTTGACCTTTCATTCAAAGTCTGCAAAAGTGCTTTTGCAATGTGCCTTTCACAGTAAGCACCAGTCATTTAGGGAGCCACCTAAATCAGAGCATGCACTTGAGGTCTGGTGTTTGTTCACATTTTCTATTGTTTTACTATTACCACATATGACGTTTAAAACAAATACTTTATTTTATTTATGGCTGCACTGGGTCTTCATTGCTGTGGGTGGGCTTTCTCTAGTTGTGGCAAGTGAAGGGGGACTACCCTTTTATAAATGCACAGGCTTCTCTTTTTTCAGAACACAGGCTCTAGAGCACAGGCTGAGTAGTTGCGGTGCAGGGGCTTAGTTGCCCTGAGACAGCCAGGATCAGGGTTTGAACCTGTGTCCCTTGCATTGGCAGGCAGATTCTTATCCACTGTGCCACCAGGGAAATACCACATGTGTAGTTTTTATCCCTAATAGCATTTTGATAGTTTGCTGCCTTTTTAATAAAAACAGGGCAGTGTATTAAAGGTTGTTGCCTTTCAGCAGGAATAAGAACCATATCTATTTCTCAGGTGCCTGAACAGAGTACCGGTGTCCATCTTTGAAAAGAGAGCATCAGTATCCTGGCCTGAGAGCATTAGAACACACGTTGCCTACCAGGGCAATAGCCCTTTCTATGAAAGGGAAATAAGAAAAAGGTGTATTTTGGGGAAAAGAGCTGATTTTTGCTGCTAATGAGAAAGATTTCTTTGGATTTATTTCTCTATGTTATTCTCTGTCTTGATTCTCCCTCCCCCCCCAATATGTATTTCTCAACATATTGTCACATACAATGGTAAACACATGGTTACATTTATTCTTTCATCCATTTAACAACTATGTATCAATTATCTACTATGTGCCAGGAAAGGTTGTTCAGGATAAAGAAATATAATCTTAAAATATTCACTGTCCACTAGGGGAGATAAATAGATTAAGCATTAGAGAAATAGAGTAGAAATAGAAAGGTGATAGGAGACCCCACAAAAGGGTATATATAAGGTCCTATGGGGCAGGGGGGCTTCCCTGGTGGCTCAAAGGGTAAAGAATCTGCCTGCAATGCCAGAGACCCGGGTTTGACCCCTGGGTTTGGAAGATCCTCTGGAGAAGGGAATGGCTACCCACTTCAGTATTCTTGCCAGGAGAATTCCATGGATAGAGGAGCCTGGGGGGCTACAGTCCATGGGGTTGCAAAGAGTCAGACACAGCTGAACGACTAACACTCACTTTCACATGAGGAAGGGGGGATGAGAGAAAGATCACCATGGCTCTCCTAGAGTCTCAAGAGTCTCGAAGGCTGAGGGTAAGCAGAAAAGTCTGTTGCAGGCAGAGGTAAGAACCCAGAGACATTAATCAATGGGAAGTTTGGGGAGTGGCACATGACCTGTGAAGATGGTAAGAGATGGATTGTGGCAGAGCGGAAGACTGATTGAGATCTAGAAGCCAGTCTCACAACTCAGGACTTGGAGGGGTTTGGACTTCGTCTTGTAGGGGTGGGAAGCCTTTGAAAATCAGAGAGGGCTCTGCTCTGATTTCCATGTTAGAAAGATAACTGCAAAGACAAAGCCTAGTTTTGGTTGGAAGCTGCCATGTTCTAGGCCCAAGAAGATGGCATGGCAAGAAGAGAATGAGGGACTTCCTTGGCAGACCAGCGTTAAAACTCTGCACTTCCGCTGCAGGGCCACAGGTTCGATTCATGGCTGGGGAACTAAGTTCCTGAATGCCGGGACGTGAGGCGAAAAAAGAAGAAGAGGGAAGGTGAGGGATATTTACACTAGAAAACTAAGAGAACTTTTTAAGTGGTTAGATGCAGAAGGTGAAGGAGAAGAAAAAAATTAGTGATGAGTTCCATATTTCTGGCTTGTGTTACTGGCATTAAACAAGATAAGAATATAGGGTAATAAGCCTGTTTGAAGGGAACATGAATTTGTGATGCCTAAAATTTGAAAAGGATATATCCATTATTATGATAGCATTGGTTAGTGTTATGCACCAAATACTGTGGTTAACTGTATATTTTAACTGACTAAATTCTCACAACTATCCTAACAGGGATGGCTAGTTTGTTCTATCAAATCTATCTTAAGACACATCCTGATATCAAAGATGCTAAAATGTTCTTTTTAGAATTGATAAAATATGATATCACCCCCATTTTATGGATGAAGAAGCTGGGGCAGAGAATAAATAATTTATGCAAAGTTATGATGTTATTTAAAGAGGAGCTGGATTCAACCGGAAGCAGTCTGACTCCAGAAATTGTTCATTTGATCACTGTGCTATGTCACTTCTTGGTATAGATGTATCTCAACAGAATGGAGATTGAGATCTGAGAGTCATCAATACAGATTTTTCTATTACAGGGCAAAAGTGGAGGTGGTGTGTATGGTATCATCAACTTGTGATGAAACCATTTAAGTTAAAAAGGAAATAGCGTTATAGTTAAAATGGATAACCAACAAGGACCTACTGTATAACATGTGGAACTCTGCTCAATGTTATGTGACGGCCTGGGTGGGAGAGGGGTTTGGGGGAGAATGGATATATGTGTATGTATGGCTGAGTCCCTTTACTGTTGACCTGAAATGATCGCAACATTGTTTTCAGTTGGCTATACCCC
The DNA here is from genome assembly GCF_019320065.1 of Cervus canadensis. Classification (NCBI taxonomy): domain Eukaryota; kingdom Metazoa; phylum Chordata; class Mammalia; order Artiodactyla; family Cervidae; genus Cervus; species Cervus canadensis. Next base: position 38,963,656 of record NC_057394.1, on the reverse strand, counting down.
AATACAAAACAAAAAGATTTTTTAAAAAAGAAATAGCATTGATAATTATAATCCATACTTCTTTTGATGGGCTACCCTGGTGGTTCAGTGGTAAAGAATCCTCCTGCCAATGCAGGAGACACAGGAAATGGGGGTTCAATCCCTGGGTCGGGAAGATCCCCTGGAGAAGGGCACACAACCCACTCCAGTATTTTTGCCTGGAGAATCCCATGGACAGAGGAGCCTGGTGGGGCTATAGTTCACAGGGTCACAAAGAGTAGGACACGACTGAAATGACTGAGCACACACATACTTCTTTTGATACATGAACACATGTCAAAATATCAGAATATACCTATTTTAGGCAAATGTTCTGTAAGAGATACTAAAGATGCGATACCAACAGATTTGTGCATCAGAGTTGCCCAAAGAAAAACTGGAAGTTTTCAGAGAGGAGACAGTGGCACAGTTAATTCTCCTGGCCTTTCAACCTCTGACTTCTCTGAGCATTCAGAATTTCCTCACATACTTTGTGAAATGATAGTGGAGAGGGAGCAGGAAATCTGCTTGAGATCATTGCCATGCAAGTGTGGAAAATAAAGGCTATGGGCTTGCATGTGACATTCATGATGTCCATAGTCCTGGGAATAATTAAATTTCTTACCTGTGGGCAGGTGTGTATTTTTGGCTACTTGCCTTTGCTAACTAGGAAGACGGAATCACTTAGCTCAGTGAGTTACAACTTTTGGGAGGCAATTCTTCTGATTCAATAGTAGCAAATTTGTTTTTCAGGCATGGTTTTTTTCTTTCACTTTCTCCCACCCACCTTCTCTCCTCCATTTCTTCCCTAAATTACCAGTTCCCAATGAGGTAAGCTGAAGGGTCAATACATAGGCTGTTAAAGACAGAAACTCAGTTTACAAAGTTGCAAGGGAAACTAAAAAGAAGCATTGGTGCCCAGTCCTCTGGTTGGCTTAAGCTTTAATCTGGCCAAGAGGATAAGAGAAGAGCTTTGTGGAAGAAGGTTGGAGATGAGTGTCTGTTTCCTTCTCAGCAGGGTCAGGTGCAAAAGAGAGGTATAAATTGTCTTTGAAAAGAAGACAGTGGAAGAGTTCCAGAGAGACGGCTGCTTTGGTAGCCAGCAGCCAGCTTTTCAGATGGGGTCAGTGTGAACAGCCCTGAGCATCAGAGGCTTAACCCAAACAATTTCACACGCTTGTAAGTGCCTTTCATCCAACTCATTGACAGTATAATAACAATAAACAGGGCAAATGAAGAAGCCACTTCAGCAGGGAATGGGTTTTCCAAAGAAGAAAGCCATGTTTTGGAGCAAAGGGATTCTAAAATTCTTTTACTTGGCTGTGTTTTGGCCCCCAAAGAAATCAAAAGTTTTTAAATTTTGCTGTGGTTATTTAATCCCACTCTAGTTAGATCATTTTCACCAAATGTCTTTTGAAAACTGTAAAAAAATTTCTTATTTGTTTATATAAGGGTACTTAGATAGGAAAGAATTCTATTTATATCCCTTTAGTGATTACTGGCATAAGACAACAGTCTCGATATCTTTCTTTTGTATTTATTTTCTACCACAACTTCTTCTTTCCACCCAAAAACCCATATTAAGTAGTCAGATTAGCTTCGTGATAAACTGCTTTGTGTAAATCTTTTGTAAAGGAGGTGGCTTATACATTCCAAGATAAATACAAAATAGTGAAAGTACCAAAGTCATCTTCAAGAGGTTGAAAACAATTTCTTTTTCTTTAACAGAGAAGAGTTTGGTGGAGATAAGATCTAAACACAAATGGAAAATGTAATAGTCTTCTGAAAGGTGGAAGTGGATGATAGACTGCTTGGTGGGTAATAGGCTGGGTGGAACCCAGGCAGGCCTTAGAGCAGAAACTTCTCAAAGAATATATCAGAAATTACATTCTACAACTGCTAACAAAAACTGTGATATGGTGTCCTCCACAAACTGAGGGCTTATATTTATCTAATTTAGTGACAAGTCCAGAGGTAGTCAAACTGGTCTGTTTCATGGCAGCCCCGTGATGTTGCTAGAGACCAGTCTTCTGCTTTTACTTTCAACCTCACAGAATAGTTGTTGGAGCTCCAGCAATCACATCCCTGATTAAGGTAGGAAAAAAGAGGAGAAAGGGAATGAGCAAAGGGGATTTGCTCATTGAGACAGTTCCTTTTTTAAGAGTTTCCCCCAACATTCTACCTAATAACATGCTATCTGCTAAAGACCCAAGAAAGGTAGTTTTCTGAACTGGGCACCTCCTCCCTTCCCCAGTAGTTCTGGTAATAAGGAATAGGGGAGAATGGATAGAATCTAGTAGGCTTTTCCTTTGGAGTGAGAGGGAGCACAACAGATTAACAGCATTGAAGGTAAACCACGTTCATTTTATTATTTTAGCTAGGGTCAAAATTTTCAGAAGCCAAAATGAAAATGCTGGTTTTTTGTTAATACAGTCTAGCCCTAGACACTATATGATCAGTGTAATCACTATAATATTTCATGCATCCAGGTATGGCTGAATTATTGGAGTCAATAACTTCAGAAAATTCGGAGATCACTGAAGAACTAACTATTGACACTTGACTAATTACAGAATTCTGGAGGAGTGCATGGCAAATTCCTGCCTGGAGAATCCCATGGACAGAGGAGCCTGGTGGACTGCAGTCTATGGGGTCACAAAGAGTTGGACTCGACTGAAGTGACTTAGCAAGCATAGTTCCTGCATGCTAAGAAATTTGTTGTTATTATTATTATTACTATTATTATATTGAATGGTGTTTGAGAGTAAGAAGGTGAATTGGGAACTGGCTCATTTTGTTTAAGCTATTTTTTGGAGAGCTTGTAAGTAGCTGAATTTACCTCCCTAGATTCCATATGATAGAGACAAAATGGCCCCAGGGTTCTAGAAGAGAGCCCTGTAGACACTAGAAGTTTTCTAATTGACCTCAGTGGTGTAATAAACAACTTTGTGCAGTTGGCTGTGGTTTTTATCCTCTGAGGAAATGCAAGTCTCTAATATCTGTCTTGCAACCCTCCGTCCACCAACAACCATCTATTTCTTCTCACAAAACATCCCGTTGGTCCCCATGTGTCCCTCACCCCGACCCAGCTTATACTGATGGGACCTAAGCAGCAAGTTCACTCCTTAAAAAAATGTTAAAACAACAAAAATCTTTTCTTAACTCTAACAACAATTCTATAATTACATCAAATGAGGGTAAGTAGAAGCTGTTGGTAATATAATTCTACCATGTTTTAAATGTTTATTTTGTCTTCTAACTAGGGTAACCTTAAGCGAACAAAGAGTAGGTTTCATGATGGCAATTACTTTTCATGTCTATAGTAATCCAGAATATATCCCAGAAGATTTGGAGTGTGGATCACCAACTAAGTCCAGAGAGCCTCTGTGCTTGGATTAGCTCCACTGGGCATGAAACAAGGCACCAAATTGACGTTATTTTCTTTTTCTAGAGAACTTAATATATCGCTACATCCCCGTGTGAAGAATAGAAATGAATTTTGCTTTTAAATCTGAACCTACTCACTCAAAAAAAATGTGGAAGGAATAAATTGAAGTGTGTGAAAGCATAAGGAGGCAAAAGGAAATAATTCTATTATATTTATTTTTCAACAAGGGCTTACATCTGTTTCTAATTTACGCAGATTATTGACACATCTGGATGTTTGGCCTTAAGAATTTTAAGTTGCTGTGGTGGCATTTATTTTCTGAATCAACTCTTCAGACCACCCTGGAACTTGTGCAACTAGTTTGGAGAGAAGTTTGTGATATTTTCAATAAAGTTAACTTTTGGCATTTTAGAAACAGTGTAAATGGGATTCTGTCATCTCATATTTATAAATTGTGGTTTTGCATTTTTGATACCTGCAGGAAAAATAAGACCAAAGCCAAAGGTCTAATGGCTTGACAATGACAAATTATAATAGCTAGATAAAGCTATCAAGGGGACATCGGAGATGGGTGTAAGGTTAGCCATTCATATTAACCACTGGGGACCCTAGATTTCAGAAGAAACCAAAGAGTACAGAAGTGAGTGACTGATGGAAATCCTGTTTTCACTTGGCCTGATGGGATTATGCATTTTAACAAGGAAAATGGAATTGTTAAGAAGTATAATAACATTGATTAATACTTCACCTCTTGGACCGATCCTTTTGTAATCAGGAGTGAACTTTTCTCCCTATGTGGTCTGATTGGAGTAATTTATTCCAAGGGTATGAATAATGGAGATCATGGAGTAAAACCTTTAAAGATTTTAGAAAACAAAAACATGGTGAAACACTTATTTTATGGCAAATATTTTTTAAATGGAGTAGCATGATTTTATTGAAAGGAACAGAAGACCATACATAAAAACACTAATGCAAATTGCCAAAAACAAAGCAAAACCTTCTTATAGTTCTTTAGTTTAAAGGCACAACAGAAATAATTAAGCACATAATATGATCAGTTTTAGAAGAAGGCTCTTTGGAGTCCTCAGTAGTTCTGGTTTTTTGTTTCATTGTCACAGCCAACCTTAAAATTCTCTTCTGTTAGAGATAAAGTCTTACTAGATGGGGTGATGCCGCACAGCAGATTGACGTTGAAAAAAAAATTATATTCTTTAGAGGCAATTATTGTGTTTCATTTTGAAAGGAAATGATCATATTTATAGAATATCTAGTATATCTGAGAAACAAACTTATCTGTTGTGCTGACATTCCTGTGTCTTTAGATATTATTTTATTAGATGTTCACAAAATAAAAACTCTAAATATATATTCATGCCTGAGATAAATAATAAAAGGTTCCTGAGTATCAGCCCAGGGCTTCCCAGGTGGCTCAGCCATAAAGAATCTGCCTGCAAAGCAGGAGACTTGGGTTTTATCCTTGATTTGTTAAGATCCCCTGGAGAAGGAATGGCAACCCACTCTAGTATTCTTGCCTGGGAAATCCCATGGACAGAGGAGCCTGGCGGGCTACAGTCCATAGAGTTGCAAAGAGTTGGCCACTACTTAGCGACTAAGCAACAACAATGGAGGTCTACTTCTTACAGCTTTTTAGTAGAGATGGCAGAGAAGGAATTAAAATCAGCAGGCCAAATCCAAAGACCTCAACTTGCATAAACAAACTCTGTAATTAACGACATTCCTGTTTCCCTTTCAGTAGACTCTTCTATTTTAAGATGTTAATAGATGTCCACTGGGATCAACTAATGGGCTCTGGGACTGGTTTCACTGCAATTCAATAGAGTGGCAGCTTAGTAAAGTTTAGTGTCCACTCTAATGATTTAAAAAATGGTATGACTTTTGGTATCACTTCCAGTCCTATCATTTCAAGACTCAGATCTCATGAATGTGTGAGTCACAAAGCTAACTGGGAATTATTTATTTGCTTTGGCTGGGCTGCACTGCTTGTGGGATCTTAGTTCCCTGACCAGGGATCGAACCCCTGTCCCCTGTAATGGAAGTGTGGAGTCCTAACCACTGGGCAGCAAAGGAATTCTGAGTTGGAATATTTCTAGTTAATCCTTAGTGCCTAACTCTTGATTAAGCACCAATGGGCCTGTAGTAGATGCTTTGATGACGAAAGTTAAGGTGAAAACCGAGTATACAGACAATGCAAGCATTTCACCCAAGGGAAGTTTCACCTTTCTTCTAACCAGAGTTTGAGTCACAGATGGGCTACTGGAGATTATGTAGGCTGGTTTGAGTCTTAAACCACCCTCTCTATTTCCTCTGTCCATAGACAATCTGCCCAAAGCAGGGGTGGGGGAAAAGATTTGCAGGAAATTTCCAGCCTTTTTAATGACAGACCTTTGGAAATGCTCACGGACACTGACAACTAAATAGGTACTGAATAGGACCGTCTTCTTAAGGGATTCTAGAAAGGGATCTGGTTGTATGTAGAGTGTTTCTTTCCCAGGTGGATCATTTGCCTGGCCTGTAGGGTGCAGAAAATAACCTTTCTTTCTTGAACATCTAAGGGAATCCATTTCTCTTTCAGTAAACCTTTCTACTGCCTGTTTCAGGCCACTATTGAAGCTATAAATCAAAGAACATGAAGGAGCAAGACTGGTGTGTGTGTGTGTGTGTGTGTGTGTGTGTGTGTGTATTTTAGTCACTTAGTGTCTGACTCCTGTGACCCCAAGGACTGTAGCTCGCCAGGCTCCTCTGCCCATGCAATTCTCCAGGCAAGAATACTGGAGTGAGTATGCATTTCCTCTAGGGAATCTTCCCGACTCAGGTATCCAACCCAGGTCTCTTGCATTGCGGGTGGATTCTTTACTGTCTGAGCCACCAGGAAGCCCTAAGACTAGAGAGAATCAGATGTAAAAAAAATGCTGGTTCAGAGAGAAGAGGAAGAAAGCAGGAGGAAAGAATCGGGAAGCAAAGGGGCAGAATTGGGTTGGATCCTTGTTCTTTAAGATTCAGTTTCTCTGTTGTATTGCACACCCAGACCTCCCTCTTCCTTGCTTCTGACAGGAACTAGGGAGCTGAAGAAATATGTCTTGGGGCAAATTCCATTGCAAGTTTTGGAGGAGGCAGTCCCAGAATGCTAGGGGTGAAAGGTAAATTTGTTTGTTTTAAATCAGAAATAATCTGCCCAGGATCATATGCTTCACATCAATTTGGTTCAAAAAGAGCTCATGTCTTCAAATGAAGGCTACCATTTGTTTTGCCATATGTAGCAGTTTTAGGTTGAAAGTTTTAGCACAAAAGATCACCTTGAAAACTCCCTGGGACATTCTCACATAAACTAGAATACTTCATAAATTATAAAAGTTCTTTCTTCAGTTGTTTAGTCTTCTCAATTTCACCTATGTCTTCAGTGTTGAGTTGTTTAATATTGCTGTTAAAGTGGTTTTGGATCTTCAAAAACAGAGGCAGACATCCACTTTGATTATGCTGAAGGCAAGGCTTTTTTTCCCAAAGCATCTCTTCATCTGATACAATAAAGATCATATTTCCTCATAATATAGATGAGGAATAGAGGCCCCAAAAGGTAAAGGGGATGAATGGAAATCTCTGAGTATAACCCAGAGCAAACATATATTTTTTTCATACTTATGTATATTATTTTTATTGCTGTCTCCCCTCACTGGAATGTAAGCTACAGGAGGGCAGCTTTTTCATAATTTATTGAGTTCTGCATTGGGTCTTAGTTGTGGCTTGCAGGCTTCTCTCCAGTTGTGGTGTGAGGGCTTACTGGTTATTGTGTGAGGGTTTAGTTGCCCCACAGCATGTGGAATCCTAGTTCTCTGACCAGGAATTAAACCCACATCCCCTGCACTGGAAGGTGGATTCTTAGCTATCAGACCACCAAGGAAGTCCCTTGTTTTTGCTTTTTCAGTTGAGATATAATTGGCAAACAAGTATCTTTAGTTTTTTTATCTTAAGTAGGAGAAAATAATTATTAAAAATATTTTGAAGATTTAAGAAGATATCTCTTGGTATTTACTAGGTATGTACAGTATATTACACCCTGAACCTGATGCAGCGGTGAAGAGAAAAGGGGGACACCTTCCATTGAACTGATCATGAGCTGACATGGAACTGAACGTTGATCTGAACACCTTCCATTGACAGGAAAAATTGACACCTACAAAGTTGGCATTCAATGATGTTATCAGCAAGGGTGAACACAAGTGGACACAATATGAAGGTGATGGATGGTTGGCTATTCAGAGAAGGAGAAGAGTTTTTCTGTCCAGTCTTCTAGGGCTAAGAGTTTGGATGGAAGGCCTACAGGAATCATGTCAAGTCTTTGTCCATGATGAGAGTTGAGCTGTCACATACCCGGTGGAAATCCTCTGAATTTGTTGGTGTGTGGATGGAGGAGAATTTCCTTCCTTCAGCCATTCCAGAGGGTTCAGTAGGATTTGGAATCTTGAGGTATGTGCTAGTCATGACTTGAATCACCAGGAAGAACCCTGCTTATTCTTTCTTCCTTCTTCCTTTTTTGTCTTCTCTTTATCACATTGTGGCTCAAGGCTTTCTCAAAGACCTGCTCTGATGTCAGAATCTATTGTACTTGATCTTTCTCAATGTTTTCTTTTCTGTTTTTACTGGTTGGATCACATTCAGCTCTGATCTCTCACCAACCAGAAATTCCTATTCTTTTGACTCATTCATTTCCTTTACCAGGAAATATCAGGATGAACCACTACCTTATCAGGTCTAATCCTTATATGATTTTCTGTTTTCTTTTCATCTGACCTTTAAGGTGTTCTCAGCTATGCTTTAGATTTACAGGGCATGTTTAAAATCTGTTTCCAATGCAAGATGATATTTTGTCTATTTATTAGTAACATCTTTTCAGTCATATCATAACTCAGTATTTTTGAGGACTCAGCATTTTATAGTTATCCAGAAATCTGTAATTCTTTTCATTTTTTTCCTTTTTTACCATTGAAGAATGACTTTATTTTTGGGATTTACTTTAAGCAAGCAGATATTATCAAGACTAGCAAAATGTTGATAACTAGGTCATGACTATGTTGAGGGTTGATATCCTTTACTTTTATGTGTGTGTTTTAAAATGAATGTAATAGAAACCTGGGATAATGAAATGGTGGGAAAAAGTAGTAGGTCTTAAAAAAAAAAAAAGTCTTCAATAAACAGTTGAATGTCCCATACAGCTTGACATTAAAAAGATACTTTCCCTCTCCTATGGTATTTTTTTAAATTAATTTATTTTTTATTGAAGGATAATTGTTTTACAGAATTTTACTGTTTTCTGTCAAACCTCAACATGAATCAGCCATAGGTATAAGTATATCCACGCCTTTTTGAAACACCCTCCCCATCCCACCCCTCTAGGTTGACACAGAGCCCCTGTTTGCATTTCCTGAGCCATACAGCAAATTCCCGTTGACTATCTATTTCACATATGGTAATGTAAGCTTCCATGTTACTCTTCCCATGCATGTCACCCGCTCCTCCCTTCTCCCCATGTCCATAATTCTATTCCCTATGTGTGTTTCTCCATTGTTGCCCTGTAAATAAATTCTTCAGTACCGTTTTTCTAGATTCTGTATATATGTGTTAGAATATGGTATTTATCTTTCTCTTTCTGACTCACTTCACTCTGTGTAATAAGTTCTAGGTTCATTCACCTCATTAGAACTGACTCAAATGCGTTCCTTTTTATGGCTGAGTAATATTCCACCTTGGATATGTACCACAACTTCCTTATCCATTCATCTGTCGATGGACATCTAGGTTGATTCCATATTCTAGCTAGTGTAAATAGTGCTGCAATGAACAATGGGATACTTGTGTCTCTTTCAATTTTGGTTTCCTCAAGGTATATGCCTAGGAGTGGGATTGCTGGGTCATATGGTGGTTTTATTCCTAGTTTTTAAAGGAATCTCCATACCATCTTCCATAGTGGCTATATTAATTTACATTCCCACCAACAGTGCAAGAGCATTCCCTTTTCTCTGCATCCTCTCCAGCATTTATTGTTTGTAGACTTTTTAATGATGGTCATTCTGGCTGGTATGAGGTGATATCTCATTGTAGTTTTGATTTGCATTTCTCTAATAATGAGCAATGTTGAACATCTTTTCATGTGTTTGTTAGCCATCTGCATGTTCTCTTTGGAGAAATGTCTGTTTAGGTCTTTTTCCCACTTTTTGATTGGGTTGTTTGTTTTTCTAGCATTGAGTTGTATGAGCTGCTTGTATATTTTGAAAATTAATCCTTTGTTAGTTGTTTCATTTGCTATTATTTTCTCCCATTCTGAGGTTTGTCTTTTCACCTTGCTTATAGTTTCCTTTGCTGTGCAAAAGCTTTTAAGTTTAATCAGGTCCCACTTGTTTACTTTTGTTTTTATTTCCATTACTCTAGGAGGTGGGTCATAGAGGATCTTGCTTTGATTAATGTCATTGAGTGTTCTGCCTATGTTTTCCTCTAAGAGTTTTATAGTTTCTGGTCTTACATTTAGATCTTTAATCCATTTTGAGTTTATCTTTATGTATGGTGTTAGGAGGTGTTCTAGTTTCATTCTTTTACATGTAGCTGTCCAGTTTTCCCAGCACCATTTATTGAAGACATTGTCATTGCCCCATTGTATATTCTTGCCTCCTTTGTCAAAAATAAGGTACCCTTAGGTGCATGGGCTTATTTCTAGGCTTTCTATCTTGTTCCATTGGTCTATATTTCTGTTTTGGTGTCAGTACCATACTGTCTTGATGACTGTAGCTTTGTAGTACAATCTGAAATCAGGAAGCTTGATTCTTCCAGCTCCATTCTTCTTTCTCAAGACTGCTTTAGCATTCGGGGTCTTTTGTGTTTCCATATGAATTGTGAAATTTTTTTGTTCTAGTTCTGTGAAAAATGCCATTGGTAATTTGACAGGGATCACATTAAACCTGTAGATTACATTTGGTAGTATAGTTATTTTCACAATATTGATTCTTCCTACCCAGGAACATGGAATGTCTCTCCATCTGTTTATGTCATCTTTGATTTCTTTCATTAGTGTCTTATAATTTTCTGTGTACAGTTCTTTTGTCTCCTTAGGTAGGTTTATTCCTAGATATTTAATTCTTTTTGTTGCAATGGTGAGTGGGATTGATTCCTTAATTTCTCTTTCTGATTTTTCATTGTTAGTATATAGAAGTGCAAGTGAGTTCTGTGTATTGATTTTGTATCCTACAATGTCGCTAAATTCATTGATTAGCTCTAGTAATTTTCTGATACTATCTTTACGGTTTTCTATGTACAATTTGATGTCATCTGCAAGCAGTGAGAGCTTTATTTCTTCTTTTCCAATCTGGATTCCTTTTGTTTATTTTTCTTCTCTGATTGCTGTAGCTAGGACTTCCAGAATTATGCTGAATAATAATGGTGAAGGTGGACACTCTTGTCTTATTCCTGATCTTAGGGGAAATGCTTTCAGTTTTTCACCATTGAGAATAATGTTTGCTGTAGGCTTATCATATATGGCCTTTACTATGTTGAGGAAGGTTCCTTCTGTGCCCAGCTTTTGAAGAGTTTTCATCATAAATGGGTGCTGAATTTTGTCAAAGGCTTTTTCTGCATTTATTGAGATTATCATGTGGTTTTTAATCTTTCAATTTGTCAATATGGTGTATCACATTGGTTGATTTACATATATTGAGGAATCCTTGCATCCCTGGAATAAACCCGACTTGATCATGGTGTATGAGCTTTTTGATGTGTTCCTGACTCCGGGAGTTGGTGATGGACAGGGAGGCCTGGTGTGCTGTGATTCATGTGGTCGCAAAGAGTCGGACATGACTGAGTGACTGAAATGAACTGAACTGAATTCTGTTTGCTAAAGTTTTGCTGAGGATTTTTGCATCTATGTTCATCAGTGATACTGTCCTTTAGTTTTCTTTTTTTGTGTTGTCTTTGTCTGGTTTTGGTATCAGGGTGATGGTGGCATCATAGAATGAATTTGGAAGTGTTTCTTCCTCTGCAGTTTTTTGAAAGAGTTTTAAAAGGATAGGCATTAGCTCTTCTCTAAATGTTTGATGGAATTCTCCTGTGAAGCCATCTGGTCCTGGGTTTTTGTTTTTTGGGAGATTTTTAATCACAGCTTCAATTTCAGGGCTTGTAATTGGGTTGTTCATAATTTCTATTTCTTCCTAGTTCAGTCTTGGGAGACTGAACTTTTCAAAGAAGCTGTCCATTTCTTCCAGGTTATCTATTTTATTGCCATATAGTTGTTCACAATAGTCTCTTATAATCCTTTGTATTTCTGCATTGTCTGTTGAAACCTCTCCTTTTTCATTTCTAATTTTGTTGATTTGACTCTTCTCTCTTTTTTTCTTGATGAATCTGGCTAAAGGTTTGTCAATTTTGTTTATTTTCTCAAAGAACTGGCTTTTAGTTTTATTAACCCTTATTACTGTTTCATTTCATTTATTTCTGCTCAGATCTTTATGATTTCTTTCTTTCTACTAATTTGGTTTTCTTTCTTTCTTTTTTTTAATTCTTCTTTATCCAGTTGTCTTAGGTGTAAAGTTATGTTGTCTACTCAATATTTTTCTTATTTCTTGAGGTAGGATTGTATTGCTATAAACTCCCCTCTTAGAACTGCTTTTGTTGCATCCCATAGATTTTGAGCTGTCATGTTTTCACTGTCATTTGTTTCTAAAAATTTTTTTATTTCCCTTCTGATTTCTTCAGTAACCTGTTGGCTATTTAGAAACGTGTTGTTTAATCTCCATGTGTTTGTGTTTCTTACACTTTTTTTCTTGTAATTGATATCTAGTCTCATAGCATTGTTGTCAGAGAAGATGCTTGATACAGTTTCAATTTTCTTAAATTTACTGAGGTTTGATTTGTGACCCAAGATGTGTTCTATCCTGGAGAATGTTCCATGTACACTTGAGAAGAAGGTGTATTCTTCTGCATCTGGATGGAATGTCCTGAAGATATCAATGAGATCCATCTCCTCTAATGTATCATTTAAGACTTGTGCTTCCTTATTAATTTTCTGTTTTGATAATCTGTCCATTGGTGTGAGTGGGGTGTTAAAGTCTCCTATGATTGTGTTACTGTCAATTTCTCCTTTTATATCTGTTAGTGTTTGTCTTATGTATTGAGGTGTTCCTGTGTTGGGTGCATAGATATTTACAATTGTCATGTCTTCCTCTTGGATTGATCCCTTGATCATTATGTAGTGTCCTTCCTTATTGCTTGTAATCTTCTTTATTTTAAGGTCTATTTTGTCTGATATGAGGATTGCTACTCCAGCTTTCTATTTCTTCCTATTTGCATGGAATATATTTTCCCGTCCTCTCACCTTCAGTCTATATGTGTCTTTAGGTCTGAAGGGGTTTCTTGTAGAGAGCATATATATGGGTCTTGTTTTTGTATCCATTCAGTCAGTCTGTGTCTTTTGGTTGGAGCATTTAATCCATTTACATTTAAAGTAATTATTGCTATAAATGATCCTATTGCCATTTTCTTAATTGGGGTTGATTTTGTAGATTTTCTTTCTTCTGTTGTATTTCTTGACTATATAAGTCCCTTTAACATTTGTTGTAAAGCTTGTTTGGCAGTACTGAATTCTCTTAACTTTTGCTTGTCTTAAAAGCTTTTTATTTTTCCATCAATTCTGAATGAGTCCTTGTTAGGTACAGTAATATTGGTTGCAGGTTTTTCCTTTTCTGCACTTTAAATATATCCTGCCATTCCCTTCTGGCCTGCAGAGTTTCTGCTGAAAGGTCAGCTGTATAGGGTGAAATTTGTGCTGAGTTTTTGTTTGTTTGTTTGTTTTTCCTCTGATGGGCAAGGTTGAATGAGGTGGTAATCTTGTCTGCTGGTAATTCGGCTTGTATTTTTGTTCTGTTTGTTGTTTAGCTGAGGCATCCTGCACAGGGTGCTACTGGTGGTTGGGTGATGCTGGTTCTTGTATTCAAGGGGTTTCCTTTGTGTGAGTTCTCACTACTTGATACTTCCTTGGGTTAATTCTCCAGTTGTCTAGGGTCTTGAAGTCAGTGCTCCCACTCCAAAGGCTCAGGGCTTGATCTCTGGCCAGGAACAAAGATTCCACAAGTGGTTTGTTATGGCATTAAGTGAGATTAAGACAAATATACAAAAATGAGAAACCAAAGAGGAACCCCAGACAAACGGAAGTTACAAAATCAGGCAAATAATAATTAAAATAGTGGAATATACACATATACATATACACCCATGAGCAAAGTGAAAACAGTCCAAGAAAAATAAAGTACTGTAGATTGACCCAGTGAACAAAGGAAGTAAAAAATTATATTTACAGTTAAGAACAAAACTAACTTAATGCAAACTGGAAAACAAAACTGAAGCAAGGTGCCAAGTGGTGAATGAAGCAATGAAAACAAAACTAACAAATATGTTGAAAGGAAAGAAAGAAAAGAAAGAAAGGATAGATATGCACAGTTAAATAGAAGTAGACGAAGGAGATCTATATACATTAAAGATTGTCTGCAAGGGGAAAAACAGTAGGAAAGGCAAACAAAGGAATAAATGTAGAAAAAAATAAGTTTAAAAAATTAAAAATTAAAATTATAAAAAAGAGAAAAAATGGAAGAAGAAAGAAAAAAGGAAGACTCCACAGAACTACAAAAGCCCAACGTAGAGGCAGAGGTTTATAACAACAATAGAAAGTGTGACTGACTATGCACATATACATATACACATATACATAAGCAAAAGCAAAACAGTCCAACAAAAATAAAGTACAATATATTGACCCAGCAAACAAAGGAAACCAAAAATTATATCTACCAGAACAAAACTAATTAAAGCACAAACTGGAAAACAAGATGCCAATTGGGGAATGGCAATGAAAATAAAACTAACAAATATGTTGAGGAGAAAGGAGAGAAAGAAAAGAAAGAAAGAATATACAAATATACAGATATACAAAGTTAAATAGAGGTAAACAAAGAAGATTTATATACATTAAAGATTAATTGCAAGGGGAAAAGAACAGTAGGAAAAGCAAACAAAGGAATAAGTGTAGAAAAATGATAATAGGTTTAAAAATTAAAAATTAAAATTAAAAAAAGAGAGAGAGAAAAAGAGGAAAACTCCACAGAACTGCAAAAGCCCAACATAGAGGCAGAGGTTTATGACAAAATTATAAAATGTGACTGAGAAAAAGAGAAAAAAAGCTCAAAAACTTAATTGGATTTCTTAGTGCCAATAATATCAACAACTACAACAGGGGGGAAAAAAGAAAAAATCCAAAAGAATCTACAGAATAAGTCAAAACATAAGAATTATAAATGTTTTTCTTGAGTCACTGCTGTCAGAGTCCTTTCCCTCGCTGGGAGTCACAGTCCACCTCACCTCCCTAGGATGCCCTCCAACTCTGCGCTGATCTCTGGACCTGCTATGGGGGCAGCTCAGGTTCTAATCTGGTCCTACTCCTGTGTGTTCTTGCCTCCAATGTCCACAGCTATCAGAGCTAGTGTGTTTTCTTTTGTGGGCACTCTCAATGGCCTTTTATATATTCCATAGACACAGAGTCTGCTTAGTTGATCGTGTGGATTTAACCTGCAGCTTGCACAGCTGGTGGGAAGGTTTTGGGTCTTCTTCCTTAGCCACACTGCCCCTGGGTTTCAATTGTGGTTTTATTTCCACCTCTGTCTACATGTGGGTGGTCCACTGGGATTTAGCTCATCATGTTGCCCCGGAGGCCTTGGGTTTGCCCCTGGGAGGGCCAGGTGTGGAGGTGGTGCAGCTGCTTGGGTCGCAGGGGTTCTGGCAGCACCAGGTACTCAGGGGGGCTGGCGGCTAGGGCAGCAGGAAATATAGCGCTCTAGAGGGATATGGCAACCAGTATTGGCCAATAGGCTCCAGTATCCTTGCCTGCAGAACCCACTCTCTGACAGAGAAGCCTGGCAGGCCACTGTCTACAGGGTCACAAAGAGTTGGACTCGACTGAACCGACTGAACTCGACTGAACTTGCACAGGTGCAAGACTTTTTCTGCTTGTGGCAGCTCTGCCCCAGTGAGGGTTGCGTGTGAAGGTGGCCCAGCTTCTTGGCTTGTGGGGACCCTGGTGGCGCCAAGTGTGCAGGGACACGGACTGCATCTGCTGCAGGGTTATGGCCCTATCAGAGTCTTTTTTTTTTTTTGAGACTCTTGTAGCTGGCGATCAGAAGGCCTCTTTGGCCAGTCTTCCTCCATAGCTCTGCTCATTCAGGTACTTAGAGGGCTCCCTTGCCTGGGGTCCCTCTCTGTTGTCAGCACATCAGGCACAGAGAGGAGCCCCCCCAGGCTGGGGTCCTACTCTTAAAGGGGCACCCTGGGTGGGGTCCTACTCTATAATTCAGTGCGTCAGCCATCTGATGGACTAGCCTCTCTCTTGTTCAGCTGCTGATGCTGACGTGTGGGGAGAGACAGGCTATGGTGATGGCTCCAACCCATACGAGTGACTCAGCAGTATCGCCTTGCTTCCACGGCTGCCTGGCTTTCCTCCGCAGGCATTTCCCACCACGATCTCCTTCCTCACACCCCCTCAATATGTCTCTCCACAGTCAGCAGTGGCCCTCACCCTGGGATTGCTCCACAATCCCTAAATTTCAGCTCCCAGGTGCTGCGCCTTCCAGGAGGCCAGTGTTCCTATCTGGGGTATGTATGGCTGTAGCAAGGACTGTCTGATTCTCATTCCATTTAGGCTACCACAGATCAGCTTTTTCACTCAGCCTTGAATGTTTCTCCTCTGACTCAGACAAATGACCCGTTGTGGGGATCAGACCTCTGCTTTAGTTCCCCCACCCACTGAGGGCAGGTCCAGTCCTACTAACACTCCTGTTTTTCCCCCTAGTTCCTTCCTCCTACCGAGTTTTGCGTGGTTCTATATATTCTTTTCCACTGGTCAGGTACCCCTGTCCACGCTCAGCTGGTGTTCTGCATGCACTTCTGTGTCTGAAGGTGTATTCCTGATGTATCCGTGGAGAGAGATGTACTCCACGTCTGCCTACTCCTCTGCCATCTTGTTCTCCCTTTGCTTTTTTTAAATCAACTTATTATAAAAGGTCATATAAACATTTCTTACACTGTCCTTTTTAATTGGAAAAAGTGTTTTGGACCATTATGCTTTATTTGGTATTTAATTTTGCTATTGTTACACAAAAAGTCCAAATTTTGAACTTCTGAGTTTTAACCTCCTGTTTTCCTGATGAGAGAATACACATTTTATATCCAAAATGTCACTCTGGGTCAACCTGTCCTTGGAGATTTGACTCAAATCTTTTGTCCTACGTGCTGTGAGAGACCCAGTCCTTCCAAATGTCTTAGGGAATTGAGGGGACAGGACACCTCCTTGTCTCCTGACCCTTTTTGACTTTTCGCGCCTGCTTTAGCTGGTGAGCCCAGCTCATTGCTTCCCCACCTCTGTGTGCTGTCCTCTGCACAGGTCACAGCCCAGGTCCTCCTCCTCCACATTCCAAACCCGTGTATAGCAGGCCTTCCCTCAGGTTCAGGGTGATGGAGTTGCTTCATTAAGAGAAGTTAGAATTATAGCATCCTTAAAATTAAATACATACTATCACTGTTCTCAAAAAATCTTTGGTCTTTGGAAACTTCATACCCCGCCATTTTCAGCAGGCCGACTGAATTGTAATCTTCTTCTCTTGGTTTTCCATCTTCCCTCTGGTCTTGACTCCATCCTTTCAAGTCATGTTATTTCTTACACTGAAAGTTTAATCATCTTGTTAAGTCCTGCCATTTACTGGGGCATCTCTTCAAGATCTCAACTTACACCTAATGTTTCATCTTGGCATATTCCCAACCAAGGCATTTTTTTTTTCCCCCTGTGAGGAATTTTGACACCTGTTGTCAATCCCTCCTGGCACACATCCCTCCTCTCTCCTTTTCAATTACATGAATTTAAACCAGAGGAAGCCATACCATATTTGGACTAAATCTTTTGGTATTCTCATTATTTTAAGTGTCTTGTCTCATTTCATTAAAAAATATTTAAGGTTATTATTTATCTTACATCAAAAGATCTCATGAAAAAATTATGAAAGCCATATATGTTGTCAAATATAAGTGAAAATAAGTAAAAGTGAAAATATCAGATCAGCTTTTACAAAAATCATTTAACATGCATTATTTCAAAAAGTTTTCCTCCACTGTTGCATTAAATTTTATTCCTTTTTTCCCTTCTAGTGTTTCAAAGATGGTCATTCTATTTCTATTATTTCTATTTTTATGGTTGTGTGTGTTAGTCACTCAGTTGTGTCCAACTCTTTGGGACCCCATGGACTGTAGCCCGCCAGGCTCCTCTGTCCACGGAGTTCCCTAGGCAACAATGCTGGAGTGGGTTGCCATTGGTTAGGGTCAACTTAAGGGAATACATATATATATACCTATATATAAGTTACTTATATATAAACAGTATCTGTCAACAGTAGTCTATCAATAAAATGAAGCCATATAAATTCTTGGGCTAAATGAGAAATTTAACACATTTTCCAGTTCTTAGAAGTTGTTGAAATAATCTGAAGTTTTAGTTCCAGATAGTTAATTTTTTTATTGTGTACTTTCAATTTCAAGACACCCCCCCACCTCGTATTTTAGAACAATTGTGTTAAGTTTCAACAAGAATTCTCCAGTATTCCTGCCTGGAGAATTCCATGGCGAGAGGAGCCTGACAGGCCACAGTCCATGGGGTCTCAAAGAGTCAGACACGACTGAATGACTCACACACACAGAAATAACATTCACATGTTTAGGACATGACACTAAGTAGTCCTGGATTTATACCTGGAGCAGGTATTTGCACCGGATTTACTTTTCTGTTTTTCTCCCCACCACCTCCAGCTCCCCTATCTGTTTGATTTTGCTCTCCACACAGATTAAAATGCACACATGTGCACACATGCATGTGTGCCCACACACTCCCCTGCGCAACCAGAGGGTCATGGTAGGGTCAATAGAATGATATAAAGACTAGCCTCCTGAAATCTACATCAGAGCAGTGCAATCAACCACCTAACAAGAATTAGATTGATTTCCTGAGCTAAATCAGTCATGGTCTCTGCCCTCAGGAGCACGCAGTGTTGTGGGGGCGATCAGATGAGCCCAAAGGGAACATCACTTGGAAGAAAGACGGGGGGATGTAGAAATGCTGAGTCCAGGTCCCCATTCCACCACTGGTTGCCACATGAACTGCAATGTCACTTAATTTGTCAGCTTTATTTCTCATTTCTTCTAATAAAAACAGCTTTAAATTAAAAAAATTTTAATTAAGAGCCACATAGTTTGGCAGCAAGAAAGAAAAGGATAAGAAACAATGAAGAGTCTGCTCTCAAGGTCTATAACCCACTAGGGAGGCCAGAAAGCACGCCAGATAACGTGAGAACATCTGTGTGTTGTGTGACAAATAACCCCTCATGGTGCCCCTGTGAGGTCAGAGTTGACCATGGGAGAGGAGAAAGATGTTATTTAACATCAAGTGAGCTCAAAAACACTCCACTTAGTACTTGTTTTGAACTCTGGTCTCAGTTTGAATATAGCAGGTGGGACACAAAATTGGCAAGAGAGAGAAGGAAAGTTCTGGAACAGGTGGGGTGGCGGCCTGGGCAGCTGGCCAGTGTCTGGTAGCCACGCTCACCCCCAAACAGAGCATGCCACTATCAGATCGGACCTGTGCCCGCCTCACACGGTGTCTTCCATCTGTCTCAAAATATTGACAAGCCCGAAGAAATGATGTAAAAGAGCAAATAAGAAGTGAGGAAGAGAGAGATTACCCAGGACAAACAAGAACGAGGGAAGTCAGCTGTTCTCCATTCTTCCCGGGGACAAAGAGTTCTGTTCTCTGATGGGTCTCAGGACATTATCTTACTGCACTTAGCACTTTCTACCTTGGATTGCGGTTATTTATGTGGGAGGCTTATCTGCTCTGTGCAAACTGCAAACCCAGAGTTTGCCTGTTTCATCTCTGGAGCCCCTCCATGTAGGCCTGGCGCTTAATAGGAACCCAGTGACCATGGGTTAAAAGCACAGAAGGGCTGGAAACCATAGTGGTAGGGATTTAAATCACAGAGTTGAGGACCGTCTTCTTGAGGGTTGTTGAATCAGGGAATAATTTACTGAGAAATATTATCTCCTTCTCTAGGGGTTTTTTCTTTCTTTCTTTCTTTATTTTTAAAATAACACATTCTCATCAATTTGTAATGATTTAAATGTGGCCTCGCGTGTGGCCAGAGGGAGAGAGCACCCGGCACCCAGGGTTCCTTCCAGAGTTCAGAGCCCTGTCTCTGTGATGGGAAACATTAACTTCAGCTTCTCTATCTTCGAGCCCCTCTCTTCTTTCACTTCCTGGTCAACCAGGTTTGACTCCACCTGAGAGTGATGAATTCAGAGTAAGATGTCTGCATCTTGTTCCTTCATGAAAATATCCTCTTGCCTGGAGGAGAGATCTGGGTTCGGGCTTATGCGCTGGCACAAGGTCTGGCCCTTATCTGAGGCCTTGGCAGGGCTCTGTCTCTATCTGCTCTGTTGATGGTGCACTTTGGAAGAAATCAGATGACAGGGCGGCTTCCCTCTCTGCACCTGGAAAAAAAATTGAGGCTGTTAATGATATGAGGGCTTCCCTGGTGGCTCATATCTGCTGGCAATTCAGGAGACCAGGGTACGATTCCAGGGTTGGGAAGATCCTCTGAAGAAGGCAATGACTACGCACTCCATTATTCTTGCCTGGAGAATCCCATGGACAGGGGAACCTGGTGGGCTACAGTCCATGAGGTCACAAATTGCTGGACACGACTGAGGGACTAAGCAATGATGTGAATGTTTTCTGGATACGTGATTTTCTGGAAACCTTTCAAATGGGAACTCTAACCTTGGCCTGAAGATTTTTTGAAAAGGTATCTAAAATATCTCTGATCGTCACTGGTTTTGGCCCCCCCAATACCAGCCGTTGTATATAGAGGCCAGGAAAAGTTTCTCCCCCTTTCTTGATTCGAGCCTGTGGCACTAAGTGAAAATGAAGGGATTTATTTATTTTTAGCTGCATCAGGCACACAGGCTCTTTATTGCAGTGCAAGGACTTCTCTCTGCTGACTATCCTGCAGGTTCTCCCACTGTGGCATGCGGCCTCAGTTGCCTTACAGCATGTGGGGTCTTAATTGCCCGACCCAGGATTGAATCCCTGTCATCTGCATTAGGAGGCAGATTCTTAGCCACTGTACCACCAGGGAAGTCCTGAAAATGATGGGATTTCTGACAAGGGAACCGAATTCTTCCATTTGACAGTGACACCATGTTTCTCCACTTGAAATTATGTTGTCTCCTAAGTCTAGTTAGTTTTCAAACAATTTTGTAACAAGATAGTCAAGGACCACTGAAAGTTCACCCTTCTAGGCTTTTTTCTTTTTTTGATGTTTAGTTGATTTACAATGCTGTGTTAATTTCTGCTGCACAGCACAGTGATATATGTATCTTTGTGTGTGCTGTCGCATCGGTCGTGTCCAACTCTTTGTGAACCTATGGACTATAGCCTGCCAGGCTCCTCTGTTCATGAGATTCTCTAGGCAAGAGCACTGGAGTGGGTTGCCGGGCCCTCCTCCAGGGGATCTTCCTGAACCAGGGATCGAACCCGAGTTTCTTGTGTCTCCTGCATTGGCTGGTGGGTTCTTTACCACTAGAGCCACCTGGGAAGCCATATTTGTATATTCTTTTTTTAAAATATTCTTTTCCATTATGGTTTATCACAGGATACTGAATACAGTTCCCTGTGCTATACAGTAAGAGCTTGTTGCCTCTTTCTAGTTTTGATTTCTCGTTTCACTTGGGCTCCAGAAATAGCTCATTTGTTTATATTTCTTAGAATTTCCTCTTGAGAAATGATAGTGAAGAGTGGAGAACTCTTGGTGGTTGGATGAGACCAGATTCTTTGGGAAGGAAAAGAGAATAGTGTTGAAACATTGAGCTGAAGTGTCCTGAACCCTCAGTCTGGGCTCCTGGAAGTTGGGACAGTAGCTTCATCTTGTCACTCACCCTGAAACTCCTTATCTCCACCCAAGAGAACCAGTGAGCATGTTGAAAGTGGGTCTCCAAGATGCCATCAGACACTCAGGGGCAGTCACATTGGGCCATTGAAGGACCGATTACTCCACTACACATATTCTGGGAGTTTCAATCATCCAGATTTGTGTTCTCCAGCTCTAGGTGGCTACTGAACACTTGAAAGGGAACTAGTCTGACCTGAGATGCTCAGTGATTGTAAAATACACACCATGATTTTGAAGACTTAGTACAAATAAAGAATGTATAGTAACTCAGTGATGTTTTTCATTGTTTACATATTGAAATGGTGGTATCTTAGATACATTGAGTTAAATAAAATTCACCATTAAACATAATTTCACCTGTTTTACTTTTCTTAACACGCCTATTAGAGCATTTAAAAATTCATGGGTGGCTTGAATTCTATTTCTGTTGGGTGGGGCTGGTCTAGCTGCTGCTGTGGCTAAGTCGCTTCAGTCATGTCCGACTCTGGGCGACCCCATAGACAGCAGCCCACCAAGCTCCCCCATCCCTGGGATTCTCCAGGCAAGAACACTGGCGTGGGTTGCCATTTCCTTCTCCAGTGCATGAAAGTGAAAAGTGAAAGTGAAGTCGCTCAGTCGTGTCTGACTCTTCACGACCCTGTGGACTGCAGCCTACCAGGCTCCTCCGTCCATGGGATTTTCCAGGCAAGAGTACTGGAGTGGGGTGCCATTGCCTTCTCTGGGGCTGGCCTTGACAGCACGGGAAAGGTCTGGGGGCAAATCTCATTCAATTTTCTCCTTCACTCTTTTTTTTCTAAAATTGTCAATTTGGCAAAGATGCTATGCTGTTTTGAAAGGTGCATGTGCCCTTCTCCACATGCTTCTTGTTTTTCTCATGATATTATAAATGTCTTGAGTGGCTTTAAGTTGTAGAGTTCACAAACCCATAATGACAGACGACTACGATGATATACCATTTGGTATGGTGCTGGCTTTGGGAACTGCAACACTGAACAAGATCTAGCTGTGGCCCCTGGAACCTGCTGTCTAGAGATAAGGCAGGTAAGTACCCCACTGCTGGAATCATATTTAGGAAGTTTTGTGGATTCAGAAGGATGGATATTCCATTGAATTGCTTGTTGCTACTGACTCGATGGACATGAGTTTGAGTAAACTCCGGGATTTGGTGATGGACACAGAGGCCTGGCGTGCTGAGATTCATGGGGTTGCAAAGAGTCGGACATGACTGAGCAACTGAACTGAGCTGAACTGAACTGATATTCTCTTTGTCTCAATTATTTTTGTATATGACTTGTTTTATGACTCAAATGAAAGACAGTCATTGTAAAAAAGAGGAAGAAAGAAGAGAAGAGAGAAAGAAAAAGGAAGGAAAGAAATACCAAAGAAGCAGAAAACACAAACCTCACTGTTGCCACCATTAGCATCTGCATGTGATCCTTTCGAGGAACAAGTCTCTCAAGAGTCAGAACTCAAACTCAGATTAGGCATCGCAATAAGGAGAATTAGACTTCTCAATGGCAGGATCGAGAGAGTCAATCAATTATTAACTGCCTACCTGTCTGTCCCTTTCTCTCTGATTTTTGTTTGTGTTGTCATCTGTGTTTGCTTCATTCCCTGGCTGACTTTCTGTTTATTCCGGAAAGAAAGACCCTGGAAGTTCAGAATTATATAATCCTTTGTGCCTGAAATGTCAGTAGAGAGGAGGGGAAGAGAAAGAAGATGAAGAAGGAGAAGAGGAGGAAATGGGGAGGAGATGGGAGGGTAGGAGGAGGGAAAGAAAGGGTAGAGAAGGGAAGGTGGAGAGGGAAACAGGGGAAGGGATAGGAGGAAGAAAGCAGTGGGTCAATCATTGTGTTAAGAAAGAGTAATCCAGCTGGTCTACCCAACAAAATCTACTGACAGAGAATAGGGAAAGAATGGTTTCCCAGAAAGGCAGAAAGAAAGGATCTTTCTGTCTGTCTATTACCCACCCAACTACTTACTAGCCTACCTATATATCTGGCATAATTAACTATTTAGGGGGATGAAGGCAATAGGAAAGTGCCTAAGTACTTTTTTTTTTTTTTTTGAGATTAAGTACTTCATAACAATGCAGGCTCATTTTACTGAAAAGGGCAAGACCAAAGCCAGATTAATAAGAGAGATAGCCTTACCTCAGTGTGACCTTAGACTGTGCTTTTTCCAAGAAAAATATTATCATTCTCCTTGCTGAGGTGTGCTGACCTCTTTTTAGTTGACATTTCTGGTAAGGAAATCTGGTGCGAAGACTGAACGGGGATGTAAACACTCCACATTCACTTTTGCCCACAATAGGAAGGTCCATTTCTCCCTCCTCACCCTCATCTCATCAAAGAGACCTTGCTGATGTTTCAGTCAGGGCTGAAGGTGCTGCTTGATTTTGCTGAATGACGGAAGGACTGAGGAGCAGTCCTCCTCTTTCTGATGGAGGAAGGAGTGGTGGGTTTCTCAAGGGAGGGACAGATGGGCTTGAGGGATGAACTACAGTGGGGGTGGATGGATCTGAAGCAACTGTCTAGAAGGAAGAGAGCATTTTATTTTCAGGGGACACCCTTGTTATGAAGACTGAAGTCTAGCAGCGCCTTCTGTGTGGTTCAAGGGAACAATGATGTTAGATCGCATTCTTGCTTTTATTCCTCCTACCATTCGCAGTGGTTTCAAGATGCACCCAGCTCTGCAGCAGCTACAGGGTCTGGGAAAGGTGAGGGCTGGATCTGCCTTGACTCTCTTTGGGGGAGCGAATGGAGAGCAGATGTCAGTCCTGAGAGGAAAAAGTTTAGAGACCCATGTGGCAGCAATGGCAAAGAAGACTCTCTAGGTATAGGAGACAATAGGAGGGAATTCATTGATCTTGTACCCTTTTCTGCAGAAAGAGTTAGTGAGCTATACCTTTAGACCAAAAAAGGAATAAGTTCTGGCATTTTTGTATGTTTAGTATATGTTACCTGGAAATGTCAGCATCTCCCCTGTGGATACTTGTCCAGCACAGAGCATATCTACTGTCACTGATGTTGAGTTCATATTTTATAAAGACTGACCAGTTTCTAACAGAGAGGAGTGAGTGTGGCAAATGCTAAAACTTGAGTGCTCTGAACATCTGTAGATCTCAGACCCCACGAGGGTTCTCCATGCGCTGTCTGCATGACACTTAGTCTGCACTAGGATTCTTCTGGCACTTGATAAAATGAAGGCAACACATAGCTTAGACTGCACAAAGGTCAAAAGGACACACATAAATAACGGGTACACATATCAAATAAAGAGCAACCTTTGCCTCTAAAACTGATATACCACCTGTTAATCAGATCATGTAGAACATGGTTGTTAGACTAACATTGGACATGATAAAACTTGATTTACAGAACAATGTACTTTGTAAAATAAATGATTGCAAAACCCTTTGAATACAGAAAGTCTTATATGGACGTTTAATGATCCTGGCAATTATTTTACAACTTAATTGTGGGAAAATGAAAGGAATAGAGTGGCTTAACGAATTCAAAAATTTATCGGACTGTGTGTTATAAGGGAGATAAAAAAAAGGAGAGTTTGTAGTTTAATGTCACATTCTGTGAAACCTACAATCAGACATCTCAGCATTTTAAAAACTGGACAGAGTGTCCTTAGATGAAAAGATTTTGATTATGTAATTATCTTTAAGTGAATTATATTTTGCATTCTATGAGAATAACCTTTTAAAGAAACCACAAATGTTTCTGTAAACGCTGGCATGGCATAATGGTGGGAGAGCTGATGAGATATTACATGGATAAAACTTGTGACTTTTTCCATGTGAGTAGAATCTTAAAACCTGGCCCTACACTCAGCCTTAAGCACAGCTGAAATTGGGTGGGTTTCCTTTTTTTTTTAAAAAGAAACCTATATATTCCAATAATAAGATATTAACTTAGGTTTTGGAGTGGATTTATGAAAGGCAATAATGCACACAGTACTTTTTGCTAAGGATTACAAGACACTAAACATTTGTACCATCCATAGAATTTCCCTGATGGTCCTGAGAGCTGCGTGGTATAAGTTGAATGCAAATGGATGTTGGAGTTTTATTGTATTTGGCGTCCAAGTAAAAAAAAAATAGCTAACCATGCCTGTTCACAAGAAGTGCTCTTGGCCTTGGGGTTTTTATGCCATTGGTCCTTGGCTACAATAGTTCATATATAATAAACAGAGATTAAAGTTGATTCCTATCATGAGATGAATAATATTTAACACAGCTATTCAACGTATCTGACTAGTAACCTTTAACCAAATCACTGGAATAATTTGATTTTTAAAATCAGATTTCATTCTGCTTTGACATGAATTGATTCACTGCCTCCAACTCAAGGTTTGAAATGGGCATTTAGGCATATGTGGCTTCTTAGCCTGTATGAAAGGTCAATGCCTGAACAATCTTTCATATTTGCAGGTCAGATTTACTCTCTTAAAATCCTCTTGCAACCCATCTGCATAGGGTTTACACCTTTGAGGGGTAATCCCAAGTCATTTATCACTTTTTCTGTACACTAAAATTAAATGGCTTAATTCTCAGGGGATTAGTTGAGAAAACATTTGCTGTTTCGGCCAAGCCTCTATAATCTATATTTCTCACAGTTGTTAAAATGTCACATTGAAAGAGGGGCAAGCAAACCAACAATAAAGTTCAAAGAGAGTAACCTATATTCTCTCCAGTTATTGCAATTTTTATCGGTCTCATTGATGCTGGATAATAAATGCACGTTGCTATAAATTTCAGAAACTCAAGAAGATTTGAAGAGAATCAATGTTACAAATAAATGTGTCATGAAAAATAGGATTTTGCTAGCAAAGTCAAAAGCTGACTTTTTCTGGGGAAGAAAAAAAAAACTGCTGGGCTTGTGTCTCCCCACAGATATTTGAGAATTTCCAAACTTTTAAAATCACTCATCTCTTAGAAGTATGCCTGAAAAAGGAATGTCTGTAGTGAGCAGCACAATGAACCAATTAATGAACTCACTTTCCATTTACCCTTGAACTGTAATTGCTAATTGTTGGTTAATCTAAGAAAAGCCTCCGGGTCTTTATTGGAAGTGTTAGCATCTGAAAGCACTGGTTGCCTGAGTTTCCTCAACTAAATACTCAAGACTTGGGAAATCTAAACATACTTGTAAAAATCTAGGCATCTATTAATGTCCATCAATAACCTGTAATCAAGGTGGGGACCTATTAGCAGAACAAAGGGGCAACCTTTGGAATTAAAAGCTAAATATAAGAATTCTGGGATATACTAATTGCCCTTTGATGTTACAGCTGTTAGTTGTAATTTGGCCCCCAGCAGAGATTCTTTCCTGCGAGCGACTCTGTGTGCATGTGTGTGTGTGTGCATATGCACACATATACACATGTAGGTAATTACCTCTATAGGGAAACTCGGTCTTTTAAGCAGTTGTATAAAAGATTTATGTGTCAACAGTTTTCCTTTTACTTGTAATATTTGCATAGACAGAGTCCCTTTCCCACCCTTATTTGAAAAATCTTCTTCCTTCTTCCTTCTTAGTCATTAATTTCCTCCTCTTCTCTCTGACATGACCTTGGACACCCAGGCATTTCCCCACATGGCCCATCTGCCTGCGTGGGAGCTGGTCTCCTTTTCACTTGAACCTGCATATACTGACAAGCACCATGTCTGGGTGACAGATAATGTCGGGACAGCTGTGGCCTGATGAACAGAAATGGGGTGGTGATCCCCAGCAGGCAAGAGAGAACTGCTTTAGGGATGTACTGTGGGTGTAAAGTCAAAGTGTTACTAGCTCAGATATCTGACTCTTTGCAACCCCATGGACTGTAGCCCACCAGGCTCCTCTGTCCATGGGATTTTCCAGGCAAGAATACTGGAGTGGGTTGCCATTTCCTTCTCCAGGGGATCTTCCCAACCCAGGGATTGAACCCGGGTCTCCCACATTGTGGGCAGATTCTTTACCATCTGAGTCACAAGGGCAACCCTCCTGTGGGTGACAGAGAAAAATTCACTCAGGTCAGCCAGTCAGCAGGAGGCCCCATGTTTCTCTGTGATCAGATTCCAGTCTTGAGCCACCTGTACCTGGCAAAGGCTGAAAGGCAAAACGCAGCTGACTCTTCAAAAAGTAGCCATAAAATTGCAGAACACCATCGATAGCAAGATTTGATTGTAAGATTTGATTGTTATGGCTTTCTATGGCTACGAAATACATGAAGTAGACACACCAAACTGTGGTCAGAGCTTGGGGACCACCACCATGATCAATACTGAAGACAAAGATCACTCTCGTGTCCTTCAAGGACTCTGCAGATAGAGGCAAAGGAAGAGACATGGTCCTGCAATAAGGCCAGGACAGAGGGATGCCGGCTGCCAAGGGGACAGCCCCATCTCCTAGTTTGGAGCTGTTTCTCTGTTTATGGGCATGTGGTTGGTTCATATGAGGAACTGGGATTATGAGATGATGGACCAGATGTGAGGGAGTGGAGCCTGGGTTCAGAAACACCAGTCAGAGGCTCCCATGAGAGTCTGAAAGTCAATGCGCACCTGCTTTGGGTGATCTTGGCGGAAAAGGAAAGGTTAGATACATATGTTTTACACACACATATAAACACACACACACAGGATTTTTTCACAAACATTAATTCTTTGGCGACACGAACTAGACAGCCCACAGTGACTTTGTGGACTCTAAAGCTGATATAACATTGACTCCTTCTTTAAGAAAAGAAAAATTGAAAAGAAAAAATTAATTATGAAGCTGAATATTTGTTGTGAATGAGAAAAAGTTTTAATTTGACATATACCATAAAATTTACAGGTATAACATTACTTTTATTAGCTCACTGCTTGATGTACTTCTGTAATACTTGTCTTCCTACATATTTTGGGCTTCATGTTTTTTGATTACCTCATCACAGGACAATATTTTTGTAATATTGCTTTCTGGAGAGAGGCTGGATAAGAGTCTAGTCTTTCCTCTAGCACACTTGATGCAAATGTGTCTTTTGTTGTTGTCGACGAAATGCATAAAACTCATAAGTTTACTGCTACAGAACTGTAGCCTACAGACATGGAGACTCTGGTAAGCTCTTGTATGCAATTCTTATCAACAAAGGAAAACATGTACAGTGAGCACATATTCATACTTGCTCCTTCTTTGAATATATTCTGACAAGAGTTGTCTTGTTTTAACTCAGTTTTGATGGGAACCTAATCCTTCATTTCTAATTTTACATGTATGATGACTAGAAGAATTTCACAGAATAGCTTTGGTTCTTTCTAAACCTTGCTCTTTCTCTATTACCCATAGACTTAGAACATTTTAAGACACATGTCCCCTTTTGTAGAGCAAAACAGCCTTTGGCCTTGCCCCTTTGAATCACAATACAGGGTAAGTAGGTGCAGTGGATCTTAGGGGCATTATTTCTACACAAGGAACAAAAGGGCTGCAAACCAAATAAAAATATTCACCAGATCCAAACTAAATATAACTTCTATTAACTCCCCTTTCATGCAGAGTTTCTCGTTTCTCAACCATGGCACTATTGACATTTTGGGCCGTGTAGTTCTTTGTTGTGGGGTCCTGTCCTATGCATTGTAGGATGTTTATCAGTTTCCTTGGGCTTTATTTTCTAGATGCCAATAATATGAACTCAGTAATGATAACCAAAAATGGTCTCTGGACATTTCCAAATGTCACTCGAAGAGCAAAATCACTCCCATTTGTCACTGGGAACCAATACCTTAGATAAATTCTTCCCCAAACCTGTGGACATCCCAACACTATCTAACAAGTAAAGACTGTGAAAAGTAGAAGTTGCCATGGAAAGGTGACAACAGTATTTCCCAATTGTAGTTAAAGTATTTTTCTCACAAAAACATGGAAAGGCATCACTGGATATTCCCCCAGGGCTGGTGAGAAGCCTGGAAAAGGATCATTGTGCCTCTGGGAGGAAAAAGTATCAACACAATGACATTGGTGTGACATTTGTAGTTAGTGCAATGGTCCAGGACTGGGTGATTCTTGTCTTGAAAGAAACAAATCTTGCAAATCCATTGTTTTATCAAATGGACTTAAACTCTCATGGACCAATCTACTGCAAAAAACACTGAACTGGCTTTGAAACTAATGTAAGCTTCTTGGCCTGACAGGAAAGTATAAAATCCCCAAACTTCTTGAGATTGGCTGGCAATGAAAACTACTTCTTAGGATTGAGGGTGGTAGACATTATATTGGAGTAGGGAATGGCAACCAGTATTCTTGCTGGGAAATTCCATGGAGAGAGGAGTCTGGTCCATAGGGTCACAAAGACTCGAACATGACTTGGTGACTGAACAACAACAAAGATATTGCATACCCTAGCTTTTACCCTCAACATGGGTTCTTATTTTAATGAGATCTCATTTCTTAAATTGTGTTCCCCAAGCAATAAAAATTCTACCACGCTGTTAGCCTATATATTTCATTTTTTTTCACTTATTCTCTGTAAATTTTTCTTTAGAATATTAGTTTTCTACCATAAAAAAATGTCTTATGATTCTCTTTAATGAAGCAGCCTGTTTGGATGGAGCTGGGTGTTCAGACAAGTGGTGAGTAAACGTCCAGTGTTTTCTGCATATTTTAAATCTCTGCTTTATCTTTTCCCCTGGTTTCTAGGGAGCATAGTGCTTGGGTTTTCTGATGTCTAAATACTGCAACTTTTGCTTTTTAATTCACATGTGATAATTTGAGGGGTTTTAAAATGAGTGTTTATTTAGAAGAAAATAATGCACCCAATGCACCCAAAATATAACAAAGTTGAGTTTAATCAAGTACCTATATAGAGGTTTATGAGAGTAACAGTTAAGATGTAGCCTTGGATTGATTGAATCCTTTTCCATTGCCTCAACTGTATCTATTGAAATCTATCCCAAACTATGCTCTTTTAGTCTTTGGATATTTCTAACTCATCCCTATTCCTTTGGTCCCTTTCTTATGAGCAAGAGTCAAATTCTTATTGAATTCTGAGCCCAATTAGAAAAGAAAAAGAAATTTTTTTTTTTTTGCATCCTCTAATCATGTCGCTTTTGTTTTCTTTTATCACTCTGCTTCTTTCTTTTTCCTTTCCCACATGTTGCTTTGCTCATGGTATTTTTTATGATTCCTCTTTCCCATAATCCCTTCTTACCTAGGATAAATGCTTAGCCCAGCATAGGAGTTTCTCTCCTGTGAGCCTTCCCTCTCAACAAACTCAACCAAAGAATTGTATTTTGAGTCATGTAATCATTTTTGTTTGGGGGCATAAACTTTTCCCTACATAACTTATGAATTTAAGAGGCATGGAGTCTACTTCAAGTAAGTCTAGAAAAGTACTTTCTTCCTTATTTTAGCCAGCCTCCATCTGAGATAATTTTCCATTTTCCCTTGGGATAAAGCCCATTTTTTTGCTCATGAGGTCTCCAACCTCAAATATCATACCATCACCAAGAAATTTTAAGTGTTCTTCTGGAGACCACTTGAAGAGACACATGTTCGTTTCCAGAGTGCACCTGTCCCCATAGTGGCCTTCCTCTCCTCCCAAAGCCGTGGAGAGCACCACCTAAGCACAGGCCCTCTTTCCTACTTCTTCAGGATAACAAAAATAGCTTGTGTGAGTCTTGTTTATCAAGAGCCCAAACTGTTGTGATCATTTTTATGTACATTGTCCCATTTCATTCACACGGCAGCCCAGTGGGGTAGGCAGAAAACCAAACTAAGGCACTTGCCAAGTCTACCCAGTTAGAACACAATAGAGCTGAAATTCAAGCACAGGCTGTCTAACTTCAGTGTCTGAAGGCTTACCTTTCATTATGAACACTGTGACCTGCAGTGATCTCTGTGTGAGATCAGCCCATGTGAATGTAAACAGGTTATGGTAATCGGACAAAAAAGTCTCCTACTATCATATGACAGGCAGGAGCACCTTCTGGGACATCTTCAATACAGATCACCCAGCGGCAGTTCCATGATGAAATATGGTAAAGAATAAAGTACCATAGAATTTGAAAATTGGGAGGAATTGACTGGGTCATCTATATGACATATCTACATACAGACATATTTCTTTGTGACTCCAAAACATAAGTATGTATGTATTCTGGAGTATCAAGGATTCTTGACTCAAGAATATACTTGATTAGATGTAAATGGCATTCTTTGGAGGTGACATCTTCCTGATAAGACACTTAAAGGAAGCTCTTAATTTTGTATAACAAGGATCCTCTGGAGAGTTGTGTATGTACATGTAAGTGTGTGTACACTTCCATGAGGCTAATTCTTTTTCTTGCTACTGGTACCATCCTCACAAACCTATGATTCACAACAGGAATGTAGCCTGGAACTTCTGCTATGTAAGCAGCTGCAGATACTTCAAATACCATTGTACATGTGATCCAGGACTTGCTATAAATTTGCCCCTAAAAATAAAGTAACAAGTGACTGAGCAGCAATAGGAATTAATCACTGCAGTGCGTGAATGGAATGTGCTAGGCTCTACCTCAAAATCCTTTTATAAAAAGATTGATATAATTAAAACTCCAAAGAAACACCCAAGGATTCTATATTTGAGCAAATGGGCTGCAAAATTTTGAAAAGAGAATTTTCTTTTTAAAGGGGAGTCATGGAAAAAAAAAAAAAGTGTTTCCACACTTTCTATATCAGTGGAAATGGGATGATATTATTACATCACTGAAGAATTTATTCTACGAAGGAATTTAAATTGGATTCAATCCCTTGGTACACTGGGATTTTTTGAAGGCCGAGGGGATAATCGAGCTTCTCAATTAAGTTGTTTGCCATGACGAGAAATAACTTCACAGTTAAAATTTCTACCACAATTTGCAGCAAAGATTACTTTGGTGATTCAGAAATGTGCATAACCATTTGAAAAACCCAAGCATTTCAAGTTTTCAAAATTAGTTGTGAATGAATTCTTTAAAAAGCAATAAACTGAAGAAAAAACAAAGCATTTGACTTAAGGAGATCTGCCTTTTTCCAATGACTATCACACATTCGGTGTCCATTCAGCATTCTCTGCCCCCCTTACTCCTAACACTCAAACAGAAGGGGAAGGAGAAGAAAGAAAGAGAGAGGGAGAGAGAGGGAAGGAGGAAGGAAGGAAAGAAGGGAGGGAGGAGGAAAGAAGAAAACACTAGCCAGAAGAAAAAGAAGAGAGAAAAAAAATAACACTAACCAGCATGTTTTAATCGTTAAGTAGGCGGTTCAGAAAGGCCCCTGTGATTCTGAGTACACCACAGGTAATAAAGTGTTTGGGCCATTTGAAAGAGAATTTGATTGAAGATCAATTTTTGGACATGAGGAAAGTGAAAGGGATTTCTTAAAGCCACTTGAATTACCAAAGATGAAAGGTTAAAAGCTTTAAAGACCCAAAACTACATTAGCAACTGAACAGTAAATACCATCAACAGAGACACAGAAGAATTAGCAAAACAAATATTAAATGAAGAGGGGAAAAAAGAATTCATTTCAGAAGCCAAAAAAAATTTCTTTCTCTTTGTATTCCAAAATTGATTTTGCAGTTTTGGACGGAAGTCCTAATGGGTAATTTCTATTTAATGCTTTCTAAACAAGTATATAAAATCACTCTTAGCACCAAAGGGACAGGGATCAAATAGGTATGTTTTCTTGGACAGCTTTGCCTATGCTTTACACTGTTTTAGGAACTGTGAATGTTTCTACAGTGAAAGATGATGTGTTGAGATCTGTAGTTTTCTTAACCTTATGTAAATTAGGCTTAAAACAACACTCTGTAAGTTTAGTTTCTGTGGCATTCTTTGATCTAGAATAGTTGTGATGTAGAGGACAACTTCTATGGTGTTGAAAAGCAGAGATACTTTTATTAAACTAACATTAAAAAGACCTTTTCAGGTCATTGACAATTAAATGCTGATCCTTAAAAAAGTTAACTATTATTGTTAGAGGCAATAATGCACTTTCCTGCCTTCTTAAAGAGGCAATTAAACACAATTTAACCTCTTTTTGATATTTCAGGGTCAGCATTATAAACTTCATTTACTACTCTTATAATAACTTGATATTGTCATGGGCTGAAGTAAGTTTTCTCTTACATTAAAAATCACTTGACTGCTCCAGACAAAGGTACAGCAACAAAATGAAAAAGACAACAAGACCAAAAAAGCCCTACAAACTTATATACTGATGCAAAAATGCTCTAAAAATGTTGGAATTAAATTTAACAGCATATTAAAATAATTATCACCATGACTGAGTGGATTTATCCATAGGGTGCAAGAATGATTCAGTGTGAAAACCAATCAATGTGATACAACACATTAACAGAATGTAGCAGAAAAATATCACATGATCATCTCAATTGTTGCAGAAAAAGCATTTGATAAAATTCTGCATTCTCATGATAAACACTCAATCAACAAGTAGAAGGATATTGCTTCAATATAATAAAAGTCACATATGACGCTAACATTATACTTACAGTGACAAAAGGCAAGGATGCCTATGTTTACCACTTACCAAAGGCATTTTCCTCAGAAATAGGAAAAAATCAAAAATTCAAAATCTCAAAATACTGGGAATATCCAAGACAATCTTGAGAGAGAACAAAGCTGGAGGCTTAACAGGTCTTGATTTCAAAACGTATTACAGGGCTACAATAAACAAAATAGTATGGTACTGGCATAAAGATAGACCAACAGAACAGAAAACCCAGAAATAAATCCTAGAGTGTAAGGTTAAATAATCTTCCACAAGGGTACCAGGGTTATACAATGGTGAGTGGCATTAAGAAAACTGGATCTCCACATGCAATGGACTCTTATCTTGCACTATATAAAACATTAACTGAAAATGATTAAAGAAAGACCTAAATGTAGTATCCAAAATTATAAACTCCTAGAAAAAAACACTGGAGAAAATCTTCATGATGTGAGAATGGGCAATGATTTCTTGGATATGACACCAAATGTGCAGACAACAAATATACAAACAAATGAGACTGTATCAAACTTAAAAGCTTCTGCTCAAAAAAGGAAACAATCAACAAAATGAATAGGCAACTTACAAAATGGGGGAAAATATTTGCCTATCATATACTGGACAAGGGGTTAATATCTAGAATGTGTAAAGAACAACTGCAGTCAATAGTAGAAACAAATAACCCAATTAAAAAGTGAGCAACAGACTTGAATAAACATTTATCCAAAGAAGATACACAAACAGCCAATAAGCATATGAAAATATATTCAGCATCACTTATTATCAGGGAAATCCAAGTCAAACTAGAATGAGATATCACCTCACATCTGTTAGGGTGGCCATTCTCCCCAAACCAGAAAATACCAAGGGTTGACAAGGATGTGGAGAAATTGGGACCCTTGCATATTGTTGTGGGATTATAAAACAATGCAACCTCTGTGAAAAACATATGGAGGTTACTAAAAAAACTAAAAATAGAGTCACCATATGATCTAGCACTCCTATGTCTGGATATATATCTAAAAGAATTGAAAACAGGATCTCAAAGAGATATTTGCACAGCCATATTCATTGCAGTATTATTCACAACAACCAGGGTTTAGAAGCAACCTAAGTGTTCATTAATGAATGAATAGATAGAGAAGAAAAAAAAAATATGCCCAATGGTATATTTTTCTTCCTTAAAGAAGAGGGAAATTCTGGCATGTGTTACAATGTGGATGAAACTGAAAGATACTATACTAAGTGAAATTAGCAAATCTCAGAAAGACAAATATTACACGACTTCACTTATATGAGGTAGGTATCAGAAGAAATCGAACTCTCAGAAACAGAAAGTAGAATGGTG
Organism: Cervus canadensis; assembly: GCF_019320065.1. Taxonomy (NCBI): domain Eukaryota; kingdom Metazoa; phylum Chordata; class Mammalia; order Artiodactyla; family Cervidae; genus Cervus; species Cervus canadensis. The sequence goes on along the minus strand of NC_057394.1, from coordinate 38,928,310 downwards.
ATTGTCAAGGGCTGGCTGGAAGAAAGGGAGATAGTACACTGTTGTTCAGTGGGTTAGAATTCAGTTATGCAAGATGAAAAAGCTCTAGAGATCTGTTATACAACGATGTACACACAGTTAGCAATACTCTACGGATACATTTTTATAGTTCTCTTAGCTTTTAAAGTATAGTTTATTTTTTCTTAGTGTTGTCCATTCTTATTTCTGGATGCCCTACATGTTGTATCTAGTTTCTAATCCTCCATCTCAAGTAATAAAGTTTGGGATGAACATGTGAATGTAGCTCCATCTCTCTCACAAGGACATGGGCTTTGTGTACAGCTCCTTGCTTCTCAGAGGCCTGTTTCTCCACTTATTATTCATAAATATGTTTAAAAATTGTACACAGTGAGCTTTTTTTGAAAAAATTACAGATGTATGGGGGAAAAATAGCACAAAAGAAAATCTCTCTTCCATTTCTAGTTCCTAGTCCCCATCTTTCTCATCAGAGCTAACTACAGTTTTGACAATCTTATATAAGTTTCCAACCTTATATAAATTTTTAAGTTATATATTTGTGTATATGTGTGTGTGCATACATACATGTATATATATAACAACACAAATGAAAGAATACTATAAAACTATCCTGTACTTCATCACTGAACAATAGCTGTTAGAGATGTATTTATTATCTCCTATTTGGACTGATATCACTAATTTTAATGGCACATAATAATAGGTTTAGTGGATTAATCAAATTAATTTAATTGGTTCTCTTCTAAGGGATTTAAGGTTGTTTTCATATTTTTTTTACTATTACAAAATCTAAGAATGCTATTCATATAGCAAGTAATAGAAGCAATCTGTAAGCCTATTACAAATCTAAGGCAGGTAAATTAAAACAATTCAAACTTACCATAAGAGGGACTTCCCTGATGGTCCTGTGGCTAAGACTCCATAGTCCCAATGAGGGGGGCACAGGTTCAATCCCTAGTCCGGAAACTAGATCCTACATGCTGCAACTAAGATCCAGCATGGCCAAATAAATAAATATTTTAAAAAATTTACCATACAAGTTAAAACCTTTGCTAAGATGTTTGTGTGAGATGGTGCATCTTGGAATATGCTGTCGAGATGAGCACACAGGTTGATGGGTGACAGCCCTGACACCTGTCCAGCATGGCTGATTCAGGACCATAATGGCTATAGAACAACGTTTGTACATGAATGGGTATGTGAAAGTATGAATTATAAAAATAAATGGTAAAATGAGTGATACATACACATCCAAGTTCAAGTACATGCTCAAAAGTGTCAGAGAGAGCTTCATTTGCAGGTCTGTGCAGGATAAATCAGCATGTCAGAGATGTTGAATGTGTTGAAGTTTAGCATTTTACTTTTACTGTGTGTTCACTTTTATTATAGTTTAAAAATATCTAAAAGAGATGCACTTAAAAAAATAGAATCTCATTTCTCACTTAGATTGGCAAGTATGATAAAGTTGATAACTCAAAGGTTTGGCAAGGACATGGGGAAATCAGCACAGACTTGTATTGTTTATGAGAACATACACTTGTAGAAATTATGGAGAGAAATTTGGCAGTTTTAAAACATTTCTTGGGACTTTTCCCAAATATGTGCAAAAATATATATGTAAAATGGTTTTAATTATAGCACTGTATATACTCACAAAAATTAGAAACTCTCTATGTGTCCCAAACTATAGGGATTTAAAAATAATTTACAATGTGCATATACTGTACATTAATATGTAAATGATTAAAAGAATGAATATATTTGTAAGTATTGATTGGAAATGTTTCTAAGATACTTTATTAAGCAAACAGGACAAAGTAGAAAACAGTAACGTATAAAATTCTCTTTTTGTGTTTGAGAGATAAAAGATAATACGTCTGTATGAAAAGCTTCACAGCAAACTACTGATACAGGTTACTTCTGGGATGTTGATTGGGGGGCCTGAAGTGAAAGACAGACTTACACTTCAAATTTTTCTTGTACTATTTCATGTTTTCTTCATAGTTATAATGTATTTTCAAGTATAAATTAAAAAATATGGACGAACTCCAGTGTTTTTATAAACACAAAATTTGAAAAACACTTTTCAAAGTATTTGGTTTTAGAATAGCATGGTGGAAATTCAGAGAATGGGATATCACTCTCAGGTTCCCTGCATTACAAGTCAGAAAGTTTTTAAATACACAAATCTCAAGAAATGAACTTGCAAAGATTTTTTTGTGATAAAATATCATCAAGAGAGAAGAAGATGATTTAATTCCAGAAGAACCTAGAATGGTTGGGAATTAGGTAGATGAAGCCCTTTAGAAATCTTTGGGTGGGTGAGGGAATTTTGTAGGTGCTTTTGTGACCCCTAGATTCCCCCTACCAGAATCCCACAGAATTGCTTGGAGCCCCATTTTGTTAGGCAGTAAATTGCTATCATATGGTGGAATGCTGTCACCTGGGCTTGTATCACCAATGTACAAATTTTGTACTTCTTTGTAGTTGAGATGTGAAGAACATCTCTATGATTTTAATTATTGTTTTCCTATCTAAAAAGACTTTAATTTTCTTTGTGTGCATTATAAAAAAGCATGAACAGTATAGATAGTGCTAGAATAATAGAGAAGTAAAAAAAATTCCATGGCCCAAAGACAGCTTTCCTCTCTTCTGTAGCTTTTTTGTTTGTTCACTCATTTAATTTGACATGATCATCCTATCTATACAGTTTAATTTCCTGTTTAGACAGGCCAAGGGAGTGCTCTTCGGGACCCTGCACTATAATAAAGATGGAAGAGGGCCTGGATTATTATTATCACTAAACAGCTACAAGCAACCAAAACAGAAGTTATAAAACTTCTCAGTAAAATATGGTAACAGATTGCTGAAGGTTGGTTTGAAGAGTCAGGCTGACAGGGGAACATGGATATGAAAATTAAATTCAGGGACTAGAAGGGCTCTTGGTTTACCATATGTGACAACTTTCCAACTTGCAAGAAGAGAGACTGATCATTTGTTTCCTTGGTTCATGTGTTTGCAGCCACAACTCTTCCTGATCTGGCAGAGTCATTGAAGGGAGAAGAACATGCGCTAAACCAGCCTTGGTGGAATCAATCTAGGGACCCTCTGACTTCAAATCACAGAGAATCCAATAGTGGATTAAACAAAGAAGAGTTTAGTTTCCTCATGTGATAAGACTCCTGGAGGTAACCTGCTTCAAAGAATAGATGATACGGGGTGGGCACTTTGTGGTCCTTCATGATCGCTTCTGAGGTAGGAAAATACAAAAGGCAGCACCAGCCAAAGAGCTTCCTTTTATCAGGACATCAAAAGCTATCTCAGAACCCCCAGGTGTTTCTCAGTGGCCAAATTATGTCAATGGCACCCTGAGCTGCCAGAAAGTTTAGGAAGAAAGGTATTTTATTCATGACATTGCTGCCTCACACAAAATGCGATTCTGTTGTGGAAGAAGTGGAGAATAGGCATTGTTAGACAGCTCACCTAGGGGACAGAGGTTATCCACTTCAAATTCCTTGTTTACAACATCTACATAGAATGAATCTTTCCAGAAGTAGGTGCTATAGCAGGTTGATGAGAATCGAATTCCAGGTTGCACTGAACAAGGAGGCAGGCCATCTGGAAGGATGAATACTCCGGCCATCCCGGCATCACCTAGAAGAAGTAACTTAATCTCAAGAGAGACCATCCTCCATCCAGGAGAATGGCCAGGTCATGTCCACCTGGAGCCCACGTGTAGCTCCTGTGGAAAAAGCCCATGCAAAGGCTTGACCATTCAAGACCACCACGGTGCCATATACAGTCATATGAAAGGTCAGTGGACATTTCCTTTCCTTCCATTTTAATCCAACTTCAGAGGGTTAAGCTCGGGGGAAGGGAAAAGGTATGAGAGAAAGCAGAGCACACTCTTCACCTGTAGACTGCAGAAGAGAGGCTGACCAGGTAAGAGAAGTGAGCTTTGGGTTGCATCTGGACTGAAGCTTGTAAACCTAAATGAAAGTGTATTGATAGATATGAATACCTGATAATCATGGCATCAGGTTGAGACATTGTAAGGGAATTACTACTCACTGTAAGAGGTGGATCGGACAAATCACAGCAATAGCAACTGTTATAAACTGAATTGTTTCCCCCTCGGCCCCCTAAAATGTGTGTTGTCCTAACCTTTAGTACCTGTGAATGTCACCTTATTTGGAAATGGGGTCTTTGCAGATGCAATGAAGTTTAAAATCTTACTGAATTAAGTTGAACCCTGATCCGATATGGTTGAAATCCTTATAAGCAGAGGGAAAATTGGACCCAGAGACACACAGGGAGAATGCCATGCTAAGACAGAGATAGAGACTGGAATGATTCAGGTGTAAGAAGAAAAAGTCAAGGATTGACAATCACCATTACAAGCTAGTAAGAGACGAAGAAGGTTTCTATCCAGAGTCTTGGAACATAGCCTTGCTGACACCTTGATTTTGGACTTCTAACCTCCCAAACCATGAAAGAACAAATTTCGTGGTGTTAAACCAACTCAGTTTGTGGTACTTTGTGATAGAAACCCTAAAACATTCATCAAGTCCGATTCTTTGTGACCCCATGGACTGTAGCCTGTCAGGTTCCTCTGTGTAAGGCCAGCACAAAGAAAAAAAGAGAGAGCTGGGCATTCAGGCAGACAAAGATTTGTTATAGGAAGAAAGAAAGAAAGTGGCTGGCTTTAGAGAAAAGCCAGTGCTCACTGAGCTCTTTGTGAACCCTAACACTGTGTCCATGGGATTCTCTAGGCAAGAACACTGGAATGGGTTGCCAAGCCCTCCTCCAGGGAATCTTCCCAACCCAGGGATCAAACTTGTGTTTCCTGTGTTGCAGGCAGATTCTTTACTGTCTGAGCCACCAGCGAAGCCCCAAGAAACTAATGCAGCAGCCAAAGGAGTAGGGGAAATGATGTTTAGATGTACATTCCTAATGACATGAGACTGTTTATGGAACCAATACTTTACATACCAGTGTTGATACGGATTGAGACATTTGTCACTGGCTTTTTTTCTTTTTAAAACTTAATTTCAACATAACTGTGCTTCAACATAACTTCCTTATGATCAACGCAAAGAAATAGAGGAAAACAATAGGATGGGAAAGACTAGAGATCTCTTCAAGAATATTAGAGATATCAAGGGAATATTTCATGCAAAGATGGGCATAATTAATGACAGAAAAGGTATGGACCTAACAGAAGTAAAAGATATTAAGAAGAGGTGGCAAGAATACACAGAACTATACAATAAAGATCTTCATGAACCAGATAACCGTGATGGTGTGATCACTCACCTAGAGTCAGACATCCTGGAATGTGAAGTCAAGTGGGTCTTAGGAAGCATCACTATGAACAAAGTGAGTGGAGGCGATGGAATTCCAGTTGAACTATTTCAAATCCTAAAAGATGATGCTGTGAAAGTGCTGCACTCAATATACCAGCAAATTTGGAAAACTCAGCAGTGGCACAGTACTAGAAAATATTTTCAGTCCAATCCCAAAGAAAAGCAATGCCAAAGGATGTTTAAACTACCTCACAATTGCACTCATCTCACATGCTAGCAAAGTAATGCTCAAAATTCTCCAAGCCAGGCTTCAACAGGACATGAACCATGAACTTCCAGATGTTCAAGCTGGATTTAGAAAAGGCAGAGTAGCTAGAGATCAGATTATCAACATCTGTTGGATCATCGAAAATGCAAGAGGACTCCAGAAAAACATCTATTTCTGCTTTATTGACTATATCAAAGCCTTTGATTGTGTGGATCACAACAAACTAAAAATTTCTTAAAGAGATGGGAATACCAGACCACCTGACCTGCCTCCTGAGTAATCTGTATGCAGGTCAAGAAGCAACAGCTAGAACTGGACATGGAACAACAGACTGGTTCCATATCAGGAAATGAGTATGTCAAGGCTGTGTATTGTCACCCTGCTTATTTAACTTATATGCAGAGTGCATCATGTGAAATGCCAGGCTGGATGAAACACAAGCTGGAATCAAGATTGCTGGGAGAGATATCAATAACCTCAGATACACAGATGACACCACCCTTATGGCAGAAAGCTAAGAAGAACTAAAGAGTCTCTGATGAAGGTGAAAGAGGAGAGTGAAGAAGTTAACCTAAAACTCAACGTTCAAAAAACTAAGATCATTTCATTGGTCCCATCACTTCATCGCAAATAGATGGGGAAACAATAGAAACAGTGAGAGACTAATTTTTTGGGGCTCCAAAATCATTGCAGATGGTGACTGCAGCCATGAAATTAAAAAGTGCTTGCTCATTGGAAGACCATGACCAACCTAAGACAGAACATTAAAAAGCAGAGACATTACTTTGCCAACAAAGGTCCATCTAGTCAAAGATATGGTTTTTCCAGCAGTTGTGTATGAATGTGAGAGTTGGACTATAAAGAAAGCTGAGCACTGAGGAATTGATGCTTTTGAGCTGTGGTGTTGGAGAAGACTCTTGTGTGTCCCTTGGATTGCAAGGAGATCAAACCTGTCAATCCTAAAGGAAATCAGTCCTGAATATTCATCGGAAGGCCTGATGCTGAAGATGAAACTCCAGTACTTTGGCCACCTGATGCGAAGAACTGACTCATTGGAAAAGACCCTGGTGCTGGGAAAGATTGAAGGTGGGAGGAGAAGGGGACGACAAAGGATGAGATGGCTGGATGGCATCGCTGACTCGATGGACGTGAGTTTGAACAAGCTCGGGAAGTTGGTGATGGACAGGGAAGCCTGGCAAGCTGCAGTCCATGGGGTTGCAAAAAGTTGCACATTACTGAGTGACTGAACTGAACTGTGCTTGCAGAAATATATTCATATCAGTTAATAGAATTCAATTTAATTTAACCACACAATTTGGACCAAAAAACTTGGCACAAGGCTTGCTTTAAAAAAGAAAGAAAAAGGATTTGCAATCTTATTTATTTTTCATCTATTACAAATGTGTATAAAAGATCTGCCACTGAATGCTACCAAAGCAAACAGTATAAATCTTGAGAAATGCAACTTCGGTTTGTCTCTGAAAAAAAAAAAAAAAATACATGTATTGCCCTGTGAAAGTTTATGAAATTGGTGCAACAAAATGTTGTGGTAACATTTCAAAGCCAGTTCATGAAGTTCAGTAATGCATATTGATGAGGCTGAAGAGAGTCTATGTATACATGTGAATGTATACATGTGAAAATATAAAAGCTATCCAATCTAGCTAATACTGTCACTATTTAATGTCTTCCTCCTTACCTGCGGCTAAATAGAAAATATCCTCAATTGCCTTGAATTTTTTCCTAAGACAGAAACTTACTAGGCTGTTCTTGCTTACAGGGTATATGGTATTTTTGTTTTGGTTGTTTAGCATTTTTAATTACAAACACAGAGCTTATTAGAGAAAAGGCATTCACTGCTTCTCGAACTTTCTTAACACTACCTGAGTAAGGATATCTTTAACTCTGTCTCTTGTCTATTCCTCTCTCTTTTTCCAAAAAGCAGAAAATTTTCTTTTCACAGGCTTGAAATCATTGATCTTTTTACTCTTATTGCAAAATTGTACATAAGGAAAAGTTAAGGCAAAGCTCAGTTGCCCATGGCTTTCTATTAGTAAGACTGTTGGCTCTTGTGGGTGTGGTCATCATCTATTCTATCTCATTAACAAGTCAACATACTTGCATATCTGGATGAGTAGGGAAGGAGGTAAGAAGCTAATGCTTACAGAGGATTCAGGGTATTCACAGAGTATCTGCGCTACATATTTTATTTTATTTGAAGTTTCCTGGCTTACCTCTTTCAGTATTTTGCAACTTGCCTCCCACTTCTTATACAACTTTATAATTTTTCCTAAACATTTTAAATCATTTTTTTAACACAATAGAATTTGTCAGTTTTGAGTTTACTATGGTTTACTCACTTTTTTTTTTTTAACTTCAGAAAATGCTAAATCAAATTTTAGCAAATCACATTGTGAGTGAGTTCTCTGACAATCGGTATTTTTAAAAATAGAAATGTTTTGATGAATTCTGATATAATGACACTGCAGATTGTTGGCTTAAAATTTTTTTTTAATGTGGACATTTGACTTGTTTAAAAGTGGAATACTTATATAATTATGGTACACTAATTATATTAGGATATTTCTTCATTTTCTAAAGTCTATGCCATGGAAATAGATTTGTCATTTGGAGGATGTTTGAGATATTTATTACTGTAGACACATTTTTAATTGGAAAGCATAAAACTACTTGTTAAAACTGAATTCTTACAAAATTCAAGTTAATATTTAACACATGAAACAAAGTAAGAAATAAAGAAACCCTTAATGCTGAAGTTTCACCATTAAAAAGTGCTTTAAAGTTTTCTGAACTTAATTTGAACCTTTATTTTCATTTAGGTGCCATTAAAGAATCTGAAAGGGGAGTGCAAGAAGCATTGTTTGAAAACTGCCTCTAAAACAACTTAACCACTTTAACCCTTTGAATAGATGTCCCAGATAGAGCTAGGAAACAATAAACTCAAGGGAGAGTTCAATTCAGTTCAGCCGCTCAGTCTTGTCAGACTTTTTGTGACCCCCATGGACTTCAGCATGCCATGCTTCCCTGTCCATCACCAGCTCCTGGAGCTGACTCAAACTCATGTCCACCCAGTCGGTGATGCCATCCAACCATCTCATCCTCTGTCATCCCCTTCTCCTTCTGCCTTCAATCTTTCCCAGCATCAGGGTCTTGTCCAATGAGTCAGTTCTTCACATCAGGTGGCCAAGAGAGAGTTAGGAAAGAGAATTATTTCTGGAACCCCTGACCCTCTGGCATTTCTTCTTTTCCTGACTCATGACAGAGGGCCTGTTTTCGTTGGCTCAGTGGTAAAGAAAACACATTTGCAATGCGGGAGACAGGAGTTTGATCTCTGAGTCAGGAAGATTCCCTTGAAGGAGGAAATGGCAACCCCCCTCAGTATTTTTGCCTGGAAAATCCCACAGACAGAGAAGCCTGGTGGGCCACGGTCCATGGGGTTGAAAAAGAGATGGGCATGACGACAACAGCAACAGGTATCTCGGGGACAGGGTGAGTGGTGAGACCAGTAATGAAGAGAAGAGATACAAGAGTCTTGTGCCCCTGGCTTTTCTTTTCATCTCTTTTCTTCTCTTGGTTACTGACTCTGTCACCAACTCATGATACTTGGAATGATTTTCATGATACCCCCTTCTCCCCAGTTATCCATATCCTGTTATCAGTATCCAAGTCTGACTTACCTCTTTTGCAGGGAAATTTGTCCCTTCCTCTCTGTCCCTTGGAATTGTTCACAAGAACAATGACCACATGCTCTCCATCCAGGCCTTGACTCCAATCTACATTTCATGCCAATATTAGAGAAATCACCTTAAACCACAAATAAGACTATGTTATATCTGCTTAAAAAAAATTTAGAGGATTCTCACTGCCATTAGGATAAACCTTTAGTTCCTAGAGCTGGTCCTCACACTCCTGTTAAACCTCTACTTATATCATTGAGTTTGGAGTAGTCATGGCTACAACTCTAGGGGGCGCTGTTCACAGGCTATCTTTGTGCCTGATGCTCCTTCGGCCTGAAATGCCTTTCCTTGGGCTTTCCCTTCTTTTAATACACAATCTTTCTTGAGTTTCTCTAAGTACTTCCCTTCCCTGAAAACAGCTCTTCTTCCTGTGTCAGCTTTACCCTGTGTGGATTTCTTTCATATGTACTTAGTCGATCAATCATGTCCTACTCTTTGCGACGCTAGGGACTATAGACTTCCAGGCTCCTCTGTGCATGGGGATTCTCCAGGCAAGAATATTGGAGTGGGTTGCCATGCCCTTCTCCAAGGATCTTCCCAATCCAGGAATCGAACCCAGGTTTCCCGCATTGCAGGCAAATTCTTTACCGTCTGGGCCACCAGGGAAGCCCTTCTTTCATATAGTTTACAACAATTCAGTAATTCCTATTTTTCTATGTGCTTCTCTACTGTCTGAGCCTCTGTCCCCTAGTAAAGAGTAAGCCCCTTGAAAACAGAGGCTGTTTTATTTTTTTTTTACATTCTGAGCACTTAGAACATTGCCTGATGCATAGAGGTAATTAATAGTCAGTATGAGTACAAGTGAATGAATGAATGCAATACAATTAACTTTGCATTGGTGTGGAAATTCTAATTTACCTCTCTAAGTTTTCTCCATGTATATTTGGAGTGTTTCTTTCTATAGTAGCTTTGGTCCCATTCTAACATCCTAACCTGTCCCTCCTGATTGTTTTCTAGCTCCTTTGCCTGGTGACTGCTGTCTCTAGCAGGACGTGGCTTCTCCTGGAGCAAATATTATCTGCCACTGAACACTCTTTTCTCTATTGGATCATGTGTTCTTTCCTTGTGGAGACAAGCAAGAGTTTACCATGGCTGTAGTGCAATTGGCAACTGTCAGAATAAAAACTCATTAATAAAAAAACGATAATGCTTCAAAGTACATTACATTACTCCTTCAAAGTCCTTTGTGAACATTATCTTATTAATCATCACAATAGCTCAGGGGAAGATAAACATTGTTGGTTATCTTACCTAGATCATATTTGGAAGGACTTTTTTTTTTCTTGTTATTGTTTGATTATGCTATGAAATCTGGAGAGCAATTATCATATTGGCTATTTGGATATAATATGATATGCTGATGTAAAAATTTCTCTGGATCGGTGAGGTGGTTTTTTATTTCTTTTAGATGTCTCACCCAGACTCTTGTCAAATTCTTTCCGGAGAGTGAAGCAAAGAATAACAAGCAAAAGACTCTGAAATTTCTGTTCAAGGATTGAAATTTGCTGGATAGCTTGAGGCTCATTTAAACCACTGATTCATGATTCAGAAATCAAAAAATGAATTACTGCACACACGTAGGCGTTGAGTAATTATTGAAAGACTGAATGATGTACTGCCTTATAATCTGAAAGTTTAAAGGAGTGAGCTTATGTAGGAAATTAGAATCTTAGTCAGGAATTCTATTAGTAACTGATATCAATGGGTAAAAGAGAATTCTTTTAGGAAAGGAATTTTACTTAGCAACCTGGCTTAAAAAGCTTACTCAGCAGTTCTGACCCCACCTCCCCTCTAACATCCTAGTTTTACTTTTCTCATAACACTTGTCACTTGTTTAAGTGTATTTGTTGACAAACTTTACTTTCCCTTCTGGGGCAAGGGAAAGTGTTGAATGCTGTCACATCATGGGGACTGTTGAATTGAAAAATATTACCTAGAGGAATTTTTCATAAAAAAATTGAAAGGAAGATGGCTTCAATTTCAGAACTATATGAAGAGATTGCCTAATTCTAGGGCCCTATATTCAAATGGAATGGCAGGTATTCTCAGCGAGTCTTGTATGAAGAATTTGACATCTTTTAATGTCTTAGCAACAAACAGTACAGCCTCTGGAAGAGATGTTATAGATGACATTGGCACTTTCTACATTCTAAGATGGTGTCTTCCTTCATGGGAGTGTCCAGGGTAGAATGGTCTTTGGTACAACTATACCTCTGTTATCTTTGGTCAAGTGTGCTGGGGGAAGACTTTAGGAAGTTTACCTCAAATTTCTTTCCAGTCCAGGCAAACATTTCTGACTTTTTAGATTCTGTCAACTCTCTACGACCAATTCATAAGCATAGACTTAAAAGACCAGGCAGAAGTCAGATTTTGGGGGAAATCAAGTGCAGGGGTTTTCTCAACACAATAATTTTGTGGCAACAAGGTGTGGAGCTGAGTGGAAAGGCAGACATTTCTCTTGTCTTGTAGCTTGCCTTTCTGGTTGAACACACGCAGTATTCATGGACACCTTTTCTCCCCATGCTTAGTGTTCCTCCAGGCAGTGTTGATTCCTGGAATTCAATCTAAACAAACCCTTGAAACCTTTCTCCAACTCCCGAATAATTGGAACCCACTTTTGAGAAATGCCTGAGTAGAACACTCAGGCTCCTATATGCTGATTTTTAAGATAGAGAGATAAGACATCTTTTTATCTTTCAAAAGTCTTGTTCATTCTTGCCTTTTCTCTTTCAGTGAGAAAGCTGGTGCTGACATCCTATAGAAGAAGCAGAACCAAGAGGATTACAAGTGTTTCTGGAGTCCAGTCAGTAATAATATGGACCTTCCATTACGTTGTTCTGTGGAGGAAAGAAACTTAGCCAGTGACTCCCCAGGAAAATGATAATGCTTTAAAAATGAAATGCAGATCCTTTATCTAAATCTAGTTCCCTCAGCTTCAGCTCATGAAGTTTGCACTTCGTAGTGCTTACACCAGCATCAGTTTCATTCTTTAACAAAATAACATTGTTTTGATAAAATGCTTGTGCCTCAATTGTCCATGTTTTGCATAGCAATTAAATTTTTTTATTGAAATATAGTTGATTTACAATGCTGAGTTAGTTTCAGGGGTACAGCAAAGTGATTCAGTTATATAAATACATATTTGTTCTTTTTTAGAAAAACTTTCTCGTCCATTATAGGGTATTGCAAGATTGAGTATAGCTCCTTGTGTTATACGGTAGGTCCTTGTTAGTTATCGATTTTATATGTGTAGCATGTGCTCAGTTGTTACGTTGTGTCCCACTCTTTGTGGCCCCATGGACTGCGGTCTGCCAGGTTCCTCTGTCCATGGAATTTTCCAGGCAAGAATACTGGAGTGGGTTGTGATTTTCTCCAGGGAGTAGTAGTCTTGCCTGGAAGATTCCATGGACAGAGGAGCCTGGAGGGTTACAGTCCAAGGGGTTGCAAGGAGCTGGACACAACTGAGCACACACACACACACACACACACACACACACACACACACACGGGAATCTTCCAGACCCAGGAATCGAACCTGTGTTTCTTAAATCTCGTGCATCGACAGGCAGGTTCTTTGCCACTAGCACCACCTGGGAAGTCCAGATTTACATACAGTAGTATCTATATTTTAATCCCCAACTCCTAATTTATCCCTCTCCTCCCTCCCCTTTGGTAACAGTATGATTGTTTTCTAAGTCTGTAAGTCTGTTTTGGTTTGTAAATAAATTTGTTTGTATCCCTTTTTAGATACCACGTATAAGTGATATCAAATGATATTTATCTTTCTCTGGCTGGCTTATTTCACTCAGTATGATCATCTCTAGGTCCATCCATGTTGCTGCAAATGGCATTGTTTCATTACTTTTCATGGCTCAGTAATATTCCATTGTGTCTATCAGCAAATCTTCTTTATTTACTCATCTGTTGATGGACACTCAGGCTGCTTCAGTGCCTTAGCTATTGTGAGTATGCACAGCAGTTTTAGATTGGGTATTCACAGCCATGATGACTGTAATTGCTGTTCTGATGAGTCCATTGAACAGAAACATCCCCAACACTGAAACTTCTCTCAGGGGGATTTCTGTAACTTCAGGGGAGGCTACAGAACTCTCTGTATAACTTGATATTCAATGGACTTTTTTCTAGAGTGGTGGAACCCTACTTCAGATGAAAATCTAATAGTTGGGTCATGGCTTGGGTGGAGGAGATCAAGGAATTGATGATAAGTAGGCAAGACAACCAGTTCCAGGGTCTTTTTCCATCATGTTAGCATCCCTGGTGATTGGTCTTCTCTGTCTTGAGGTGGGTAATCTGTAATCACCAAATCATGTATTTTCTAAAACTTTTGAAGCTATTCCTTGGAAACCCAGGCAATCACAGTTTGAAAGCTACTACAGCAAAGCTTGAGCTTGCTAACCAGAAGTATGTAATTAAGAGAAAGGGATTTCCAAAAACTGTTCACTTTCCTTCTAAAAGATACAAATCTTTCCTAATCTAGATGAAACGTTAAACCTATGAAGCTTGGATTTTAGAGGTGGTGGGTTTGGGGTTTAAGTATCCATGACCTTTCCTGAGAAGGAAAACTTGTACTTGCATTGTGATTCTGTTCCAAGTCTTTGAGATAGACTTTGTTTGATTTATTGGGTCAATTCTTATCCTTCTGAGTTGCCAAATTAATTGCAAAGTGGGTGTGGGGAGAGTTGATGGGATTGATATTTTTAAGCATCAACTGCGGGACCCAGTTGGAGTCCAGCAGGCCTCTTTTTCATGCCTTGGTTTCCTCTCCTTCCCCCTGTACCTAACCCTCTCCCCCCCACCCTCCACCACTTTTGCCCACTCCCCGGTTCTAGCTCTGATATTAATAGGGCAATAACTTAGCCTCTTAGGGTTCAATTTTCCATTCTGTAAAATAAACAGATGCTGGATGGAGATAATCAATAAGGCCTTCTTGGTTGCTGACAGTTGTTGATTAGGTGGAGTCTGATGGCCCATAGTGACACAGCCATGTCAGCAGTGCCCTGTGTAACTCTGCGGGCCTCTGTCCTCTCAGATTCCCGTGAACCTCGCCCTGAAGTTGTGCAATAGGGTGTCCCCGTGTGGGGAGACTTGAAAGGTGTGACCAAGTTTCACCTCAGCCTTAAAACATCCTTCCTCTCCAGATATTTTGAAATGTTGCCATTGGAGACACACACTTAAATATTATTCTCTCCAGTGTGAGTCTTGGACAGATAACACATAAAATCATTAGCAACTTATGTGAATTGCTTTTATTTCCTCCATGACAGGAAAAACCTTAGAGCTAAATCTGAGAGTGCTGGATAGATGCGTAGGGAAAGAAGCGCTTCCTTCTACCCTCTTGTGTTCTGTGGCCCAGCTTGAGAGTTAAGCGAACTAACAGCAAAAAAAAATACAAATTTATTTAATATTTTATTTAATATTAAATATTAAAAATGTTTTGATATTTTATAATAAATATTATAAAATATTTATAAAATATTTATTTTATAAATATTTTATTTTATATTTTTAATATTTTAATTTATATTTAATATTTTGAAGACTCACACAGGAGTCTTCAAAAGGAAAATGAAGACCCAAAGAAATCATTAGGCCCCAGAGCTTACATACTTTTTTAAACAAAGATTCATAAATTGTGTGGTGGGACAAGACAAAGGGGCTTGGGCTATGGGCCATAAACTGTGGAACAGTGACTAAGAAATATGTAGGGAAAACTAACAGAATATAAGGTTATTTCATTTTCTTAGAAGTTTTTTTTTTTTTTTTTTAAAGCCACGCTGCTTGGCTTGTGAGATTTTAGTTCCCTGACTCGGGATTGAACCTGGAGCCCTGGAAGTGAAAGCATGAACCACAAGAACTACAAGAGAATTCCCAATAAGGGTTATTTTAAAAGGTTGGTTTATACAAGGCCATTTTGGCATCCACTCCCAGTCTGCATGATAAGAATATTCTTCTTCCTGGCACAACAAAGACGCCTTTCTCACAGGAAATCTTATCACCTGCTTTTAGGTAGAAAAAGGGAGATCAGAGAATCTTTCCTCATCTGCTGTTTCTCAAGTGTCTTTAGCTCAAAATAATAGAAATTCCAAAGTGGCACATTTTAAGGTGGTGGGGAGGGGGTGGTGGTGAGGAAGGAGAAGGCTTTGAGCCAAAAATAACTGAATTCAAATCTCAGATCCATCCATAAATTGTGTGATCACTGGTTAATTGACTATTGAGAGTCCTTTGGGCAGAAAGATGATCAAAACAGTCAACCTATACTTTGGCCACCTGATACAAAGAGCCAACTCACTAGAAAAGACCCTGATGGTGGGAAAGATTGACAGAAAAAGGAGTAGCAGATGACAGAGGATGAGATGGTTGGGTGGCATCACTGACTCAATGGACATGAGTTTGAGCAGACTCCTGGAGATGGTAAAGGACAGAGAAGTCTGGTGTCCTTCAGTTCACGTGGTTACAAAGAGTCAGACACGACGCAGTGACTGAACAGCAAAAACAAGGTTGTAGTATCTTCCTGTGGAGAGCTGCAGGGCTGAAAAGTGAGTGCATAGTATGCAAAGTGCTTGGTATACAGCAGGTGCACACTACATAGAACTAAGACCTATTACTCCACCATTTTTACCCACAGCAAAATCTGCAATGAAACGTTCTGACCATCCAGTTGAAAATGAAACTCAAACAGAAGTCTTGGTATTCAAGGGACAGACAGACACATCTTTCCACTTGAGGGACAACTTTTTATTTCATAATCTTCTATGCCTGTGGCTCAGTTTGCTGGGATGCCAAAAAGTACTTGTTCTCTGATCTTCCTCATGCATCCTCCCATACCGCTGAGTTGTATGGCACATGTTTTGAAAAGCGAAAATGGGGATGGTACACTAAACAGTAAGCTCATTATGTTAAAAGCTCATTTTATTTTTTTCCATTTGAATATGAACCACAGTGCTGGAGATTTCCTTTGTTTTTGTTAGAGTGGGTTCTCTTTTTCTCTCTTTCTCTCTCTCTCTCTCTTTCTCTTTTATCTGTCTTCCATTAGGAAAATGTTTTTTTGATTGCTTACACCATTTCTTTTGTGGAAATAAGCGTCTATTGTTCTATCAGAAAAAAAAAAAAAACACTGCAATAACCATTTAGAACAAGAAGAAAGAAGGAAAGCATTTTGGAGAAAAATAATTCCTTTTCCATATTTCTGTAAAGTTGTATATCTTGGAACTAGTTTTCCATTATAAGAAACTTCTGTTTTGTTTATGAAAAAAAGAAATCCCTAAGACAAAGCCCAAAGGAACTGTCCATTTTTCTAACTAATTTTCAAGCATGATGTAAAACTGCCATTAAGAATTGCTATGCCTTATCCAGTCCAATTAAAAAATATTTCTTTAGAAGTTACAGAAGATTTCCAAAACATGTTAGAGGATTCTTCTTTAAAAAAATGACTCCCCACGGGACTTGGAAATCAGATTTTTAAAACGTTTTTCTAAGTTGTTCCTGAAATTTAATCTTGAATAGCATTATGCTGTCTTCTTATCAAGGGGTGCTTGACCCAGCTTTCAAGCAGTGTGATCTTGGAGGTGAGAGCTGGTCAGTGCATTCAATTTGGAGATTTTACTAATTTTTGTATCTTTTATCTCAGTTCACCATATAGCTTGCAATGTAGAATCTCTTTATGATGATCATTTCCCTTCCTCCATCTGAATGTTTTTATTTGTCATAGATTGTATAAATAACAGTTTCTCTTTGCAGAGCTTGCATGTGTCAGTGTTTTCCCTTAGCAAATAAAGTGTAAATTCTAGGAGGCTGGGGTATTCTGTATCTTATTCCTTGAAATTCCCTATGGGTCTTGGACCTTCTCTGGTGGCTCAGTCGGTAGAGAATCTGGCTGCAATGTGGGAGACCGGGGTTTGAACCCAGGATTGGGAAGACTCCCTGGAGAAGAAAATGGCTACCACTCCAGTATTCTTGCCTGGGAAACAGAAGAGCCTGGTGGGCTACAGTCCATGGTGTTACAAGAGTCAGACACGACTTAGTGACTAACCACTATACATGGGCCTTATTTCAATTTCTGGCCCCTTTGCAGCTGTTCCATAAATACTGTATTTGTCCATTTCTTGCTTGATAATCTGTTAGCTCATTCTAACCCAGTAGAAAATTAAAAAGAGGCTTGAGGCTCTCTACTCTCAATTCAGCTATCAGGAAAGAATTTCCAAAGCAAAAGAGTTGCTTATTTCACTACCCCCTTTCCTCTTGATTAGGTATGAGCCGTAAAAAGCAAACAGCAGAGCCCAGCCTATTGTTTTGAATTAAGGAAAGATTAAGCAGGTTCTCAGACCTTTCTGACTGGATCTGTCAACTGTGGTTTCATTAACGCTCATTAAACTGGAAGGCAGATAGACATAGGTTTTGGGTGGTTTGAAAAAAATACTTCCCTTTCTTCAAAGAGATAATCAATCAAGAAGAGGGAAAACTGGGAATTGGGATTAGTAGATGAAAACTATTACATATAGAATGAAGAAAACAACAAAGTCTTACCGTTTAGCACAGGGAACTATATTCGTTATCTTGGGATAAACCGTAATGGAAAAGAACAACATAAAAAGAATGTATATATGTGTATAACTGAATCATTTTGCTGTATGGCAGAAATTAACACAAATAACATTGCTAATCAATGATACTTTCATAGAAAAAAAGAATTGGCAGCATTTCTATTTTGGCTGTTTAGTGTTGAATTTTTCTTTAAGGGGATGATTCGATCACACAGACTTATCCAGGTTAGTCTGTTAGTATTCATCTGATCCAACTGCTATTTCACACAAGAGGAAGGCTCAGAGTACAAGTGGTTTATGAGGCCAGCAGCCAGCCAGAGGTGCAATCGGGACTTAATCCTTTGCCTCACTCCCCTTCTCCCTTGATTCATCACTTGCCTTTGATAAATAAAAGGATTACTACCCCAGATACAGAGACCAACATAATCTCTTCCTTTTCTGATTCACCTCATTTGCTTTGTAAAATGAAGATGGCCCTTCTAATGAAAATATTTCCAATTTCCACATGCAACTCTAATGGAATTTAATGTGGAGAGTTAGATCAAAATGTGAGGCACTGCAAGCTACTTAGCAGAGATTTGTCATTTTAGGCGTGTTTTTGAGGTTAAAAAGAAAAAGACAATCATGAAGAGAGACCAAAAAAGTGAATATCTACCACTACTTCTTCTACTCACATTAGGTAGTAAATTTGAATTTGTATGATAATGAAATATGATTTTTTAAGAGATATAGAAAAAACAGCTCTGATGGAACCAAATAACACAGGCTTGTTATTGTTCCCATCACCACAGTTTGAAAGGTGTGGCAGGAGAAATTAAATAGAGAAGCTCAGATGAAACACAATATTGATATTTGGCATGCTTAGATGAATTTCCACCCAAAGATATGAAATAATCCCTTTAACCACACTAATTATGCCTCCCCACCAAAGGCCAACCTTTGGCACAGCTGGGAAGCTGCTGGAGGTTGACTTTGGCATCTCTGGCCTTCTCTGGCTGTCCCCCCTTTCTTTTTTGATAAAACTCTAGGTTCACAGGACCTGTATCCCTAAACCTATCATTTATCACCACATCCACTAGCATCACTCCATCCTAAGCTATGTGACCCTCCTAACTGCAGAACTGCAATAGTCTCCAACCTCATTGATAGATCTAACCAAAGAAAAAAAAATTTTATTTGGGGTCAACAGTGGTTGTGGTTGTCCTGGAAAGGTCATGTGCTGATTTGGGGAAAGGGGGAGGAGACTTACTTTTTACTATATTTCTTTTTGTGATGTTTAATTTTGTACTGTATTAGAGAATTGTCTTTTAACAAAAACAACATTGTATACAATTAAAAAGTTTTTCTCATGAAAGGAGTTAGAACAATAACTTTATCTTGGTAATAAATAGTTCAGTTGCTCTCATGTTTCCTGAAAGGTGATTTGAGGACCCCCTGCAGTAGGGCGCATGCCATTGATTGTTAAGTAAACAGATTTCTTGGTGCCAAGCTGTTCTGATTGAATCAAAGTATCTCTGGGCACAGCCCAGGAATCTGCACTTTTAGATGCATCCCCCATCACACCCCATGATACTCTACATACTTAGCTCTGAAAACCACTGAGCTAATAATCACTCCAGTCCCCCAAACGTTACATTCTTCTTCTACCTGACACACCCGGTCTTCTGATGTGTGCATGACAGATGTGGTTTAGTAGGAATGTTCATCAGTGATATTGAGAAAACTTCTCCGTGTTTTAAGACAGAGGAAGAATAGTCTCTTTGTGGAATATTGAGCATTTGGAATTGAGTAATGGGGGTAATTTTTAAAATATTATATCTTTAACATTAATTTAGCTTTTAACTTTTATATTGCCCAGGAATTTTCATTGCTAAGAAGGCTAGGTCAGTGGGACAGGCTTGGCATGTGAAAACAGTCTTGAGTTTAAATCCTGATTTCATTCCTTATTAATTTGGTGGTCTCTTAACTGTTCTTAGCTTCACTTTCCTCACTTTTATAATGGAGACCTCCTCATCCTCCTCCAGCGCATGCTCATTCATGTCCGGCTCTGCAACCCCGTGGACTGTGGCCCACCAGGCTCCTCTGTCCATGGGATTTCCCAGGCAAGAATATTGGAGTGGTAGCCATTCCCTCTCCAGGGGATCTTCCCAACCCAGGGATCGAACCTGTGTCTCCCGAATCTCTTGCATTGCCCGGAGGTTTCTTTACCACTGCGCCACCTGGGAAGCCCCTAATGGAGACAGTAGTATATAAATTGAGGTATTATTCTGAGAAGTAAATGAGATAATATGCTTAGAGAGTTGTATATACACAGTAGGTGTTCCAAACACATTCAGGGCATATGCACTAAGGATCTTTATTAATTGCCTGCAGTGAGTGGGGTAAAGTAGTGAATAAAAGAGATACAGTTTTCATCTTTCAGAGAGTTTAAGTCAAAACAATTGACGTCAGACAGTAAAGAGAGAGAGAATTTACTGCTATGCCGGCATGGTTTTTATATTCAATTATTTAGAAATTCAGTTACTTTGTACAAAAATACCAGGACAACAGGCATAAACCAGGGAAACTGGCGCATATATGATCACTTTAGCAAAGTCATGGGACTGTAGGTGGAAGGAGGTATAAGGTCAAAAGAGTGTTTGTTGCTGGTTTTTAAGGTTAAAGAGACTAGGGAATGCCTGGAATGTTACAGCATTTGGGGTAAAAGACATCTGATGCAGACTTACAACTCTTCTGGGAGAGACCATCACTGAACCAGTTTTGACTAGCATAGTAGTTATTTGAGGAAGGTCTGAGTATGTGTCATCACAGTGGAAGGACCAGCACAATGAAGACATGTTGAAGGAAGTGAAACTCTAAGGACAGATGCAGACTTCTAGGGAGGAGGTATGTAGAGAAGCAGAGAGATGGATCAATGAAAGACTCCTGAGAAATGAAATGGGGAGAAAAAAAGAATCACCTAGACAACATGAGAAAGTCAAGGTTAGAAGAGCACGGGATCATCAAAGCCAGAAAAAAAAAAGGAAAGAAAGAAAAAAAAGAATTTGAATGTGAGAGAGTGGCCCACAGTGTCAACTGCAGTAGAAGGCCAGGAATGGTAGATTTGGTCAGGGAGCGCCTGGTGGCTTTGAGGCCATGGGATGTGGGGGCAGCACGGGTGGTGGAGGTGTTTGTGTGGCTGGGGACATCCTTATCCTCAAAGAGTAGAATATGGCTTGCGATATATAGATGTAGGAACAGACTGCAGAATTTGGCTGCAAAAGATAAGGAGAAAATAAAATATTCATCAGAAAGGGGCACATGATCCTGGGGTGATATCATTGGCTTTGTTTAAAAGAATGAGAGAAACTTGTATCTGCTTTTAAGTTGAGGGAAAAGATTGCACAGAAATAGGTTCAAGAAATAGTTGCTGCTGCTGCTAAGTCGCCTCAGTCGTGTCCAACTTTGGGCGACCCCATAGACAGCAGCCCACCAGACTCCTCTGTCCCTGGGGTTCTCCAGGCAAGAATACTGGAGTGGGTTGCCATTTCCTTCTCCAGTGCATGAAAGTGAAAACTGAAAGTGAAGTTGCTCAGTCGTGTCCAACTTTTCGCAACCCCATGGGCTGTAGACTACCAGGCTCCTCTGTCCATGGGATTCTCCAGACAAGACTCCTGGAGTGGGTGCCATTGCCTTCTCCGTCAAGAAATAGATATATTAAAGGAAAGCGTGTGTGCTCAGTCATGTCCAACTCTTTGAGAACATGTGGACTGTAGCCCACCAGGCTCCTCTGTCCATGGGATTCTTCAGACAAGAATACTGGAGTGGGTTGGCATTTCCTTCTCCAGGGAATCTACTCAGGGATCGAATCCATGTCTCTTGCATCTCCTGCATTGGCAGGCAGACTACCAGTTGAGCCACTGGGGAAGCCCTAAAAGAAGACCTCTCCCCCGAAAAAAGACCAGAGGAAGGGATGACAGATGAGGAGGGGCAAACAGTCCCTCTTTGAACTTGATGACATTACATTTTGCAATTAGAACTTTGTTTACTTATTTATTGTCCTTGTCACCAATTAGTGAGTCAGCCCTTGAAGACAGGTACTGTCTTTATTTCTGCTTTATTTAATCCTGTGTACCTAGTAGGGACCTAACAGAAGCAGAAGATGTTAAGAGAGGTGGCAAGAATACACAGAAGAACTGTACAAAAAAGATCTTCATGACCCAGATAATCATAATGGTGTGATCACTCACCTAGAGCCAGACATCCTGGAATGTGAAGTCAAGTGGGCCTTAGGAAGCATCACTATGAACAAAGCTAGTGGAGGTGATGGAATTCCAGTTGAACTATTTCAAATCCTGAAAGATGATGCTATGAAAGTGCTGCACTCAATATGCCAGCAAATTTGGGAAACTCAACAGTGGGCACAGGACTGGAACAGGTCCGTTTTCATTCCAAGCCCCAAGAAAGGCAATGCCAAAGAATGCTCAAACTACCTCACAATTGCACTCATCTCACATACTAGTAAAGTAATGCTCAAAATTCTCCAAGCCAGGCTTCAGCAATACGTGAACCATGAAATTCCAGATGTTCAAGCTGGTTTTAGAAAAGGCAGAGGAACAAGAGATCAAATTGCCAACATCTGTTGGATCATTGAAAAAGCAAGAGAGTTGCAGAAAAACATCTATTTCTGCTTTATTGACTATGCCAAAGCCTTCAACTGTGTGGATCACAATAAACTGTGGAAAATTCTGAAAGAGTTGGGAATACCAGAGCACCTAACTTGCCTCTTGAGAAACCTGTATGCGGGTCAGGAAGCAACAGTTAGAACTGGACATGGAACAACAGACTGGTTCCAAATAGGAAAAGGAGTACGTCAAGGCTGTATATTGTCACCCTGCTTATTTAACTTATATGCAGAGTACATCATGAGAAACGCTGGGCTGGAAGAAACACAAGCTGGAATCAAGATTCTTGGGAGAAATATCAATAACCTCAGATATGCAGATGACACCACCCTTATGACAGAAAGTGAAGAGGAACTAAAGAGCCTCTTGACGAAAGTGAAAGAGGAGAGTGAAAAAGTTGGCTTAAAGCTCAACATTCAGAAAACTAAGATCATGGCATCCAGTCCCATCACTTTATGCAAATAGATGTGGAAACAGTGGAAACAGTGGCTGACTTTATTTTTCTGGGCTCCAAAATCACTGCAGATGGTGACTGCAGCCATGAAATTAAAAAACGCTTACTCCTTGGGAGGAAAGTTATGACCAACCTAGACAACATATTAAAAAGCAGAGACATTACTTTGTCAAGAAAGGTCCATCTAGCCAAGGCTATGTTTCCAGTGGTCATATATGGATGTGAGAATTGAACTATAAAGAAAGCTGAGCGCCGAAGAATTGATGCTTTTGAACTGTGGTGTTGGAGAAGACTCTTGAGAGTCCCTTGGACTGCGAGGAGATCCAACCAGTCCATCCTAAAGGAGATCAGTCTGGGGTGTTCATTGGAAGGACTGATGTTGAAGCTGAAACTCCAACATTTTGGCCACCTGATGCGAAGCACTGACTCATTTGGAAAGACCCTGCTGGGAAAGATTGAGGGCAGGAGGGGAAAGGGACGACAAAGAATGAGATGGTTGGATGGTATCACCGACTCAATGCACATGGGTTTGGGTGGACTCTGGGAGTTGGTGATGGACAGGGAGGCCTGGTGTGCTGCGGTTCATGGGGTCTCAAAGAGGCACGACTAAGCAACTGAACTGAGCTGAACTGAGGAGAGTTCAAAATATTGGATTAGACATTGCAACAAAAATTATAATAAACATAAAATGTAGATCATACTACAACTTTAAGTGGTTATCTTTATTCAGAGTAAGAGCACAGACTGTAATTCAAACTTGGAGGCTGAAATTGAGTCCCCCAGAATATACCTGAGGTTTCCTGAGTGGTTCTAATGGTAAAGAATCTGCCTGTTAATGCAGGAGGCATAAGAGACATGGATTCATTCGATCCCTGAGTGGGAGAAGATCCCCTGGAGGAGGGCATGGCTACCCACTCCAGTATTCTTGTCTAGAGAATCCCATGGACATAGGAGCCTGGTGGACTACAATCCATGGGGTTGCAAAGAGTCAGACATATACACACAGAATATACCTAGGTTGTTTTGTCTTTTTGTCTAATACTTTCAAGAACTAGGACAGTTCTTAAACTGCTGAAGATGTTCTACTGCATTTTCACTGGTGAGAAAACCAACAGCTTGTCTGCGACAATCACAGGACTGATAGAGGCAGGATTTGAACCCAGCTCGGTCAGCTTCCAAAGACCATGTTTACTCTGTCTCATAGGTGCTCTGAAGATTCATCATTTTCATTTGTTTCTAGACAATTTTATGTTTCTTTTGACTGTACTTTGAAGTATTTTTTGGAAGACTGACAATTGTCTGAAATGCTCTCTAGGATGTAAACTCCATGAGAGCAGGCAGAATTTTTTTTTGACAGGGGTCAGTTTTGTTCCCTATAATATATTCCCAGCAGCTGGAATGGTGTCTGGGCCATGGTATGTGCTTAACAAATATTTGTATAAATATTTGTATAAATAAAATAAAATTTGTATAAATAAAATACTTCTGGGGGTGCTTCTTCCTTCTAGGTTATGTCTTTGAGGTTTGCTAAAGTATATTTCTAGGGGAGGTACCAGTTCCAACTCTTGCTATTCACTGAATAAATGAAGGATATCAACGTAGGTGGTAGAGAAAGCATTGAGTGGAGGGCCTCAGGAAAATGGGTCCATGAATGTGCATGGTTTAGTTGAGTTTATCTCCTCTGCCATTTGACTGAGGCCGGCCACAAAGGGACCATCTTTGTGTCTGTTCATCACTAACCACACCAGTGAGCCTTAAACTCTGGGTGTCTGAAAAACGATTGGCCAATACTGATCTACTCAATGTAACAGAGTATTTCCATATTCAAGTAGTAAATCTCACCATATTTGTTATGTTCATTTATAAACGAAGCGGTATTTCAAGTAAGTGATAGCAACAAGGGTATGGAAAGCTACTATGTACTTAGATGAGTGTAAGACAATTAAATATTTATAATGATTATTTTATTTTATTTATTTCTATTTGGCTGCACTGGGTCTTTGATGCTGCACGCTGGCTTTTTATAGTTGCAGCAAGTGGGAGCTAGTCTCTGGTTGCACTGCACGGGCTTATCTAGTTGGTTGCTTCTCTTGCTGTGGACACAGGCTCTAGAGCGCACAGGCTCAGTAGTTGCAGAGCATAAGCTTAGTTGATCCACGGCATGTGGAATCTTCCTAGACCTGGGATAGCGTCCCCTGCATTGGCAGGCAGATTCGCAACCTCTGGACCACCAAGGAAGTCTTACAATGCTTCAATAAATATTTACTTGACACCTGCTTTGGGCCAAGCACTCATGAATATTATGTTACTATACATTGTTTGTGGATCTAGAGAATACTCGGCTTTTAAACACAGTGACTAGGAACTAATTGCCAATAGAGATTATTCAAAGCTAATCTGAATTAGTTTAGAAAGCAGTCTATTTCTCTTATCCTTGTTCCTTATCTGAGAGATGATGATAGTGTGGGGATCTACTTGAACACTCAGTGTTGATACAGAGAAGATTTTAAAGTGAAAATACTTGAGCTACAGAAGCTGCTTCAGGGATCTTCTCTGAATTTCCCTTTAGCTGACTAAAGTGGAGCCTCCTAAACGTACACCTAACATTAACCCCTCAGAAGGAGTTTCCAGAAAATTCAGCTGCCATGGAGACAGACTGCCCATTCTACAAGCATTGAAAAGTCCAATGGTCTCTTCCATACTTTCTCATTGAAACCCTCACTTCCCCCATCTTTGTTAAGCAGATCTATATGAACCTTATTCATTACTAAGCAACTCGCACAGGTATATGTAAATAAATCTTCTCTTCTCTCCTGTTAATTAGTTAATCTGTGGAACCCCAAACACTAGACTCAAGTTAGTAGAGAAAATTTGTTCTCCCAACATTAGCATGTATTTGTCAAGCAATTCATACCAACAATACATTTTAAACAATACACTACAGCAAATTCAAGTTATGCTTAACATTTATAACTTCCACCAGCGGTTATAGAGGAAAACACGTCCCAGGGACACAGCATTTAACATTGTCTATATTTGAAAGTAGACTGCCTCACTTGCTAGCCCTGACCCTGGACAAGCACAGCAAGCTCTCAGTTCCTTCCTTTTCTAATCCGTAAAATGGGAATAAAAATTGTGCCTCATGGGATGGTTATGAGAATAAAATGAGATAACACATGTAGAGCTTTTAGACTAGGGATGAGTGAATGGTAAGGGCTCAATTAAGTATTATTATTCCAAGGTTTCCATAGGGATGATGGGGGGGAGGTCTGGCCATTCCCTACAATGATTCTCTAAACACCAATTATCAGCTGGTTTCCCTACCTAAGGGAGTATTTCTGAATTAATGTTAGTGTTGTGACTGAGAATTAGTTTTCTTCAGGATATCAGTGTGTATGTCTCTATAATATTTTTTTAAAGTAATTCATCATTTCTGAATATTTGGGGTTCATTATGGACATAAGATTATGAACATTTTAAACCAACCTAAGGGTCAGTACAATTCTAAAGGTTTATTAGCAATGCAATGGGAAGTTACCAGTACTCTGAATAATTACAATAAAGAAGGAAATTTTACCCACTAATTAGGACTTACAGGCCATTTGGGTTTCCAGAGCTTGGCTCTAATGATTTAGAAAAACAAAACGAAAGAGAATAATCTGTTTCCAAGTTTACAGAATTTCGCTAATCTTGATTACCTGAAGTCAGGGTCAATACAGTTAATAACAATGACTATTAAAAACTAAAAGAGCCTCTTGATGAAAGTAAAAGAGGAGAGTGAAAAAGTTGGTTTAAAACTCGACGTTCAAAAAACTAAGATCGTGGCATCTCATCACTTCATGTCATTTAAATGGGGAAACTGATACTTTATTTTGGCGGCTCCAAAATCACTGCAGATGGTGACTGCAGCCATGAAGTTAAAAAACGCTTGCTCCTTGGAAGAAAAGCTATGACCAACCTAGGCAGCATATTAAAAAGCAGAGGCATTACTTTGCCAAGAAAGGTCTGTCTTGTCAAAGCTATGTTTTTTCCAGTAGTCATGTGTGGATGTGAGAGTTGGACTATAAAGAAAGCTGAGCACCGAAGAACTGATGCTTTTGAACTGTAGTGTTGGAAAAGACTCTTGAGAGTCCCAAGGAGATCAAACCAGCCAATCCTAAAGGAAATCAGTCCTGAATGTTCATTGGAAGGACTAATGCTGAATCTGAAACTCCAATACTTTGGCCATCTGATGCGAAGAGCTGACCCATTGGGAAAGACGCTGATGCTGGGAAAGACTGAAGGCAGGAGGAGAAGGGGACGACAGAGGATGCGATGGACGTGAGTCTGAGCAAGCTCTGGGAGTTGATGATGGACAGGGAAGCCTGGTGCGCTGCTGTCTGTGGGACTGCCAAGAGCCAGACACGACTGAGTGACTGAACTGAACTGAACTGATCGTTCATTAATTACTTACCAAGTGTTAGGATTCCTGCTAATCTTTTTATAGACTTCATCTCACTTGACCTTTAATGAAACTCAGTAAGATAGGCATGATTATTTCTGATAAACAAAGGAGGAAACTGAGCATTTTAAGGTTTGAATCACATGTCTGAATTCAAATGTCTAGAAAGTGGTGCAGGTTCTATTTGAAGACCCTTAAGAGTGTCTGTTCTAAAGGCTTAACCTCCTCACTGAACAAGCTCCCTTGGTCTTAGTATTCATATTATATTTAGACACGTTCTGTAGTTTATTTGCTGATGGGATACACTTGGAGTTACATATATATATATTTAAAAATTTATTTAATTGGAGGATAATTACTTTGCAATACTGTGATGGTTTTTGCCATACAGTTTTTGCCATACTGACTCAAATGCATTCCTTTCTGTGGCTGAGTAATATTCCATTGTGTATATGGACCACAATTTCATTATCCATTCATTTGCTGATGGACATCTATGTTGCTGCCATGTCCTAGCTATTGTAAGCAGTGCTGCAATGAACTTTGGGGTACATGTGTCTTTTTTCACTTATGGTTTCCTCAGGGTATATACCCAGTAGTGGGATTGCTGGCTTGTATGGTAGTTTTCTTCCTAGTTTTTTTTTTAAAGACTCTCCATACTGATTCTCCATAGTGAGTGTGTCAGATTGCATTCCCACCAGCAGGGTAAGAAGGTTCCCGTTTCTCCACACCCTTTCCAACATGCATTGTAGACTTTTTGATAATGACTATTCTGACCAGTGTGAGATAATACCTCATTGTGGTTTTGATTTGCATTTCTCTTATAATGAGCAATGCTGAGCATCTTTTCATGAGTTTATTAGCCATCTGCATGTCTTTGGAGAAATGTCTTCTGCCCACTCTTTGATTGGGTTGTTCGTTTTTCTGGTATTGAACTGCTTGAGCTGCTTGTATATTTTGGAGATTAATTCTTTGTCAGTTTCATTGGCTATTATTTTCTCCCATTCTGAGGGCTGTCTTTTCACCTTGCTTACAGTTTCCTTTATTGTGAAAAAGCTTTTAAGTTTAATTAGGTCCCATTTGTTTATTATTTTTTTATTTCCAGTACTCTGGGAGATGAGTCATAGAGGATCTTGCTGTGATTTATATAAAAGAGTGTTTGCCTATGTTTTCCTCTAAGAGTTTTATAGTTTCTGGTCTTAGACTTAGGTCTTTATCCATTTTGAGTAAATTTCTGTGTATGATGTTTTCATTCTTTTGTACACAGTGGATCAGTTTTCCCAGTACCACTTGTTGAAGAGACTGTCTTTTCTTGGAGTTATATTTTATGCAATAAAAGTTAAAATGTTATAAATGAGCATAAGTATATGTATGGAATATAAATATGCATTAACAACACAAAGAGCTTTCCAAAGAATCCTTTCTTTTGGTGACTGCAAAGAAAATGAATTTCTCCTTTTCATTCTTCTCCTTTCCTTTCTCCTCCTTTCCTTTCTCTTCCGATTCTGCTTCTTTGTCTTTGTCTTCATCTTCATCTATCTTCATCTTCTTCTTTAACCTTTCCTTGAAAGAGTGGAGGAATATTGCCCTGGTTGCAGAGGTTGATGTGATCATATGGAAAGAAATAACTAGTGAACCCAGAGATCTTTCAACTGCCCTAAGATTCCCACACTTTGCTTTATCATCATTCATATTTACAATGCGTCTTTATTCTAAAGAGCTCAAAGGCTCTGAAACTCATTTTATTATCATAAAGCTGTGACTCAAATACACACAAATTTAAATTTAAAAAGAGGATGATTAATTTCAGAGAGGTCTGGCTCACTTGGTGCTGACTTGCTTCTTTTTCCTGTGGTGAGCCTGAGTTTTCTGAATCAGCTACTGTGTCCCTCTGCAGTAGACGGGTGACCCAGTACCTGTCTTTGCTGAGTCAGAGTATGCTGTATGCTCACGTTTCCTTTGCCTAAGTGACTACATGAGGCTCTGTCACGTATACTTTTTATTCATGCAATGCATCAGGTAACAAGCAGAAGCAAAGGTTCATTTCCAGGGAATGCAAGCAGGACTACTCACTCAAAGGAAATGGTTTGTGATAAAGAGTCATCTGTAGCCAAAGGCTTTTATTCCCCTTCCCAGCTTGTTTCATGTTTAAATATTGCTTATATGGAAAAAAGCCAGTGATATTTTGAGTGTGTATGCATTATTTTTTAAGTCGAGGTGATTCTAATATGATCAGCAGAAATCATGAATGACTAATTTGGGTTCTGCTTGTTACGAAAACATCTGTGAGATTTCTTTTTCTGATAAGTACATTTGATTGTGGGTATTCCAGAAGATTCTGCTTTTTACATTTTAATACCCTTGGTGAATATTTATTCAGTCCTGATTGTGTGCAAAGCTCTGTACTAGATACTGAGGAAGGAGGTTATTAGAAGAAAAGAGGAAAGAGGTATCAAAATGATTATAACAGAGGTTCAGCCCTCAAAGGACTGGAGGAGGAAACATCACATACACACATTTCAAGGGTGGAAAGTGCTTAGTCCTTGATGTGGGCTAAATATAATAGGAAATCTTGTTTTCAAACTGAGACCCTAAGGTTGGAATTGTGGCTGCTAGTTCTTCTGGTCCTAGCAATATCTTTTCAGATCTTTTGATTCCAAACATTCATGCAAACATCATACTTCATTAATCTGCCTATGCTGGATTGATATTATCCAAGTTAACTGGAACTTATGGAAAACATGAAGAAGAGGGGGAAACAATTTCTATAACTACTTAAAGCTATTTTGTTTTTTAGGATTAGTATTAACTTAATGTACTTTCTATTCTGAACAATATCTTCCTAGCTCCTCTTTCCTCTGTCAGCCTCTGCCTTAGTCATAAAACTAGTAAGTAACTCCTTAAGAAAAATTATCTTGAATCCGAGGAAGAAATAATGAAAGAGTGCTGTTAAAGTATTTTCACCATGAAGGATAAGGGAAAAGGGAAGAATTTTTCTAAGGGGACATTAAATATATTTTCATAGAATCTTAGAATCAGGAGGAAGCTTAGAGATTGAGTTGAAGATCCTTCCAATAGGAAATTCCCTCTTTCCACTCCCTGTTAGGTGCTCAAGGTTTCCAGTGCCTCGGATGATTTCCAGGTGCCTTCTTTTGAGTGTCCAGCTCTTATCAAGGATTAGTCAGGTGTTCTCAGTTGCAAGTGACAGAAGGCTGAGTCAGTGCAGCTTAAATAAAAATAGGAATCTATAGCTCTGTGTAAGTTGATAGACATAGTTAAACTCGGGAGTTTACAGACATGCATTAATTATCTTGTCTCCTCTTTCCTTGGGTGAGTTCAGAATCGAGCATTCTCTTCTCATGTTGTGGCAGTGATGGGCTTATATCATCCTTTTAGCCAAGGATTTTAGGTGGGAAGTCCAAGCTTCCTTCTTAAAAGAATGTGAGAAAAAAAAGCAACTCAGGGCCAGCTGGGGTCATGTGTCCTCTTTTGAACCAGAGTGATGGATTCCTCTGGCCAGTCTCTGACACTAAGGGGTGTTGTCAATCCCACTTGAACTGCATGGCTTTTAGAAGATGCAGGGTTGTTTCCCAAGAATTGTTTGGTATCTAAGCACATATATATTTACTACATGTGTCTAACTCAACCAAAACAGAACTCTTCATCTCTCCAGCTTAAATCAGCTCTTTCATCTCTGTTTTCTCCTCAGAGAGTGGTCGTGTCAGCTCTTGCCTAGTTGGTCAAACTTGGAAACACCCTGGACTCTCCCTCTTAATAACCAATCACCAGGTCTTTTCAGCTGGACTTTGATATTTCTCAAATCTGTCCACTTCTGTTCAATCTGAAGATATAATCTTAGTTCAGGTTCACCATTATCTCTGGATTTCTATAAGCCTCCTAATGAGTCTCCCTGTCTTTAGTCTGAAGCGGTGTTCTATAATCTAAACACGTTCCTCCCTGGGAAACAGAGTAACCTTTTCAAACAAAAATTCTGATCATTTTACGGCCCATTTAAATTACTTCAACGGATTTCATTACCCTCAGGATAAAGTGCAAAACTCTGCATGAATGAAAATGTCCTTCCTGATCTGACCATTGTATATCCCAAAGCCATAGAATAAAAACTTAGTTCCGTTGTCAGTTTTGCTTAGTTAGTTACTTAGTGTTAATCACTCAGTTGTGCCCGACTCTTTGCGACCCCATGGATGGTAGCCCACCAGGCTCCTCTATCCATGGGATTCCTCAGGCAAGAAGACCGGAGTGGGCAGTCATTCCCTTCTCCAAGGGATCTTCCTGACCCAGGGATCAAACCCAGGTCACCTGCACTGCAGGCAGATTCTTTACCATTTCAGCTACTAGTGGTAAATAAAAAAACTTTATTTTTATAGTAATGGATTTAGCATGAAGCAGAATGCAAAGTTTGAATAATTTTAAGAGAAAATAATTAGGGTAGATGTGTGGCACTCAGTGAGATCTGACTCTTATTTCTTTCTGGGAACATGGATGGATTATCTTTCTTGAACCCTAACGTTGAATGCCTGGTTCTGGCTAATGATTTGTGAGCAGACCATTTAATTGCCGGTGTAAGGCCTTCCAGAGCTTTCTTTTCTTTTGATAAAGTGATTTGCAATATTTTAGATAGTGACTTCTTCAACAGCTTGAATCTTGAAAGGAAAATGACACTAAAGAATTTCCCCAGTCAGCTTGTAATGAATCTGAAGTGGGAGTGAGAAGAAAACTTTCTCTGTTTTAAGCAAATGTTGGGGATGTTAGTTACAGCAGCACAATCTAGCCTATTCTGTCTGAGACAATGGATCTATGCTCTCCAACTTCATGAGATAATTCTCTCTATTCTGCTATTAGGAATTCAGGTGCAACTTGAGAAGTACTGCTTTACGGCAACTAGCTTAGTGTTATTGTATACTAGAGGCTCAAATAATGTTCCCAAAAGAGTATTTATTTTTTTTTGAACAGTTTAAATGTGATCTTTTCTTGAGTTAGAAGGATATATATTTTTTGCTTTTCTATATAATAATCATAGCAAATTAATTATTGAGATGATGCAACACATTTTATTTCTATTTTTTCCTTCACAAAGGGAAAATACTATTTTTGGAAAACATATAATCATACTTCCAGCACATAGTACTATTCAGCAGTCATATTACACAGTCTTTTTCCCCCAAGTTTATTTTATAAATACCTGAGGAATTTTTAGCACATTAAAATACATTTCCTCCCTCATGGTATAAATGTGATGCCTCTGACTCTGTAAGAAATACACAAAATGGCTACCAGTGGACTTGTATATTACACATATAGTAAAATGTCTGTGTTTGAAGTTAATCTTTTCCCAAACAGGTTTAAGAGAGGTCTAAGTGAATGCTTGTAAATTTGAGTCACTGTTAGCCAGAAGTAAAAAAGCAAATAAGGAACCAGAAGATTTCAACAAGACAGTTCTTTATTGCTATAAAACTACTGTATGCCCAACCCATCCTAGAGATCATTGCAATAGGCAACTATGGGATTTATAAAAAGCTAAGAGCACTTACATTGAATTATATAATAGCAGACCCTGCAATTAACAATGCTGAGATAGGCTATAAGATTTCCTAGGGCTAGTCAAATTCTCTAAGTGAAGATTCTTTCCTTGTTTAGATTTGCATGTGTTTGGTCCCTGAAAGTTAAATATCATCTGTTGATTTTGATTGCTGGTTTTTGTTTCATTCATTCACAGGGCACATATTCAAGTTTTTTTAAAGGCACATCTTTCCACATCTCTAAGTGTGGCAAGAGTTTCTAACCTGGGATAAAGTGTAAACTCTTTTAAGGTATTACTATATGCATTTTTGTATATTGTTTAGTCACATTTTTATAAATGCTTTTTGAAAGAGTGGTACAGTTATAAAAGGAAGTTTGAACAGAGAACCATCTTGTGTAAAAAAAAAAAAACTGTGACTGTAGGTATGTTTGTTTCTGAGTACTAGTGTTTTATTGTATGACTAGAAATTATATTCAGGAAAAAGTGTCCCTTTTAAATCATTTCTAATGTTAATTTACTAGATTCAACTGCTCTTTTCTCCAAGAACCATTTTCTATTTAATTACATTTATATACTGTTTCAGTAGATCAGTTTTTGTACACACACTCTCTTTTTTGTTCTCTCTCTTTCCTTTCACATATATACACACCTAGTTCAAGTAATGGAAATGAAAATGATTTAAACGTAATTGTACTAGTAATAAATTATGTATGTAATATTAAGAGGTGTTCATTTTTATGTTTTTACTGGAACTTTTCAGACTTTCTCAAATGCTTAAATTCTCTAATTTTTGTGGTATAATAGAGCTCTTTTAAAACAAATATATTCTCTGTCATCAAAATGGCTCCTAAAGGTGGTGATTGCATGTTTTTTAACTTCTCCACTCTTAGACTTTAATATAAAAATTGCAAGCATTTAATATGTTTTTCCATTAAATAGATTAGACTATTTTACCTTTTTTTTTTTTTTTTTGCTTTTGTGGGGCTCAGAACCCACGACAATGAAAGAGATGCAGGAGCTGCGTATTCGATCCCTGGGTTGGTAAGATCCCTGGAGAAAGAAATGGCAACCCACTCCCAGTTTCCTTGCCTGAAAAATCCCATGGACAAAGGAGCCTGGCAGGTAATACCCGTAGAGTTGCAAAGAGTTAGACATGACTGAACATGCACACATTTCATCTTTTTACTCTTGAAGCTCACTTACGTAATGCCTAAGTGATTAATTTAAAAATTAAACCAGATGTTCATTATATCTCAGTAAAGCTGGAAGAAAATAAAATTAAACTTTTATTATCATAAGTTCCATGAGATTTCTATTTCCATTGGTATTTGTCATCATTATTACAGAGAACCCAAAGCACCGTTGGTGGTGTCTAGAATTTAATCAAGGGATTGTTCTTCTTTTGCAGGTGGAAAGGGTTCACCGTGTGATCAGGCAATAAGAGGTTTCAGTGACTGAGGAGAAACTTAAAGCCAACCAAATGCTAGTCTCCTTTCATCGCAACCACACACCAGGATTTCTAAACAATGTCAGTGAGCAATGACTTCCCCACTGGGGTATACTGCTTCAAAGGTTTCCTCTCATCTAGTTCTTCTGACCACATTTTTTTTTAGGCTAAATTTTCTCATTATTTTACAAAGATAAAGGATGTCAAAGCACTACCATTTCACAAAAGAATTTTGCAGACTCTTAGCATATCTTCCGTTTCAAAGAGTTAAGTCATCTTAAGAAGGGGAACAGTTTTGTCTTCATTTGGTGGTGATAAAGAACATCCATTTACTATGATTCTGGGCTCAAAAAGCTGAGGGCTACTTTGGGGAGGCCTTTAGAAGAGTAACTCAGCCCTCAAAATTTCTAAAGACTTTCCAGTATTTTCCCTGATCCCTGCCCAGATCTTTTCTTCTCTAGCTGTTTTAGTATAAATGTAGGTGACTCTACCTGGCAATTAAAATAAACCAAGATAACTGACTAGAACTGGGGATCTGTGCACAAAGCACAAAGTTTGAGTAATTAAGACATCAATATATCATTTTTACAGTTCTCATAATGTGTTTGCCTAGGACATCACCACAAATTATTCACAGCATATGATTTTATTTTATAATTTATTTTATTGAAATATAGTTGATTTACAGTGTTGTGTTAATTTCTACTGCACAACAAAGTGATTTGGTTATACATATATATATTATTTTTTGTATTCCTTTCCATTATGGTTTATCACAGGATATGAATATAATTCCTTGTGCTATACAACAAGACCTTGGCAGTTATCCATTCTATACATAATAGTTTGCACCTGCTAACCCCAGACTCCCAATGCATCCTTCCTCCACCCCCACCCCCTTGGCAATCACAAGTCAGTTCTCTATGTCTGTGAATCTGTTTCTGTTTTGTAGATATATATTTGCATCATATTTTAGGTTCCCCATATAAGTGATATCATATGGTATTTGTCTCTCATTCTGATTTACTTCACTTAGTACGAGAATCTCTAGGTCCTTTCACGTTGCTACAAATGGCATTATTTCACTCCTTTGTATGACTGAGTAGTGTTCCACTGCATATATACACCACTTCTTCTATATCCATTCACCTGTTGATGAATATTGAGGTTGCTTCCACATCTTGGCTATTGTAAATAGTCATAGCATGTGATTTTACTTCGTTGACAACCTAAGGCGAACAATCTTAATAATGCCCTTTACCTCTCGCAGTTGTTTGACCACTTATTATCCCTTTTAATATTCTAGTAACTATGTTTGAAAATGTAAAGCAGCAGACATCAAGAGGATTGGAATACATTTACTCTCAATTTGTTTAGAAAGGCAGTGCTTTATGGTAAAAAAAATTAGACTCTAGACCCACCATTACTAATTGCATGGTAGCTTTCAGCAAGTCAAACAACCCCTTAGAGCCTGCATTTCTTGGTCTGGCTCAATGTAACAATAAGGGCACTGGGGTATATGATTGGCCTGAAAAGTGCAACCCATGGCTAAAGTCATTTGCACATGCATGCTAAGTCACTTCAGTCTGTCCAACTCTTCACTACTCTATGGACTGTAGCCTCCCAGGCTTCTCTGCCCATGGGATTCTCCAGACAAGAATATCGGAGTGGGTTGCCATGCCCTCCTCCAGGGGATCTTTCCAGACCTGCATCTCTTATGTCTCCTGCATTGGCAGGCAGGTTCTTTACCACTATTGCCACCTGGAAAGCCCAAAGTCATTTAAATGTACTTCTTCATTTTGTAAAATGTTACCAATCAAACAAAGTAGTTCTGAGAGTCACTAGTGACTCCAATTCAAAAGGTTAATGAAGGTATAAGGGTTGCATTGAAAGGGATGTATATTATGCCCATTTCCTCAAGTGAAAGAAAAAGAAATTAGTCATTGATTATGCTTTTCTAGTAGCAGAATGGATTTAGATTGACTATTAAAGAAAGCTTTCCAAACACTTCAAAATTATGTTACCTACATATCAGCTTGGAATGGTCATATATCTCCAAAGTCTGTGTTGGCAGAAACCCCTCTATGTTCCTCTTGAGTCCTCTGTCTCAGATCCCTGAGAGGGACCCGAGGTGGCAGTGGGTAGGAGAGAATGAACAGGAACTGTTGCCCCTGGTGCTTCACTGTTTTGAACACTGTCCAGTTGAACACAAGTCTAGATATTAAACAATCCATAAGATCGTCACAGGTCTGTCCTCACACGTGTATAAAAACAAGCAATTCATAGACTCTAAATCAATCATTTCAGGCAAAGTAATATTCCTACTATCCCTGTCCTAGGACAACAGCAGACCTGGCCAAAGACCACAGCAGAAATTCAAATGATCAGAATGAAGAAGGAAACCTTGGTTTTATTTACAGGTCAGTTAATTTATGTTAATTATCTGGAATGATAACCTAAAACTTACAATCAGTTGAGAGAGATTTCCCAGAAGGAGGTTGACTTTGGTCTATGTATCTACTAGGTCTCAGGGAAAGGCTATTCTGCATACCCCCTCCTCTGTCAGTGAGAGATATTCAGGACACTCTATTTACCTCCTTGGTTCCCATGTTTGTTTCCATCTGACAGTCTCCCCTTCCCAGATTCCTGAACTGCAGCTGCTGCTGATGTTTCTGAAACTTCTGTCCCTGGATCTGGGGAGGAAAAGTACTTTGGCTGCAAAATACTCTCTTTTTTCTGAGTTTGAATATTACAGGTCACGTGTGGCATATCTTTCTTTTGTGTCATTTTCTGCAATGTAGGATAAGCCTCTGGGTTTTTTTTTTTTACCCCTCTGCTAGAGAGCAGAGTTCCATCCAGTCTACTCAACACCTTTCCTGGTTTTTGTTTTGTTCTTCAAAATTTCTAGCCACTGCACTAAAATACTGAGAGATTTTTCTGCCTAAGTTCTGAACCAAATGAGAAGTAAGACAACCAGGGTTGGGGGGGGGGGGTGCGGGGAAGGACACCAAAATTACCTTTATTACTGATAAAGTCTAAATTGGTGAACATAGCTGTATTAGTTTCATAAGGTTATAGAAACAAAGAATCATAAACTGAGCAGCTCACAGGCGATGTATTGTCCCACAGTTCTCAGGGCTGGAGGTCTGAAATCAAGCTGCCAGCCATGCCATGCTACTTCTGAAACCCACATGCGAGAATCCTTCCTTGCCCCTTTGAGTTTCTGGTGTTTGCCAGCAACTTAGGGCATTCCTTGGCTTGCAGATATGTTGCTCCCATTTCTGCCTCCATTGTCACGTGGCTGTCCTGTGCCTGTGTCTCTACTCTTCTTATACAGGTACCAGTTGTACTGGCTTTGCTGGTGGTGGTGGTTTAGTCACTAAGCCATATCTGACTCTTATAACCCCATTGACTGTAGCCCTCTTCTGGCTATGGGATTTCCCAGGCAAGAATACTGAAGTAGGTTGCTGTTTCCTTCTCCAAGGGATCTTCCTGACCTAGGGACTGAACTTGCAGTTCCTGCATCAGAGGTAGTCTCCTGTATTGTAGGCATATGCTTTTTTTTTTTTTTCATTTATTTTTATTAGTTGGAGGCTAATTACTTTACAATATTGTAGTGGGTTTTCTCATACATTGACATGAATCAGCCATGGATTTACATGTATTCCCCATCCCGATCCCCCCTCCCACCTCCCCCTCTACCCAATCCCTCACACATATATATGGAATTTAGAAAGATGGTAATGATAACCCTATATGCAAAACAGAAAAAGAGACACAGATGTACAGAACAGACTTTTGGACTCTGGGAGAAGGCGAGGGTGGGATGTTTCGAGAGAACAGCATCGAAACATGTATATTATCTAGGGTGAAACAGATCACCAGCCCAGGTTGGATGCATGAGACAAGTGCTCGGGCCTGGTGCACGGTAGGCATATTCTTAACCATTAAGCCACTGGGGAAGATCCTGTAGTGGCTTTGAGACCACCCTAATGACCTCAACTTGAGGTCTGTAAAGACTCTAGACCTACAGGTGAGGTCACATTGAGAGGTACTGAGGGTTAGGACTTCAAACATCATTTTGGAATGTAGTTTAACCCATAACAAGAACTTAAGAGAGCCAAATGGACAAGCTATTGAACCTCAGATTTGGACAGATCTACTTGTCCAGTCATGGCACTTTTTTTTGAGATGGGACTCTTCACATCAAATAAAACTTTTGGCATGGAGAGTAGAGATGAACTCTTACACCTTGGGTTATTATATATTATAGAATAAAAACGAAATATCCAAGACACAATAAGGAAGCATAAAAAGCATTCACAAACAAGATTTTAAAAGATTAAACACATTTGTTTTATCAGTAAATACATATCATTTAAAGACTCCATTAGGTGTCCTAGATATTCAGTTCATTAACCTGCAAAACAACAATAGTCAAGGTTTATCAACAAGAATAACTGAAAAGAAAATAGGGATAATAATATTTTATACAACAAAATCATTAACAAGATTAAATTTATACTACTGAATGATAATAAAGAAGATATATGGAAAGAAATCTTACAAATGAGAGGAAAAATTGACAAAAGCAATAATTCAATCTGGCAATCTCCCCAGAGTGTCTTTCCTGCTCCCTACTCCAAAATAAGGGTGTACACAATCTGGATAATATAAGTAATGGGGATGGGTTGATAATAATGCAATAAATAAAATAAACTATAATTCTTCTCAAGTGTCCATGAAGTATTTCCAAAAGTTGGTCATCTATTTGTTTTCACATGCATACACAAAAAGCCCTGAAAAATGAACCACATAGTAAACTAGGAACAAACACTACTATTTAAAACAAAACTAAACCCTTTTAAAATATTTTAAAATTAAAAATACTTCTCAAATCACTACTTACTTGAATTATTATAGTCTGAGTTAAAAATAATGAATACTAATCTACTTGGAAAAATGGGTGGTGCCAAATTCCTACTCTGATGGAAATCTATAGTCCTACATGCAGAATGGAAGGAAGTCAATTAAATAAACATTCAGCTAAATGTAGGAGAGAAAGAACTATGAACAAAATCTAAAGGGACAAATAAAATCAAACCACTGTAAAGAAGATTGTTATTCTAACACTGAAAGTGATAGAATCATGAAAATAATTCCAGGCAATCATATCTAGTTGCTATATATGAGCCTGAGACAGTTGGATTGATAAGCAATTTTATTAACTACTGCTCTTTATTTGCTACTGTTTTACAAGAGTCTGTTGTTTGAATTAAGAAGGTATATTCACCTAGTCAGAAAATAAGTTCCTGAGCAATCGAAAGAACAATGACTAATTTAAGAAAGGGCAAAAGAAGAAATAAGTAAAGAGATAGATACGGGAAGGCCAATGCAAATTTTGGATAATAGTTTAGGCCTTGTGCGTGTTCAGTCGTGTCTGACTCTTTGTCACACTATGGACTGTAGCCCACAAGGTTCCTCTGTCCATGGGGTTTCCCAGGCAAGAATAGTGGAACAGATTGCCATTTCCTATTCCAGAAAATGTTCCTAACTCAGGGATCAAATCCTGTCCCCTGTGCATCTCCTGCATTGCAGGCAGATTCTTTACTGCTAAGCCACCAGGGAAGCCACCAGTTTACACCTTATAGATGCCAAACTCTACATATGGGGGAAAAAAGAAAGCAAAAAAGGTTAACATAGGAGAACCAAAATATATAAGACAATTATTAACAGACCTAAAGGGAGAAATTGACAGCAACTCAATCATAGTAGAGAATGTTAACACTCTACTTCAGTGGCTAGATCATCCAGACAGAATGTCAACAAGCAAACAATGGCCTTAAATGAAACATTAGACCAGATGGATTTATAAATTTGTAGAGAACATTCCATCTTAATGCAGCAGAATACACATTCTTCTCAAGGGCATATGGAACTTTCTCAAAGATAGACTATATGTTTGCTCAGAAAACAAGTCTCAGTAAATTTAAGAAGTTTGAAATCATATCAAGCATCTTTCCCAATTGCAATGGCATGCAACTAGAAATGAATCACAAGAAGAAAGCTAAAGATGCAAAAATAAAACCAAGAAAATCACGAATATGTAGAGACTAACAACATGGTACTCAACAATTATTGGGTCAATGAAGA
The DNA here is from genome assembly GCF_019320065.1 of Cervus canadensis. Classification (NCBI taxonomy): domain Eukaryota; kingdom Metazoa; phylum Chordata; class Mammalia; order Artiodactyla; family Cervidae; genus Cervus; species Cervus canadensis. Next base: position 38,887,698 of record NC_057394.1, on the reverse strand, counting down.
AATCTAAGGAGGACTCAGAAATTACCTGAAGACAAATCAAAATGAAAATACCAAATATGGAAATGTATGGGATGCAGCAAAAATGGTACCATTTGTTGTTCAGTTGCTATATCATGTCTGATTCTTTGCGACCCCATGGACTACAGGAGGCCAGGCTTCCCTTACCCGTCCAATTCTCCAGGCTAGAGCTGGAGTGGGTAGCCATTCCCTTTTCCAGGGGTCTTCCTGACCCAGGGATCGTACCCACGTCTGCTGCATCACTGGCAGATTTTTTTACCATCTGAACCACCAGAGAAGCCCCTATATATACTATATACTATATACTATGTATAGTAGTGTGTATATGTCAATCCCAATTTTCCAATTTATCCCAAGAACTGACAGTATTAAAATATCCATATTACCTAAAGCAACCTACAGATTCCACGCAATCCCTATGAAAATCTCAAGGACATTTTTCACAGAAATAAAACCCCAAATTCTTGAATTCATAGAGCTCCACAAAAGACTGAATAGACAAAGCAATCCTGAGGAAAAAGAATAAACCTGGAGATAACACACCCCAATTTCAAAGTGTATTGTAAAGCCATAACAATAAAAAAAGCATAGTATTGATAGCCAAACAGATGCATAGATCAATGGAACAAAATTGAAAGGTAAGAAATATATCCTCACATATATGGACAATTAATTTGCAACAAAGGAGCAAAAAACATACAATGGAGGAAGGATACTATCTTCAAACAAACAGCAGTGTTAGGAAAACTAGATGGCCACACGCAAAAGAACCAGTCACTATCTCATACCCACTGTATGGTATGTGTGTACTATACACAAAGATCAACTCAAAATGTATTAAAATGTATTATATCTGATAAAGGGTTAATATAAAAACTATATAAAGAACACATACAACTCAACAACAAGAACAAAAAGACTCAACAACTCATTTTAGCTTCATTAAATAATGAGCAGAAGAGTTGAATAGACATTTTTCTGAAGAAGACATACAGATGGCTAACAGACACAAGATAGATGTTCAACAGTACTAGTTATTAGGGAAATTCAAGTCAGCACAGTGAGATATGTCGCAGCTATTAGAATGACTATTGTCAAAAAGGGCAAGAGATAACAAGTTTTGGCAAGGATATGGAGAATAGAGAACATTCACACACTGTTGGTGGGAATATAAATCAGTGCAATCACTACAGAAAACAGTATGGAGATTTCTCCAAAAATTAAGAATAGGATATCCATATGTCCCAGCTATCCTAATTCTGGATATTTATCCAAAGTATATGAAAACACTAATTCAAAAAGATATAGGCTCCCCTGAGTTTGTTGTAACATTATTTACCTAAGCCAAGATGTAGAAACAACCCAAGGGCTCATTAATGAATAAATAGATAAAACAGGTGTGGTGTGTATATATATACACATACATATGAGTGCAAGTGTGTGTATGCTCAATCATGTCTGATTCTTTGTGACCCCATGAACAGTAGCCCACCAGGCTCCTCTGCCCACGGAATTTTTCATGCAAGAATACTGGATTAGGGCTGCCATTTCCTACTCCAGGGGACCTTCCCCACCCAGGAGTTGAACCCACATTTCTTGTGTCTCTTGCACTGGCAGGCAGATTTTTTACCATGGGCCACCTGGGAAGCTGGTGTATATATATATATGCAATGGAATACTACTCATCTATGAAAGAGAATTCTTGCCATTTGAGACAATATGGATGGACCTTGATGGTTTTATGCTAGGGGAAATAAGTTTAGATGGAGAAAGACAAATGCCATATGATATCATTCCTATGTGGAATATAAAAGCAAACAAAAGACAATGAAAAAAGTGAGCAAATCAAACTAAACAAAAACAAACATATAGATACAGAGAAGAGAGTAGCGGTTACCAGAGGGAAAGGGGTAGGGTGGGATAGGGCTGGTGAAATGGGTAAAGGGGATCAGCTCCATGTTGATGGATGGAGACAAAATTTTTGGTGCTGAGCATGCTATAGGGTGTACAGAAATGAAAATGTACACATGAAACTATACATCAATGTTACCTCAATAAAAATAAATCTAAAATTTTTTTTAGAAAGGTAGCTATTGTTTGGGGGTAGATACAGTGGTTTGTGGGGTAGATAGCAACATTTCTAGTGGTTACTCTAGTTAATATCTACAGTGGGATATCTGATCCAGGACTTTTTTGCATTAGTGAAAAGTATTACCTTACCCTACCCCCAACTTTAGTGAGACATAATTGACAAACTTACATACTTGAAGTGAATACCATGATGATTTGACATATGCATACGTTGAGAAACACTACAATCAAGTTAATTATCACATCCATCACCTCACTTTGTTAGTTATCATTTTTGTGTGTAGGGATAATGCTGAAGCTTTACTCTTAGCAAATTTCAAGTATATAATACAATATTGCTAACTATAATTATTATACTGAATAGTAGATTAACAACTTTAAAATACACAATATGGCATTATTAACTATAGTGACTATACTTTATATTTGGTCCTCAGAACGTATTCATCTTACAATAAAAAATTTTTATCTTTTAACCAACATTTCCCCATTTCTCCCAAACCCCAGTTCTTGGCAGCCACTATTCTACTTTGCTTTTATGAGTTTAACAATTTTTTTTTTTTTAACATTTCATATAGAAGTGATACTATACAGTATTTGTCTTTCACAGCCTGGCTTATTTCACTTAGCATAATGCCCTCCAGTTTCATCCATGTTATTACAAATGGCAGGAAAGCTTTCTTTTTTTTTTTTACGGCTGAATAATATTTCTTTGTAATATATATCTAACACATTTTCTTTACCCATTCATCTACCAGTGGACATTTAGGTTGTTTCCATGTCTTGGCTATTGTGAATAATGCTGCAATGAACTCTAGTGTGGATAGCTCTTCAAGATACTGATTTTGTTTCCTTTGGCTACATACCAGGAAATGAACTTGCTATATTATATAAAAGTTCTATTTTTAATTTTTTGAGGAACCTGTGTAAGGCAATGGCAACCCACTCCAGTACTCTTGCCTGGGAAATCCCATGGACAGAGGAGCCTGGTAGGCTGCAGTCCACGGGGTCATGAACAGTGGGACATGACTGAGTGACTTCACTTTCACTTTTCACTTTCATGCCCTGGAGAAGGAAATGGCAACCCACTCCAGTGTTCTTGCCTGGAGAATCCCAGGGACGGGAGCCTGGTGGTCTGCCATCTATGGGGTCGCACAGAGTCGGACACGACTGAAGTGACTTAGCAGCAGCAGTAGCCTTGTTTTCCAGAGTGACTGCACCATTCTATACGCCCATCAACAGTGTGTAAGGGTTCTCTTCTCTCTGTGTCCTCACTAATATTTGTTATCTTTGGTCTTTTTGACAGTAGTTATTCTAACAAATATGAGGTGATATCTCAGGGTGGTTTTGATTTGCATTTCATGATGATTAATGATTTTCAACACCTTGAAAAGATGTGCTTTAAGTATTGAAAATACCCTGCATGGGACTTCTAAAGTCAGAAAGACTGAAAAAACTTGAAGGCAAGGGTATATCAGTTTTCATGTTTATATTCCTAGTGATTAGCACTGAATTTGAGCTGATAATGAATTATTGAAAGACATTTTCATCAGTATATATTTATTGATTTATTTTTCAAACAAAAGAATAAATGAAAAGTGTGGAGGAAAGCCAAGTTAATTATAGAACTGGGCAGAACTTCTTTTACTGGGGAGGGGCATGAGTGATCTTTCTGAGGTGATGAAAGTTTTCATAACTTGATCCGGCTGATGGTTACTGAGTGTGTATATATATAAGTAAAAATTTCTTAAACTGCCCACTAAAGGTTTATACACTTTACTGTGTGTAAATTATACCTCCAAATCAAAATTAAAATCAAACTAATGAGTAAAGCTGAATGTTTGAGAAAAAGCTGAGTCTTTGGAATGTTTGACCAAATTCTGTGCCTTGTTTTTTTTCTCTTACTAAGCAAAGAGACTTAAATTTTTTAAATTAATTTATTTTTTATTGAAAGATAATTGCTTTACAGAATTTTGCTGTTTTCTGTCAAACTTCAACATGAATCAGCCACAGGTATACATACATCCCCTCCCTTTTGAAGCTCCCTCCCATCTCCCTCCCCATCCCACCCCTCTAGGTTGATACCGAGCCCCTGTTTGCATTTCCTGAGACATACAGCAATTTCCCATTGGCTATTTTACATATGGTAATGTAAGTTTCCATGCAATGTATGGAAAGACTTATATTTGATTTAGTTTTGGTGGAGAATAGACACATATCCTATGTGAAATTTGTTAGCATATTGTCTGTTTCTGAAGAGTACAAAATTGTTACCAGAGTTTTGATAGTAAGTAAAGGGTAAATTTTCAAAGCTATGTTCACTTTATCAACTGACAAGTTATTCCCTGGACCAACTGAAAATAGAAAATTTATCTAGTTGACTTCCTAGACACTTCTTGATCATATTTGCAAGCAAAGCACAAATTAAGGCTGTTGCAGTGATTTGAGGAGTGATCATTCTTTTTTCCCTCTAAGGATGGCTACTTCAGTCTCTTTCTCAAGTGTGGAAACACCTAAACTTTATTTAAAGTTTCTTTTCTAAAATATGGAGAAGGAAATGGCAGCCTATTCCAGTATCCTTGCCTGGGAAATCCCATGGAGAGAGGAACCTGGTTGGCTGCAGTCCAAGGGGTCACAAAAGAGTTGGACATGACTGAGCAACTTTCAGCTTCTAAAATATTTATTTTTCTGGCTGCATGGGTCTTAGTTGCCACATGTGAGATCTTTCTTTGTGGAGCATGGACGCTAGCTGTGACCTGTAGCCTCAGTAGTTGTGGCATCTGGGGTAAGTTGTTTTGTTGCCTGTCAGATCTTAATTCCCCAACCAGGTATTGAAACGATGTTCCCTGCATTGCAAGGCAGATTCTTAACCACTAGACCACCAGGGAAGTTCCTAAGTTTCTTTTTTCCTCCCCCAAACTATAATCTTTTTATTTTGTATCTTAGTACAGCTGATTAACACTGTCCTGGTAGTTTCCGGTGAACAGTGAAGGGACTCAGCTAAACTTAGCTGGACACACCTAAAGTTAAATTCATTACTTCCCCAAAGTTGTAATTGATCCACAGTTTATCTACAGGTGGTCCAGTTTCCACCCATTTCTGACATATGTAGTCCAGTTATCATTTGGTTGGAGAAGGGCATGGTAACCCACTCCAGTATTCTTGCCTGGAGAAGTCCATGGACAGGTGAGCCTGGTGGGCTACAGTCCATGGAGTCGTAGAGAGTCAGGCACAACTGAATGATTAACACTTTATCATTTGGTGGCTTTCATGTAAATTCAAAAACATTTTTCCCATGGTCAAGTTGGGTTTCAGAGATCGCATTTATCAAGTCTTGGAACCTGACCCATTTTGGTTGTGGGATGCGTGCGACCGTCTGTACTCCCGACTCAGCTCTCTGGCATGGTGTTTTCATTTGAACACAGGAATCCGATTGAGTTGTACTAGCCCCGAACGTCTACTGAGGTTTGTTTTTTGATTATAGGCCAGGTCGTGGTGAAAGGTAATTTTCTAAAAAATAATTTTTTTGGAGTATAATTGATTCCCTGGTGGCTCAATGGTAAAGAATCTGCCTGCCAATGCAGGAGATGCAGGTTCAATTCTTGGGTCAGGAAGATCCCCTAGAAAAGGAAATGGCAACCCACTCCAGTATTCTTGTCTGGAAAATCCCGTGGACAGAGAAAACTGGTGGGGTACAGTCCATGGGGTTGCAAAGAGTAGGACACGACTGAGCGACTAAGCACAGCACAGCATGGTAGCTCTATTTTTAGTTTTTAAAGGAACTCCCATACTGTTTTCCATAATGACTATACCAACTTACAATCCCACCAACAATGTAGGAAGTTTCCCTTTTTTCCACACACATTTTCTAGTTTTGAATGGGTATGTTGAGTAGAATTTGAGAACAAGAATGGTACAACATAATTTGTTATAAATTAAATAACAAAGACAATCTTTAATCAAAACTTTCCATGTTTAGAACTCATTTCTTCAATAACTATAAGAGGGAAATTATAAGTTTATTACCCCAAACCATGAACAGAAGTTTCACCAGGACAGTTAAACACAGGAATTTAATTGTGGCATTAGTGTGCTACTTTGTGAATGTAAAAGAATTTTCCTTCTGAGTTATTTAATGCACTTCATGCCCTAAGTGGTCATCCCTGAACTTCACTAACTCATTTATTCTACCTTGTTCAAAACTCATCTATGCTTCTTGAATGAAAAAAATCCATTTGAATAACCTCAGTTCATAGTTTTCCAGTTCTACAAATATGTGATCAATAATCCAGCATTTTTGGTCTATTGATCCAACAGTGGGCCCAGACTGTCTACCAAGGCAGAAAGTAGTCAAATTGTATCTATCAAAGATGTGAGAGAGACAATTTTTACATTGGAAAGCTGTTGGAATAGATCTCCAAGATTCCTTCAAACTTTGCCATTTTATGCCTGGGCCATTTTTAGGCTAAAATAACCAACCAATAATGGCAGGGCCCTTTCTTGAGTTTCGTCTAGACATTTCGCTCCTATTGTCTCTAATCCTCAGAACAATGTGTTAAGATTGGTACTATTATCCCTGTTCTACAGGTGAGGACACAGGGACTCAGAGCGGTTAATTTAACTAGCGAATTGTTTATTTGAAATGCAAAACCAGATCACTCCAATTCCAGAGTTCATGCTCTTTCCATTGTACTTGCCTTGGGTGTTGTAAGGATTCTGGGAAATCACCGCGGTGTGGAGGGACATAATGTTCCCTTATTTTGTTGTTCTCTTTTATGACACGGTTTATCACATGGTTAAAGCAAAAAGCAAGAACAGCTTGTGACTAAGGATGTCCTTGCTTCTCACTCAGAAGCGGCTCCCATGCTTCCTCTTTCGGCCCCATGATCCAATGAGGCTCCCGTTCGTCAGGATGGTGATATTCTACAATCTGGCGTCATTGGCTTTCTGAGAGGCAACAGGTAAGGAAACATCCCATTTCTCAGTGAAAAGTCTGCATGTGAGTGGGTCCCTGAGGAATACAAAGAGACCATGGTACCTTCAGAGAAGGGTCCAGGCAGCACATTCTGTACCGTCTCTCAGGGGCTCAAGTCACGCCCTCTTTGCCAATCATGTGCGTCCAAATGTCTCATCAGCTCTACATGTCTTAGTTGGGTTTGCCTTGTTTTCTGCTTCACAGGTGGGAGCAGCTGGACTTGATAAGAATACAGTCACTAAGTCATGTCCAAGTCTTTGCGACCCCATGGACTGCAGCACGCCAGGCTTTCCTGCTTTTCACTCACCCAGAGTTGGCTCAAACTAATATCCATTGAGTCAGTGATGCCATCCAACTATCTCATGCTCTGTCGCCCCCTTCTCCTCCTGCCCTCAATCTTTCCCAGCATCAGGGACTCGACAGATAACTGATTATCACAACTAACTTTTAGATGGAGATCATTCTGGGCTTGAGGACACCATAGTCTCCTGGTTCTAACTCTCTCTCTCCTGACAGCAACTCAGATAACCCACAGGATTTAATCCCCTCCCCTCCCCGTCCCGCCCCCGCCTCAAATTCAAACAAGCAAAGAAACAAAAATCCTGTATTCCATGGAAACAATCTATGGTATCTTTGCAAAGAAACAGATATTCATCTTTGAACAGTACAGGAAGAGCAAACATAGCCTTTAAAGCCAGTTAAACCAGCCTAGCTTTGGACTGAGCCTTTCCATTTATTGTTTTATAATCTCAAGCTAGTCATTTCACCTCTCTGGTTCTCTGCTCTTTATCTGTTAAGTGGGGATAATAATTTTGATTTTACAAGGTTGTCATGGGGGAAATCAAGGTCTCTAGTAAGGCACCTAACAGTGCATGGCAGCAAACCCTTGGGAAACGCTGCCTTCTTCTGCTCTGCCTCCCCAGGTGCACTGGCTTTCCTAGGAAAAGGTTGTTTAGAAGGTGAAAAGGCCTTTCCTTTCCATTCATTTAGGGGCTTCCTGTAGCTTTTGACTTTTAAAAATATTAAATTGTTTATGTTGTATGGGCTTTTAAAAATAGCTTAGAGGGCAATCCAGGGAACTCAACTAAAAAAGGATTATCTAGACTCTACAATGACTGTAGTGGAAAAAGAATGGAATGAAAAAAACAGTGAGAAGGCTGAAGAAACAGGGATAGTGCTGTATACATTGTTTGTAAACAAGAACACTTTCTACACACATGTTCCAAACATCCCATTATTTTGCAAACTATGTATTCTTCTTTTCATGTATGGGGCTGCTGCTGCTGCTGCTAAGTCGCTTCGATCGTGTCCGACTCTGTGCGACCCCATCGACGGCAGCCCACCAGGCTCCCCCGTCCCTGGGATTCTCCAGGTAAGAACACTGGAGTGGGTTGCCATTTCCTTCTCCAATGCATGAAAGTGAAAAGCATGCATGGGGCAGTTTAAGTTAGTGATGTGATCCATTCATCCTGCCGTGTTTCATTTATATTTTCTTCAACAGTGAAATGAATTGAGGAAAACAATGCCCTTATTCTGTGAACAAGAAGAGGAAAGAGAAGAGTGTGTGTGTATTTGTGTGTGTGTGTGAATGCTCCCCAGAATTTGGGAGTTAGAGTAATTTTAACCAATCTAACCACAGACTTCTTTTGAAAACCTCTTAATAATGTTCAGAAACAAAGCCTAATATTAAGGGCAGGCAAAAACTCTGTGGTCCTCTCTATTAAAGACCAACCTTTCCTCTCCTGCTTCAGTCTGATTACCTCTGGGGAATGTGCTATTCCTTGGAACGAATCAACCCTGCACAAAATAAGAGAGGTTGAAAAGTTTAGGACGTGGAAAATATGTGGAATTTGCTCTTGAATAATGATTTGTATTTTTTCTTTTGCAATAAATATGACCAATGACCCAGATAGAAGGATGGCAATTACTTAATGAATCAAGCTTCAGAAATGTAAAAACACTTCATAATAAAAATGAAAGCAATAATAGTAGGAAGCCAAGTTAAGTAAACATGGGTAATGCTCCTTGTATCTGTACATTTACAAATTCCAAAGCCGTGACTGTGAAAGCGATTATTCTAGCGATAGCTCTGTTCTTGGTTTCCATTGCTTGTTGAGTTGGTTCTTCCGAATTTGAGGACAAATAAGGCTCTGTGCTGACTTCTCTCATGCATTTGGAAGTCAGTAGCTGGGATGATGTGTCACTAAGGTAGGACTGGGATTTAGTAGTCCCCAAGTCTCTGACAATCATTTACCTGTGTGCAAGGCGCTTTTGCCCTAACAATCTCAGGTCTCTCTAAGTAAATCATTTCTAAATCTGTTACAGCCCAGGTAGAAATCTTTCTTGCTCAATGATATACTTAAAATCTGCTGTTCATGTGATGCTATCCTTGACTACTGACCATGCCTTGACTTTGTGCAATGGGATATGCTTCCAAACTTTAGAGAAAAGGAGAAGAAACTGCTAAAGGGGCAGGGTTGGGAGAGGTGGCAGAACTGTGTATGCACAAATTCTGGCCAATGTAGAGCTGTACTTCATGGAGCCACCAACACAAAGGTATTTGTCTTTTGAAAGACTTGTTGACAGCTATTCCCTTAAAAGCATATGGTGCCACCAGGTTGGTAACTTTGGGAAAGTCACAAATTTTCTTATAAAACAAGCTACTGAATTGGATGATATTTAGGATACATTGTGGGATTCCCTGATAGCTCAGCTGGTAAAAAAATCCACCTGAAATGCAGAAGACCCTGGTTTGATTCCTGGGTCGGGAAGATCCCCTGGAGAAGTGATAGGCTACCCACTCCAGTATTCTTGGGCTTCCCTTGTGGCTCAGCTGGTAAAGAATCCACCTGCAATGCAGGAGACCTGGGTTCGATCCCTGGGTGGGGAAGATCCCCTGGAGAAGGGAACGGCTATCCATCCACTCCGGTATTCTGGCCTGAAGAATTCCATGGACTGTATAGTCCATGGGGTCACAAAGAGTCGGACACGACTGAGCAACTTTTACTTTCACTTTAAGAGACATTATGGGAGTAAAAAACAATTTGAAGGTCAAGAAAATCTTTTAGAAACTAGAGAGAAGTTGGCTGTTAAAAAATAAATAAATAAAAGCTTGGCGTTATATTCCTCCCTGGTCTCGGAGTAAACTGTAGTATGTAGGAGATTAACCTGAATTATTTGATGGCTGTGTTTACAGTTGTCTCTTTTCTCCTTGCCAACGTTTCCCAAACATTAGTGCACGTAAGAACCACCTGATAGGCTGTAAAAAGGCAGCTGTAACTCCTGAGATTATTTCGGTAGGTTAAGGGCAGGACCTAGGGATCTGCAGTTTTAAAGAGATATTAAAAAAAAGAAAGATACCAATGCAGGAATCACTAAAAATCACAGTATTTTTAAGGGGAATCTTTCTGGGAGTTTGGGGGTAGGTTGATCGGCTAGAGGGGAGGGAGGGAATTCTTAACAGCCTGTCTCTGCTTAGGGAAGTTCTGATGTTGCTGGTGGGGAAATATAAAGTATCCCTCACGTGGGTTGAGGTTGAATCACTGCCAAAAGCTGTGGGTCGGTTTCAACTACAAGCAACAAATAAATAAACCCACTGAAAAGATACTATTAGAGAAGAAAACGGTTCTAGTGTCCAAGAAATTAGTGGAATGTAAGGGAATTAACTGAAGGAGCATGAGGATAAGAAAGATTTTTTTATCAAATATCTAAAATGTGCCCAGTGCTTTATATACATTGTCTCTTTTAATTCTTATATTTGTGAGCAAAGATAGTCCTATTTTGCAAATGAAAAACCTGATGCTGATGGACCCAGTAATTTTCAACCCAACTGCACATTAGAATCACTTGGGGTTGGGGGAGGCAGGATCTTTGAAAAATTACCTCTGCCTAGTTTACACCCCCAGCAATTTTGGTATCATTGGCTGGGCATTGATACCTTTATAAGTGCCCTGGAGATACTAATGTTCAGCCAAGGGTCAGCATCACTGATATTAGCCAAAGTTCACAGGATTAGAAGGATTTCCAAACCATCACTCACAATGCACCTCCTTTGATCTATGTACATGTGTGTTCAGTTGTGTCCGACTTTCTGTGGCCCTGTGGACTGTAGCTCACCAGGCTTCTCTGTCCTTGGAATTCTCCAGTCAAGAATACTACAGCGGGTTGCCATTATTTACAGTAGGGGATCTTCCGAGTCCAGAGATTGAATTTATGTTACCTATGTCTCCTGCATTGGCAGGCGGATTCTTTACCACTAGCGCCTCCTGGGAAGCCCTTTGATCTATTCCGGACACAATTCTCTGTTCAGGCCTGAACCTCTGAGGTAAGACTGTGCATGGAGATCTGACTTTGTTAAAGATGTGCTCAGGTCATGGAAACAAAATCTTAGGGGGAAGTTTTGAGTAAGATAACATACTATTTGGTTATTACCATGATCCTGGAGGTCACTGCTCTTGTTATGATCCTCTTTATAGATGAAGAAACTGGGGTCTGTGCTGTTTGTAACTTTTTTACACTCTCAGGGACAAAAAATTATTATTAAACTTAGAATAGCAGAGTCTTTGGAGAATACTGATTTCTTTGAAATATATCACACTTCGTCTCTTAGAAGTTAGTTGACTTGTTTTCATCTACTGAGTAAGCACAGTTTGACTATCTTAGAGTTTTGTTGCTTAGTTGCTAAGTTGGGTCAGACTCTTTTGTGACCACATGGACTGTAGCCTGCTGGGCTCCTCTGTCCATAGGATTTTCCAGGCAGGAACATTGGACTGGGGTGCCATTTCCTTCTCCAGGGGATCTTTCCCCTCAGAGAGTTAAGAATTATCTATTTTCAAAGACTTTCTTGAAAACATGAAATCTTCAATATATTTATTTGAGCCCATGACAAAATCATGTAACCTTCTGAAAGTCTTAGCTTCCATGACTGTCAAATATAGGCAATGGCATCAAGCATATCTAAAGATGCCATTTTACATGCTTTTTGAAAAAAGACTCTATTAAAGGAAGAAAATCCATCTTTTTTCCTACCATATAGAACATCAATATTAATATTGTAGTGATACCTTAATATTAGTACTAAGGTGTGTAACATTTGGCCTACCAAATTTTCAATTTTATTTAAAGATAGACTATGAAATAATAACATCAGTATTCATTGATGTAGCATTATACAATTGTTTTTCATAAATTTCTACTGTCTTCTTCAAGCATTTAATCCTATTGTTATTGCATCAGTTTAGGGGAAGGGTGAGTTAAGTTTTCAGGTAGGAGACAGATGACATGAAGGCATTCCAAATAGAGGGAACAATATATTCAAGGGAAGGAACTAGTACAGTGTGACTAGAATGTCAAGTGTAAGTGGTTGAGAAGTAGGTAGCACATGAAGCTAGAAGGGTAAACAGCGGAGGGTCAAAAAGGGTATCATTTTATGTACGTGTATAACTGAATTGCTGCACTGTATACCTTAAACTAACATGATACTGGAAATCAACTATACTTCAATTTTAAAAAAGGGCATCATGTACCAAAGGAAGAAGAATTTTGAGCTTTTTCTTCTAGAACCTTACTGTCCAATATGGTAGCCAGTAGCCACAGGTGGTTATACTGAGAAGTGGAAATGTGATGAGGCCAAACGAAAATGCTCTAAGTATAAAATCCTCATGAATTTTCAGTCTGAAAAAACCCTCTAATCAATAATTTTTATGGTATTTTATGTTATTATTATATGATTATATGTTAAAAACTATTATTTTGGATATTTTTAATGAAAGAAAACATATTAAAACATATTAAAATTAGCTTCTTTTTACTTAAAGAAAACATTGCTACTTGAAAGTTTAAAATGACATAGGTGGCTTGCATTTAATTTCTACCAGCCAGGCTGCTCTAGATCAGTGTCTGTAGGCCAGCACCACACTTTGTATGGTCAATGAGCTAAGAAAGGTCTTACATTTTAAAAAAATTGCTGTGGGAAGAGGAGGAAGAGAGACAAGAGCTGCATGTGGCTTAAAATCTCAAGTATTTACTATTTGGCTCTTCACCAAAAAAGTGTCCTGGCCTCTGCTCTAGGTTCTGAGTGATGTATTGGCACCAACCAGGAGCTTGTTAGAAAGGCAGAACCTCAAACTCTAACTCCAGATTCACAGAATCAGAATCTGCATTTTAATAAGATCCCCAGGTGACTCAGATGCACATTAAAATTGGAGAGGCACAAGGGTAAATGCTAGAGAATCACTGAAAGATGTCAAAGGAAGAAAGTGGAAGGTTTATTCTCTTACACAATAATCCTTTCTTTTATACTTAGAATAAGTCAAATTATCTAATTACTTTGTAATATTTTTGCTGAAAGGATGGATAAATATTTGATTTTTAAAATACTAATCTTCAAAAAATATTCTGAATTGACAGTGTCTGAGATTTTTTCAATTCTGTATTTAAAGCAAATCAAGTTCATGAATGTTGATATGATTCAATAACTTCAAAAATTTCTTTGGAATGTGAATCACAGTAAGCAATATTTTTTACTTTGATATCCAGTGTACATATAGATATATTTAACTTAAATCAAAGTTTCACAAAGTATTTAGCTTTATTAGAGATATGCTGCCATCTATTCTATTCTACTCTACTCTATTCATAATTTCAGTCCATTACATTCGTTTTTAGACAGTTAACTCAGGGAAGAAAATTTTTGAGATGAATCTCACAAACACCCATTCTGCTTGGAGATAATTTCCTTACTGTGTTACAGAGAGTTAGAGTATGTGTTGAATATGGTGATTTCACTGAGCTGAGGAGATGAGATCAGACTTGGAATACTGAAATGGCTGGAACCAGGACAACAGAAATGAGGGAGTGAGGGGTACCCAGGAGACCATGTTGGGGTCATCGATGAGTCTATGGCTGAAGTCTGGGTATTCATCAGTGCAGGGTAAGACCACCTGAAAATTACTAGAGAACAGCTACTACACAACCGAGAGCAGAATAGATCAGGGCTAAGCACGTTGAGGGGAGGGTATGCAGAAAGACATTGGTGTTTTCAGCCCTGCCAGAGAAGGAGATAACAACACTTCTCTTAGAACCCAGAAAAGACAACACCTAGAATAAGACCAGCTCTAGGTCTGTCCTAACAAAGCCAATCCATGCCTCCCCTACACCCCTAAACGAAGCTCCAGGGGAGAAAAAAGCCTGTAGAACACTGATCTCATTAGCTTGGGTAACATTACATCCCAGGCTTATCTGGTTAATTTAACAAGGACAACCTCGGTAAAAGAATATGGCTGGATATTCTAACTAAAGCGCCTATTACAACTGAGGTTGAAAGAGAAAGTCGAAGTGTACATTCTATGGCTACTGCAGTGAAGGGTATTATGTTAGCTTACCCTCAAATCATTCATTCATTTATTTTTTTGTTCATTAAATAATTCTGAAGAGCTAGTATTGAGCTGGGATACAAAGACTTTAAAAAGGTAATTCTAATTCTCGTGATGCATACAGTTAGTGGGATAGTTAATGTTTATCTATGAAGCTATTCCAGGTGATAAGGACTTTGACATTTTGTAATTTCCTTATATATCTAAACAATATTTTCAGAGTCATATTTTTTCTTGGTGTTACAGATAAAATAATGCAATTTTTCCCACTCATACTTTTAACAGTTTTACTGAAACAATGATTTAACAAAGGACAGAAAATCTGTTCTACTGTTCAAGATGTATGATTTATTACTTTGGTAATATTTTATCCTAAGATAAATATGTGAATTAGTTTCCAAACTATCCTTATTAGATTTTTAATTCTGCATTATTATATATTTCAATTACATTTGAGATTCAGTTGGAGCCTAACTATAACATTTTATTAGAACACAGAAGTTAAGACAGTTTATGTTATTATTGTTTTTTGATGTTAGAGATTTTTTCAACAAGATTTTTTCCATAGTGATTCAGTGTGAAGATTCATCTTGAATTCTATACAAGGGTGAAAATTTCCTTAAGTATGAAAGTAAATCCAAATAAGTGATCCTCATTGAAGTAGTGTTTCTGTGACATGTACCTGCAGACTGCATGGTAGGAAAGCCAAGTTTAATAATTGCTAAAGTTCTGCTATATATAAAATGTATTGGGGGTTGTGGTCCATGTAGAAACAATGAACAAGCTCTGTTCTCTCTGATATCTCATTGTAGGACGTATATAAAATAGATAAAAATTTATGTTCTAAGAAGGATTGGGAACTACCTCTTCAGCAATGGTGTCACTTGTTTTGTATCTTTCAGACAGACTCAGTTTAATCTTACAATCATTTGTCTTAATGTGCCTTATCTAGGTGTTAGTCTATAGTCAACTTTTGTAAGGAAGCAGAGTGTAAAACAAATATACACATATATTATATACATATTTATATATATATTAATTAAACTTTTTATTTTGTTTTGGAGTATAGCTGATTAGCAATGTTGTCATAGTTTCAGGTAAACAGCAAAGGGACTCAGCCATACATACACACGTATCCCAGACTCCCTCTCATAGTCATATATATTTTAAAATATGTAGTCTGCTGAAAAATAATCTAAATGAAGTCTTCTGAGGCCTCTGTGAATTCTTTCCCATTATTATTCTTTTTCTTTCTGCCACATTCTTAATGTTGGTTGGAAGGATAACTTAGACTAAAATGCCAACAAGAAAGATTATTATTATTTTAAAAGTTCAGCATGTGGTTTGTGCCTACTTCTGCCTCAGTATACAGTGGGACTGCTCACTACAAATGGCCATGATAATGGAAATAACAAGATGTCCTCAGGTCCCACCACTTGGTGTGAAAAACTCAAAGGGAATGTAAATCGCCTAAATGATGAATCTCAATCTTTTTTACAGCTTTCATACTTATGAAAAGACTGTGGATTCGTAGCATGTAAGAGAGGGAGATGATTTTATTTTGTTGAAATAATTCAAACATCTGCTCCTTACTTTGAATAGATTTTGATTTATGTGCCTGTACAAACTTGATATCTATAAAGCTGACTAGCAATGTAATATTTTGAAATTTTATTCTCTCTTTGCTTTAGGGAGCTCCAGAACCAGGAAGTGACTAATGATATTGCATGAGATAGATTAACTTAATTCTTTCATCATCAATTTTTGTTTGTGACTACATAGTAACAACCATGAAAATAGAGACTCAGTATTCATTGCTTGGAGCAGTTCTACTTTCCTGTTGTACAGCAGTAAGATGCGGCTATGTTCCATAACTTAAAGAATGCATACATCGCCCACAAGGATCAGAATGAGTCAGCAATATACCCTTATGCAATGAAAGCAAAAAGAAGAAAAGTAGAGTTTCCAGCTTCTGACTTAGTATGATGTGAATGGATGGACTCCCCAACCAAGCAAATTGATGCTTTAAACTCAATGTCACCTTAATAAATATCTGTATAATATTGGAAGAACATGTTTTGCCACCATCTGGTCTGTTTCATCTTGATAATTTAAGTCTTAAAGGAGAAACTCTTCACTTTTTATTTTTGCCTGATATCCTTTATACTCACTCCCATAGGAAAGGATAATGTTTATTTCTCCCCATGTTGATGATTCCAATAACCAGTGTTGAATATGTGCAGAATTTCATTCCCATTTTAGATCTATTTCTCATATTATTTTTCAAATCTGATGTTTTGTAACAGCTAAAAGAAACAGTGATTGCAAGTTATTGTTCTTTTTTTTTTGTTTCTCAAAGTTCCACAGTTTCTCCCATTCTTTCTCTCATTTATCATTCTTTCCTCCATTATTTGCTTTCTCATTCTGAGGAGACTCATACAAACTTTCTTTAGTCAAAGTATAATTTAAGTTTGATTTCATAAGTTGATTATTGTGGGACCGGATGACAGAAGAAACTTCCAAAAGAGCACGCTTAATACAGGAAGTGAGGTTAATGATTCAGTAGGCGAAACTTGTATCTGACTCACCGTACCACCTAATGAAGCGCTATATTCACAATAGAGATTTAGTAAATGTTTGTTGTCTGATTACTATGCCACTGATAAATCCTGAGTATAAGGAAAATGCCATGTAGAAATCATCTATTTCAGTTCTAAAGATTAGGAAACAGAAGCAGCAAGAAACCAAATGACATGTTTGATGTGTGTAGTGAGTTCGTAGTAGAAACATTTCTATTATTGGCTCTGTTTTTGTCCTGGCATGTTTTCCTTTCACCTCTATCTTTCTCATCTTTTAAAAATTTACATTATATCACTACATATATTTATCTTTGAAAATCTTCTTAGATGACTTTTGTAACAAGGCAGTAAAAAAGAATTGATACCAACGCTTTAGATTCAGAAATGTACCTTTGCCATCTAAACCGTATTGCTGCTGCTGCTGCTGCTAAGTCACTTAGTCGTGTTAGACTCTGTGCAACCCCATAGGTGGCAGCCCACCAGGCTCCTCTGTCCCTGGGATTCTCCAGGCAAGAACACTGGAGTAGGTTGCCATTTCCTTCTCCATATTGAGGATAACACAAATTGGAGGCCAAGTTTCATGAAGTTGATCAGAAACTATGAGTAATCTATAACAACCAGTTCAGTCTATCAAAGACACAGAATCAAATCTGCTATTGTGTAGTGCTTTTCAATTGTTCTGGTAGCCTCTGAAAAGTAGTCCATTCTTGAAAGCACTCTCTGAATTACCTTGCATAGTTTAGCAGTGAATCTTAAATTTTCAGGAAGTCTAAGACATCATGAAAATGCACATACATGCATACCCACTGTATTCTACATATAATTTCAATAAGTTTATAAACCCCTGGATCTGTTTGAGGACTTCTCATAGCACCACGACAGAGTAAGAATCTCTGGTTTATAGAAGCAGTTTGTGAACCTACTCTTGTTGGTTCATTTGCCAAATTTTTTGTGGGGGGAAGATGGAGGTGCCATGTTGTCTAATTTAGATATCTGTTTTATGAAATCTTAGTGGAAAAATTATTTCCTTTCAAAATAGAGAATACATTTAAAAAATCTGTGACTGCCATTGCACAGGCTTAATTTTCCTGTTAGAATTAGATATTAAAAAAAAACAAAACACTCATATTGGATGTGATTCCTAAATGTAGACCCCTACTACCAAAGAGTCATCATAATAATTGGAATTCTTTCTAATTCCAGAAATAACTAGAGCATTTTTTAAGGGGAGAAATGACCTAGATCAAGAGTCAGCAAAGTAAAGCGAGACAACCAAATGGGTCCTGCTGCCTGTTTTTAGAAATAAAATTTGTTATTGCCAATGGCTGCTGCGTTACAGGAGCAGAATTCCTGAATTTCTGTAGAGACTATAGAAATGGCAAAGTCTGAAATATTTGTCATCAGACCCTTTGAGGAAAAATTTACCTACTTCTGCCCTGTATCATTCTAATTAAACTTGTCTCAGCCTCAGTGCTATTGACATTTCAGATTGGATACTCTTTCTTGTGGGGGACTGTGTTTTGCATTGTAGAGTGTTTAGCAGCTTCCCAGAGTCCTCCTGTGGGGCTTCCCACGTGGTGCTAGTGGTAAAGAACCCACCTGCCAATGCAGGAGACATAAGAGATGCGGGTTTGATCCCTGGGTCAGAAAGATTCCCTGGATGAGGGCATGGCAACACACTCACTTCAGTATTCTTGCCTGGAGAATCCCATGGACAGAAAAACCTGGTGGGCTACAGTCCATAGGGTTGTAGAGTCAGACATGACTGAAGCAACTCAGCCCTCACACATGCTGTGTCCTCCCTTACCCACCCGACGCCAAGAGACCTTTCCTGCCTCCCATAGTATGTGTGTTAGTTGCTCAGTCGTGTCTGGCTCTTTGCAACCCTATGAACTGTAGCCCGCCAGGCTCCTCTGTCCACGGGATTTTCCAGGCAAGAATACTGGGGTGGGTTGCCACTTCCTTCTCCAGCCCCCCTCAGTGGTAATGGATACTCAGGGTCCTGGTTGAGAACTGGTATTCTAAGTAGATGGTTCTTTCTTCTTGCTTAGAGGGGAGAGGTGATGGTTTAGTCTTTAAATTGTGTTGACTCTTGCAACCCCATGGACTGTAGCCCACCAGGCTCCTCTGCCCATGGGATTCTCCAGGCAAGAATACTGGGGTGGGTTGCCACTTCCTTCTCCAGGAGGGGAGAGGATTCCAAAACCTATTCCTTGACTGAAGGTCTTCTCCCATTAGGAAACTCTCCACTAGAACATTCTTTTTCATTTCCAAGCAGAGGATCTCTTCTGCTGTTTTACTGTTAAGAGTTTCTCTGTCTCAGTTTTTCAGAGAAGCAGAATACTACGGACCTCTATCTCTCGCCTAAAAGTATCTTCAAAAAACTTTTATTTGTTAAGAAGTCACCCCTTCCCTCCTTATTATTATCAAGCGCTACCATCACTTCAAGCCCAAATAAGTGTAACAACTTTGATTTTCTACCATAGTAAAAGTAGAAGTTGTGTAAATGTAAGATATTATCACTGTTACTGGTTTCGTTACTTGTTTCTGCTATGACTTAGCTTGAGGCCAATGTGTGAAGCTATCTCCATTAAGAAATTTAGTGAATAAGAAAGATTTATAGCAAGCATTCCAATCAGATTACCACTGTCTGAGATTGTGAATCTGTTTCTTTTCAGTTAGCTGATTTTATTTCTAAGTATTGCCTTAACAATATAAGTATTTTCCTTTTCACATCTAATCTTCATTTATTTAATGGCAAAGTCTTATATGTATATAAATCTTGAATATTTCTTCCATGTTTCAAAACGAAGTGTCTTAGAAGAGAAACTAACTTTCTTTAAGGATTTTCTCTTAAAAGCTGACATCAAAAAATATATTTTTATATTGATTTTTATATAGGTAAACAGGAGTATAGTTTTAGTCATCAAAATAATATTGTTGAACCTGAAGGCATGTGTACTTTCTGATCAAACTAGATATTATCTTTTAATATTTATCTTGAGTAGATATGGGTGAATTGGTTCTGTGAAAAATCTTGCAACCATCAAGTAAGAAATATTTATTTCCTCCACAGAGTCTAATCTAAGGTAGATGACATTTACACGAAGAAAATGAAGCTGTTTCACCACTTCAGAATGAACTGACATGATGTATCACTGCAAATATATTTTTTAAAACCCCCACACACAGATTATTAAGAAAATGTAATTTAGTGGTCAGGACCCGATTAATTATTTAGATGAGTGAAAAGTGAGTTACAAATCAATTCGTTAACTCCAATACTGTAATAATCCACATTTATCCTTTCTGACTTTTACCTGATGAGGTAAATATGACCTAATGTTCTGGAGGTTTGCTCCATACGTGTGACGACTGTGACATTGCCATGGATCCGAGCAAAATATTGTTTCTTTGGCACAGCTCATGTTGTCACTACCATTATGCAACCTTCATTTTCATATAGTTTAAATCAGAGAACCATCGGAGTTTAGTCAAGTTACGGTAAAACAATCCAACAGGTTGTTTACTTTGGTATTAAACATTTTTGTCAGGGGAGATATGTTCTTTTCTTATTTGGATATAAGAAATAACTTCTGAAGTATCAGGAAAACAAACATTAACATAATGTTTTCTCCAACACTAATGCCAAAGTGATCAAAATTCCTTACGACATGCAAGTTGGAAACATGTAATGTTTTCTTTCTTTTTTGTCTTCAGTGATACAAGGTGGTCTCTTTTTTTCTTTTGTTCAATAATCAAATTTCCAGAGCCGGAAACTATTACCCTTTCATACTTGAGTTGATAGTTACTGACCTTTTTACACAAAGAGTGAAAAAAAGAAAGAAAAAAATCAATCCAAACCCTCAAACCAGTGTTTTTATTTTGAAGAAAAACAAACTTTTTTTTTTTTTTCTTGAAAGGGACAGGAAAAAAAGAAAGAAAAGAAAGAAAGAAACCATAGCAAACGAATGTTTTGTGATTCACAACTGCATGCTATTCATAGTGATGGTGGTTATTATCCAATTATATGTGGTTTCTCCTGTATCATCTTGTCTGTGTATTTTATGGGTGTCATTTTGTTTATTTTTGCTTTGATTATTTTAGAATTAGTACAACATATAGTAGGCCTGAATGCATCAATTTCAGGTCCAATCTTGTAAATCTCCACACCCATTTTGCATAAAAGCTTCCACAGATCAGATGAAATCATGTGTTGACAGCTTGCATGTGTATGGTTACTTAAAGCAAATTCTAATTTTCCTCTTTCCTTATTTTCTTCCAGTTTTTTAATTTCTATTCAGTTATTTACATAATTTAAAAATATTTGAATCCTCATCATGTGCCAGAGGTGGTGCTTTCACATTTTCTCATTTCATTCTTATGTTGATTCTGTGGTAGCCATGTATTTATTCCCATTTTACAGTTTAGAACACCAAGGCTCTAAACATGTGGACTTATCCAAGGATTACTTAGCTAGTAAGTATGAGTCTACGATCTGATCATTTTCTACAAAATGTATTTGTTTATCAATTGAGGTGGCTGTATTTGTGCATTTATCTGACGGGAATAAAATGGTTTAATAAATTAATTAGTTCCTTTACTAAATGACTGTGAGGGAAAACTCTTGGTGAAATAATTTGCTGCCTTAGAGTAAGAACATAAATTTCTTAATTCTTAGGCTGCATACTCAAGACAATGTAACAATTGCCTGGAAATTGAAATATTTAATTAATACAAATATTTTTCTTTCCTACATAAAGTTTTTGTAGCTTTGACTGATCTTTGAAGGGGTGTTTTGGCCCAACAGTATCTGTGGCTATAAGCTAGCCTGTCTGCAGCCCTGAAAGTCTTTGCCTTCCTTCCTACATTCTTTCTCCCTGCCACAGGTGAAGAGAATAGCTATGTATGTGGCGTCTTACTTAATTTTGAATATATTGCATTGCATTTCTTCAAATTTATAAAAAGCCATTTAATTTCCTTTATTGTGGTAAAATATACATAAACTAAAATTTACCATGTTAACCATTTTTAAGTGTGCAACCCAGTGGCATCAAATACATTCACAATGTTGTGTAATCCTTACTGCCATCTAGTTCCAGAACTTTTCATCATGCAGAACAGAAACTCCATACCCATTAAACAATAACTCCCCATGCTCCCTCCCCAGCAATATCTCATAACCTCTAGCCTGCTTTCTGTCTTTATGAATTAGACTATTCTAAGTACCTCAGATAAGTGCAGTCATATAATATTTGTCTTTTTGGGTCTGGGTTGTTTCACTTAGTATATGTTTTCAAGATTCACCCTGGTTATGGCATGTATAACCATACATGCTGTGTATGTATGGCAGAATTCCATTACTTTATAAGGTTGAATAATATATCATTGCATATAGATACCATATTTTATTTATTCATTCATCATTCATCTATTGATAGATATTTGGGTTATTTCCACTTTGGGGCTATAATGAATAGGGTTGTTATGAACATTGGTTTACAAGTATTTATTCGAGTCTCTGCTTTCAATATTTTGGGGTATATACCCAGGAGTGAAATTGTTGGAGCATGTGATAATTCCACCTTTAACTTTCTGAGGAGCCACCAAAGTGTTTCCACAGCTGCTGCACCATTTAAATTTCCACCAGCAGTGGACAAAGGGTCTAATTTCTCCACATCCTTGCCAACATTTGTTATTTTCTGTGCTTTCAAAAAAATAGCAGCCATTCTAATGAATGTGTCTTTAAATTCTTAATATAGCATGTTCCTTGAATTATTAACAAAATATACCCATATATTTGTAGACCAACTTTTTCTTTTTCAAAAAATTGAAATGTAGTTGATTTACAATGTTGTGTTAGTTTTAGGTGTAAGGTAAAGTGATTCAGTTTTATATCTATATCTATATAGATAGATAGATACATATATACAAACTGTGGTAAATTTTTAAAGAGATGGGTTTACTAGACCACCTTATCTGCATCCTGAGAAATCTGTGTGCAGGTCAAGAAGCAACAGTTAGAACTGGACATGGAACAACAGACTGGTTCCAAATAGGAAAAGGAGTACATCAAGGCTGTATATTGTCACCCTGCTTATTTAACTTATATGCAGAATACATCATGCGAAATGCCAGACTGGATGAAGCTCAAGCTGGAATTAAGATTACCAGGAGAAACGTCAATAACCTCAGATATGCAGATGACACCACCCTTATGGCAGAAAGCGAAGAACTAAAGAGCCTCTTGATGAAAGTGAAAGAGGAGAGTTAAAGAGTTGGCTTAAAACTCAACATTCAGAAAACTAAGATCATGGCATCCAGTCCCATCACTTCATGGCAAATAAATAGGGAAACAATGGAAACAGTGAGAGACTATTTTTGGGGGGCTCTAAAATCACTGAAGATGATGACTACAGCCATGAAATTAAAAGATGCCTGCTCCTTGGAAGAAAGCTATGATCAACCTAGACAGCATATTAAAAAGCAGAGACATTACTTTGCCAACAAAGGTCCGCCTAGTCAAAGCTATGATTTTTCCAGTAGTCATGTATGGATGTGGGAGTTGGACTATAAAGAAAGCTGTGCGCTGAAGAATTGATGCTTTTGAACTTTGGTGTTGGAGAAGACTCTTGAGAATCCCCTAGACTGCAAGGAGATCCACCCAGTCCATCCTAAAGGAAATCAGTCCTGAATATTCATTGGAAGGCCTGATGCTGAAGCTGGAACTCCAATACTTTGGTCACCTGATGCGAAGAACTGACTCGTTTGAAAAGACTCTGATGCTGGGAAACATTGAAGGCAGGAGGAGAAGGGGACGACAGAGGATGAGATGGTTGGATGGCATCATCAATTCGACGGACGTGAGTTTAAGCAAGCTCTGGAGTTGGTGATGGACGGGGAAGCCTGGCGTGCTGCAATCCTTAGGGTTGCAAAATGTTGGAGACGACTGAGTGACTGAACTGATGTTGGGTTGGCCAAAAAGTTCGTTTGAGTTTTTCTATAATATCTTAAGGAAAATCCAAATGAACTTTTTGGCCAACCCAACATATCTATTCTTTTTCAGATTCTTTCCCCTTTTAAATTATTGCAAAATACTGAGTATAGTTCCCTGTACTATACAGTGGGTCCTGATTGGTTATCTATTTTATATGTAGTAGCATGTATATATTACTTCTAAACTCCTAATTTACCCCCTCCATCCACTTTAGTAACCATAAGTTTACTTTCTATGTCTCAAAACAAAACTTGTTCATTTGTATAATATTTTTAAATTCCACGTATATATGATATCACATGATATTTGCAAGTTAACTTGTGTAATATTTTTAGATTCCACATTTAAATGATATCCCATGATATTTGTCTTTCTCTGTCTGGCTTACTTGAACTAGTATGATACTCTCTAGGGCCATCCATGTTGCTGCAAATGGCATTACTTCATTCTCTTGTATGACTGAGTAATATTCCCCATTTCCTTTATCTATTCATCTGTCAATGGACATTAGGTTGCTTCCATGCTAGACTTATTTTTAATAATATCACCCCCAATTTGCATGTTTTGATTCTGAATATAATACTGAGATCTTATTTATTGTTGGGAGAATTTTCTGGGTGGGGAAAGAATATATTTTGATGAGTCAAGCCTATCTAATACAACTCTTTCTACTCAGTACAGCCCTGAGCCCCCTGAAATTAATTGATATAATTTATGACAATCTAACCTTTCTTAGGGTATTAGACATAAACTCTGTACATGGTTAAAACACATTCTGGGAGAGAAAAATAACAGTAGATTTTTGCAGTGTAAAATTCTGGGGGTGAATCAAAGACATACAAACTATTACTTTTTTCAGGTGACTCAAATCTTCCAGGTCATCTGCTTAAAATACAAACCAGATATAGAAGATCATAAAAACAATTAGGAACAGCCTTTATAGTTATGTACAAATGTAATGCAAAGAATGTCATCCATCTTCACCCAGGGGCAGGCATGGAATCAGATAAACGCTGGAGGAATTGCTCCCCTGCCTCCCTGCTCCCTCACCTTCCTCCCATGAAATTTTCAAATGACGGAAAGGAAACAAGGATTTTGGTAAAATGGCCAAAGAGAACCAGACTCGATAATGATGCCTTTCTAATTACAGCTAGGTTTTAGGAAGTTGTGCTAATAAAAATATTATAGGGTCTAACTACAATGATGTTGTTTTCATTGTACTATATGTTTTGAGAAAATAGGGTTTTTAGCAAAAAATGTTTGCTGGTTTTATCTTACTCATCTAAATGGCATTGAAAAATGCTTCTTTAAAAGCATAAAAAGTTGTAGTGAAAAGAAGTTCTTGTTTGATTTACCTGTAAGAAGATATTAAAAACTAAGACTTGGGATTTGCTTAAATTCTTCAGTGGACAGCCACCTGTTAAGAGATGTTAGGCCAAGGTTGTTTATATTAGAGAATTTCTAATCTGTTTATGACACATAATGGTTTTGAAATTTCTGAAATATGGTTTTCTCCACCTTAGAGAGAAATCTACAATAGGGACAGGACTTTAAGTTATAAGACATATCATTTGTTTTCTCCAATAATTGAAATTTAAGTATTGATTTTTCTCAGCATTATATATAGATACTTAGAATGAATAAACAACAAGGTCTTACTGTATAGCACAAGGAACTATATTTAATATCCTGTGATAAACCATCATGGAAAAGAATATGAAAAAGAATATGTATGTATGTAAAGCTAAATCCCTTTCCCGTAGGATAGAAATTAACACAACTTGCAAATCAACCATACTAGGATAAAAGAAATTTTTTAAAAAGTCTTTGCTGAGATTTTATCAGAATCTCATCTAACACAGAACCTGGTGTTTGGTAAGAGCATATGTGAAAGTGAGAAAATTAAGAAACAGTCTTAATTTAGGCCTAGAGGTTTAGGGAAGAAAAAAGCAGTGTTTTTCAGGCTGTACTGATAGGTAGAGGGCAATATATGGGAGCTTCTGGGATTGGGGAGTAATTCTTAAAAGTCTGGGTAGAAGGGGAGGAGTGAATAGGAGCTACTTGTGAGGTCAGGATTGAAGCTGACAGCTTTAGTAACACTTTTTCCTCATCAAATTTTTTTCACCCATTCCTCCTACCCAAACTTTCACCAGATTTATGTGTTCCCCCTCTTAGCTCCTCTGTCTTACCCCACCCTCTCTATCACTATACTCAGCTTCTGTCCTCTAGTTAAGAATTCTGGCAGGACAAAGATAACCTCTTGGAGTAGTGAGGTCACTCTTTCAGAACATTTCATGACACCATTTCTCAACCATCACTGCTCAGAGGCTAAAGTGATGGATTCTGAAGTGGGTGGATATATTAAATACATCTGAGAATAAGTCAGTCACTCTGCACCTGAGGTATTGGAGAGACTGTGACTAGTCATAAGTATTTCAGCACAGCCCAAGTACCCCAAGTGCTTACTGATTTCCTTTGGATGGTGTGAAATATGTTTTTAAAACTTCATCTTTAAAGTGATGTAAGATGGACAGATGGAACTTTAGGGTGCCCTGTGTGAGAATGTATATGTTTCAAATTGCCACTTAGGGATTTACTTTGGTAATATGGTCTATTGATGGAAGGAAAGTCTGATTCTTGAGAATCTTTGAAAGCTCACAGGCATTTTGATTTTTCTTCACCTGTTTTATATATACGTGTATATATATATATACATACACGTATATACAGGTATATATATATATACATGTATATACACGTGTATATATATATATACACACTTTATATAGAAGTATTTTATACATAAAATTTAAATATATATATACATATTTAAATGTATATATATATTTACAATCACTCTCCTCTCTCTCCTCCCCATTTCTTACTCCCCGGAGTCAAGACTGGTTTTAGACTGTTTAGTTTTCAGGAGTTTTCTACCACAGCTGGACCCTCATTCTTCTGGAGAGATGTGTGCAGTGGTGATGAGGGTGGGAAAGAAGTTGCCCCAGCATCAAGATATTATCCCTAATGTAGGAAAGAAATAATTCTTGAATTACTGTTGTCTCTACAGCTTTTGGGGGCTTCGCAGGGGCCCAGTGGTAAAGAATTCACCTGTCAATGCAGGTGAGGCAAGAGCCGCAGGTTTGATCCCTGGGTCGCGAAGATCAGCTGAGGGAGGGCATGGCAACCCATTCTAGTATTCTTGTCTGGAGGATCTCATGGACAGAGGAGCCTGGCAGGCTACAGTCTGTGGGCTCTCAAAGAGTCAGATATGACTGAGCGGCTGAGCCCCACAGCTTATTAACAGATTTGTTATCTCCACTTCATATATATTTTGTTCTTGTTGACATTTATTTTGGAATTCTTTGCAGTTCTGTACTGTATCTATCAGGGTTTTCAGATGAGATGTGTCTTATTTCTCATACTCTCATATGTGTGTAACCAGCTCACTGAACCGGTGACCCAGGAGACAGGCTCAGCAGAAGGATGCTGAGTTGGGAATAGCAAGTGTCAAATAACAGCCTCCCCCTCAAGTCGCCATACTCCAAACTGGGTTATACTAAGAAGACTTTTATTTCTTTACAATAAAAAGTCTTTATGGAAAGAATATCATGAAAATATGATGCTGCTTAAATGCAGAGTGCTTCTGGTGTATGTAGGTGACCATTTTAATCAAATATGGTCAATGATACAGTACTAGCAATATTTTGTCTAGAATATGAGAGATAATAATGATTCAGTTATGCCCACTTCTGTGGTTCTCTTCATGTGACCACCTCCTAGGTCCAGACTGCTTTACAAGATGATTCTGATGACGATGATGATGATAATAATAATGGCAACTATTTATTAAAATGTTCACTGTACTATACACTATGCTAAAAGATTTACATATCTGTGTCATTTTGTCCTTCCAATACTTGATAAGTACTATTATTATCTCTATTTTGCAGAAGAGGAAGAGGAGGCATGGTAAGATTAAGGAGCTTGCCCATGATCAAGCATCTAGAGAGAAGCAGAGCTGGGCAATGAGCCCTGATTCTAGAACATGTCCTTATATGATCCTGTGTCCCAAGGTGAACCTATGCTATGACCTCTACCTCTCCTTATCCTACTTGCCTCCATGCTGTGTTTACTTTACTCTGTAATGGAGCTTAATCCTATATTGTTCATAACAGACATTCTGGAAACTCCTGCACACGATACCCCCATGGCTACAAGTAGCAAGTTTTCATCTGAAAGGAAGGAAGTGCTGACCTAAAGCAAGCAGACTTGCAGTTATTTCTCCAGGACAAATGGGTTACTTCAATTACAAAGAATTGTAATTCTTGGTCTGAAATCATGGCAAGCCTCATGCAAGTCCCATCAGGGAGAGAACAATTCTTTTAAAAAATGTAAAAGGAGGGCTGTAGTAAACAAGGTATCTATTGGAGGAATTGAGTGTTCAATTGGCTTTTCATTGTCTGAGTCCTGACAGTCTTAACACTTGCTGGGAAAGACGAGAAAACCTTTCTTCTTCCTATTGGGCTGTGCTGTCTAGTAGGGTATATCCCCTTTCTGGTCACCTGATTCTAATTGAAATTTCTGTTTTATTAATTTTTTACAAAGATTAAATGTGCATAAACATAAGTTTATTAAGTGAAAGTCTCTGTGTAAATTCTTTGTCTTTTTTCTTAAATTTTCAATATTTAAAATTTATTAGAATTTTTATAAAAGACTTTAATCACAGATTTTTCTAAATGAGCCATGTATTTTCAACCAAATAAAAAGTTAACCAAGCAACTTTACAATATTTTCTTTGGAAGGAAATACAGTTTAAACAGTGGCCAGCAAAGAGTAGATGTGACCTGAGCTCTAATTTTAGCTATTTCCATTACAAGAGAATCATATTGACTATAAATTCATTTTAGCTGGAATATAGTTGTTACCCAGAAAAAAACAAACCAACAAAAGAAAACCAGAAAAAAATTTGAGGGAAGAGTGAAAATAAATCTTACTCATTATCTCTGTATCTCCAACTCCATCTCTATCACACTTCTATAAGTGGAATAATGGCTACCATTCTAATGTTGCCACCTCATTAATCTGATAACTCTTAAGAGAAGGGCATGTTTTCCTTTGGTTTTCATTTTGGCAGTCGTGACATTGATATGCTAGGGAAAGGCTGAGTTTGCTTTTGAGAACAAAGTTACTAACTGTGGGAAGGTGCCCAGAGACCATAGCTGCGATCTGTAGAAATTCCACTGAAATTTGCTTGCAGGGAAACCTGATCTGATCCGAAGTTATCTGATTACACCAGCAATGAGCATAAGCTATGTCATCTCACAAGACATTTGAAAGGGGAGATAGAATCTCAACCCCCTCTGCTCCTCAACCCCATTTGGGATCCTTTAGAATTAAAATGATGATAGTATTTTCTCAGAATCTCTTCTAAAACTTCCTGCTTCTGCTCTTTCATTTATTGAATTGCTTCTTACACTGCTCTTTTTCTCAAGATCAGTCTCTAAGATTATTTTTATTTTGTTCAGTTTTGAATTCGTTGATTTTTTCTATTAAGTTTTAGATTATTTTAAGTTTATTATTTATTATTATTAACTTAAAATAAGTTCTGAATTTTACTTTCTTTGGGTTTATTTTATCACTATTTTAATAATTCCTTGTGTTATAAAGATTTAACCCTTTGATTTTTAACTTTTCTGATATAAGCATCTAAGGTTATAGCTTTTCCTGTAGTATTATTTTAGCTGCATCTAATGAGCTTTCACATTTATAATTTTTGATCATTTAGCTCTAGATGTTTTCTAATTTCCATCCCATTTTGTTCATATTGTCTAAAAAGTGAAAGTTGCTGTACCATTTTGCTATAAAAATATTTGTTGACTTACTGTTGCTCATTCATTTATTCAATATTATTATTGAACACTAATTGTATAATACTGTGCTGCTCCCTCTCAAGGTGCTGAATATACACGGTTGAATAAGGAAAACACAAATCCTAGCCTCATGCAATTTAAGATCTGGATTACTAAAAATGGAATGGCATTAAAATAATAAACTATTTCTTGTCAAAAATCTTAAGGCATAAGATATCTGCTGTATATCTAGTATTTAATAGATAGAGGCAATTGTATTGGCTCCGACTTGACCTTTACTACCTTAGTAACCCTCACTCTTATGCCAGTGAATCAATGCAAGCATTCTACCAGCAGCTAAATACATCTCCTCTAATTATGTGTTCTAGAACTGGGGAAATAACTACAGGATGGGTCTACTGCGAGGTGGATCTGAGCTAACTACCACTGATTTCCTGACCTCCATAGGCCCCTTGAGTTTAAGTAAACTCCTGGAGATAGTGAAGGACAGAGAAGCCTGGCGTGCTGCAGTCCATGGGGTCACAGAGAGTTGGACATGACTTAGCGACTGAACAACAATAGGCTTCTTGACGGTGAGCCACAGTGATGTTTTGGGTCTCCTGGAATTGCATCAGTTCAGAGCCAATGTCCAAAACTCTCAAAGGCACAGTTACCCTGGGAGAAGGCCATAGGTCCCTTTGGGGAAGGCTGGGAGAAAAGTGAACAGTATATATTTTTGGTAGTGTTCCTGGGCTTTTCTTTTAGGATTCTGAGTCTATAAACTGGCTTAAGTCTTGGAAATGTTAATAACTGAGAAATGATAACATTTTTATGGTTCAGATTAGACTTTCGTTCATCTGACCTGGAAATTTTCTGTGTAGATAGACTGAGGAAGCACTTAGTAGGTTTCCTATTTTACTTCTAGAAGCACCATGATCAGCTAGTGAAATGTCATAGATGTGTACGATGTACCCTCTCTTGGTTGCTGCTTTAACTCTACTGTCCATTACATTATCACACCCACCCTACCTCTAGAGGTTGAGTGTGCCCATTGGCCCCTGCCCCTCTGGGATCCAATTATTCCCATTGCATTTAGGTTTCCCATTTCAGTCACTTCAGTCTCTACTAAGGTTTGGCCTACAGATGAAAGTGATCATGGAGCTCTTCAAAGATGCTGAAAC
The DNA here is from genome assembly GCF_019320065.1 of Cervus canadensis. Classification (NCBI taxonomy): domain Eukaryota; kingdom Metazoa; phylum Chordata; class Mammalia; order Artiodactyla; family Cervidae; genus Cervus; species Cervus canadensis. The sequence continues at coordinate 38,856,632 of NC_057394.1, read as the reverse complement.
TGCTGTCACAAATTTCCTTCTCATAGTTGTGATAGTGGTGTGTTTTCTAGACCCTCCCATTGGGTGAGAGTAAGCCTTATTAATAACAAATCTGCTCTAACATTCCAGTCTCTCTGAATCCCTGAATCCCTTCCTCTACATTAAACCAAGGCAGAGGTAGCATTTCTAAATCACTCATGGTGGATCACCTTTTGGTCCATGTTTTGGACAATGAAGCACATCACTGCAACCCTTCCAACTCAGATCATAACACTGACTGCAGAATCTAAGTCTTATTGAGTCCGTATCAATACCTTTGACTGGATCCAACTTTATGCTCCTTGAACAGCCTCAGTGTTCATTCCTGCATATGTCCCTCAGATTTCTGTCTAGATTAGAAAACCAATGCAGTTCTTCTGGGGTATATTGTAGCACACCTCCTCATGGGTCACACTTCATCATAACTTTAGGGGTCCACTGTAATGTGAATCTAGCTATAGGTCTACAAGGCTTCCCAGGTAGGGCTAGTGGAAAAGAACTTGCCTGCTAAACGCAGGAGATGAAAGAGACATGGGTTCGAGCCCTGAGTTGGGAAAAACCCCTGGAAGAGGGCATGGCAACCTACTTCAGTATTCTTGCCTGGAGAATCCCTTTGAGGATTATTCTCCCTTCCTGGAGAAGCCTGGAGGGTTATAATCCAAAGGGTTGCGAATAGTCTGATGTGACTGAAGCGACATAGCACACACACACTCGTAAGTCTAGAAGCAAAGAGTAGTTAGGGAGTTCTTAGAAGAATAAGGATTTTTTTAAAAAATTTTATTTATTTTTGGTTGTACTGTGTGTTTGTTGCTATTCTTGCTTTCCTCCATTTGTGGTGAGAGGGAGCTACTTTTAGTTGGGGTGCATGGGTGGCATTGTGGTGGCTTCTCTTGCCGCAGAGCACAGACTCTAGGGCACACAGGCTTCAGTAGTTGTGACACATGGGCTCCATAGTTGTGGCTTCCAGACTCTAGAGCACAGGCTTGATAGTTGTGGACCTTGGGCTTAGTTGCTTTGCAGCAGTTGGGATCCTCCCGGACCAGGGATTGAACCCAGGTCTCCTGCCTTGGCAGATTTTTCACCACTGAGCCGCCAGGGAAGTCCCAGGATTGTCTTTTATGGTTTGAGTGGTAACTGCCTCAGGGGAGTTGATTATGGTTTCCTCAGGTGATGCAGGGTTAATCCCCTTAGACAGGGGTGAAGAGGCTTCTTCCACTGGTAGAGAAGACTCATTAGAATATGGGGCTCAGTGTCCCTCATTTCATCAGGGTCTAGCCACATGTTCCCATCCCAACTTAACAGGTCCCATTCTTTCCCAATCCATATCCTTACTTTTACAGTTAACATCCTGTGAGGATGGGAGTACAACTTGTAATTCAGCCAGTCACAAGATAAGATTCTGTGTCTGATTTTCAGCAATCCTTGCCCTGTGGCTACAGTAGATAAAGCTCTCCTTAGGAGTAGTTATTTACAGATGTGAGAGTTGGGCCATAAAGAAGGCTGAGCCCCGAAGAATTGATGTGTTTGAAATGTGGCACTGGAGAGGACTCTTGAAAGTCCCCTTGGGCAGAAAGGAGATCAAACCAGTCAATCCAGAAGGAAATCAACCCTGAATACTCATTGGAAGGACTGATGCTTAAGCTGAAACTCCAATATTTTGGCCACCTAATGTGAAGAGCCAACTCATTGTAAAATACCCTGATGCTGGGAAGATTGAAGGCAGGAGAAGGGGATGACAGAGGATGAGATGGTTGGATGGCATCACTGACTCAATGGGCATGAGTTTGAGCAAACTCTGGGAGATAGTGAAGGATAGAGAAGACTGGCGTGCTCATTGCAGAGAGTTGGACGTGACTTAGTGACTTAACAACAAAAGGACACCAGTGGACACGTTGAAGTCTTTGAGGGAGTACTTGAGCTGGGTATCCAAATGTCTGAGCTCATCCTTTTCTTTCACCACTTTGTCCAATGTCATTAGGGGCAACCAGGCAATCTTGTTCTTTTTGTTAGTTTCCCCAGACTGTTTGAAATTGTTACATACACAGTCACCCAGCTCCTTGCTTCTTAGGAGGGGTTGATGAGGAGTATCCAATGGAAATTTTTGCATATCTCTATTGCCAGCTCAGTCACAAACCACCAGTTCTTTATATACCACTTACTGTTGTTATACAGTAGCTAAGTCATGTCCAACTCTCTGAATCTCCATAGACTGTACCTTGCCAGGCTTCTCTGTCCATGGGATTTCCTAGGCAGAAATACTGGAGTGGGTTGGTGGAGTGGGTTGCCATTTCCTTCTCTACAGGGGTCTTTCCAATCCAGGGTTCAAACCCGTGTCTCTTGCATCGGCAGGTGGATTCTTCACCACTGAGCCACCAGGGAAGCCCCCTTTTACTTTATCACTAGAAATATAGTAATTATCATCTTTAAATCTAATCATATTAGACAGTCTATTCCAGGAATGCCTGAAACAACTAGAAAACTCATCCCTAAACTTCTGTTACTCTAGAACCACTCTTGATACAAAAATTTATGTTAGAATGGGTTCTCCAGAGATATAGAACCAAAAGGGTGTGTGTGTGTGTGTGTGTGTGTGTGTGTAGAGAAAGTGAGATATAGACAGATGGAGATTGATTACAAATTATTGGCTTAAACAGTTATGAAGGCAGGCTGGAACCCAGAGGAGCCAATGGTATAATTCCAGTATGAATCTGAAGGTCTGAGAACCAGGACCACAAAGGCTGTAAGTTCTAGTCTGACTGGAGTCGGACAGACTCAGACTGACTGACTCTGAGTCCAAAGGCAGGAGAAGACTGAGGTTCCATTAGAAAACTGTCAGAGAGGAATTCTTTCTTCTTTATAGAAGGGTCAGTCTTTTTGGTCTATTCAGTCCTTCAACTGATCGGATGAGGCCCACCCACATCAGAGAGAGCAATCTACTTTGTTCAGTCTCCTGACTCAAATGCTCATCTCATCCAAAAACACCCTCATGACACACACAGAAGGATGTTTGATCAAATATCTAGGCACCCTGTGACCCAGTCAGATTGACACTTAAAAATTAGCCATCACAGATGGTAAAATTGCCATTAGACCAAAAGATGAAAGCTGCCAGTGGAAGTTGGCATACTGAGAAGATGAAAAATCCTGAATTCTTAGTAATCTGCAGCAGCCATGACAGCTTGGGAGTTTCCACGGAGACTCTTGCAAGACAAAGCTAAACCTACAGCTTTTTTTATTTTTATTTTTTTTAATGTACTTTGTTCAAGCAGAGTTGATTTACACTGTCGTTCAGTGGTAAAGAATCCACCTGCCAATGTAGAAGCTGCAGTGATGCAGTTTTGATCCCTGTGTTGGGAGGATCCCTTGGAGGAGGAAATGGCAACCCAGTCCAGTATTCTTGCCGGGATATTCCCATAGTCCATGAGATCAGAGTCAGACACAGTGAGTGACTGAGCATGCACACAATAGCTTTTCAAATCCATTCTTGATTTCTTTTTTGTTATAGCTTTTTAAGTAATATCACAATTACATTTCTTCCTTTTTGATTTTTAAATACATGGGCTTTGTTTAAAGTAATTCAGAGTAAGAAAAGTATTAAACTCTTTTGGGAATGTTGCATTTTATTCCTGACATGTATAACAGTATGAGAGCTGAAGATGTGGATTTAAAAAAGAGATTTGAGGGAAAAAAAGACCTATTTTTTTTATGGCCTTTAAGACAGTTTATAAAGGTATTTTGCCAAATATAAAATAGAATGATGCAGGGGCAAAATTCTGTTTCTAATTCCTAGATCTTTCTTTCTAAAACTGGTGAAAAGTTAGCTAAAGAAGCACCATGTTCCTTTAGCCACTACTGGCTCTGCCTGGGAGTCGAAATATTTGTTCTGAGTAATTTTGCTCCACGGTGTTGAGGCTTACATGTGTGTTTACTTTTTATTAGACATGTACCAATCTGACTTGTTTGAGTTTTATTGGCACTTACAGCCATGAGAAGATCACTGATTCATGACAGCAGAATTTTAGATGATTCATTCATTAATCAAAATGATTAGTTCAGCAATGATTACATTAGAGAATAAGTAACTAACTTATCTTTTCTTATTTAAAGGCCCCTGGATTACTTGTTATCGAGACACTGTAACGCCTATATTTATTGGAATATAATTTACATAAAATAGAATGCACACATCCTGGGTGTTCCAGTGACTTTTGACAATCATATAAACTCATGCAACCTTTGTCTACATTATAGAGAATTGACTGGAAGGAAGCAAGATGAGAGATATATCAAAGTCCGTTGCTTGAATCAGGGAGGTAGGGCTTATGAAAAGGGACTTGAATTAAGAGGTATTTCAGAGGTAATCATATCAGGCAGGTGAATGGGTACTAGTGGTGGGGAAGGAAAAGAACTCAAAGATGTCTCCAAGATTTCTTATTGAAGCCACTTGCCACATGGTAGTACCATTTGCTGAGATTGTGAGTACTTAGAAGGCTGAAAATGAATGTGTGTGTGTGTTTGTGTCTGTGCATGTGTATGTGTGTGCATGCATGGTGGGAAGAAGCAGAGATTGGAATGCTAACAATTTTTGACATATGGATTTTTTTGGTGTTTACAGGACTTTCAAATGGTGATGTCCACAAGACACACGTCTGGAGCTCAAGAGAGAAAATACTCGAATGAAGATATAAATGTGCAAATAAATGGTTATTGAAAGACAGCAGTGGATAAAATTGCCTACAAAAAGGTGTGCAGCTTTTGAAGATAATTAGAATATTGTCTCCCAAAGTGAGTTCCATGGTAGACTAGTTCTACTAGATACTTTGACTAAAATTACTTTGTGGTCAAATAAGTTTAGAAAATGCACCCCATAGTATCCTTCTCTTGAAAATGTATGAGATACACTATTGGATTCAAGACCAGGAAGTCCAACAGTATCAAAATATTTTGGATGAGATGGTTGGATGACATCACCAACTCGATGAACATGAGTTTTAGCAAGCTCCGGGAGATGGTGATGGATAGGGAGGCCTGGCATGCTGCAGTCCATGGGGTTGCAAAGAGTCGGACACAACTGAGTGACTGAACTGAATTGACTTTCACAATGCAGTGTTTCACAAACACCTCCAACTGTCATACAACAGGAGAAGGAAACCAAATCCTACCAGTCTTCTCCCTTGTGGTTTCACCTTGTGGATGACCCCCACCCAACCAACTTGGCTCTAGCAATTGGAGTTCACTTTCCAATAAGAGTAGAATGCACAAGTCTTTATGTCCAGAGTTGCAATACAATCAAGTATTTTTGTGTGTTTCTGTCTGCTAGATAATTAACATCATATTTAAAGCAAATTCTGGATGTCATGGTTGATATATCTACGCATTTTATTTTCTAAACTCAGTTTAAAATTTGATGTTGGTGTTATTGTTTAAATACAAAGATAACTCTGATTTTGCTTTGTTATGTAATACTTTACAATGGAATATGTTAAATCATTTAAAGATGTTTTTGAATATAGTTAATCTCCTTTTTTCTTTCCTTTTTACAATATATTTATAACTTTGAAAAGGGAGGGCTATAACAGCCCAGTGATTGCCAAATCTTTCCAATGTGACAATTAAACCACATTGTGAAAATCAGGGCCTGTTCAATTAAACAGGATTATTTTATAGTTGAATAGGTGAATAGGCATCTAGGTAGGGTATTTTAAAATGAAATTAACTGGAATACTCTTACCCACTTCATGGGTTTATCAGGTACCCGTAAGTTGCTGACCTTCAAGGTCATTAAGATTTCCCAGCTAAGAATTGGGTCTGTATTCCAAAATTCCTTACTAGGCTATTCTACCTGGATTTCCACAGGATAAATCAAGCCTGATTTATCCAAAGTAGAGTTTGTTATTTATCCTCACTGAAAGGAGATATATGTAAATTTCAATCATTTCTATCGAAGCTACTTTCCCCCTTGGTTTCTATCTTGCTTCATGTCATTCATTGATTTATTCACTCAGCAAATGCTACATGTGTATGAAGAGTCAGTCATTTTTTTTTCCCAGTCATTATTTTACTTCCTAGAGCAGAGCAATGAAAGAAACTGACCAGGACATTTTCTCTAAAGAACTCATATTTAGATAATATTGGTGTCAGTTCAGAAATTCAGCCAAGTATCAGGCAACCGCCGGGTAAGCAATTCAGTTGTTCTGAAATGCTTTTGCATCTCTCGACTCCACCCCACCACATAAAGACAGCTCGTCTGGAGTCAGATCATCATCTTTAACCTGAAGTGAAGTGAAGTGAAGTCGCTCAGTCGTGTCCGACTCTTTGTGACCCCATGGACTGTAGCCCACCAGGCTCCTCCGTCCATGGGATTCTCCAGGCAAGAATACTGGAGTGGGTTGCCATTTCCTTCTCCAGGGGATCTTCCCGAGATCTCCAGGGATCGAACCCGGGTCTCCCACATTGGAGGCAGATGCTTTAACCTCTGCCACCAGGGAAGCCCATCTTTAACCTGGGCTATTGCAAGACTAGTTCCTCTACCTTTGTTCTCTCCTTTCATTCTCTCTTGCATCCACCTTTCTGCTGGAATTCACTTTCTCAAATAGAGATCTGATCAAACACTTCTGCTTTAGAATCTTAAATGACTGGCTAGGGAAACACCTAATCTTTAAATAGATTAGAAATCCTAATCTGATTTCATGTGCATTCTTAATCTCATTTCCCACTTTTTGGAAAAATTTATTTGTTTTTAATTGAAGACTAAATGCTTTATAGTATTGTGTTGGTTTCTACCAGACATCAACATGATTCAGCCAAACATCAACATGAATCAACCCCACTTTTGCATTATTGGGATACAATTAACATACAGCAGCACTGTAAATTTAAGATGTACTGAACAATAATTTGACTTTTATACATCATGAAATAATTACCACAATAAGTTGAGTGAGCACCCATTGTCTCATAAAGAGACAAAATTAAAGAAATAGAAAAAAGATATTTTTTCTTTGTGATGAGAATTTTTAGGATTTGGTTTTTATGTAAAGCAGTGTTAATCACATCAATCATGTTGTACATTACATTCCCGTGCTTTGCGTGCTATGGACGCATGCTAAGTCGCTTCAGTTGTGTCTGACTCTGTGTGACCCTATGGACTGCAGCCCACCATGCTCCTCTGTCCATGGGATTCTCCAGGCAAAAATACTAGAACGAGTTGCCATACCTTCCTCTAGGGGATCTTCCAGACCCAGGGATCAAACCCGAATCTCTTACATCTCCTGCACTGGCAGGAGGGTTCTTTACCACTAATGCCACCAAGGAAACTTATTTACCTTATAGCTATAATTTTGTACCTTTTGAACATCTTCATCCAACTTGTCCTTCTCCCAAACCCCCATCTCTTGTAACCATATCTGATCTCTTTTACTTTGAGATTGTTTCTGAAGTATAACTGATCTACAATACTATGTTATTCCCTGGTACACAATACAGTGATTCAGTATTTCCAAACATTTCAAAACGATCACTATGATAAGTCTAGCTTCCCTCTGTCGCCATGCAAAAAGATATTACATAATTATTGACTACATTCTCACACTATACATTTCTTACCCATGAAATCTGTAAGTGAAAATTATACCTCTTAATTTCTCACCTATTTCTCTACTCCCCCAACTTGCCTTGCCACTGGCAACTGCCTGTTTGTTCTCTGTATCTATCATCTATTTTTCTTTACTTATGTTTATTCATTTGTTATTTTAGATTCCACATGTAAGTGAAATTACATGGTATTTACCTTTCTTTGACTTGTTTTGCTTAGCATAATATCATCCATGTTGTCATAAATGGCAAGATTTCATTCTTTTTTATGACTAATATTCCTGTGCGCATGTGTGTGACGTTTTCTTTATCCATTCATCTATTCATGAGCATTTAGGTTGCTTTCACACTGTGGCTATTGTAAATAATGCTATAATAAACATGGGGTTGCACACACCTTTTCAAATTAATATCTTCATTTTCTTTGGCTATATCCCCATAAGTGGAGTTGCTAGATCATATGGTAATTTTATCTTTTTTATATTTTGAGGAACCTCCATATTGTGTCTCTACAGTGGCTGTGTTAATTTACATTTGCACAGATTTCACGTACTTTCTTAATTTTCTCTCTCACTTCTCTCTACACCCCTCCCAGAATTTCTCTCAGATACAACATAACCTTGTTTTCTCTGTCTCTATATTATGCTCCCATTTTTTATCTATGTTTTTGCTTAGAATCTCTTTCATTACCTTCATCCTCATTAAACATGCTCATTAAATTCAGACTTCTACAGACCGAAGGAATAACTTTTCCTACTTGCTATTGTTCAGTCGCTAAGTCATGTCCAACTCTTTGTGACCCCATGAACTGCAGCATGCTAGGCTTCTCTGTCCTTCAATACCTCCTGGAGTTTGCTCAAACTCCTGTCCATTGCATCAGTGAGGCCATCCAACCATCTCATCCTCTGTCACCCCCTTCTCCTGCCCTCAATCTTTCCCAGCATCAGGATCTTTTCTAATTAGTCAGTTCTTCGCATTGAGTGGCCAAAGTCTTGGAGCTGCAGCTTCAGTATCAGTCCTTATAATGAATATACAGAGTTGATTTCCTTTACGATTGACTGGTTTGACCTTCTTTCTGTCCAAGGGACTCTCTAGAGTCTTCTCCAGCACCACAGTTTGAAGGCATCAATCCTTTGACACTTAGCCTTCCTTACGGTCCAACTCTCACATCCACACTTGACTACTGGGAAAGCCATAGCTTTGAGTATATGGACTTCTGTTGCAAAGTGATGTCTCTGCTTTTTAATACTCTGTCTAGGTATTTTTCCCACTGTTACAGCACGAATCATGTTAGAAAAACGAAGTGCATATATGTGTACCTCTCTCCCATGATAGATTGTGAGCTTCTCAAGAAGGGGTTAGCAAACTTTCTGGAGAGGGCTTTGCAAGCCAATCATCTCTGTGTCAACTACTCAATTCAACCATCTTCGTGTGAAAAATCTATAGGGAAAAATCTAAAAAGTGAGTGTGGCTGTGACCCTGTAAGACTTCATGGACGGAAATTAGAATTTCATGTAATTTTCACATCACAGAATTATTTTTTTTCTTCTGATTATTTCCCCCAACCATAAAAAATGTGAAAACTCCCCTTAGCTCATGGACCATACAAAAGTAAGCTTGGAATGTGTGCCATAGTTTTCTAACCCTGTTCTAAATGGTAGTCTATCTTATACTTATTTTCATACTCTGCTGTCAATGAACAAAATACCTGGCACTGAATTAATGTTTGCTAAAATGAATCATATGGAGAGAAATGGTTTTCATTTTATGTTATCTTCCATCAGAAACTACAGAAGTGTGATAGAATAATATTTTTTTAATTAACTGAAAATCTACTAGAAAATCAGTTCTAAATTTCCATGTTTGAAAAATCTTTCTGATATATTATTCCAATTTTCTGCCCTAGTAAGTACAGTTTAGTGCATATATTTAATGATTGTCTTGCAGTGCCCCCAGGTCATGATTAAAGATAAGAATTCTCATTGTGCAGTCAAGCAAATGTAGATATAGAAAGTATGACTAATTGAACCCCGAATGTATTAATATGTGGACTGGGATTTACTCTAGAAATTGCCTTTTTTGATGCTGAGAATAAATCTGGGTTGTATACTTGTTCTCTAGCAATCTCCTTTTTCAATCAAGTGGGACATAGGAAGAAAAACCAAAACAAAACTAATTACTGAAAGGTTCTTAATGTTGAGTGCCAATTTTATACTGCTTCCTATATAGGGAACTCTGAACATTGGTGTCATTGATTTCTTTTGTCTTGCTTCTTATTCCCTCACACGAGAGAGTTAAAAGTGCAATATTAGTTAAAGAGAACACTGAAAAGCAAGTCTGTAACACTGACCTAAGGGGGGAAAAAAGAGAGAGACTGAAGGTCTCTACAGCATATAGGCATGGTTTTACTTACGCAGTTGAAGTTTCCCTTTAGACTAAGAAAATGGAAACTTAGAGCAATATACTTGAACAGTCTAGGAATTCCTCCAGAGGGAAGAAATACAGACCTTTGTGAGTTTTTTCTCCTCTCAAAGGTCAGCTGAGCACTTTCTTCTATTCAGGTAGATTATCTTATTTTCCAGCCTAGTGCAGTATGAAAGCACTCATTTGGATCAGAAAAAGGACTTGAGTCCCAATCTCTTTCTATACATTCTTAAATATATGCTACTATTAATATTTATTTCACAAAATTGCAGTGACATTTAATATACTAAAACATTGGGTAGTCTCATACATGGAATGCTTGGTAGGTATGTGGTCCCTCTACTGGGCCATCTAACCATCTAATATAGAACAATAAACATAATATTGATTTCTATTTCTCATTATTTTTCTGTCTATTAAGAATGGGAGGTGGGAGGGAGGTTCTAGAGGGAGGGGACATGTATATATTTATGGCTGATTCATGTTGATGTATGGCAGAAACCAGCACAATATTGTAAAGCAATTATCCTCCAATTAAAAATAAATAAAATAAAATTAAAAAAAAAAAAAAAAGAACAAGGGTCTCAAGAGATGGTCTAGTTCAGCCATTGATTCTACTAGAAGAGATATCATCTCCAGTTTTACAAATACAAACTGTTTTACAAATACAACCAAGATGTAAAAAAGAATGAATTAACTTGTCCAAGGTCAAGCATACCTTCTATTCTAGATTATCAGTAGTTAAGTGCCTTCTTGAGAGGGTTGTCATTGGGAGAGATTGATTTGGCTCATAAATCCTGAGAAGCTAAATGGAGTGAGAGGAAGTTTCAGACAAAGGCCAGCCCGAGCTCTGCTGTAGCTCTTCTCCGCTTGAGACTCAGAATGGGGAAACTGACATCAAGATTGTCACCCAGGGACTCAGAATGGGGAAACTGACATCAAGATTGTCACCCAGGGAGTGTGCTTTGAGAGGTGTCAGGGAAGACCATCTAGAAAAAAGGGTCTTTTATGCCAAGTGCCATTGTCTGAAATTTCATAAGAATTCAATCTTTTGGATTAAGCTGTACCCTAAGCTTTTTTTTCTATTCATTCAAAAATTATCTATTGAGCATTAATGATGTACTAATGCAGTATTAGGAAATGAAACAAGAGAAAATAAAACCATCAGCTATTAAGATGCTCACAGTCTAATGAGACAGAAAAAGATAATAATGCCAATAATAGCTAATATTTTCCATGTGCCAGACACTGCAAAATAATCTACAAGTATCGGTATAGGGCTTCCCAAGTGGCTCAGTGGGTAAAGAATCCACCTGTAAAGAGGGAGACGCAGGAGACCTGGGTTCAATCCCTGGGTTGGGAAGATCCTTTGGAGGAGAGCAGAGCAACCCACTCCAGTATTATTGCCTGGAGAATCCCATGGACAAAGGAGCCAGGCGGGCTACAGTCCGTAGGGTTGCAAAGAATCAGACGTGACTGAAGGGTCTGAGCACATACACACTCATTGTCTCACCTAGCTATCAGCCTAAGAATTAATAGCTATTTAAAACTGCATTTTCCATAGGAAAACTGAATTCTAAAGGGGTAGATGATATTTTAAGGAAATTGACCTAGGTTAAGGCCGTGGGAATAAAGATGGAGAGGAAAGGATAAAGACTCAATCAAGACAGTTCCTTAACTAATCCTTTACTAGTTGCTATTTTGTAATACATTTGCAAGTTTCTCCTTTTCTCACCAACTTTCTGATATTGAAATGTCCCAGGGCTCAGTCCTTATTTTATGCTTGTCTATTCTTGCATTCTCTCTTAGTGAACTTAATTTAATCCTATAGCTATAAAAATCATCCATATGCTGACTATTCCAAAATTAATTTCCCTAGTCCATCCTCTTTCTCATGCTCCAAACCTATATATGCAACTGCCTGCAGGAAACCTACACTTGGATATCTAGTAGACACCTCAAACTTAACATGTTCAAAGCTGAGCTCAGCTTCCCCTAAGACCTGCTCCATCTACCCTGGTTGATAACTCTATCCCTCTAGTTACTCAGGACAAAAGCCTTGGAGTCATTCTTACTCCCCATATAACAATCTGTCAAGAAATCTCATTGAAGAGTAACACCACCAGTTAATAAGATACATTGTTGCCATGTATTTTTGATATGATGCATAAAGAAACACATGTCTGTGATATATATATATATATTTTTTTGCAAAAAAGGAATCTAATCATGAGGAAATATCAGAGAAAGCTAAATTGTGGGACATTCTTCAAAATAACTGACCATGAGTCACTGAAAATGCCAAGGTCATGAAACACAAGGAAATACTGAGGAACTGTGTGTCACAGACTGGAAGAAATTATGGAGACAGAATTACTAAATGCAGTGTGGGATTCTGGCACAGAAAAAGGACATTGAGAGAAAACCAGAGAAAGTCTAATAAAGTTTGTAATTAGTTAATAATATTGTATTATTGTCAACTTCTTGGTTTTAAACATGACACGGTAGTTAAATAAGTTGTAAATAAAATATCTGAGGAAGCTAAGTGATGGATAAGGCTTCCCTGGTGGCTCAGATGGTAAAGAATCTTCCTGCAATGCAGGAGATCCAAGTTCAATCCCTGGGTTGGGAAGATCCCCTGGAGAAGGAATTAACAACCCACTCCAGTATTCTTGTCTGGAGAATTCCATGAACAGAGAAGCCTGGTGGGCTACAGTCCATGGGGCCACAAAGAGTTGAACATGACTGAGCTACCAACATAACACAAGTGATGGATATATAGAAATTCTATTTTTTGCAGTGTTTCCGTAAGTCTAAAATCATTTCAAAAGAAAAAGATGACTGACACTACAAAGAAAAAGAAGTCTTATTGGACCTCCCTTCAGAATTTATGTGCTGGTCACTTCTTAGAACCACTGTTGAAACCATTTTGATTCAAGATATCATTATCTCTAACTTGGGTTATTGTAATAACCATCTAATTGGTCTTCTTGCTTCTATCCTTGCTTCTACAAAATTGGTTTTCAATGCAGTAGCCATAATAACTCTTTTATGAGTTAAAAAAAAGACGGAACCCTATAGTTTTTCCCCATCCGACTTTGGCAAAGGCCAACGTTCTTACCTAGGAGCACAAAACGTTGTACTCTCTGGCCCTCAGTTCTCGCTATGGTCTCCTCTGGTACCACACTCCCACCCCTTTGCTTGCTCCAGCCACACTGATCACTTTTCTGTTCCCTGAACAGACCAGGAACATTCCCACTGGAGAACCTATGCACTGGCTGTTCCTTCTGCAGGGAACACTCTTGCTCCAGATATCATTACAGCTATTCCCCCATTCTTGAAAAGTATGTCCTAGTAAGGCTTGTCTGTCCTCTTCATTAAAAATTTCAACCCCCCACTGCCCACTGCTCATCCACACTGTCATCCCAGTCCTCTTAATTCTACTTAAAAGTTTTTTCCTATTGCATTTCTCATTCTCTAAGAGACTAAGTTACTCATTTATCATCATAATTGTCATTATCATTATTATTAATAGTCCAGTCTCTCAAAACTTGAATGTAAATTTTAGGACGGCAGGGATCCTTTTCCATTTTGCTTGCTGATATATCCCAAGAGCCTAAAAACACCCCTAGCCTGGAGTAGACACTCCACAGATACTTGTTGATAAATTGAATAGAAGGTAGACCAGAGAGAAATTAAAAATCACTTTGGTGGTAAAAGAAAGGATAGGGTGTATTGCAATTCTATGGCTTTTGGATATGTGAGGCCAGGTGGCTCATTGGTCAAGAATCCACCTGCCAATGCAGGAGCTGCAGGAAACCTGGGGTTGATCCCTGAATACAGACGATCCCCTGGAGAAGAAAATGGCAACCATCTCCAGTATTCTTGCCTGGATAATCCCATGGACAGAGGAGCCTGGTGGGCTATAGTCCATGGCGTCATAAAAAGTCAGACAGCACTGAGTGATGAGCACCCACAAAGACCCGGGAAGGAAGCCTGCTCCCCTAGTCACAAACTGACTGGGAAGCTTGGCTACTGCTGTGTAAATGTCCAATGAATTGTTTAATGTGTGCACCCCATTCCAGTATTCTTGCCTGGAAAATCCCATGGATGGAGGAACTTGGTAGGCTACAGTCCATGGGGTTGCAAAGAATCGGACACGACTGAGCGACTTCACTTCTTCACTTCACTGCAACTCAAGGTAAAGATCTGGGGTAGAGAAAGAAATTTATAAGTCTCCTCTTATAATCGTAGGCATGAGAAGAACAAGAAAAGAAAGTCTCTCTTTTTTTAAAAAATATATTCTTATTCGTTTGTTTGTTTATTTTGGCTGTGCCACACAGCATGCAGTGTCTTAGTTCCCCAACCACGGATTAAACCCACACTCCCTGCATTGGTAGTGTGGACCGCCAGGGAAGTCCAAGAAGGAAGGTCTCTTGCAGTTTTGAATATTCTTGTTTATAATGTCCATGTCCACATAGGAGGAAGTCTGAGTGCTATGAAGCCCTGGAAGGCTGGGGGTGGGGATGGAGGAGGTCACAAATGAACGTGACTGGGTGACCGAGACACACCTTACTTACTTCACAATTTGGCGTAAAGCTGAACCATTCATGGTTGAGGATGGGGAAGGATTAGAGAATGCACACAGCAGTTTCTTATCATTCAAGTAAAGCAGAACCAAAATGTAATGGGGCAGAGCCCTTCATGTCCTACCCAAAATGAAGCAAATCAGACTAAACATACCTGCAACTTTTTCTATTATAGCTGCAGTTGGGGCAGGATGAGGGACACAAGTTGGGTGTGGAGGGAAGTTCACAGCCTGGTTCTTAATTTTCTAAATTCTAACAGCCCAAGGAACACTCTGTGGTGTTTCTCTCAAGTCTCTCAGGCTATCACCTTGTCCTTTCTTCGGAGCATAATTTTGTCATTAAAGCTTTCGTTTGGCAAGAATCCGATTCATCAAGGAAGACAGAACTCTGTGTTTGCATGCTTCAAGGCAGAGTGAAAGTCTACTTTGGCAAGCCTTACGAGGAAAGAGAGAAAAGAAAATAAGAGCCATAAATCATCTGGAGGCCAGAATGCAGGATTAAAGATACTTGATCCGTTTCAGAAAGGACTTTTGCTTGCATATGTTTACCTAATGGTTTGAGCTGGGCAAGGGACATCTCACGTCAGAGGCTGCCTTGGGGAAAGAGGAGACTCCGTGGAGACTGGCGTAAGGCTTACACCCCCAACACCCTTGTGAGTCCTTCTTCCTAGGCAGTGTCCACTTTGAGAATTTCACATTGGTGTTTATGTGACAGTACAGTTTCAGCAATAATAAACACTTGTAACTCAAGCCCTGTTGGTCTGTGTTAAACAGAAGAGAGTGGCAGGATTCCCATCTTATAACTAACCTGCTCTCCTTCATATGATGAATTTAAGTCACTGAAGTGCAATCACAAAGTCTGGATGAGAATCAGATTTCAAGGGAGCCTATGCTTCATGGGCTTCCCAAGTGGCAGTGGTAAAGAACCCACCTGCCAATGCAGGAGATTTAAATTTTAAGAGGGCTGGGTTCCATCCCTGGTGGGGAAAATCTCCTGGAGGAGGAAATGGCAACCCACTCCAGTATTCCTGCTTAGACAATCCCATAGACAGAAAAGCCTGGAAAGCTACAGTCCCTAGGGTCGCAAAGAGTCAGACATGACTGAAGTGACTTTGTGCATGCATACTTCATGAAATCAGGCAATTTAAAAAAACCTAGGCTTTCAGATGTGTATTCTCAACACTTGAACTTTAATGAACTCTTCTTCCTTTTTAGATAGGCTAAGAACAGCTGTACACTCCAGCATGAGTCACCCAGGTCATGGTTCCCTGTTGATTTTGTAATAAAATGCTGCTGATCAAATCTATCATGTCACTCTTTACATTATGAAGGAAAATGATTTCCATGCGTCAAATTACATCTGAAGACTGAGGAGAAAAGATATCTGTCATAATATGTTTTTATGACTTGTATTTTACGACTTGCAAGTATTATGACTAATAATACTTGGCATCAAGAAATACGGTTAAGGACACTTCAGGTAGGACAATGAGATTTGTTTTTGACATACGGCAGACTGGTCTACCTTAACTCTGGTTAGCAGTATCCATCCGGAAATAAGGTAATGTGAAAAAGGAATGAGCACTTTGGAGCCTCCTGCTAGCCCTCCTGTTATCCCTTGAATTTGGTTAAAGGCCACCCTCAAAGGATTGCTTGTCAACTCATTATATTTGATTAGAAGGCACATAACCAGGGAGAAGAAAGGAACAAACCTGCATTTATTTAGTTAGGGTTTCCTGCTGTGATGTGTTTCCAGTGTAATGACGCAGGCATGCAAGAACTTAGTTATTCTGTGAACAAATATTTGTTGAATGAATAAGAAAGTAATTAGCCAATGGCAAAGTGTGCTCCTTGATTCTGGGGGACAAGGGTAACTTTTCAAGTGCATTCTCCTACTGTTCCTTGGAGTTGAGGCAATATTCACACAGGACGTACTCATGGTCCTTACACGGGTGGCTTCTCTACCTAGGCACTAGCGCTAGAAAAGTGCCTTCACATTTCCCTGAATGTTGAGAATTAATCCCTGTCTAGGCTTCCCTGATAGCTCAGTTGGTAAAGAATCTGCCTGCAATGCAGGAGATCCCGGTTCAATCCCTGGGTTGGGAAGATCTCCTGGAGAAGGGAAAGGCTACTCACTCCAGTATTCTGGCCTAGAGAATTCCATGGACTGTATAGTCCATGGGGTCATAAACAGTCAGACACGACTGAGCAACTTTCACTTTCAATCCCTGTCTAGCTGGGAATCAAAGGTCAAGGGTTGTAACCCATGTAATCTTTCTGGAACACTCAACATGTATGCTGGTCCATGGCCATGGGCCATGCTCAGAGGGTATTTACCCATGTGAAAGAGACATTTCATATCCATTTTTTCTTTACAGTTTATTTGGTCAAAACAGCCTAGGTCAGAACCACGCAGCAGCCATAGTCTTCACGTCACAAGAGTGGAACGCTCGGACTTTAGTTACCTTCTTTACCTGTGTAAACCACAAAGACAAACGCTAATCCCGTTGCATCACTGTGGCTCAGTTCATCCATGATGGGTTCGCAGAAGCCAGACTTAGTTTCAGAAGTGTCTAATTAAACCCTGGTGATTTGGAGTCCGGGAGAACAAGATGTGGTGAGTGGTGTTCATTGCGGATCTGCTGAGTAAGCAATAGGCTCCTGTTTTGAAGGCGCCTTCAGTTACTTCAGGTCAAAGAGATTTGCATGAGACATTTTTGCACCTGGAAATAAAAATTGCATGCTTAGTAATTTCAAATATGGTAAAGGAAGTTTTATTAAGGCCTCAGGGAAGAGTGGACTTACAGGTCATACATGCTTACACGAGTGTGGAACAAGACTAGGGCATGCTGAAGGAGATTCCAATCTGAGTTTGGAGCAGGTGGACACTCAGATTCAGAGCAGTTCTTTTTTAGGGTGGTATTAGGAGTTAGAGCTGGGAAATGCCTCAGAGCTAGGTGAACAGAAGCAGAAATCTAGTGCGCCTGTTTTTTTTTTTTTTTAAATAGGAAATACTCAAGCTTTGTGGGGCAGATTAAGTCTGAGAAATCTGAGAGTGGTTGGAATAGTTATACACTAGAAATCTGGCAAGATGAAAGGTGAGTGATTAAGGTGGTTTCGGTCTAAACCAGAGTGAGTGCTCAGCACTCTTTTTGGCAAAGCTCGTTTTGGCAACATTGTTACACCCATCCCAGGAGAGAAGCTTGGAGTTGAAAGAGTAAGGACACCAGAGGTCAAAGGTTAACTGTGTTCATGTATTTATTTGGGAAGTCTACAAAAGCCCTTACTAACCTTGGCTTTTGAGGATGGAGTTGACAGGTCCTCATTTTCATGATCACAGTTTCATCTGAAAATGTTCTGAAGCAGTCCAGTATCAAAACAGAATCTCTGTACCTCAGGTAGAAACATGTTGAACGGCACGGTCCCTGTAATCCCATGTACACTGGCAGCTTCGTGGCTTAGATACCTATCATGTGAGCTATTCTTCTGTTCCTATAAATTTAGTTACTATTTCAGGAGAGAAGGTAATTTTTTTTTTTTTAATGGAGTGGAGGGAATGTTCCCTATTATTAAAAAAAAAAAAAACTCCTCTTTGGAAATTAAGCTTTCAGCTCCCTAATCTTTTAGGGGAATACTTACTAACTGAGGGGGAAAAATGTTAGGTCTCGGGGGGTTTAACAACAAACTATTATTGTTTGCAGACTGATTCTTCTCTGAGAAGACAAGCTTCCTTAATGACAGCTTATGCAATAACAATCCATGATATAGTACTTACCAGGATGGAGCAACAACTGTGCTTTAAGCCAAGAAGAAGGAGGAAAAAAAAGTCAGTATCTTGTGCGTGAGAAGCTTGTAGATACCCTGAGGTGACTTCATATAATTCTAAAATAGCAGGTAGCTTCTTGCATAGCTAATCGAGGCATCGGCGCCTGGAGCGAGTGGAGGAGGCTGACAACGTACTTTGGTTTCAGATGCATTCAGCTCTTTTTTGAGTGATATGAGCTTAATTCATATTCTAGTTTCTATCCTGAAAGTTTATGTGTTCTGATTTGGCAAACAGCCTCCCCCCAAACCTGACAGCTCTGTGCTTTGATAATGCTGCTGATCTTAACGTCTTGCTTGGATTTGTTCTCCTATGTGCTGAGAAATTTAGCACAGCCAAATAAAGGGAACGGTTGGGTGTGTGTTTCTTAAGCACCTGAGTGATGCCCCTCACCTTCCCCTTCCATTCATGGCTTAGTGAAAGACATAGGTATTCACCAGGAAAACTTGAAATACACACGGTAGATTGAGTGGAAAGAGCTTATGAAGAAAGGAGTCACCCTGACTTTGCAAAATAGGTTGGTCATTCCTGCAAAGACTCCCTTCTTAGAGTGAAGGTCACAGAATGGCATGCTGAGATGATTTTAACTGCCAGTATCTTGAGGTTTTCCTCCAAAAGTCTAACATCAGCAGATGCTGTTGGTTGGTCCTTATGTCTATCCAGGATCTGGGCTACCTAGAGTCTATGCATCCCTTTGACTTAGGTCATAGAGGAAACGGTTTCTTATAGGATCCACTGCCCATTTGCTAGGTAATCCCAGGCATGAAGAGGATCTGCCTTCCAAAATAAAGGGTTCCACGTCACATTTATTACTTCGATGCTCAGGAAGCTACAAGTGGAACTGCACATGCCAAGAGCCCATAATTTTACTCTAATAGATATTTAGCAGCTTAAATGAAATAACAAGGAATACGTTCACCCAGGCGCCATCCAGGAGGATTGGTGGGTATTTTACATTCCACTCTTTGAAAGGAAAAACACAAGTTTTTTAGACTTTCCCAAGATCTATGAATATTTTGGTATGCAGAGCAATAATACACAGAAGCATACCTGTAAGACTGAACCAAGTTCTGTTTGGCCAGAGGGATTTACTGCAATCAGTACACATAATGTAGGCTGGTCAATCAAGTTGATTTTTTTCTTCCAAATCACTTCATTAGAGTTCACCCAGGCAGCCACTTGCCTTCTGCTGTATTTGTTCACATGCTGCTTGATTTTCTTGAGCACAGTATATGAATGCCATAACTTGCCACTCTGCGTGCCTGTTTCACCTTAATCCTCAGACCCCAGCTCTCAGGGATGGTTTGTGGTCCTGGTATTTTTCCTTTCTAGCCCTCAGAACTCCATAATTACTCTGTTCCAGGCTCATAGATTTCCAAGAAACTCATGAGTTTTCTTTTGGTTCCTATCTGGTGCATCAGTTCAGTGTTGGGCTACAGTCCATAGTTTCGCAAAGAGCTGGACATAACTGAGGTGAAAATCTTCTTCTAATGGTTAGTTAGGGTTCAGTAAGAATTATTATGGGGAGTTTCCTGGTGGTCCAGTGGTGAGAACTCAGGACTTGCACTGCCAGTGGCCTGGGTTCGATCCCTGGTTGGAGAACTAAGATCCTGCAAGTCACACAGTGTGACCGCAAAACACACATACATAAATATATATATAATGAGTGTCTTCGTGACTCTTTACCTCACCTTCCGACCATCAGCACAGTTGTCTTCCTTCCACCTGCAATAGATCCAGTTGCTGCCCTGCTCAAGGATCGATGCTCATTGCTGGTTCTGATGGTTCCAGTTTGCCTGCACCCAAAGCCATTCTTGGAGAAGGCAATGGCACCCCACTCCAGTACTCTTGCCTGGAAAATCCCATGGACAGAGGAGCCTGGTAGGCTGCAGTCCATGGGGTCGCTATGAGTTGGACACGACTGAGCAACTTCACTTTCACTTTTCACTTTCATGCATTGGAGAAGGAAATGGCAGCCTACTCCAGTGTTCTTGCCTGGAGAATCCCAGGGACGGGGGAGCCTGGTGGGCTGCCGTCTTTGGGGTCGCACAGAGTCGGACACGACTGAAGTGACTTAGCAGCAGCAGCAGCAGCAAAGCCATTCTGCCATTCCTACTTCATGCCCAAGGCTCTTTTACCCCAGCCCCACAGGCATCTGGCCTCTTCCAGATTGCTCTCACTTCTTTGCACCTTGGCTTATGCTCTGCCAAGAATATCACTTTCTTTCTCTGCCACTTGTTAAAATTCGACTCATCCCTCCGGGCCCTGTTCAAGTGTTGCCTCCCCTGGGCAATCTTTTTATCTAAATATGTTTTGAAGTCTTCCCTGGCCATCAAGTTAGAACTGATTGCTCTGTTGGCTACAGTCTCGTAGCACTTTGCTTGTATCTCTAGTTAGACTTGCCCAAGTGAGCTTTCTAATAAGGTGACCTGCAGATAGCTGTCCCCTGCAGGGGATTCTAAACAACTTCAGGGCAGGAATTTTTAAAAATCCCAATATCTACATAGTGCTTTGCTCATAAGATGGATAAATGGTTTAGAATTGAATTAAAATTAGATATTACATGGATAACCTGTCAATATATGTAAAAGTGGGCTGGAGCTGCTGGTCTGGGCACATTTATTACAAAACTTAATAGGTAAGTGTGACTGTTGAGACATGAGACTACAGGAAATTAACAAGCACAGGACACTCTAATCTCTTTGACAGTCAGAGGAAGCGGGAGTCCTCACTGGTCCCGCTGGTGAGAAAGCAGATGGGAGGTGAGCTGCTGGCCAGGAGGCATCTTTCACTTGGGCTCACCATAGGGAGGTTAGGGGGCAAGAGTTTCCTTCTCTGCAGAGAGAGAAGGCTACTTCTGCCTAGTGCATCATCCCCAAATATGATTCTGGGGCACTCCGTGGTGAGATCTGAGCAGAGCAAGATGAGATTCATCCATTTATGACAAGAAGAAGTTGACATTTCATAGAAAGCCTGATTCCAGCATCAAGAAGGGCACCATGTAGTTAGACAAAAATGCTCACCCACTCTGCAGATGGGAAGGCTGCCCAGAGCGCCTGTGTGCAGGACGCTACTCACCCACAGAAATGTCTTCTCCCCTTCCTTCCTGATAGCAGAGTTGTAGCTGGGATGGGGGCTGCCTGGCTTAGCAGCGCCCAGCTCCCTCTAAAGCCAGGTTTGAGGCAAAGAAACATGCTCAAAATTGATGTGTGCAATTCATCACTCATTTCAAGAGAGGGTGTCTGGCCCTAGATCTCTATTTTTCCCTCTCTGCCTTCTGGGTGGTGGGGTGGTGGATGGACCGTGAATCTGAGGATGGAAGTCATTTGTTCAAGATGGTGGAGGCATATCGGCCAGGCTCCTTGAAAGCCTGTGTGAAGATGAGCCTCCTGCTAAAACTGGAAACTTTCAACCACTGTCTTGCATTTTTTATAGTAGCTTTGTCTTCCCTAATACAGGTTCTTCCCTTTTTCCACCTGTATAAAGCTTTCAACAAACATTTATTGAACATTGACTGTGTTTTAGACCCTCACTCTGTAAAACCCAAAGTGGATGATTCTTAGTCCTTGTCTTTAAGGCATTTACAGTTCATTTGGACAGATAAAACACATAATAAAAAAAAATGCCTGTACAAGTATGTCATCACTCAGCTCACAGACAACACACACTAGAGGTTACAGGAAAAAAGAGGTTCCTTTAGGCTATAGGGAGCTAGAAAGTCTCGTGAAGGAGGTCAGATCAGATTTGGAAAGATGCAGAGGTACAAGGAAGGCATGGTGGATGGGCAAAGGCAATGTGTGTCTTGAGATTGGGGGAGATGATGGTGACCCCTGCAGTCTGGACACAGGAAGCAATTTGCTTCTATCAGGGAGGAGCTGCAGTTGTCTTTGGGAAAGTGGTTGGGATGTAATTAAGAAAAGTCTTGAATAAAGATGGACTTGGGAATTGGTTTCTTCCTGGTGGCCAACGGGGAACTCTAAGGAAACATCACTGCATATTGCTGTGAATCTTGAAGTTTACAAGTAGTGACCCAAGCAACCTTTCGTTTGTTTACAGATCTGTTGTCCTAACACCTTGTAGGAAGCTGTGAGAAATCTGGTTAGGTCTCCAAAGTACAGGTTTTCGACAAATAGCTGGTTTGTGTACCTACAGCCTCAGGCCATTCCACAGAACAAACTGCAGAGGAAGAAACATATGGATGGCTGTGTTACTGGTTCAAACCTTTCCTTTTAACCCCACCTTCAAAACAAACTTCCTCTCATCTTCCTAGTCTCCCATTTTCTACATCAGTGATTTCTCAGTGCACCTGTCTTTGCATAATTACTTCTTGAAAAAAAAGGCAAGTAAACTTTGCATGTTTGATCTCATTCTTCTTACCTCACGAACTGGCATTTTATTGATTTCCCTGTCCAAGAAGTCATGTTCAGACTCAGTACCTCTGTAGTTAACCTTGTTTTTATTTATCAATGACCTAGCAACACAGTCGGTCTGGGAGCCCTTCTTAACAACTGGTATCCTACATACATTTATTTCTCCAGTACTATGTAGATTTTTCCAGCTACGTATAGACTTCTCTTCCTTTCAGTCCCATGACAATCACTTCAAAATTTAAGAAAGTCTGACTCCTGGAAAATTTGCTCCTAGGTGTTTTTCACTTGTCTTATCACTGAGTTAGACTACTGTGGTCTTGAAAGGTGCAAAAGTTTGGATGAAGGAGAGTTTGATTGCAGTTGGCAAAATTTGAGTCATAGCTTCAACTTGGGCGGGCTAACATTAATTTCCATTTGTTTCTTGAACATGTGAGGGTGGAAGGCCAAGATGCTGGAACAATATTTTGTGACCCTTTGTCCAAGAATGACCTTCTATTAAATTATTGAATCAGATGTGGGAGAAGATAGTGTAAAAATAAGAAGACTTCTCAGATGTTTGAATTGTCCAAGACATGACTCCTGCCTATATGATGGAAAATGTTGATAATTCATTGTAACATCACAGAGGTGTCAGGAAGGAGATGCCTTTTGAGTTGTAGAAGAAAAATGATCAACTTGTAAATTTTGTCATCTCAGTAACTTCTTAAGTTATGAAATATTCTGTGGCTTTCATTTTAACAGAATTGTGTTCAACAGTCTGGTAATTTAGTTTTGCTTTTATTTTATTTGGGCAAATTGTGCTTAAACAGGTCATGATATTGTATTCTTTACTATACCTGATTCTCCTTCTTACAAGAGGAGGACTGTTGATTAGGGAAGGAAGTCCATTTTGTTCTAGGGTTACCAGGATGCTTGCTGAAATGTGAATCTGGAGTGAACAACGTGATATTTTATTTATCTCCACCCACATATGGCTTCACTTGTGTTTTCCTACACCTCCCTGGCAGTTGCTGTTAGCTTCTATCTTTTGTTCTCCCACATTACTTTCTTAGTTTCTACATACTGCTGTTTTTGTTTTTAAACTTTGTTTTAAAGTTTGTGGTCAGGATGGAAGAGGAATGGGGAGTGACAGTTAATGAATATGGGATTTTTTTTCATGATGATCAAAATGTTCTAAAATTGATTAAGGTGATGGCTACATGACTGAATACACAAAAAAATGAATGAATTGTATACTCTAAGTGTATTAATTTCTTGAGCTCCTTAGTGAACCAGGTTCTACTTAAGTCCTGGAATCAGTGGTAAATAAAACTATTACGTTCCCTATCCTCAAGGAATTGACATTCTAGTGATAATGATAAGTATTAAAACAATTAAAAATCAGTGCCTACAGCGATGCATGCTCCAAAGAATATTTAAAGAGGAAAATATTGTACAGAGTTTATTTTTATTTAAGATGGAATCTTCAGGAGAGGTGTGTCTGAGAAGGTAACACTTCCAGTGAACTGAATGATGGGAGAGAATTCCAGCCATGTGTAGGTTTGGGGCAGAGGCACTCCAGGCAATGGGCGCATGTAGCATATGGTTCTGGTGTGGCTGGGGCATAGTAGGGATCACATCATGTGTGTTTTGTAGGTCACAGAAGAGTCCTTGATTTTTGTTGTAATTGCAATAAAAAGTCATTGGAGGATCTTAATAGAGGTGTGCCATAGTTAGACTTTTATTTTCAAAAGACTTCAGAGACCAGTCTGAATGATGATGCCATGTTCTAGGTTGGAGATGATGTTTCGTTTAGATTACGGTGAACATAGTGGAGATGTAAGAAGTGGCTGGTTTTGGAACTATAGCCCATTGTGTGCGTCTTTTATATTTCCTAGCATAATGTGGCCTATACCACACTTTGCTGAGTGAATGAATGTTTTCAGAGGGCTATTTAGGAAGAGATATCTAAGCATCAACAAAAAGCCCATGATACATTGACTTTTGGGGCCATGCAATACTGACTTTTGAATTAGCAGTGGTTGAGTTCATGAAGGACGCTACTATGTGTTGTGGTCCAAACTTGTAATATCCACAGAGATAATGCAAGGGTAATTCCTCTGTATTTCACTGTTCATCTCAATGCAACGTTCAAAGAGAGAATTTCATTTGATCTTAAAGATGTGCACTGGGGAAGCAGGGGTGGTTTTACATTTAAAATCATCCCATTCTGTACCTTGATATCTTTTATCACTGTCTTCACTTGTCCTGGCGACATTTGTTCAGTTATAAACACTTTTCAAAGAAGTTGAAACCCAGAATTTAGTGAGTCAGCCACATTGTTATAATGTTCATTACAACAGAACGGAAATGGAAACCATGGATGTGGAACCTAATTTCTGCATGATGCCTCTCATTATTCAAGATACAAGGAATCCATAGGAATTGCTGAGAATCTGTTTCCAGATTTAGAATTCTGGTTTGCTAGAAAGTAGTTGCATCACAATAGGGCTATGCTTCTTCTCCAGGAAGCAGCTGGCCCCGGAGGGGAGAGAACAGATCTTTGAATATTGGTTTATATCCCCATTCTGCCACTTACTGACTGCAAGAGCTTGGGCACAATATTCCACTTCTGGGCTTGGCGAGCTGAGCTGCTGTGTGGTGGCAGGAATCCATCTCTTTCAAAAAGACCTACTTTTGAGTCTGTTTTATATGGGAGGTCGCTGCTACAGAGTAACTCAAAGCCTAGTCTCTTTATTTCCTTTCCCTTTTCTAAGGAAGTAGCTGTCACTGATAATTTTATGGCTTATCAATATTGTAGGGCTTCCCAGGTAGCACTGGTGGTAAACAACCCTCCTGCTAATGCAGAAGACATAAAAGACTCTGTTTCAATTCCTGGGTAGGGAAGATCTCCTGGAGGAGGACATGGCAATCCACTCCAGTATTCTGGCCTGGAGGATCCCTTGGACAGAGGAGTTTTGGCGGGCTGCAGTCCATGGGGTCGCAAAGAGTCAGACACGACTGAAGTGACTTAGCACACACATGCACACATCAATATTGTAACTGTTGTTAAGCACAGAGAAAGACAACAGCCTTGTGATGAAATCTCCCGACGGGACTAAACTGCCTTCTGCCCATGTCCTGGCATCTTGTTGGACATGCAGGGAGAGCCCAAGGAGCCAAGAATTAAGTGAGCTGATGGGTTTCTGTGATTATGCCAGACTCTCAAGCAGCAGTAAAGATATACAACCTGGAAGAAATAAAAGTAAAACCTGGCTGTGTTATAAATACGCTTGGATGAAAGCTTGTGAGGATGGAAAATGTCTGACCCTCCATTCAGATGCAAGTGTTTGACTTGGTTACACTTTATTTCCTCTCCAAACTGGCACTTTATTTTCATCCTTCAAATAAAGAGCAACCATTTGATTTTGTAATATAAAAACTATTATTGCCCTTAGGAAAAGGATTACTGAACTTTCTGTACCTAGTGTTTATGCCTTTAATGAGCACAGTGTTTCCAAGAGAATTGAATGCCTTTTTGTACTACGATGTTTTTCTGCCACCACATCTGAGTTTTGTACCTTCATGTCTGGGAAGCTTGTTTTTCTAAATTCACAGAAATCTGAAAAACAGTAGGAATTTGTTCTCTGTCCTGTAGAGATGGGGCGAATCCCTAAAGAGCTTGTTGATTTCATGCTAACCACTTTGCTGGGAGGCAGGCGTCTTTCTTTCCTAAGGAAAAGGTTTATAGAGAGGAGTAAGGTTCGTGGGAAATAGCAGACTCAGGTAACTGCAGCTCTAGCAAGCAACAAACATCTTAGAGGTTACCAACATGAAAACTCTCATATGCTCTAACCTTCACCCGAGATTTACGGTTTGCCTCTAGTATTGTATTTCTAGTCTGGTTGTATTATCACAAAGGGTAATAGCATAAAATGACCTAAACATTAAAATGAGATTAAAAGATGCTTACTCCTTGGAAGGAAAGCTATGACAAATATAGATAGCATATTAAAAAGCAGAGCCATCACTTTGCCGACAAAAGTTCGTCTAGTCAAAGCTATAGTTTTTCCAGTAGTCATGTACAGACGTGAGAGTTGGACCATAAAGAAGGCTGAGCTCTGAAGAATGATGCCTTTGAACTGTGATGCTGGAGATGACTCTTGAGAGTTCCTTGGATAGCAAGGAGATCAAACCAGTCAATCCTAAAGGAAATCAACCCTGAATATTCACTGGAAGAACTGATGCTGAAGCTGAAGCTCCAGAACTTTGGCTACCTGATGCCAAGAGCTGACTCTTTGGAAAAGACCCTGATGCTGGGAAAGACTGAGGGCAGAAGGAGAAGTGGGTGACAGAGGATGAGATGGTTAGATGGCATCACTGACTCAATGGATATGAGTTTGGAGAAACTCTGGGATACAGTGAAGGACAGGGAAGCCTTGCATGCTGCAGCCCTTGGGATCACAAAGAGTCAGACACGACTTAGTAACTGAACAACAACAAACATTAAAAGCCAAAGCATGAGGAAGACGAATTTAAGTGTGGAGAGATGAGACTAGAGAGGGAAAGTGAAAGTGAAAGTGAAGTCTCTCAGTTGTGTCCGACTCTTTGCGACCCCATGGATGGTAGCCTACCAGGCTCCGCCGTCCATGGGATTTTCCAGGCAAGAATACTGGAGTGGGCTAGAGAGGAAAAAGCAAGAGTCAAATGGAAAAGTGCATTGTGTACTAATTCAAGTGTTTTGACTTTATTCTCAGGAAACTTCAGGAAGATCAGGAGAAATCATGGGAGGCTTCTAAGCCAGGAAATGAGACTTTCAGATATATATTTTAAGAAGATCTCTTCTCTTGGAGTTATGTGGTTGTCCAGGGTGAAGCCTGGAGCCAATAGCAAACTGATTTAAAAATTCACAGAAGACCTAAATAGATACTTTTCCGAAGAAGGCATAGAGAATGGCCAACTGGTACATGAAAATATGTTCAACATCAATAATCTTTTAAATGCAAATCAAAGCCTCAATGAGATATCACCACACACCTGTTAGAATGGGTATTATCAGAAATACAAGAGATAAATGTTGGTGAGGATTATGAGAAAAGGGAACCCTTGTGCACTGTTGGTGGGAATGTAAATTGGTATAACTACTATGGAAAAGAGCGGTAAGTTTCCTTAACAAATTAAAAATAGAACTATCATATGACCTAGTATATGGGTATATATCTGAAGAAAATAAAATCATTATCTTGAAGAAATATTTGTACCCCCATGTGCCATGCAAATACTGTATAGTGTCACTTATTATGTGGAATCTGGAAAGAAACAAAAGTCTATGTCATAGCAACAGAAATTAGAATAGTTGTTGTAAATGACTGAGGCATAGGGAAAACAGGGTACAAGGGTACAATCTTTCAGATGTCAGATGAACAAGTTCTGAGGATCTAATTACAGCATGGAGTCTACAGTTAATAATACTATGTTGTACATATGAAATTTGCTGAGAAACTAGATCTTCAGCATTCTTTCTATTCAATAAAAGGTAACTATGTGAGGTGATGGATGTGTTAATTAACTTGATTGTGGTTTTACAATATGTATGTGTGTCAAATCACCATGCTGTATACTTTAAATAAATACAAAATACCAATAAAGCTGGAAAAAAATGAAATATTTTCATGTAATTTTTATCAAGGGTGTTCACTTGGGTTGTGTGGATTCTCTAGGTCCTGGACAGAGGTGCTTTTCCATTCACCTTCACGACACTGGTTTATCATCAATCAGAATTGCTTTTTAGGAGATTTTTCTCACTGAAATACTAAATTTTATTAAAATCAACCAAAGGAAAATTAAGAGGATAAAAATATTATATATTTATTTTACTTCATCTGCTTGATTCTACAAATGTCTACTGTGATTTCTTTTAGGCTTGGTAAGTTTTTAATGTTTAAGATGAGCAAGAGAGCTCATCTTATTGGGAAATAAAGGAGGAGATTTCAGTTGAAAGATACAATAGTAGTAGTACACTTTAAAAATCATAAACTGTATTGGATCTGGTATGCTTGGTGTGGAATTACATATTACTTGGATGTTTTCAAACTTGTATCATTTTTAGGACATACTTACCATTCCTAATTTACAACTTCTTGAGTGGAGCCACTAGATCACAAATGCAGTAGCCACATCATCTATGAAGATGCTGGGGGAACTAGCAAAATGTTGGTCAAAGGTTACAAAGGTTCAGTTGTGGGAGATGAGTAAGTTCTGAGATCTAATATGCAGCATGGTGGCTACAGTTAATGTAGACTGTAGACTAAAAATTTGTGCTGTAGACTCAAAATTTGCCAAGAGAGTTGATCATAAAGGTTCTCACCACACACATAGAAAAAGTACCCATTCGAGGTGTCAAGTATGATGATCACTTCATAATTTACACATATTAAAGCCTCTTATTGTGTACATTAAATATATATGAAAAGTGAAAGTGTTAGTCCGTCAGTCGTGTCTGACTTCTTGCGATCCCATGGACTTCAGCCCACCAAGCCCCTCTGTCCATGGGGTTTCCTAGGCGAGAATACTAGAGTTGCCATTTCCTATTCCAGGGGATCTTCCTGACCCATGGATAGAACCCATATCTGCATCACAAGCAGATTCTTTACCCACTGAGCCACTGAGGAAGCCCTCAGGGTTGTTCAATAAATGGCACATTAAGGAATGTGAGTTGTGTGTGTCCGTAGGTAATCAGGAATTTTATTTTCATTTATTTATTTTTAATTAGACTACAATTACTTTACAATGTTATGATGGTTTCTGCCATATATCAACATGAATAGACCATAGGTATACATATATCTCCTCCCTCTTGAACTTACCTTCCACCTCCCTCCCTATCCCACCTCTCTGGGTAGTCACAGAACAATGGCTTTGGGTTCCCTGCACCATACAGCAGACTGCCATTGGCTCATCTATTTTACATGCATGTGTGCTAAGTTCAGTTGTCTCCAACTCTTTGTGACCCTATGGTCTGCCAAGCTCCTCTGTCCATGAGATTCTTGAGGCAAGAATACTGGAATGGGTTGCCATGCTCTCCTCCTGGGTATCTTCCCGACCCAGGAATCGAACCTGTATCTCTTATGTCTCCTGCGTTGGCAGGTGGGTTCTTTGCCACTAGTGCCACCTGGGAAGTCCTCTATTTTACATATGGTAATGTACGTGTTTCAGTGCTATTCTCTCAAGCCATCCCACCCACTCCTTCCCTCACTGTGTCCAAAAGTCTGTTCTTTATGTCTGTGTCACCTTTGCTGCCCTGCAAGTAAGGTCGTCAGTACTGTCTTTCTAGATTCCATATATATGTGTTAATAAGCTATATTTGTTTTTGATATGGACAGTTACATAATGAAAAACTTCCATAGGAAAGCATGATTGGATAACAAAGTAGAAATGGACTGGGGGGACTTCCCTAGTGGTTCAGTGATTAAGAATCCCCCTTCTAGTGCAAGGAGTGCCAGGTTGATCCCCGGTCAGAGAATTAAGATCCCACATGCTTCAAGGCCAAAAAACCAAAACATAAAGCAGAAGCAATATCGTAACAAATTCAATAAAGACTTTAAAACTGATCTAGATCAACAAAATCTTAAAAAAAAAAAAATGAACTGGGGAGAGGTGTGGAGTTATAGCAAGGACAATGCTTTAAGAACCATTGCATTAAATCTAACATGAGCAATTGAATGCCTAAATTATAATGATGATATTAGGGATAAAAACCAGTAACAATAGTGGGCTAGATTTAAGAGATTTTGTGGAGAAGTAAAGTAAGACTTCGTGACTGACTGAACACCGGTAAGGGAGTAAAGGTAAGAGGAAGACTACACAAGTAATTCTGAAATTTTGAGATCCCCTGACTTAGGAAATAGTGATCTTATTAAAAGAACCATATGGGACTTCTCTGGAAGTCCACTGGTTAGGACTCCACACTTCTAATTCAGGATGTGTGGGCTTCATCCGTCATCAGGGAACTAAAATATCACATGCTACATGCTTTGTATGGCCAAAGAATAAAAAAACAAAGCAGACAAAATAAAATTAGATTGCTATATATTTTTTTTTTAATCTTAAAAAAAAAAAAAAAAACAGAAATGTGAAGGGGCAGGCAGTTTTTAGAGGGGCAGGGTGAGTCTTAGTTGTAGATATATTGTTTTCTAATCAGGATGTGACATGAAAACGCCAAGCTACAGTTAGAGAGATACAATGGGTAGACGCGACACCTGGGAAAGTCTCATACTTAAGTGACTGGGAAAGGATTGAGGAGGCGACAAAGAAGGCAGGTCAAGAACTGCAGGGGGTGAAGGAGAAACCAAAGGATAAAGTGAAAATAGACGACAGACAGGTGAGCTTCCAACCCCGGGGGCAGGATCTAATCTATAGATAGATACTAAAAAGGTCCCTAAGACATGTGCCACGGACTCTGGATTTATCAATAAGGAGATCATGGTTAATCCTGAAAGAGAGTTTCAGAAATGTGATGGCTGGAGAAAGACCGGGGTAAGAAGAGATGGAAGCAGAATGGGGAGAAGGCAGCGGGTGAGAAATTTGACAACCAGAAGAAACGACATGCAGGCGGCAGGAAGGTGGTTTTTAAGATGCCTCCTGCAAGGGAGAAGAGAAAGAGCAGTTTAATAGGGGCATTGAATGTGCTGGAGGGGCAGGGATCAACAGAAGTAAGTTCTTAGAGCAGGAAGATCATAGAATGGCAAGAAGGCAGGGAACTGGGATGTATCTGCTTATTAGATCAGAAGGAAGGGGAAAAAATGATGCTATAAACACAGGTATTTTAAACTGGAATTGTATTGGCTTTGGAGAAATGAAGTTTGATAATAAAATTAGAAATTGCAAATGACAATGAGGAAAGTTATTCTAAGAAAAAAAAAACTGTGGTATAATATTTCTTCCGTCTTTAGGATAGTAAAAGAATGACAAATGTCACAACCAATTTTGTGGGGTAAGCAAAGCCTGGCCAACTAAAGCCTAATGCGTCATGATTCATAAAGACGTTGGCATCTCATCCTAGAATTTCTGAATAAATGAGGTAAGGGTGAATTCAAGGTTAAGTGGTGTAAGGAATAAGGTTGTTGTGAGGGATGAACTGGCCTATACTGTGAAGGCAGGAAGTCTGTCACTGCCTGAGCAGGTGGAACTATAAGAAATTAAGAAGAAGCAACACCCAGCAGGATACTACAACTTAGAATGTTTTGATGTCAGTCAACAACCAATGGGATTGCCCAGAAAGAACATTGAAACAAACAGTGGAAAGGATCCAGAGAATAATAAACTTCTATTTTTAGGCCACTCAATTAGAAAGTGACATGACAGAATATAAACAGGCAATGTGTCAGCATTCTATCACCAGACGTCCTCAGTTGACAACCTGACCAGATGTACAAAATGTTGCAGAGCAGGACAGGCCATTGTGAAGGGGAAACGGCTCTCAAGCCAAAATAAATACTTTTCCACGTGACATTTCAGAATGGTGAGGCTTCAAAAGAATAGCACATGAAATAGCCCGTACGAGTAATGAATGAGAAGAGAGAAATATCTCAGGATGATGAAGGAAGAAAAATAAAGGAGAAGCAGAATTCAGACCAATAAAGGTTTAAGAGCATGGATCACATGTTAAGAAACCTGGCATCTCATGGATCTTTGTGCCTGAAGGTCCAAATTCATAACTGATTGTAGAATATATTTCCACTGCCTTAAATGGCAGTGGGGTCCTAGGCAACAGTTTCCCCATCACAAAGGGACAGAGCTAAAATGATGAAGGTACTGCCAGTTTTGCAGTTCTGTGATACTTGATGTTTAGGCACATATGTTCATGCAAGAATTCAGACACTGTTGGCTATGAGAAAGAACCTGCTTTAAAGAATCAGGAGAATTAAAAAAGCCTGGACTGTAGCCTTGGCTCTGTGTGACTTATGACACATCATTTGACTCCTCTGTTACCAAGTTTCTTATGTAAAATGACAGAGAAAGGCTAAGTGCCCACTAAGGTCTTTATTCTGTTTGAAAAATCGATGTTTCATTGATGTGAGCAGGAAGATGGCAGAGTAGAAGCATCCTAAGCTTACTTCCTCTCATGAGCACACCAAAATCACAACTGTCTACGGAACAACCACTTTTGAAAAAGAATAGAAACTACCAGAAAGGATCTTCTACTGCGCAAGACATAAAGAAGGAATCACAACAAGATCGATAAATTGGAAGTCCTTCAGGGACTCAGAGGAAGATTCAGCCACAGATGGAGACCTGAGTCCTTGGATCTTTGGTCCGTATGGGACTGTGATAATGAGTGAGATATAAACTTCTGTGTTAAGGCACTGAGATGTAGAGGTCCATCTGTTACAATGATTAGGGTCATTCTTCATATCATATAAAGCAATGCCAAGGGAAAAAAGCAATGTTTCTACAAGAGTGGGGCACCACATTATTGACTGCCTAAACAATCAGGTTGCTTTTTGTCAAATAACTTTAGATACAGGAATGACAACTAGGTGGTGGTTGACAGAGTCCTTCTGCAAAATGAGGGGAGGGGAGAATAACCCCATACCCAACACCATAAAATATAGATGATATTAAAGCCATAGAACTGGATAGGGCAAGTTAGGGACGGAGGGTAGATAGAGGCGAGGCCCAAAAATGAGACGGACTTCTTGACCTCCAAGACAGTGAGGACCCAACGAAGGAGATGGAGAACAGCCTATGAGACTGTAGGAGATCCAAGAGGAAGTGGGGTCTGGGAGGCGAAGGGAAGAAAACATGTTAAGGAGGAGGCAATGATCAATGTTGTCAAACACTATTGATCAAAGGAAGATGGGGCTGAGAATTGGCCATTGAATTTGGCAGTGCCAGGTCACTGGGTGCGTGCTAAGTCCATTCAGTCATGTACAACTCTTTGCAACCCTATGGATTGCAGCCTGCCAGGCTCCTCTTTTCATGGATTCTCCAAGCAAGAATACTGGAGGGGGTTGCCATGCCAAACTTAAACTTAATCCAGTTGTGCCCTCATCTCCTGACTCCTTGAAACAGCTAGATGAGGGCCTAACTGGAGTAAGTTTAGGTTTGATGGGAGAGCAGAATATGCAGAAGAAAGTTCAGAACTCCTTTCAGTGAGTTTTGCAAGCAGTAAAGGGAAGCAACGACTGAAGAGATATGCAGACTCAAGAAGTTTTGTTTCATTGCTGGATGGGGATGAGAATAAGGCAATAGAGCAAAAACATTTGATGATGCAGGAGCCAATGATGAACAAAGCAATAGCAAGATGACAGTAAATGCCATGAAGACATCACATAGGATGGGGAATCCAGAGAAACACTGGGATATTACTTTAAAGTGGCTCAAGAGGGCTTCCCTGGTGGCTCAGTGGTAAAGAATCCACCTGTCACTGCAGGAGACATGGTTTCAAACCCCGATCTGGTAAGATCCCACATGCTGCCCAGCAACTAAGCCATGTGCCCCAACTAGTGAGACTGTGCTCTAGAGCCTGGGAACCACAACTAATGCAGCCCTTGGACCCTAGAGCCTGTGCTCTGCAACAAGAGAAGCCACCACAATGACAAGCCTACATACTGCAATTAGAGAGTAGCTCTCGCTCACCGCAACTAGAGAGCAGCCCCTGCTCGCCACAACTAGGGAAAAGCCCACATAACAGTGAAGATCCAGCACAGCCAAAAATAAATACAGTGGCTAAAGAAAGTCTTTCTGATATTCTTGAGATATGGATTTTTCCAGTAGAGGGCAGGGAGAAGGAGCAATGAGCAAAGGAAATAGGAGGTTCAGTTGACATGGTTTGCTTTGGAACATTTGGGGTGTAGGAAATGAGGCCAGTATGTCTGGAGTAAGTGAGTAACAGAGATAAATGAAAACCAAAGAGTAAGGCCCCCAATGCTGTCATTGTCTGAAGTCACAACAAGCTGAGATTTTTACGGTAAGCGCCAAGGGAAGTCCCTAGGGTGTGAAGCAGTTGAATGTTTTTGGTTTTTTTTTTTTTTCCCATTTATTTTTATTAGTTGGAGGCTAATTACTTTACAATATTGTAGTGGTTTTTGTCATACATTGACATGAATCAGCCATGGGTTTACATGTATTCCCCATCCCGATCCCCCCTCCCACCTCCCTCTCCACCCGATTCCCCTGGGTCTTCCCAGTGCACCAGGCCCGAGCACTTGTCTCATGCATCCAGCCTGGACTGGTGATCTGTTTCACCCTAGATAATATACATGTTTCGAGGCTGTTCTCTCGAAACATCCCACCCTTGCCTTCCCACAGAGTCCAAAAGTCTGTTCTGTACATCTGTGTCTCTTTTTCTGTTTTGCACATAGGGTTATCATTACCATCTTTTTTATATGATCATTAATGACATGTTAATATCATTTTTTATTATCTTGACTTTTTAAGTGATTTATGGTTTCTAAGCACTGAATCCCATAAATGGAGGCTCACAGAGTTCAAACCCTTTGCTTAAGTTCTTAGCACAGACCCGGGCTCCCAGCTCAGTGCAGCTTATGGACTCAAACCCAGTTCTACCATCTGCAAAGGCAGTGACTTTTCCCACCATTCTCACCTGCTTGTCCATTCCCTTCACATTTGACTCTGTCCCAATCCCTGATGCTCCTCAGCAGAATTCCTATGATCCTGAGCATGTCAGGGTTAACCCCAAGCATTCTCACGTGGCTTCTCCTCAATATCCACCCAGAAGGTCAATTAACCTTCTTTCTGCTCCCAGCTTCTTCAGTTCTTCTCATCTGAAATTCCTCTAGCTGTTGTTGTCTGTTGCCTTTCATGTTATATGATTATGACTTGTTTGAAGCCAAGGGCCTCGTCTCCTACTTCGGATTGATCTTATTATGCACAGAACAGGGAATAAAATACTCTTTAGATAAATGAGACAAAGTGTCTCAAAGGCGAAAAGTTGTTTTCCTTTGGAGCTCTAGAATTTCTCCCTTATGTATTCTGACAAGGGTCAGTGAAACAATCGCAGTGGACAAGATTTCAGAATTTCTGGTGATAGTCAGTCTGGAATCACTGGAAAATATTGTATGTGTTAAAAGCAACACTGCGTAAGACACCAGGAACATTTACTTTTACCAAAAAGATAGGCTTTTAAAATTTGATAACATTCGTTTTTTGAAAAACTAGAAACTTGCCTTTTAACTACAATGGAAGAGACTTGTTTTTAATGACAAACTTTTATTCATAAATGAAAAAATTCAGTATACCAAGTAGAATGAATTAAAAATTAAGTATGTAGGATTGGATTACTAGAGGCTGATACATTTTATTAAAATCACTAAGACTTGTGATTGAAACTTATGAATTTTATTTTATTTATTTTTTGGCCATACCACACATCATGCAGGATCTTAGTTCCCTGACCAGGGATTGAACCTGTGCCCCTGTGTTGAAAGTGAGGAGTCTTAACCACTGGACTGCCAGGGAAGTCCCTAAATTATATTTTAAAAGCCTATTAAGTTTTCAGATTATTTTGCCATATATTTGGAATTATTTTGGGGCATAATTCAATGAGCAAAATAACCCTTTTAAATCTTTGGAACAGAGTTTCAAATTAAAGACCTATTTTAATCAATTCATAGTTAATTTTTCTAGATTCTGCTTTTGAATTAATTACTTAGAATGGTTTTGAAATATAAAAAGCATTTACTATAAAATGTAAAGATAAATATCAATTTTAGATGTAGGGTTGATACTAGTGAAATTGCAATCTAAGTGGCTCAAGAGCAAAATAGGATTGGCCTGTAAGGCTGAAGGCAGAGCATCAGTGACCGAAA
Organism: Cervus canadensis; assembly: GCF_019320065.1. Taxonomy (NCBI): domain Eukaryota; kingdom Metazoa; phylum Chordata; class Mammalia; order Artiodactyla; family Cervidae; genus Cervus; species Cervus canadensis. The sequence continues at coordinate 38,820,005 of NC_057394.1, read as the reverse complement.
CTGTTCCGTTAGCTCAAATGGCCCCAAGCCACTAAGATGCCCCAAAATAGAAGAGCTGAGAAAGTCTAGTTCGAGACCACCTCCACCAGAGAAATGGGCCAAAGCAAATGAAACTTCCCTAATATTTCATTTCTCTTCAGCCAGCTACTGCCACCTAGAAATGACATTATTATGATGACTTTATTCATTGCAGAAGAGTTAACGTTGTTGAAGCTTTAGTGCAAAATATGACCATCTGTACCAAATCATTCAATTTATATGCAGAGACTACTGAAAATTTATTTTAGTATGGGCCATAAACTAAGTGCAGCACAGGATTCATTTGTAGTATAATTTTTATCAGCTTCTGTAGGAATAAAATTGTTCCTTTTGTGTTTAAAGGCTTGACATCAAAAGGCAAAACCTCACCCTGAAATTGCCTTACTTAAGATGGGAGAATAGTGCAGTTACAACCCTTAATATACACAGATTATAAACTAAAGAACTACTTTTACAGTAAGTCAAATTGTTAGATCATATTTTTATACCACTAAATCCTAGCAATATAAAAAAGTAATCAGTCAGGAAATCTACAAATGATTCAACAGCAAGTTGGGGCTTGGAAACAAAAAGTTGCATTGTACCCACCTGTATCAGCTTAGTTATAATTATGCAGATAAAATTATGTGTATATTTTTCATTCAGGAACCATTTATTCAATTCAGTTCAATAGATAACAATGGATACCCTGATGCATACAAAGCACTGTGTTAGGCAGAATTATGCCGAGGCACAGATACATAAGAGATGGCCCCTGTTTTCAAAGAGCTCACAGTCAGATGGGATAGACGGACGGGTAGACAGTTAAGTCTAAGACAGGTCTGGCTGTGAAAAATGCTATAGGAAACAGTAATGTAAAAGAAAGAGCTATTCATTTTGTCAGGAGGATTCAGGAAGGCATCATGGGGGTGAATGGCGAGTAGAACTATAAGCAGAGAAGGATTTCCCAAGTAGAAGAGTAATGTGATGGAGAGGATTTAGATTTGGCTGGAAGATAGAGTCTTGATAGAGAGTGGTTAGAGAGGAATCCATGTGGGGATGGGTTGGATTCGGTACACGGCAGGACTGAGAAGCCTACTCTGAAAGCCAGAGATGCCTTGGAGACTCACCCAAGAGCATTGACAGTGTGACTTGTGATTCTGCCTCGATCATATTCTTTCTTCTGTGTGTACCTGAAATTGCCTCCTGGGGACTTTCCTTCAAAACTCAGCACCAATAAACATGTCCAGGTGAGGCCTTCCTCCTCCATCTCCGATGGCATATGTTCATCCATACCTGGAGCCACTTTAACATTTGGACCAAACCGTGCTTGGAGTTCTGAAAGGCTGTGTCCATATGAGCAGCCGGCAGGGAGGAGGACTTCACTTCAGATACCATGTTGGCCAGGGCAGTCGTAGGTGGAGGTGGGCAGCAGACAGCTGGAACCCCTATCTGTGGTTGAGGAAGAACATAGGGTTTAAGGTAAAAATTTGGTAGGAATTTGTATAGAAATGGCCATAGAATTAGATAAGATTTATGGAAAAAAATAATAACTTCCTTTGGTACATGTTAAGTTTGGTACATGTTAAGTCTATAACATGCTCATAGTTTATTTTTTTTTAATTCAGTACTAGCTGTAGACTTTTATAAACTTACAATCTAGATATCTATGAGCAAAAATAAAATATGTCACTTAGTTGAAGGCTCAAGGTTTTTACTGTGGAAATTTTAAACCTGAGAGTAAGTATTATTAATATAAGATAAAGAAACACATTTCTAAAAAATTCTAGGTATAAATATTTTAATAAGACAACTGAATGTCTGATCAGGGTATATACTACTTAGGGAGCTTTCTAAAAAATTCTAGGTATAAATATTTTAATAAGACAACTGAATGTCTGATCAGGGTATATACTACTTAGGGAGCTATAGGTCACAATTACTAGCAGAAGAATGCTACTGATGTGAAAATCAACAATTAGCTTTCAAATGTAAGCCAATTCATGACTGAATAAATCCTTTTTCAAGAATAAACTTAGGTGTGTGTTGAAGGTAGTCATGGTTCCTACACTCAATGCCAAATCACTCAATCAGGTCAGCAAAAGGGTAGACAGATCTGTAAAGTGATGCTCTGCAAGACATAACTGGTGAGTTTATGAGAAAAAAACTTGAAGCTTCAGAATTTGCTTAAAGTTATAATCTCAAGAAGAAATACAGAATTTATTTTGCTGCCAGCTACACTGGGGAGAGTTGGACTGTGAAGAAAGCTGAGTGCTGAAAAATTGATGCTTTTGAACTGTGGTGTTGGGGAAGACTCTTGAGAGTCCCTTGGACCGCAAGGAGATCCAACCAGTCCATCCTGGGTGTTCATTGGAAGGACTGATGCTGAAGCTGAAACTCCAATACTTTGGCCACCTCATGCGTAGAGTTGACTCATTGGAAAAGACCCTGAGGCTGGGAGGGATTGGGGGCAGGAGGAGAAAGGGACAACAGAGGATGAGATGGCTGGATGGCATCACTGACTCGATGGACATGAGACTGAGTAAGCTCCGGGAGTTGGTGATGGACAGGGAGGCCTGGCGTGCTGCGATTCATGGGGTCGCAAAGAGTTGGACATGGCTGAGCGACTGAACTGAACTGAACTGAACACTGGGGAAACTGTTGACATTTTCTAAAGGATAAAAAGGAGTTATATTGTTGTTTTATCATTTGCTATTCCAAGTGTTGATAGTTTTGGAGTTAGGATGTCTTTTTCCATGTTGAATTCTACTTAAGAGGAGAGAGGAGGAAGATTTGGAGGGTAAAGGGATATGTAAAACTGATCCTACAAGTGAGGAGAGGAAGATGAGAGCATGTGGAATAAGTGACTGGGGATGAAAAATTCTTGACAAAGTTAAAGAAGGTGGGAACAGGATCAGGAACCGGGTGGGTGGTGTGGGGCATGCAGAAAGGAAGATTGTAAAGGGACGAGCATAGAGGCACAATTTAGGAAGGAAATTCTTCCAATTTCTTGTGGAAATTGACCACAAGCTGATGCTAGGGAGAAAGCAGACAACAATATCAAAAGTAGATATTCAGTTCAGTTCAGTTCAGTCGCTCAGTTGTGTCCAACTCTTTGCGACCCCATGAATCGCAGCACTCCAGGCCTCCCTGTCCATCACCAACTAAAAGTAGATATTAGCTAGTGCCAATTCATATGTATGGAATGCACTCCTCTTGGGATGATGATTAAGATGGCAAAAAAGAAAAAAAAAAGGCATAGAGACAAAGAGAGAATTGATTTTGAGATGATTAGAGATCTCTACTGGAGAAGCAGCAGCAGCCGCAGCAGAGATCTTTACATAGTTTCAAAAATGATAGAACAGAAAGAAGTTTGGGGATTTTAAAGGAAAAGAAGGAATCAGCATGATCAAGAGAAGAAAGGGGTTAACCTGAAACAGTGATGGGGCTGACCAGTGGGCGTGTGCAGTGCTCTTTTGTTTTAGCATGGAGGTGATCAGAGACTGTCTGAAAGCCACCAGGCAGCCTCAGAGGAATCCGAGAGAACTCACAACAATAGACCAGGAAAAGTGCTTTAAATAGGAGCACAGAATCTAAAATATAGAGCAAATTCAGTAAAAATAGACCAGCACAGTACAGCGTCAGCAGTGACTCGCAAAAATTTTCCACTGTTGTAGGCATGATTGAGAACATTTGTGTGTTCCACGGTCTCATGGGAGTATATAATTTCTGGCAAATTAACTGTAATTTCACCTAATTCTCACCCAGTCAAGAAAGCCTTCCAAGGTGCGGGATTGAAAGAGAGACATTGAATCCCCTCCCATTTATTCAAATCCCTCACATGCATGAGCCAGAAAACAAGAGAAAGGGCGGGTCCAGGGCTGAGGATTAAGAAGCTAATGTGCCATCAGAGAAATGGTCAGGGGGGCTTTTGCGCCTCAGCCATTTCACCTTAAGAGAAGAGGAGGGGGGAGCCTGCGGACTTCTGGCTCTGGCTCATGAGAACCTCTGATGAAGTTGTTCAAATCATAACGAGTCTTGAGAGTACAAAATTTGTTAAAGAGGAAAACTGTGGGTGAGGGGCGAAACCTGAGGAGGGCTGAGAAGAAGGGGAGGAGATGAACGCGATGGCGGCAGAAGAGAGCCTGGGAAGGGTCCTCGGAGCGGAGATGGGACAGGGTTTCACAGTTGGGCAGAGACCAGGAGTCGCCCCGAGGTCTAGGGTCCACGCTGGCTGATGAGGCCACCTTGCAGGGATGTCCTTTTGTCCTTCTGGTGATAAGAGGCTGGTATGTCTGATATATTAGTTCTTTCCCTCTCTGCCCCCTTTCTTCCATTTATGAAATCCTCCGGGGCAACGTGTATTTTTTAATCTTTAAGTACCACTCAATCATAGGGGATTTTCCACAAGGACTTACAAAAATGCAGATTACACAGTAAACATGCTCTTCAGTCAATAAAAGGCCTGTTTCACTGAGCAAATTTCTTTATGATGTTTAACTTTGGTTCAGGTCCTGATTCCGAGAAGTGAAATTTGGTGGCGTGAGAAGAAAAAAAAAAAAAAAAAACGCCGTGGAAAAGAAGAAAACCCCAAGATAGCCATTTCCAACCCCACAATCAGACCTTGTTTATGTGATATGGACTCAGAGCTTTCTCTTAAAAAATGCACGCGATTAAGAAAATACTTTGAGAACCTAATAATAGGTCCCTGAAACCCGAGATCCACCTCTCATCTTTCTAACTCTTGGGAACGCAGTTAATAAGAACTTATGTTTTTAATACACGGATTCTTAGCAACAAAGTAGTTCTTTAATTAGTACAAAACTTGAATAATGCATCGTCTATTATCTCACACGGCACATAGCATTCAGAAACTTGTACTGGCAGATTCGTTTACATATGTCACCGCGGTACCTGTAATTTAGTTTAATGCCAGGACAGTGTGCCAAGTGTGTGTCTGTGTTTTAAAGCTTTCGCCAGCAGTTGTTTCATGGGGCTTCACAGTAGTAACTAAACCATGTCTATATTAGGAAATTTAGTGACTGTCCCTTGCAGGTAGCTGTAATATTCTTCCCTCACACTAATATTCTTCCCTCATACTAGGGCATTGAATGGGTAACTTTTTAGGAAATGATTTAATACCATTGTAAAAAAAAAAAAAATGGAAAATACTGGCCGAAGATGTAGTTGGTTTGTTGTTGGTAATTTTGCCAAGAGAAGTGCCGCCTTTTAAGTGAGTTAAATCAAAATAAAAACAAAGGACTTGAAATAAACATATGAGATCCAGTGAGATGATTCAGTCACAGGAAACATCAGATGCGAATGATCTGACAAATCTTCTTTGGATTTAACTTCTAATTTCCCACATCATGATATGCAGTTTTCTGATCCAGGGAATCATTTCTTGGCTGAGAAACTGAGCTTTTCCCACATGACCAACTTACCCAAAAAGAAGAGGTTCAAAAAAAGGATGCATGCCAGGTCCCTTCTCCATCAGTCTCCATCAGAGTCATCTTCTCTCTACAGGTGCTGCAGCTAGACGCTTGGAATGAAAAAGGACTCCGAAAAAAATGAGGCAACCTCAACTCACAATTATTTAGAACGACTCCCCTCTCTCCTGAGGAATTGTCAGTAAAGAGTGTTTAGTTCATTCCCTCACTCCACACCAAGTTTAAATGGGCAGATACTAGCAGAGTTTTAAGTGCTTTATCCTGACTTAAGTCCCTGAGATTTGGAGCATTTTGTTGGTCTGAATGTCTAACCAGTATAAACCTTAGCCATCAATATCCAAATGGAGAATTCTTCCCTTTGGTATTCACAAGCATAACATACATAATCCTTTATCTCTGGCGAGGCCATTAGCTTTTTGGCCTTTGGCTGGTTGATGTATATAGCATCTCTCGTTATTGCCTGTGAGTGTTCTCAACTGACTTGCAAACCCTTTGATCAAACCAGCTAGACCTGATTTTCCAGATGATTCGAGAGACAAGGCACACATCTATCAGCTTTACAGGCCCTGGCAAGCCATCAAGACCCCATGTTCCCCCACTCCCTTCATTGGAATCAAAGGTAAACAGGGAGCCAGTTCTCATTTAAATAAGTAGCATCAAGATCTTGCCTCGACATTCACCGTTGTAGCAGCAGAAGAAAAACAACAGTTGAAGTAAGAAAAAGGTTTCCTTGGCAAGGATGCCAAACTAAATAATGACACCCAAAGCAAAAACACGCTGCACTGAAACTCAACTTTAGTCATTTCAGCCTACTTGAAACAAAGCTTTTTTTTTTTGTGATTTCAAAAGTGAACATTGTACTTTGCTCTGGCAGCCATTTCTATGTTTTTTGAGTGATCCGATTATGCATAAATTCTCTGCCTACAGGCCTTTCAGCACCTCCATCCCATGAGTGATTTGAAAACAGGACTGAAAATTTCTATACACAGAGCGTCTGCCCTCTGCTTCCTCTTAACTTTTAAAGCATAAGTGACATTGTTTTGACATACATTGTCACTGTGTATTTTCTCTCCCTCTCTTTTATGATTTTGGAAATATTTGTAGGAGATCCAGATCTCTACATCCTGTCCCCTAGAATAGGGGTCCCCAACCTCTGGGATCTAATGTCTGATGATCTGAGGTGGAGCTGATATAAAAATAATAAAGTGCACAACAAATGTAATGCTCTTGAATCATCCTGAAACCCTCCCTCACCACCCTGTCCACGGAAAAATTGTCTTTCATGAAACCAGTCCCTAGTGCCAAAAAAGTTGGGGACGACTGGGAAGCTGAGAATTCATCGCCTTGTCATCCATTTTTTTGCTTCATTGATGCCGCCATCCTATTGGCTGGACTTTGGCAGAATTCTCTGAAGTTGCCGTGTGTGTGTGTGTGTGTGTGTGTGTTGACCTTTGAAATTTGTACAATTTGTAGTAAGGGGGCAACAAACAGAAATTTGCACTTCAAAAATTTGTTTGTGCTTGAATAACTGAAGCAGCGATGTCAGGTCTTCAGGTGAGCAGTGACATGTATGTGTGGTTGGTGGAAAGCTGCCTGGGCTAGCAGAGTATGAATGGTCCATGTTTGAGAACATATGGTGGCCTAAAAGGGGTTAAGGAAGCAGAGGAACACTTTCTCAGGCCCCATTTTCCCTTTAGGGGAATTCAGAGCTTGAATTGCTGGCTAGGTCCTTAGAGAAAGCTCCCTTTTAGAGGCCACAGTTCTTGCTACCTCCTGAGCTAGGTCCTAGAACAATTCTTGGTTGACTATTTTTTCTTCTACAATTACAGAGATAGCCCTATCATTTTTACTAAATTCCTAAATGTGCCATCACATTCTGTGTCTCAGGATACTTTTTTTACCTCTCTCTATAGCAGCATCGGCAGCTCTTAGTTAGCTTTTTAAAAAAATTATCTATTTATTTGGTGGCACTAGGCCTCAGTTGGGCATGTGGGATCTAATTCTCCTACCAGGGATTGACACCCCGCCCCCCGTATTGGGAGCTCGGAGTCGTGACCACTGGACCACCAGGGTTTTTTTGTTTAGTTCTTTGTCACTGCAGAACAGGTTGATTGAGGGTTGCCTCTCACACTGGGACCAGGCAGGGATGAGCAACACATATGGTGAAGCCAGAAATGATACTTTCTACCAGGGCTGGGGCTCCTAGGGAGTGGCAAAAATAGGCTGTAGTCCACCAGTCTCCTCTGCCCATGGGATTTTGCAGGCAAGATTACTGGAATGGGGTGCCAGTTTCTGCTCCAGGGAATCTTCCCCACCCAGGGATCAAATCAGCATCTCTCTAGTTTCCTGTATTGGCAGGCAGATTCTTTACCATGAATGACACCAGGGAAGCCCATGTGTGTGTGTGTGTGTGCACACATGCGTGCACACGCAAGCATGTGTGTGTATAAGTGTGTGTGTGTGTATAAGTGCGTGGGGGTGTATAAAACTGCATTTTCCTTTTTTTTGTACCACTCTGACAAATTCTGTCTTCTTTGCTTTTTTCCCCCTCATTCTAGATATGCTAGCTAGATAATGTTATCTATGAGTGGAGTTTCAATTGCCTACTATATAGCGAGGATTCTCAAATCTGCATCTTAAGACAACACTACTCATTAAGGTTTCAGAGTCGCATAGCCAACTAATTACTAGATAGCTGCTTTTGAATGTCCCACATATACTGCAAGCTCAACCTGTCCCAAACAGTTATCAGATATAGACTCCCTTTCATCCTGTGACTTGTGACTTTCATGTCAGAAGACAGCATCATCTTTAACGACACTTGTTCAAGACATAAACCTGGGAGACCTTTCCTTATTTCACCCATCTAATCAAACCAGGTGGTTCAGATGGTAAGGAAACTGCCTGCAGTGCAGGAGACATGGCTTCAGTCCCAGGCTAGGAAGATCCCCTGGAGAAAGGAATGACAATCCACTCCAGTATTCTTGCCTGGAGAATCCCACGGGCAGAGGAGCCTGGCCGGCTACAGTTCATGGGGTCCCAAAGAGTCAGACATGACTGAGTGACTAACACAACAGTCAAACCAGTTACCTTTGACTCTACCTCCCCAAATCTCTTGATCTACCATCTTGCTCCATCTTTGGGGGCATTTACACTGTGCACCATCTCCTGCCTGGATTATTGGCTGGGCTCCTTGCCTTCATCCTTGGAGACTGACCTTTCTAAACTATAACTCAGACCTACCATGCTCCTGCCATGAAGACATCAATTGTCCTCCCAAACCTAAACTGTTTAACATCGCTTCCCAAGTCTGCACTTTGGGATTCTGTATACTCCTATGTCCTTATCTCTTTACCCTTTACCTCTTGAATGGGATCCTTCAGATATTCTCTTTTACCTCTTGACCTTCCCTTGTGCTGTTTGCTGCCTTTTGCCTGAGTATGTTTGCCCTTCCTTGTACGTGGATGATGCCCTCAACCTTCAGATTTTAATTAGACATAGCTGAGTTTCGAATCCTTTTCTGATACTTCAACTGTGGTTTACAGCATCCTCTGTTGCCTCCCTACGCACCTGCACATCATAACAATCCCTGTGTACGTGTAGGATTGTCTCTTTAGGCGTTTCTTTTTCATTCTCCCTCCACTGTGAGGGTAGTGACTTGTCAAATGTTTTTAATAGGCTTTCCTGGTGGCTCAGACGGTAAAGAATCTGCCTGCAATGCAGGAGACCCGGGTTTGATTCCTGAGTTGGGCAGATACCCTGGAGAAGGGAATGGCAAGCCACTCCAGTATCCTTGCCTGGAGAATCCCATGGACAGAAGAGACTAGTGGGCTATAATTCATGGGCTCTCAAAGAGTCAGACATGACTGAGGGACTAACAATTTTACTTTTTTTCTTTTCCACTACGAGAGCAGTAAGTTGTCAAATGGCTAATAGGTAGTGGGTAATTAATAAATATTTGGGGGGAAGAAAAGGACAAATGAATGCATCAGAACAGGGCCATGATACTAGCAGAGTCTGTCCTACAAATAGTATATTTCCTTCGTTTCTGAATTCAGTCCTGGTAGAATCATATGCAATTGAACAGGGGGATGAGGTTAAGGAAATGTCAGGACTAGTAGGATTCCTAAAGATGGTCTTTCTTTTATAGATGAAATAATAAAAATACAGAGAAGGTAAGTTACTTCATTATCATCCCATAGGCTGACTCCTGTAACTCCTGCTCTAGCATCCTCTTTTCTTGGGCTTTTTCATTTTTGCTACTTTGATATATATGAAATAGTAGCCCACATTTTGGTTTTGTTCGTTTGTTTTAGTGTGCGTATCCTTGTCTACTACTGACTTGAACATATTTTTAATATGTATTGACCAATTGGGGTTTCTCTTTATTCAGTTGCCTATTTATATCCTTCCTTCATTTTTTTTATTGGGTTGTTTCTTTCTTGCACATTTTCAGGAATTTCTTATATATTCTGCATACTAATCCTTAGTCATTTAAAATGATTTGCACATATCTAGTAAAATCTAGTACACATAATCCGATATAATCTGTGACCTAGTAATCTTTAGGCATGTACCCTTAAAAGAAACCCATACAGGGCCAAGAAACATTCAAGAGCATTGTTGTTGTGGTGCTATTTGTAAAGGCAGAGAATTGGAAATAGCAAATATGCATTCAGTAAGAGAAGGAATCATTTAATGAGGTTATATTCACATAAGGGCTTCCCAGTGGCTCAGTGGTAAAGAATCGTCCTACCAATATAGGAGATGCAAGAGACACATGTTCAATCCCTGAATCAGGAAGATCCCCTGGAGAAGGAAATGGCAACCCACTCCAGTATGCTTGCCTAGGAAATCCTATGGACAGAGGAGCCTGGCAGACTATAGTCCAAGGGGTCGCAAAATAGTTGGACACGACTGAGTGACTAAGCAACAACAACATTTATAAAGTAAAGCAAGACATAATGCAGAATAGTGTTTTTTCCCTAGGAAAGAAAATAGGATAAGGGTATTCAACTGAGTCTCCAACCCTTTACTTCTTAAAAAAGATTTGTGGAAAATACAGCAAAATTAATATGTGTTGATTCTAGTTGTGGCTAGATGGATTCTGTTACATTGTTCTCTGTATTGCTTATGCATGCCTGAAATATCTCCCAATTAAAGAAAAAATGGCAACAAGGTATGTTAGAATCTTCTTCTTGGCAGAAGTGATGGAATATACACATTTTTGAGGCCTGGAGAAACAAGATGCATTTGAGGAACTTATAGAAGACGTGAAGGGTTCTAGTGATGGGAAAAGATCTAGTGAAGGAGGTGGTGGGAGAAAGGCAGATCATGAAATACTTTGCTAGCTGATGCAGAGTTACAAGAGCTATAGGCCTGTGAGCACTGTGATTCCTAGAAGGACAAACACATCCTGAGAATAATAATATTTAACTAAACCATTAGAATCCATTTATACGAATATACTTTAGAAGCTGAAAAGGAACTCACAGATCATCTGGTTCAATGCCTCACTTTCATTTTTTCCCATAATTCTGAATCAATAAATATTCATTTTTCTGTATTTTCCACAAATCTTAAGAAGAAAAGATTTGCAGATCCAGTTGAATACCCTTATCCTGTTTTATTCCCAGAAAAAAGAGGTTCAGAAAAGTAAAATTGTAAAGAAAAGAGAGGGGATATTATATAAGAATATTGGGATACATCTAATTCAGTAATTCAGTCTATTTATACTGGCTGACCTTTTAAAATCTAAAAAAGCTTTTATTTCACTTTTGTTTTTTTTGGTTAGGACTTTAAATTTTCTCAATAATTATATATATGTACATGTATATCTTCCTCGGTAGCTTGGATGGTAAAGTGTCTGTCTACAGTGCGGGAAACCTGGGTTTGATCCCTGGGTCGGGAAGATCCCCTGGAGAAAGAAATGGCAACCCACTTGATATATACTTGATATATACAAGTATACCTGATATATATATCCAATATTCATGCCTGGAAAATCCCATGGACTGAGGAGCCTGGTGGGCTACAGTCCATGGGGTCGCAAAGAGTCAGACATGACTGAGCGACTTCTCTCTCTCTCTTTCTTATATATATATCTACCTATATATTCTTTTTTGGAAGATATTTGTTTTGCAGTACTGTGTTGGTTTCTTCCTATTTGCAGGAGAGCATTGTCTGACTTCTTAATTGATGTGATAACTAATTGTACTGCAGAGATAGTAGGTTTTTTGAGAGAGTGGAACAAAGGTTACATCAGTTTTGATTAGGAGGTATGGATAATGTTTTGACAAGTAGAACATAACAAGATAGACTTTTGAGCATCAGTCAGCTAAAACCAAATGGCCAGGTACCTGTGATATAGATTTTTTAGAAGGAAGAGACATAGAACCTTGTAGAGAAAGGCACACTAGAGTTAAATGACCTCACAATTGTGTCTGGATGCATTCTGTTTGCTGGCTGATCAATATCAACCTGGATCTATCTATTAATAGGCTTTTATGGCTCCAGTAAAGACCAACTCTTTAGATAGCCCGAAGCCAAGAGATAATTGTGAAGGAGGCCTTCTGTGAAGACAGCCTACAAAAGGTGACTAAGGGGTCATCACCATTGAGATGGGTTACTGGAATTTTTCTTAGGAAATTTTTTCAGATATGAGCAGGCTGTAAAGCCTTCAGAAGCACCAGTGATATCCATCTCTGACCAGTGAGCCATCTACCCGAGGCTCACTGTCAGGTCCAACCCCAGAGGAAGATAAAAGGAGACAGCATGAGTTACTCTGTCCAAATTAGCTCATCCATCAGCTCTCCTATCATAACTGGACTCACATTCTCCCAGTTAGAGATGCTGGTATGTGGACACCTAAGGGGCTTAATGTCTCCTTTGGAATGAACACATGGGGCTAATCCGAGAAGACGTTCTTCCGAAGATACCTCCAGGAGCTTTTCCACAGTATATCAATACTATGACCAACACTACGATGAATCACGTAAGTTAATTGCATTTTAAAAGGACTAGGGAGCTTTGTCTTAAAGGGATGGGATGCAAGACTGGCAGGTTTCAACATGCTGATGACAGGCAAGACCAAATAAAATACATCACAACTTTAAAATTCTCTTGGGCAAATCTTATTCGGACATCTTCAGGTTAGCTCCCTCTGTTTTATACGTTTTCGGAACTCTGCATTTTCCTTCAGTTCAGTTCAGTTCAGTTCAGTTGCTCAGTCATGTCCAACCCTTTGTGACCCCATGGACTGCAGCATGCCAGGCTTCCCTGTCCAACACCAACTCCCAGAGTTTACTCAAACTCATGTCCATTGAGTTGGTGATGCAATCCAACTGTCTCATCCTCTGTCATCCCCTTCTCCTCCTGCCCTTAATCTTTCCCAGCATCAGGGTCTTTTCCAATGAGTCATTTCTTTGCATCAGGTGGCCGAGTTCAGCTTCAGCATCAGTCATTCCAATGAATATTCAGGGCTGCTTCCCTTGGATCTCTTTGCAGTCCAAGGGACTCTCAAGAGTCTTCTCCAACACCACAGTTCAAAAGCATGTTTTTTGGCACTCAGCTTCTTTATAGTCCAACTCTCATATCCATACATGACTACTGGAAAAACATAGCATTGACTAGATGGGCCTTTGTTGGCAAAGTAATGTCTCTGATTTTTAATATGCTATCTAGGTTGGTCATAACTTTTCTTCCAAGGAGTAAGCATTTTTTAATTTCATGGCTGTAGTCACCATCTGCAGTGATTTTGGAGCCCCAAAAATATAAATTCTGTCACTGTTTCCACTGTTTCCCCATCTATTTTCCATAAATTGATGTGACCGGGTGCCATGATCTTAGTTTTCTGAATGTTGAGCTTTAAGTCAACTTTTTCACTCTCTTCTTTCACTTTTATCAAGAGGCTCTTTAAGTTTTTCTTCACTTTCTGCCCTAAGGGTGGTGTCATCTGCATATCTGAGGTTATTGATATTTCTCCTGGCAATCTTGATTCCAGCTTGTGCTTCTTCCAGCCCAGCATTTCTCATGATGTACTCTGCATAGAGGTTAAATAAGCAGGGTGACAATATACAGCCTTGACATACCCATTTTCCTATTTGTAACCAGTCTGTTGTTCCATGTCCAGTTCTAACTGTTGCTTCCTGACCCGCATACAGATTTCTCAAGAGGCAGGTTAGGTGGTCTGGTATTCCCATCTCTCAAAGACTTTTCCACAGTTTGATGTGATCCACACAGTCGAAGGCTTTGGTGTAGTCAATACAGCAGAAATAGAGGTTTTTCTGGAACCCTCTTGCTTTTTCGATGATCCAGCAGATGTTGGCAATTTGATCTCTGGTTCCTCTGCCTTTTCTAAAACCAGCTTGAACATCTGGAAGTTCACGGTTGAAGTCTGACTTGGAGAATATTGAGCATTACTTTACTAGAATGTGAGATGAGTGCAATTGTACAGTAGGCGTTCTTTGGCATTGCCTTTCTTTGGATTGGAGTGAAAACTGACCTTTTCCAGTTCTGTGGCAACTGCCGAGTTTTCCAAATTTGCTGGCATATTGAGTGCAGCACTTTCACAGCATCATCTTTTAGGATTTGAATTAACTCAACTGGAATTCCATCACCTCCACTAGCTTTGTTCTTAGTGATGCTTCCTAAGGCCCTCTTGACTTCACATTCCAGGATGTCTGGCTCTAGGTGAGTGATTATACCATTGTGATTATCTGGATCATGAAGATCTTTTTAGTATAGTTCTTCTTTGTATTCTTGCCACCTCTTCTTAATATCTTCTGCTTCTGTTAGGTCCATACCATTTCTGTCCTTTATTGTGCCCATCTTTGCATGAAATGTTCCCTTGGTATCTCTAATTTTCTTGGAGAGATAGATCTCTAGTCTTTCCCATTCTATTGTTTTCCTCTGTTTCTTTGCATTGATCACCAAGGAAGGCTTTCTTATCTCTCCTTGCTATTCTTTGAAACTCTGCATTCTAATGGGTATATCTTTCCTTTTATCCTTTGCTTTTTGCTTCTCTTTTCACAGCTATTTGTAAGACTTCTTCAGACAACCATTTGGCCTTTTTGCATTTCTTTTCCTTTGTAGCACATATAAATATTTTAATTAAATACTTATTTGAGTAATATGTGTTCACTATAGACTCCATGAGTACAAGGACCACATCTCTCTTGTTTGCAAAATCCTAGAGCATCAGCCTGGTGTGTGGTTTACCGTAAGCACTCAACTCATACTTGTTGAATGTATAAGTGATTGAATGAGTGAATGAGTGCAAGAATAAAAGAAGAGTGAATGAATGAAGGGTGAGTTAATCAGTGGATGGTGCTGATGGGGCAGCAGGAATACTAATGAGATGTGGCTGTATATTTGATCAATCAACTTGAGGTGGGGCAAGGAACAGCAAATGTTTTAAGGGCAGGAAGGGGAAAATCTCTGGGTCATGGTAGTACCAAGAATCTGTTTCTGAGAATAAAGGAAATTACTTCTCTCTGGAAGTACTGCAAAGTCAAATTTGACCTATTTCTTCTCTATATTTTATTCTTTTCAAGTTTTATTTACTTGTTGGTTTATGGCTGTGTTGGGTCTTCACTGCTGCATACAGTCTTTCTCCGGCTGTGGTGATCGGGGGCCACCCTCTGGTTGCAGTGTGTAGGCTTCTCACTCCAGTGGCTTCACTTGCTGTGGAACATGGGCTCTTGGACATGAGGTCAGTAGTTGTGGCATAAGGATGCTCAGAGGCGTGTGAAATCTTCTCAGACCAGGGATTGAACCTATGTCTCCTTTGGCAAGCAGATTTTTAACCACTGGACCACCAAGGAAGTTCAAATTTGACCTAGTTCTTAATTTTTCTTGGGTCGAACACAACTGAGTTGCTCTGAGGGGTTATTGAAATGCTGCCCGACAACCTCAAAAGAGAATGAAATCTCCAGGAGGACCATGAAATTGTCTCTTTAAATATAGCTTTAGTCATTATGAAATTTGCATGTTTGGGGCTTCAGTAATCCTCAAAAGATCTTTACACAATGCTTCGTTGTAACTGGCATTGTCTTTCATGACTTAATTGAACTACCTGTTCATAAGATGACCCAGGACAAGAAGACATTGCCTAAGTATGAAATATTATTACTATACCATAACCATTTGATTTCAGATGACTTACCTTAAAGAACAGTGTATTCATGTCATACTTTCCCATGACATTTAAATCTTGGTTTATGAGTTTTCCAGCATAGGAAATATAGAAAAATGCAGAAGAACATAGAATGGAATTGCCTATGTGAGTTAGTTATCCCTCTATTTACCTTATATTGGTCAAAAATATTAAAGTCTTATATGTTGTATAATATTTTATCTTCGGTTCTGGGTTGAGGAACAGAGGTGTAGATTTCATGGTGATCATCACTATCTTCACTTTGAAAACTGATACATCAATTCATTTCCTGGTTCAGAATAAACTCAGAATGTCACACTAATATTGCTTCTTTTGAACATGTCATGTGCACTTACAGGCTAAAGAAGTAGTTATAATCAGGTCTGACTTTGATGTATTGGTTATGTAATAAGGGCACACCATTAGTATTTTCAAAATACCACCTCCTTGGCCTCTTTTTATTGAAATTAAATGTGTGTATAGCAACTTGAAAGCTTTCCCTTCTTTTTTGGAATAGACAATGATTCACTTTTTTTAAAAAGGGATAGACTTTATTTTTAAAAGCAATTTTAAGTTTCCAGAAAAGTTGGACAAAAATTACAGAGAGTTTCCATTACCTCCTCTCTCTTCTACCCCCACAGTTTCCCCTATTATGAACATCTTGCATTAGTGTGGTACATTTTTGCAATTCATGAACCAGTTTTGGTATATGATTACTAACTAAAATCCATAATTTACATTAGGTTTCACTTTTTGTGTTGTCCTGTTCCATGGATTATGACAAAAGCGTCATGTCAGTATACAACAATTACAGTAACAGAGGGAACCATTTTACTACCGTAAAACTTTTGTGCTCTACTGATTCACCCATCCTTCCTTCCCTTAAACCCCTCAATGATTTAATTTTATAAAAAGTAGAATCATATTATTCTAATTCCAATATAAAATGATGCCAGAAACATGACAAAAACGAAAGGAATACATTTAATATTTTATACTTGTTCTAGTTTGATATTATTTTTTTCATCTTCTTATTACTCCAAACCCTGCTTTTGAACAGTCCATTGACAAGTATGAATTTAATGAATTTCCGAGGCTTTTCAATTAATTCTTTTCATCTATTTTTCTGTCAAACGCTGGACACCTCCCAATACCTTCCAAAAAGGAAAATGTCTGAAATAAGAACAGAAATGTTCTTCCTTCCCTCCCTTTTTCACTGAAGGTGAGAGACTGAATTATCAACTGTGGTTCATTTGTGAGAACAATTGCCTCTCA
Source organism: Cervus canadensis (assembly GCF_019320065.1). NCBI lineage: Eukaryota > Metazoa > Chordata > Mammalia > Artiodactyla > Cervidae > Cervus > Cervus canadensis. The sequence goes on along the minus strand of NC_057394.1, from coordinate 38,803,106 downwards.
CCCCCAGGTTGCCTAAATCATCACATATCTCCAGCAGTAACACCATTTTTAGCACCACCAAAACATCCTAAAGAATTTTTACTAAGTACCTACATGGACATAATCCTGCCAGTCTTGACCTATCATAAGGTCATTCTCTGGATCCCTCAGACTTTCCCAGTCCTCCAGACAGGGTGTTGGAATAATGGAAACCTTTCATTTGGCATTACCAAACAATCAGATTTAGATCCCTGGGATGGATATTCTTTCTTCTGACATGGCTGGTGTGTGTTATAGAATCAAAGCATGTAAAAAGATGGCAGAGGCAGCATCACTCCATTCTTGACCAAAGGAACAGGAATTTCCCAGCTCTGTAGCTCTTGAACTCCTTAAAGAATAGCTTGCCTAGTTCATATAACTATTATCTTCTTTAGCATTCATAGAATCCAACCCATCCTCTAGAGCATGGTCCTTAATTGCTTTTCCTATCAGTTCAAAAATAAAACATGTTGAGTACACTGCCATGGCTGCTCTTCTAGTTAGTAAAAAGACTATGTTGAATTTAAAAACAACAAACTCTTTTCATGTCCAGGTTACTTTTAGTAACCATTATAAATTGTTACTTTCCTCCACATCAGAGGTGCCTTATGACTAAAGAATAAGACAGCAGTCCCCCCTACCACCCCCGCCATGCTCTTTAACAATGGCTCTTATGTTTCTTTAGTAAACTCATAATGTTAATTACACTGTACATCAGACGGAGCACCTTCCACCAAGGACCTCAATGCACCTTACAAATGCTATGAGTCATCAAAGTCCTTCTAGAATGGAGGGAAGTATTCAAGGCCACAACTTTACAGTTAAAGAAGCACAGACAAGGTAAGTGTTTAAGTGGGATATGTTTTAGTCAAGAGATTTGGTCATCATTTACAAAGGCAGAAAAACTCAGTGAATATTTATTGAATGAAACTCAATGAATAAAAATGAATGAAATGATCCTGGCTTTGGTGATCCTGGCCATGAACACCTGCACCATATTAATTATGCTGATAAGCTACAGATAAATAGATCAGAAATTATCTACTGCTAGATAATCAATCTTCTCAATGCTCAGTGCAGAAAATAGCTATTTAACTATCATAATGATATAGCAAATCTAGAAAATGGAAATGGCCAAACATTTTGTAACATGATACAGAAACATTGAAATTTAGAGCAGGAAGATTCCAGAGGTTATTTTGTCAGCCACTTTCATATTTCACAGACCCAGAAAGGTTAATAAATGGCTTGCAAGAAATTAGTCAGCTTTTTAAAACCTAACTTTTATTTCTTTATACTTCCTCCTGTTTCAGGAAGGGTTTAATTTGGCTCAGTCTCTCAGATGGTTAAGGCCATTATTAATGACAAACCAGACTCCTGACCATAATCGATCCATCTTCTCACTGAATTCTACTTTAAGGTTATAGTGTAGTGAAAATGAAAATGAAGAGTAGTAGAGGAGTACTAGAGGACTTTAAAAGAAATAAGAGAAAAAGAAAAATAGAAAATAAAAGAGAAAACGGAAAGAAAAAAGAAAAAAAAGAAGAAAAAAGAAAAAAAAACAAAAAAAAAGAAAGAAAGAAAAAAAAAATTTTTTTTTCCCCCTAATTAAAAAAATCATAAAAATCTATGTAAATGAAAGTTAAGGAGTAATGGGGGAGTAATAGGGAATTTTAAAGGAAAATAAAAGAGAAAAAATAAAAAAGAAAAAATATAAAAAGAAAAAAAAAAATTTTTTTTTTTTCCTTACTTAGAAAAAAAAAAGTAAAAATATATCTAGGAGTTTCTCTGGAGCTGTTGCAGTCAGTGTGGGTTCGGCTCAGTTTCAGATAGCTCCTCCTTCCAGCTTACACTTCTCGATATCTACAGGGCCCTTACGGTGTAGTCGGTGTTTTCTACAGGGATTTTAATCTGTTGCACCAGTCCCTTCTGAAGCGGTTCCCTTTGTTGATTTGACTTCTGTTTGCCGGTCTCTTCAGAGCCTCATTTCCGCCCTGACACAGGCAGGCGGAGGTGGACTCTTATTCAGGTAGCTAGTTCCGTCGCTCTGCGGGGAGGGGCTGACGCTTCGGGGATGGGCTGGCGCTGCAGGGAGGGGCTGGCGCTGTGAGGGCGGGCTTGCGCCGCGGGGACGGGCTGGCGCTGCCGGGAGGGGCTGACGCTGCTTTCTCCGTCTGCGCTGCTCAGGCTCCCAGCTGTTCTATATGGAGCGCGCTCCGCGCTGCGCTAGGTTCCAGCCCTCGGGTGTTACACAAAAGCGCGGAAGGAAAACCTGTGCCTGCTCTCTGTGCCTTCCCCGTCAGAGCGGTCCAGGCAGCGAGGGGCTTGATGGGCGCACTATCCCCAGGTGTGGCGCACTCACTCCCTTCCGCGGACCCAGTCTCAGTTTCCGCTGGCGCCAGTCGGGTGCGCGCGCCTTCCGCCCTCTGCGTCCCCAGCCCCAGTCCCCGCCCGCGCCGGTCGGGTGCCTGTGCCCTGTGTCTCGCCGCGACCTTCCCCTCCCCACTGCCTCCTGCCTCCGGCGGGGCTGGGCCAGGCCGCAGCCTGCGAGCTCTTCTCGGGACTTTCTCCGTCCCTTTGTTCTGCGAACGGCCGGCAGTGTGTTCCGGCCGGTTAATTTTCTCTCTTTTGGTCTCCCACAGTTCAAGTTGGCACCTCACAGAAGCTCCCTCCAATTGTCCTCAGGGCACTCAGGCCCGGACCCTAGCCCAAGCAAGGCCGCCTAAGACTCCCTTCCCGGGACGGGTCTCCGTCCTTAGCTCTTTTGTCTCACTTTTTATCTTTTATATTTTGTCCTACCTCCTTTCGAAGACAATGGTCTGCTTTTCTGGGTGCCTGATGACCTCAGCTAGCGATCAGAAGTTGTTTTGTGAAGTTTGCTCTGCATTCAGTTATTCTTTTGATGAATTTGTAGGAGAGAAAGTGGTCTCCCCGTCCTACTCCTCCGCCATCTTGGCTCCTCCCTGAATTCTACTTTAAAATAGAAAGTTGCAGGGGTGTTTTTTCACACCCTAATTGTCACAAAACCATAGGTTGTGAAAGTTCTAAGGAGGCCACTTTTGTTGATCTTCCTATTTTGATTTGCAAGAAATCTGATATTTCAGGCAGTTTAGGAGAATCATTCAAAGTTCCACGACTAGCTACTGGCAGACAGAGGTTGAGAATCCTCATTGTCCCTCCTTTGATTCCTGGGTTGGGAAGATCCCCTGGAGAAGGGATAGTCTACAGACTCCACTCATCGTGGGCTTCCCCGATGGCTCAGACAGTAAAGAATCTGCCTGCAATGCAGGAGACCTGGGTTTGATCCCTGCATTGGAAAGGTCCCCTGGAGGAGGGCATGGCAACTCACTCCAGTATTCTTGCTTATATGTACACGTATGAAAGTTGTTCAGTTGTGTCCAACTCTGTGACCCCATGGACTATACAGTCCATGGAATTCTCCAGGCCAGAATACTGAAGTGAGTACACAAAAATATCACTGATCTGGAGTGTTTTTTTTTTTTTTTTCATTTATTTTTATTAGTTGGAGGTTAATTACTTTACAATATTCTAGTGGTTTTTGTCACACGTTGACATGAATCAGCCATGGATTTACATGTATTCCCCATCCCAATCCCCCCTCCTGTGTCCCTCTCTACCCGATCCCTCTGGGTCTTCCCAGTGCACCAGGCCCGAGCACTTGTCTCACGCATCCAACCTAGGCTGGTGATCTGTTTCACCCTAGATAATATACGTGTTTCGATGCTGTTCTCTGGAAGCATCCCACCCTCGCCTTCTCCTACAGAGTCCAAAAGTCTGTTCTGTACATCTGTGTTCTCTTTTTCTGTTTTGCATATAGGGTTATCATTACCATCTTTCTAAATTCCATATATATGTGTTAGTATACTGTAATGGTCTTTATCTTTCTGGCTTACTTCACTGTGTATAATGGGCTCCAGTTTCATCCATCTCATTAGAACTGATTCAAATGAATTCTTTTTAATCTATTAATCAGGATGCCAGTAACCAAAAACACCAATATAATTTTGTGTTGATTTTTCTGAAAAAAGGGAAAAATAAACATGCTAATGGTAAAGGATTTCAAAATGAAAATTAAAAAACATGCAGGGCACATCATTAGGTCAGTAGTATTGTTAAAATTCCACTCATTCAATATGCTCACTCGGGTTTCTGTAAAAAAAAAAAAAAAATCACATCTATTCATTTAATATAGTCTAAGGAGAATCCCATGGACAGAGGAGCCTGGTGGGTTATAGTCCATGGAGTCACAAAGAGTCAGACACAACGGAGTGACTAACACTCACTTTCTTTCAAAGAGCTATCTGGGGCTTCCCTGATGGCCCAGTGGTAAAGAATTCCCCTGCAATTCAGGAGACACAGCAGACATGGGTTAATGGACATGAATTTGAGCAAATTCTCAGTGACAGTGGAGGGCAGAGGAACCTGGCGTGCTGCAGTCCTTGAGGTCGCAGAGCCAGGCATGACTTAGAGACTGAATAACAACAATAGCAAAAAGAGCTATCTAACCATCATCATGATATAACAAATGTAGAAAATGGAAATGGCCATGTGAATCCAGACAATTTGATAAATTACAAATACAATTTAACATGAGCACTCTGAGACACTGAAGATGTCAGAGTGCTGAATTTTCAGAAAGTGAACTATTTTTATAAAGGTTTCACCTTTGTGTATTTTATTTAAAATTGTATGTTTGTGTTTAAATTGACAACCACACATAAAAATGTCTGATAACTCTTAGTGAACATCTAACTAAAAGAACATATTGATTCTTAACCATCATTGATAGCTAAGATTTTCTAGCATTTTCAAGGATTTTAAGTTTGTATCATCTCCTTCCACAACCACAGTACTTTAATTAAACAGGGATCACCAAATATACCAAGAATGCTTGAGTGACTTTGGACAATTTTTTTTCCCTCTTATTTTATAGCCTTCTTTCCTGTAGAAGTTGGCATAAAACTATACACTCTGGATCATCTAGAATATATTTTTTAAAAATAAAGAAGTCTAAAATGAAAGCCTCTGTAGTAAATCAATCTTGCAATATAATAACACTTTTTATTTGCAGGGTGTTTTTAACTGGAGCTGGTAATGAACATGGGCAACTCTAAGATCACTGCAAACTGGTAAAATAGATAGCTCCTATTATTGACAGGGAAAAGGTGAGGATTAGGGTGTGGGGGCAGGATGGTAAAGGAAGCCATTAAAGAATTTCCTTGTGTCTCACAAAAATCAAGTGCTCCTACTGTGTACTCAACTTTAATGGTAGATATTGCAGATTTAGGGAGGTTGTACTGAGCTTTGATCCTGATTCCTAAAATACTTCTAGATTTACTTGCTGTAACTGATATTTATCAGCTTCCTCAGTGGCTCAGCAGTAAAGAATCTGCAGGAGACTTGGGTTCCATCCCTGGGTTGGGAAGATCCCCTGGAGAAGGAACAGCAACCCACTCCAGTATTCTCATCTGGAGAATCCCATGAACAGAGGAGCCTGGCGGACTACATTCCATAGGGTGGCAAAGAGTCAGACATGACTGAAGTGATTGAGCATGCACGTACTGATATTTACTCTGCCACATTTACATCTTGTTTCCTTGACGTATGTAAGCTCATGTATGAAAATGATTCCCTGCTACTATTTGTATAGGAAATTAACCACAGAGCTCTCCATTACTCTGTTTATCTCTCTGTGATACTGGAGTCTTAGAAAGATTGTGAGTGGAATTTGTACTATGAGTTGAATATTAACAAGATAAGGAGAAGAAACAAATTTCTTCTTTCCTTTAGAGCCCCAGACTGGCCCTAATAAGCAGGAACATCAGCTCAAGCTGGATAGGCTTATATGTCCCAACCCTACCCCCAGTTCAGTTCAGTCGCTCAGTCGTGTCCGACTCTTTGCGACCCCATGAATCGCAGCACGCCAGGCCTCCCTGTCCATCACCAACTCCAGGAGTTTACTCAAACTCATGTCCATCAAGTTGGTGATGCCATCCAGCCATCTCATCCTTTGTCATCCCCTTCTCCTCCTGCCCCCAATCCCTCCCAGCATCAGGGTCTTTTCCAATGAGTCAACTCTTTGCATGAGGTGACCAAAGTATTGGAGTTTCAGCTTCAGCATCAGTCCTTCCAATGAACACCCAGGACTGATCTCCTTCAGGATGGACTGGTTGGATTTCCTTGCAGTCCAAGGGACTCTCAAGAGTCTTCTCCAACACCAAAGTTCAAAAGCATCAATTTTTTGGCACTCAGCTTTCTTCACAGTCCAACTCTCACATCCATACATGACCACTGGAAAAACCATAGCCTTGACCAGATGGACCTTTGTTGGCAAAGTAATGTCTCTGCTTTTTAATATGCTATCTAGGTTGGTCATAACTTTCCTTCCAAGGAGTAAGTGTCTTTTAATTTCATGGCTGCAGTCACCATCTGCAGTGATTTTGGAGCCCAGAAAAATAAAGTCTGACACTGTTTCCACTGTCTCCCCATCAGTGATGGGACCAGATGCCATGATCTTCGCTTTCTGAATGTTGAGCTTTAAGCCAACTTTTTCACTCTCCTCTTTCACTTTCATCAAGAGGCTCTTTACTTTTTCTTCACTTTCTGCCCTAAGGGTGGTGTCATCTGCATATCTGAGGTTATTGATATTTCTCCTGGCAATCTCGATTCCAGCTTGTGCTTCCTCCAGCCCAGCGTTTCTCATGATGAACTCTGCATAGAAGTTAAATAAGCAGGGTGACAATATACAGCCTTGATGTACTCCCTTTCCTATTTGGAACCAGTCTATCGTTCCATGCCCAGTTCTAACTGTTGCTTCCTGACCTGCATACAGGTTTCTCAAGAGGCAGGTCAGGTGGTCTGGTATTCCCACCTCTTTCAGAATTTTCCACAGTTTATTGCAATCCACACAGTCGAAGGCTTTGGTGTAGTCAATAAAGCAGAAATAGATGTTTTTCTGGAACTCTCTTGCTTTTTCTACGATCCAGCAGATATTGGCAATTTGATCTCTGGTTCCTCTGCCTTTTCTAAAACCAGCTTGAACATCTGGAAGCTCTCCTACCACCAGTTCCCCATTAATACGTCTGGAAGTACCCCTACCCCCACTTCCCCGTTAATACAGCAAAACAATTTAAAGGGATCACTTCAAGACAGTTTAGGTTTTCCAAGTAAAATCAGCATCCTCTGCTTTATAAATGCTTTGTTCTACTAGCAAAGTCCTGAAATTTTAACATGCTGCTCGTCTTTTTGAAGTACAGTCCTCCCTAGGTATCCTAGAGAGAGACTGGTTTTAGGACCCCCACGGATACCAAAATCCACAGATTCTCAAGACCCTTATATTATATACAATGGCCTAGTTAAGTCAACCCTCCATATCCGCCTATTCTGCACCTGTGGTTATGGAGGCAGACTGTACAGGAGAGTTAGCAATGACATTTAGCACATGTAGCAAAGCATTTCAAACTCCTTAAAGGAACACATTAATATTCTATTTTATTCCTGTACTGTCTAGGAACAAATGCCTATTTCTATAGACTTTTCCCTCTAGCAGGCTCTTACCTTCCTTTCCTTGTCTAGTCTCTTAACCTCAATGTGAAATGGGCGAGGAGTCTATAAAAAATATTCTAGGTTTGTATGTAAATGGAGATTAGAAAGAGAACACTGACATAGGAAAGTTGAGATTGTGAACATTTTTCTTAATTCTTCCCTAGAGCTAATTGATAAGGAAACCCAGAGGTGAAGTTTTAATCAGTGGTTATCATACTTACGCTTTCCAGGTGGCACAGTGGTAAAGAATCCTCCTACCAATGCAGGACACACAGGAGGTGAGGGTTTGATCTCTGGATCAGGAAGATATTCTGGAGTAAGAAATGCAACCCAACTCCAGAATTCTTTGTCTGAAAAATTCCATGGACAGAAGAACCTGGTGGGCCACCGTCCATGGGGTCACAAAGAGTCAGACATGACTGAGCATGCATGCACATCATACTTGGTGGTCTTAAATCTTCCACCATCTTGTAATACAAAATTGTTTAACAGCAGCTGAAATGGAATCCTCGCAACATCTCTTCAAGTTAAATAGATGATTTGAATTATTAGCTTTATTTGTTAGAGAAAGAAATAGGAATGTTACTGTGTGTTATCTGAATCCCCAAAACACTGATGGTGAACAACGGGGAAGTCTGACATGCTGCAGGCCATGGGGTCTCAGAGTCAGACATGAATGAGCAACTGAACAACAACAAAACATTGGCAACCTAAGTGGTTGCTAAAAGTATAACTTCAAGTTCTTGCCCTAAGAACTTAAATTCATGTTAGTTTAACAAACAAGGTACGTGTGTGCATGCTAAGTCACTTCAGTCATGTCTGACTCTTTACTGAGGACTGTAGCCCGCCAGGCTCCTCTGTCCATGGGATTCTCCAGGCAAGAATACCGGAGTGGGTTCCCATGGCCTCCTTCAGGGTATCTTCCTGACACAGGGATCAAACCCGTGTCTTTTATATCTCCTGCAGGCAGGCAGTTTCTTCACCACTAGCACCACTGGGAAGCCCAACAAACAAGGTAAGGAGCTCTCAATTATGTTTCATGCACTAAGCTGGTTAAAAATTGTAATATACTTGAGAGAAGAGAATCAAAGTTAAGTTAAAGTTAGCTTTCAGGCCATTGCTTTCAGCTTTTAAAATTGTGACTGTTTAGTATTATGTACTTTTTAACGTACCATGTTCTGTAGTTGGAAAAGAAAAGTGTAGAGACCAATGTGATACCTAATAACTACTCAGATACAGGAATGGAGTGAAGAACCAGTTATTTCAAACTAGGATAAAATTTAAATATATTTTTATATATAAAATAGAAATATAAAAATGTATTTGCCAAAGCTCCTGAAAATTACTAAAATTTCTGAGCCAGTCTATCAATGATAATAACTGAATTTTTATTGTATGCAAACTATGGTTCCAGGTGCTGAAAGGATCAGAAATAAGAGCCCAAAGGGCTTATTCTGAGTAGTATTGATGACTAGATATGCTTCCACAGAGTCATACTCTCTGTTTTACCAATAGCAAAAGTCTTAACATCATTTTTCTGCATTATCCCCTCGATAACTTTGGTTTATATAGACTCCCACTTTCAGTGGAATTTGTAGAACTGTATCTTTTTAGCTTCCTGTGATCAAAGCAAAGTGATTTTTACAAAGCAAATTATTATAATGTTCATTCTGCAGACAACAAACTGAAGTTGTTAAGAAGTTAAGTGAATTATTCAAGGTCAAGGGAACTCTCCTAACTGCCCCATTCATTTTCTTTCCACTACCCTTCCTCTCCTGAAGGACAATTTGGGTTTTCTAGTAAAAAGTTCAAGGCACTTGATAATTTTTTTCAGTGGAACTTTCTCCAATTAAAATACTGTAGTCTTTAATTAAAATATTTTCTTTGCAATAATACCATTACAAAGAAAAGAAGGGGAAAAAAATCTCATCCCATTCACTCAGCTTCTCTTTCTAGGTAATTTTTATGCTCATATAAAGTTTTAAAAATGAGATTGTATCACACAAAGTGCTTTGTGTTCAATAAATATTGAATGACTGTTGTACTAACTGCTTGAATGAACTTCTGCCTAAAAGAATTTTGGCAGCCATGGCATGTATTCTCTGCCCTCCATCATTTGTTTGTTTTCTTGTTTTCTGAATTAAGTTTTGCTGTTTGGGGTTGAAATCCATGTCCGATTCTCCTTTGATTTTATTTATTTATTTTTTTAATTTTTATTTATTTATTTATTTATTTTTTTTCTCCTTTGTTTTTATTATCCATGGCACTAAAGACAGTGCACTGAACGTAGTATATGCTCGATAAACATTGGTTGAATGAAGGAATGGCTGCTTGCCCTGGGGAAGATAAAACACATCAGTGACGGTAGATTTCTCCTTTCTGAGCTTCCTGATGATGGCCGTGCTGGATTTCTTCCATGGCTAGTAGCAACTGCTAGCAACTGAAGGCCTTGCTAACAATTCAGGCTCTCACATTTCTGGTGTCTTCCTCAGTAGCTCCGTGGTTCCACACAGGTAATCCATAAGTGTTTGTCAGATGAAGAGAGGAAGTGAAGAGAGGAAGTAAAGGGGGAGGGGGAGAGAAAGTAGCTTATATGGATACTTAATGATTGTTATGTGCTCTCTAAGGGCCGAAAACTGCTTTAAATGCTTTTCCTGGATCATATTTACTGCCCTCAACAATTCAATAAGGTGGATCCAACCAGTGTCTGCATTGAACAAACCCAAAACACAGAGAGAGTAAGCAATTTGTCCAACTCACATGGCTGGTGAGTGGTAGAAACAGGACTCAAATCTAGTGTTCTTTATCACTGAGTGATATTGTCTTTTATCCTAGCTACACAGAGTTTCAGTATAGCACGAGAGGAAAGAAGGAAAGAAGGGCAGGATGGTTTCTAGTGAAGCATCAGTGACAGTCAACACATCACAGTGGAGAAAGCACTAGAGAAATATCCCCAAATCCTATGTCCCAATAATAACTTTTCCTGATTCATTTAACTTCATCTTATGTCTCTGGACTCACTATTCTAATCTGCTAAATGGGTATAATTATTCTAAAATCGCCTTACTCAGAGTTGTTGTAAATCTTTATGAACACAGTTTGAACTGAATGAAGTAGAAAGTATTAGGACAATGTAAGCTGAATATTTTGATAGCTCTTATATTCACAGCATATATTTTATCTGTGTTTATCTCAAAAAATCTTCTTCACTTACTCTTTCTGCCCTCTTCTGATGTCTGTGTCAGAAGCTTTCTCTATCTATTTTATACTTTAATAAAACTTTATTACACAAAAGCTTCAAGCAGTCAAGCCTCGTCACTGGCCCTGGATTGGACTCTTCTCCTCCAGAGGCCAGGAACCCCAGCATCTTTTGTGGTTCACAAGCAACCTTTCATCTTGAAAGCTCATCCTTCCAAGGTCCTTGGAAGCTCATCCTTCCACCTGTCCACCTTCAGGACAAGGTGAGGGTTCTTGGAGCTCTAGTTCTTTGTTCTCCTAGTGAACATGCTTTCTGCTGTACTTTACTAACTCTACGTGTGCTTGTGTGAATGAATGACATGCCCTGCGTGAAGAAAGTGAGGAGCCCTGCTCTGCCGTTCCGCAGTGACCTCATACGGCTTGTGGCAGAAACCCTATCAGGGGTTTATACTGACCTGCCAATGGGCTTCCTTGGTGGCTCAGATGGTAAAGCGTCTGCCTACAATGCAGGAGTTCAATCCCTGGGTTGGGAAGATCCCCTGGAGAAGGGAATGGCAACCCACTCCAGTATTCTCGCCTGGAAAATCGCACGGATGGACTGAGCGACTTCACTTTCACTTTAACAAGTTAACTTTATTCTACCCAGTAGAGGCACCAAAATGAACATTAATAGACGCTGTATAGATTTTTTGCAAATGCAGTTTGATAAAATACAGAAATGTTTAATATTATAGATTTTGAGGAAAATTCTTATGATGAAGCATGGATGGAGACTCAGTTTAGTATCTGACACATCTGATCTTACAACATAATGGTGGGGAAAGTGGTTGGGGAGGGGGGTAAAATTATAGTCAGAGGAAAGAGCTCCACCTACTGATCTGAGATGCCACTTCCCATCACTCCTTGGAAGTCGAGCTAATACACAACTTTCAATGCACAATTATCACTACCACCACTCTGCACACACCCAAACACACAAACCTTATCATTTATTGCATATCTGTTATTTGCCAGGCAACTGAAAGTCATTTTCATTAATTTGTTGACAACACTAGCAGTAGTAGTTAACCACAGACCTGAATCTTGGTCACTTGGGCTCAGAGCCTGAATCTACCATTTTCCAGATGTGTGACTTTGGGCAACTTCCTTAATCTCCCCGGGTCTGCATTTCCCCATCTGCGAAACAGGGTTTGGAATACCTTCTACCTCACTGGGTGGTTATGGGGATTAAACAAATCAATGTTTGTACAGAATTTACAGATGCTTGGCATTGAATAGGTATTTGTGAGATAGATCTTAAAAAGGAAAAGAACAGATGAGGAAGCTGAAGTTGACACAGATTTGTAGCAGACCTACACAGTCAGGCGTTGAACAGACTGTCTAGCCCCCGATACACATGCTCTGGTGCAGTAAGCTGTAGAACTTCTCAGTATGGGACTATATGATGGACAGACAGCCTCAAAGACTAAGGACATGTATTTGGGTTCTTCCTTACTGATGATGATTTGCTGTTTGAATTAAATTAAATTAAACAGCTTCCCCTGTTCCATCATATCTTTTCCATCCTTATCTTAGATTCCTAATCATTCTTCAATTTCTTAGCTTCTAGCCTTTGCCATAGAATTTTCATGAAAAATAGCAATAATTACCCTGAATGATGGTCATCATAGAGCATTTCTCTTTTTTCTCCCTTGTAATCTTGAGGGCCATTCTTAAGCATCTCCTTGATGTTGCTCACAAATTTCTCATTTCAAGGTTCTATATGAAGCTGATTGGGTTTTTTAATTTTTATGTTTAAAATTTATTTATTTTTATCAAAGTATAGCTGATTTACAATGGCTGAGTAGTATTCCATTGAGTGTGTGTGTGTGTGTGTGTGTATAGCATCTTATTTATCCATTCATCTGTCATTCTTCTTTATATATTCATAGTTTGCTTCCATGTCTTGGTTATTTTAAATAGCTGCTGCTATGAACATTGGTTTGAATGTGTCTTTTTGAATTAGAATTTTCATCTTTTCAGGATATATGCCCATGAATGCGATTGCCAGATCATATGGTAAGTTTGCTTTTCGTTTTTTAAGTAATCTCTATATTGTTCTCCATGATAGCTGCACCAGTTTACATTCCCACCAACAGAGTAGGAGGTAAACCCAATTGTTAAAATCACTACTCAACTCTTGATATGAAGCTGACATTAGTAAAATAATCTGTTCATTGTGTTGAAACCATTCATAGCAGTCCTCAGCAGCAACTGTTGAGGCAACAACTTCAGACTCATGGGAAGAATTTGGAATTTAGGTTGAAGGGTGGACACAGTACCCTGGGTTGACTAATGATTCCTAACTGAGAAACATAAATAGGCTGAAGTTAAAGAGAACTGTTAGAGAAAAATTCTGAGCAGCAATAACTCTTAAAATGAAGATGAATGATAGAGTGGTAAGAAGGTCAGGAGCATATGCTTTCTTTTCCTCCCTAAATTAGAACATATTAGAAGATATGGTCACAATTTAATAATATGTGAGATGGGATAAAATATTTACTTGGGGAAATTATTGGAAATCTATTATAGCATTTAAGTATTAAAAAGCAGAGACATCATTTTACCAACAGAGTTCTGTATAGTCAAGGTTATGGTTTTTCCAGTAGTCATATACGGATGTTAGAGTTGAATCATAAAAAAGTTTGAGCACCAAAGAATTGATACCCTCGAACTATGGTGTCTCAGAGCCCCTTTGACAGCAACGAGATCAAACCAGTCAATCCTAAAGGAAATCAACTCTGAATATTCACTGGAAGGACTGATGCTGAAGTTGAAGCTGAATCTCGAATACTTTGGCTGCCTAATGCAAAGAAATGAGTCACTGGAAACGACCCTGATGCTAGGTAAGATTGAGAGCAGGAGGAGAAGGGGACAACAGAGAATGAGCTGGTTGAATGGCATCACCAACTCAATGGACATGAGTTTGAGCAAATTCCAGCAGATGGTGAAGGACAGGGAAGCCTGGTGTGTTACAGTTCATGGGGTTGCAAAGAGTCAGACACAACTTAGTGACTGAACAACAGCAAAATATGGGTGGATCTCTATATTTTACGTGGGATTTACAAAATTTGTTAAGTACCAAGGAAAAACAAATATAGTTAAAATCTTTGGAAATAGAAGAGAGAAAGAAAAATTAAAGGACTGCAGGGAATTTAATCTGGGGGGGTGCAAAGCAATTAGGGATGACTTAAGTGTTTTCAAATCTATGGAATGTTATTTATTAAAGAACCAAGTATTTGTTCTCTATTTCAATAGAGATCAGAAATAGGAATGGGTTTAAGTTGCTGCAAGAAGTTTGTGTTTACACACAAGAAAGAACTTCTTGATTAAACTCTAGAACTTACTAGGGAGGGAAATTGTGGGTCTTTGCTTCAGAAAATCCTTAAGAATTGAAGAGGTAAGCCCTGGGTAATCTGATGTGGTATTGGGTTGAAGCAAAGGCTTAACTGGAATTTCTTTAGGTCTCGTCAAGTTCTTAAATGCCATGATTGCAAAAATAAGATTCATCCACAAAGCAGGAAGAGAAGCAGACAGAACAATCAGACATGGCCCATTTAGCAATGCAGTTGCTATTCCTGAGTGAAAATTTTGGAAATCTGCTTTGAAGCAGAGTTACGATGTCATCGCCAAAACCTTGTGAACACCTTGGAGGGTCCTGGTCAGACGATCATTATTTTTTTTTTTAGACTTAGTGACTAGTCAATTTGAGTAGCAGAGGACATAATCATCATTTTCCATTTGTGTGGCAGTTTGTGACCCGTGTGTATGTATATGTATGTAAACAATAATTCATGTTTTAATAAATACGATATTTTAGGTAAATTTGTCAGAGATAGATAATGCAGTCAGTTATTCTGGGGCAGTTTTCTGATGGTATTTCGGATTGAAAATAAAAGCTGATGTTAATGACTGAGATGATATTGAGAAAGTCCTCAAAATTTTATAAATAAAATTTATTTAATTTAATTTATTTTTTTAAGCTAACTTTTCTTAACATTAAAACTGGAAAATTCTCATCCCATTGATATGATTAGCCACCTGTATATGATGAACAGAGAGTTTGGGAGGAAGTGAGGCTTCGATCAAGGTGAACTGAGAAATGCCAGAAAAGGTGGACGGGAGTGGGGTTGTAAGTTTGTAACTCAGAATGTGGAAATGTGAAACTGGCTTTCTTTCCCATCTTGGAGAAAGGCTCTGTGAATAGAACAAGGCTCATCAGCTATAGAAGTTTCAACGAGACCAAGTCACAGAAGCCAAAATCATCAGGGGAGACTTGGCAACACTCTCCTCTCTTGGCTGAGCGTCTCCTGCTGCTGGACTTGTCCTCGCCATCTGACTCCATCCATGCCCACTAGCACTTCAGAGGACTCCCCTTCCCACCAGGCTTGACTATGGGAGAAAGTGTCTTGATCAGTCCAATGTTCCCAACCGTTACATTTTTCATTGTACATGATCTATGAAACAGTTAATTTATGTAAATCTACTCAAGAGAGACAGCTGACCTGTTGGCATGCTGATATTAGTGATTTAAATCTACAGGTCTCATGATGTATTCACTAAGGTAAGTGTCAACATGTAGCGGTTTTAGCAGTTTCTCCCCCTTCTCTCATTAATTGCCTTCCTCAAACTGAAACAAAAATATGATTTAAAAATATTATCATTCATGTAAGTCAGACACAGAAAGACAAGTATCATATGATAGCAATTATATGTTGATCTTAAGTGATACAAATGAAATTATTTATGAAACAGAATAGACATACAGATATAGAAGACAAACTTATGGTTATCAAAGGGGAAAGTGAGGGAAGGGATAAATTAGGAGATTAGGATGAACAGATACACACTACTATATATAAAATAGATAAGCAACAAAAACTAACTGTATAGCACAGGGAACTATATTCAATATCTTCTAATAACTTACTATGTATATATACATAGATAGGTATATATATACATAGATAGGTATGCATAACTATGGGCTTCCTAGGTGGTGATAGTGGTAAAGAACCTGGCTGCCAATGGGCTGCCACAGCAGGAGCTGTGGATTTGATCCCTGGGTCAGGAAGATCCCTTGGAGGAGAACATGGCTGGCTACCCACTCCAATATGGAGAATCCCATGGACAGAGGAGCCTGGTGGGCTATGGTCCATGGGGTTGCAAGAGTCAGACACGACTGAGCAGCGTAGCATGCATGCAGCATATATTATATATATATACATATATATATGTATCACTAACTCTGCAGTATACCTGAAACTATACAATAAATCAACTATACGTCACTGAAAAAAAAATTAAAAAATGAGAATAGATACCATAAAAATTTCATTCAACTGACTGTTCTTTTTATTCCGGCCGTGCCAGGCCTTAGTGGCAATACACGGGATCTTGTTACTGTGGTATATGGGCTCTAGTTCCCCAGCCAGGGTTCGAATCTTGGCCCCCTGCATTGGGAGCGCAGAGTCTTAGCCACAGGAGCACCAGAGAAGTCCTCCAAGTGACTGTTCTTCTCAAGCTGTTATGATGAGTGCTCCTTCTCTAGTCATATAGGGTGACAGAGAGGAGACTGGATCAAGACCTGGGAAAAGGAGGCTCTGAGAGGCTCTGGGTCTGTCTAGCCAGTAGAGGATCCTTTTTTTGCCAGAACAGTGGTGTGATAGATGACTCACAGATTAGGGGCACATCTATCAAACACTTTGTGTCTCAACCATTTTGAAATAGAACAGCCCCAGTATTTACTTAGACATATATTAGCAATTTCCTGCATGCTTTACAGTGATTCAATAGAATGGTCTTGTCTAGATGACTGGGAATGTCTGTTGCCATACATCATAAAACTGTAGACATTCATGTGTTGGTTTCAGATAGTGGTGGATTTCCTAGACTGGTGCTCTACTGAATCTCACAACCACACTACCTCCGGACGTGTCCTTATCAGGGTTCATAAGCAAAACAGACCTTGGCTGAGGAGGTTTATGAATGGCAGTGGTCCAAGGAAAACCAGGTGCTACAGGAAATAAAATTGGTGATTCAGTCAGGTGAATTCTTTCTTGTGATTCAGGCTGACCCACTAACTAATCATGGTGAGTGAGCACTCTGCACTCAGGGGTAAATGTGAATAAATGTATAGTAAAGGTCTTAATCACTTTTCCTGACTGAAGCGCTTTCATGGAGAGTGCTCTATTTAATGCCTTCGGAATTTCAAAAGGGAGGAATCAGTTCTATTGTGGTAATAAAATTTATTGGTAATACAATTTTAGCTATGTTATATGTTTTACTTCCTATCTTTGCTCAATATTGAAACATGGAATACATTATTATGTACTCAAGGCATTTTGCTTCTGAGCTAGTTTCATACTTGACAATGAATGTATTTGTTCTTGTTTTATTAGTTTCTTTTTTTAGTTTGTTAAATCTTTAAACTTTAAAGCCCTCATATATATGCATACATCTATGTGTGTTGTTTGTTTCCTTTATTTGTTTATGCTCTCTTTAGGATTTAAAAAAATGACTGAATAAAAGTAAATAGATTAATACATAAGAAAACTGAGGCCAAGAGCAAATAGGACTAAGAGAATAAAGCAGGACAGGAGTGAGGAAACATATATATCAAAATATCTATAGCATATACTATAGTTGACCTATAAAATGCTATTATAGCAAAACTATTCTTGCCTAATTCAGAGGAGAAAGTCAATGCAGTGATGAAGCACTTGCTTTTTGCCAGCAGGGAGATCTGGGTTTGTACCTCAACTCTACCATTTACTAGTCTGTCATTTGGGGCACATTCTGATGTCTATCCTGTGAAATGCAGATAAGAATAGTGTTTACCTCAAAGCCCTATGAATGAGTATTAAAGAAGATAACCCATGTGAAATGTTTAGCATGATGCCTGGTACATAGTGAGGTTTATCAAGTGGTAACTATTTTTATACTGGTGACTATTATTTAATTTTTCCATAAATTTATGATTGAAAAGAGGAGTTCTTGGTTGCCTTTTCTCCCCACCTTAATAGCTTTATTGAGATCCAGCTGCCTCTTAAACATGTGTATTTTTTTGAAAATTGGAGAAGGCACAAGCCCAGTGGGCCTCGATTCATATGACACCATTCATGTACATTTTCTTCCCAAGCACAGGGTGGGATCTCTCAGTGACACTCCTGACATGACTTCAGGGCTATAACCAAGTGTCTGATTTACTTCAGGCCTGCTTTATCCATATCACTTCCAACTTTCAAGGCCTATATCCATGTCTCCTAAAGGTCTTTGATGATCTGTTAATAGTATATTAGTTAATTTTATAAGCCAGGTGAGTTTGCAGAGTTGTAGTTTTCTGATTTGGCTTCTCTCTGGGATCTACTTGTCTTGGCTCCCTCTCATTGCTCATGGCCTGGAGACAATGGAATCTTCCCAGGGCTTTGGCAAAGACCTTGTACAACCTGTAGGGATCCTCACCTAATCCCTCGGTCTATTCTTCTTTATTGAAGAGCTGTCCCTGATTCACTGCCATGGGCACAACCACTTACTTACTTAGAGTGAAACTTTGATCCTGAAACGCAAGAGTCAGCCTAATGAAGCTGAAGCTGCCTTGGGCAAGATCATGGCTCACTATGCATTTTGGGGGAATACAGACCTGCCTTGGAAGGTACAACCAAAGAGGATAAAGGCTGGTTGAGGAAAAGGAGAGAGGAAACCTCCTCGTCCTTTCTAAAAATATTTCATGATGTTAAGAATACTGAGTTTAGTTCTCAGCACTATTTCTTTCTTGAGGACATCTACTATAAGGAAAATAAATTATTCTCCAGAAACATCTTTTCAAGCCCCCAGTATTTTCCTTTTAATGTTTCTTCTTAAAATGTAGAAATTAAAGTTTAAATATAAATCAGGTAAATTCCAAACCAGGAGAACTTTTCATCTGAAAATAGGTCAGCCCTATTTGAGGTGACAGGCTTAGTGTTCCCATTCTTGAAAGGAGCTTGTCAAGCACTCCTTCACATTTCCCCAGCATCTTCTGGGAACCTTTGCCCCTAACAGATAGTCAATTAAGTAGAGTAGTTGAATTGCTAAAATAACATTTTCACACTGTGTTTATTTCTCCTAGTAAACTCTTACTGGAGTAAATTCTGATCTTGCCTTTCACTTTTTTCCATGGGCTCTGAGTTTGTTCTCTCCTCAAGTTCTGAATATGATTACTTTTGGTGGGCTCTGGAATCAGTAAGGATGGGGGTTGTAATTTCATCTCAAGCACTGACTAGTTCTGTAACTTAGAGCTTAAATCCTAAACATAAATTCTAAATCTTCTCGTCTGTAAACAGAGTATTAATAATATGGGGGTGAAGATTAATACACATCAATTGCTTGGTCCACTACCTAGTTCATACAATTTGTGTTAGCCACTATTATTATTAGTTATCATTATCTCAATGTAAAATGTTAACTTTAAAAACAATCAATTCAAAGGATATGAATGTATAATTTACAAAAGAAAAATTCAAAAGGCAAATAAACTTATGAAGAAATGTTCATATTTACTAAGCATCAGATAAATGTAAGCTAAACACTGAGAGATGCTTTTTACTATAGAATAGAAAAACTTGAAAATAATAATCTCCTATGTGGTCAAACAGGGGCTTCCCAGGTGGCACTAGTGATAAAGAACTCACCTGCCAATACAGGAGATATACAAGACAGAGGTTTGATCCCTGGGTCAAGGAGATCCCCTGGAGGAGAGCATGGCACTCCAGTATTCTCGCCTGGAGAATTCCATGGGCAGAGGAACCAGTGGGCTCTGGTCCACAGGGTCACAAAGAGTCAGACACGACTGAAGTGATTTAGCACACACACACTGTCAAACAGGCAAGTTTAGACCTAAGTGTGAGACTGTAAATTGGCATAACTTTTGGGGAATTTAATACTATAAGTGTCAAGGGTTAAAAAGTTTCCACACTCTTTGACCCTATAATTGGGCACATCTTTTATGGATATAAATCAGTGAGATTAACAAAGATTTTTTTTAAAGCATTACATATAATTTTGAAAAACATGGAACTAATGTGTGAAAATAGATGAATGAACATTCCTTTCTACTAATGAAGTTTAAAAATAATATTCTCAAAGAACATGGAAGGTTAGGAAAAGTAGGCCTATGATATTATAAAACTGAATAGTGTATATTATCTCATTAACATATATCAGTTCAGTTCATTTCAGTTCAGTAGCTCGGTTGTGTCCGATTCTTTGCGACCCCATGAATCGCAGCACGCCTGGCCTCCCTGTCCATCACAAACTCCTGGAGTTTACTCAAACACATGTCCATCGAGTCAGTGATGCCATCCAGTCATCTCATCCTCTGTCGTCCCCTTCTCCTCCTGCCCCCAGCACCAGGGTCTTTTCCAATGAGTCAACTCTTCATATGAGGTGGCCAAAGTATTGGAGTTTCAGCTTCAACATCCGTCCTTCCAATGAGCACCCAGGACTGATCTGCTTTAGGATGGACTGGTTGGATCTCCTTGCAGTCCAAGGGACTCTCAAGAGTCTTCTCCAACACTTAACATATATATCATTACACATATCAGGGCTTCCCAGGTGGCGCTAGTGGTAAAGAATCTGTCTGCCAGTGCGGGAGACAGAAGAGACATGGGTTTGATTCCTGGGTAGGGAATATCCCCTGGAGAAGGTCATGGCAACTCACTCCAATATTCTTGCCTGAAGAACGCCGTGGACAGAGGAGCCTGGTGGTCTACAGTACATAGGGGCTCAAAGAGTCAGCACAACTGAAGCAACTTAGCATGCACACAGATTACGCCTATCAGTGATATCTTTCAGACATCTCAAATTTAACCTATCTCCAAATTTTTTATGCTCAAACATGAATCCCTGAATCTGCTCCTCTTCTAGTCTCCATCACCTCAATGAAAGGCAATTCCATCCTACAATTCTTCAGGTCAAATACCTGGGATCTTTCTTCAACTTCTCTTTTTCTTTTATAATCAATCCAACAGTAAATTCATTCACTCCTCCTTTCAAAGTATCTGCAGTCTGGCCACTTTCTACCATCACCAGCTTCTTCTTCTGGCTCAGGCTCTCTGATGGGATCACTGCAGAGATCTCTTCACTGTGGTCCTTGTACCAGCCCTTCTGCACTCCATGCTCTTTTCATCATAGAACAGCCAGAGTGAGCCTTTAAAATATGTCCAATCTTGTCACTCTGCCCAAAGCCTCCAGATAAAAACCAGATCTATGCATTGGTCTGTAAAGGCCTTCCTGATTGGCATTTCTGCTCTCTCTGAATTCATTCTCTACTACTCCTCAAACTTTTGATTTCAGTCACACTAACTGCTTGTGTTCTTAATCACCACCAAACACCCTCCTTTTCCACTGGGTCTTTCCACCTCCTCTGACCTCCACTGAGAATGCTCGATGTGGCTGGTATCATCACTTCCTTAGGGCTTTGGCTACCTGTCATTTCCCCATGTGACCACTTATGTTAAAAGATACCCCAGCCTTACCCCAATATTTCCTCTCCCTACCTCCTTAGGCAATCTTTTAGAACATCACTAACTGTTTAATGCTTTATTTATACTTTGCTTGTTCACCCTCTCTTTCTCCAATAGAATAGAAGCCCTCTGAGAGATGCAGCTTTTTGTTTTTGCTCACTGTTGGATCTCCATTACCTAGAATGCTCTCTGGCTTATTTGTTGAGTAAATAAACAAATGGACCAATGAAACCTATATCTCTAGATGCACTTGATGTTTTTTATTTTCTTGTTTATACTCTTCTATATTTAAAGTTTCACAAGTGAGGTTTTTTCCTACTTATTATCAGAAAAAACCCCACTCTAAATGTTATTAAAGATTTTTTAACCAGGTGCTTTGCTCGTATTAAAGGGCTGACTGAATACATGAATCTTCCAGTTTTCTGTACTTTGTTCTGGATCACTCACTATGAAATCTCAATCGGTTTATTAAAGGATGAAGTTCTTCGCCTTTCCTTGTCTCATTTCCTCTTTCTTGCATTAGTGAAAACATCACATTTCCTGCACTTTCTAAATCTGAATCAGTATTAGGCTGGTGACTTAACTCCTTACCCAGTCTTTCAATTTATTACTACTACTACTGGTACTTTAATTATTTTGCTGTTTGTAATCTTTATTTGTTAATTTATTTTTATTTTTGAAATGTACATTGAACTATATTTCATTAGAAAAATTAGTTTAAGCCACATGGCCAAAATGGTCGTGTCCTGAGCAGGTGCTATTGTCTCATTGGCCTCCTCAGACCAATACACACACACACACACACACACACACACACACACACGTATGTTGAAGGAAGCACTTAAAAATGTAAAACAAGAGAACAGGACACAGAATACTCTCCCTTCCCCCTTTCTACAGCCAACCCACACACCTCTTCAACTCTTACCCCCACACAGAGGAGCTCCCATGGAAAAGAAGCTGAACCCCAAATAAACTAACCATAAGACACCCAAGTCCAAAGGAATTCTTGGCAGATGCTCAGAAAGCAGGGTTGAAAATAACACCATCTCCCAAGAGCTGAAGTTGCAGCATGAGTCCTCGTCTAAGAGAAGATGGAGCCAGGCTGCCAAGCGCAGCAAAACACACGGCAGACTGGGGAGAAGGGTGAGCTCACTCCATTCCACAGCCACAGGCAACCCCTCACATCTGTATATTAAACAGGCTTTTCCAGAGCAAGAAGTATCCAGATGGAGAGGCCCTTCAAGGGCCTAGTATCAGGTAGTTCTCTGATCTGATAACACTGATGCTGAGCTTGCCTATACCATGAACTGGTACAGCTGGAAGTATTTAGGACAGTGTTCTAAGGTTATAGCCAATGGAGGGAGGTTTTATCACACCCTTATGGATGGATGGGTTAGAAGGCCCGAGGGGGCTCTGTGTTGGCTCTAGTTGACCACTGGTGGTCCAGGGGCTCCCAGGGTATGCGCTTTCAAGTAAGTCCCCCAGATTGATGGAGAGCAGGGTGAACACAACACCTAAGAGATAGAGGTTCAACACCATGCTTCATGACTTGGAGGTTCCCACTTCTTGTACAACAGTAAAGCTGCCTTCTGCTTTTGGAAGTTCCCTGCATCCTCCAGGAGGATGGGCCAGGAATGGCCCGCTTGCTGTAATAATGGGTAGTGTGGAGTCAGAAGGAAAGTCAGCCAACAAGCAGCGCTAGCCTGCAACCCAGATGTCTCTCCGAAGACAAAAGCTCAGCCTGCAGCAAAGCTGTTTATAACCTTTACATTTCTATCTTCCCCTTGAAAGTGAAAGTGTTAGTCATGTCAGACTCTTTGCGACCCCATGGACTGTAGCCCACCAGGGTTATTTGTCCATTGAATTCTCCAGGAAAGACTCCTGAAGTGGGTTGCTATTCCCTTCTCCAGGAGATCTTCCTGATCCAGGGATTGAACCTGATTCTATTGCATTGACAAGCAGATTCTTTACCATCTGATCCAGCAGGGAAGCTCCAGGCTTCCCCTTGCACTTTTTCAAATACAACAAAAATTTTAATAGAAATATAGTTGATTTACAAAGTTGTAATAGTTTCAGGTGTACTGCAAGTAATTCAGATATGCATACATATATGTGTGTATGTATATATATATATATATATATATATATATGTATCTTCTTTTCAAATTCTTTTTGATTATATATTATTACAAGATATTGTATATAGTTCCCTGTGCTATACTGTAGATCCTTGTTGGTTAT
Source organism: Cervus canadensis (assembly GCF_019320065.1). Lineage (NCBI taxonomy): Eukaryota > Metazoa > Chordata > Mammalia > Artiodactyla > Cervidae > Cervus > Cervus canadensis. The sequence continues at coordinate 38,779,536 of NC_057394.1, read as the reverse complement.
CTATTATATTTACAGAATTGTGTATCTGTTAATCGCAGACTCTCTACCTTCCTTCCCTGTTTGATAACCAGGAGTTTGTTTTCTCTGTCTGTGAGTCAGCTTCAGCTTTGTGAATAAGTTCATTTGTATCATTTTTTAAGATTCTACATATAATGGTATCTTATGATATTTATTTGTCTTTCTCTGTTTGACTTACTTGTCTGAGAAAACTGAACAAACCCTCCTTTGAGGTCAGTGTGTCTCTGCACATTGGAAGAACACTGATATCTACACAATAGCCCAGGTTCTGGAAACCTTGTTGTCAAGTTGTTTTTATATACACTATATTTTTCATCCTCAGAAGAACCATCAGATACTATTGCTCCCCATGACCGTGAGGAAACTGAGGCTCTGGGAGCTTTAAAATCTCACTGGAGAGCACAGAGCTAAGAAGTGGTGGAGAGCATGGTGGTAGTTTAGTAGCTAAGTCATGTCCAACTCTTGTGACCCCATGGACTGTAGCCCACCAGGCTCCTCTGTCCATGGGATTCTCCAGAAAAGAATACTGGAGTGGGTTGACATCTCCTTCTCCAGGGGATCTTTCCGACCCAAGGATTGAACCCTGGTCTCCTGCATTGCACTCAGATTCTTTACTGATTGAGCTACAGGGAAATCCTGGTGGAGAGCATATCGGACTTTAAAACCCAGTCTTTCCACTTTCCCTAGTATCTGTGGATGCTTCCCAGCTCTTCAATTTGTTTATTTGTTTACACACTCTCTCTTTTCAGAAAGAATTTGAAGAACATGACACCATTGTCACTGCTGCTAAGCCCTATGCTTTGCCTCCATCCTGCCTAAGCCTAACAGGCTGGGAAGGATGCCATGGGCTAGAGGTGACTGTCGGAGAAAGCTCATCCTGTCACCATCACCTGTCCCCTTAGTCTCAACTGCCAGAAGCAGTGAACTTGCAACAAAATTTGTATTGTGTCCAAGAGAGGCAGTGTTGGGGGTATTTGCTACAGAATGAATTCCAAGCTTAGCTAGAGGAATTTAGTTTGGTACCCACCATACCATCACTTCATGGCAAATAGATGGGGAAACAACGGAAACACTGACAGACTTTATTTTCTTGGGCTCCAAAATCACCGCAGATGGTGACTGCAGCCATGAAATTAAAAGACCCTTGCCCCTAGGAAGAAAAGCTATGACCAACCTAGACAGCATATTAAAAAGCAGAGACATTACTTTGCCAACAAAGGTCCATCTAGTCAAAACTATGGTTTTTCCAGTAGCTATGTATGGATGTGAGAGTTGAACCATAAAGAAGGCTGAGTGCCAAAGAATTGATGCTTTTGAACTGTGGTGTTGGAGAAGACTCTTGAGAGTCCCTTGAACTGCAAGGAGATCAAACCAGTGAATCCTAAAGGAAATTAGTCCTGAGTATTCATTGGAAGGACTGATGATGAAGCTGAAACTCCAATACTTGGCCACCTGATGCAAAGAACTAACTCCTTGGAAAAGACCCTGATGCTGGGAAAGATTGAAGACAGGAGAAGGGGACGACAGAGGATGAGATGGTTGGATAGCATCACCAACTTGATGGACATGAGTTTGAGCAGGCTCTAGAAGTTGCTGATGGACAGGGAAGCCTGGCGTGTTGCAGTCCATGGGATCACAGAGTCAGACATGACTGAGCGGCTGAACTGAAATGAACTAACAGGTGATCTTTGATCTAGAGTCTTCATTAGTAATTAACTGATTATTTTCTTTGGAAAATTATCTTTTCCTTTTGATTTTCTGGGAAAACTGCTTTTTTATCCTAACTTTAAAAATAATTGTAGTGTAACTGATTTACAATGCTGTTAGTTTCAAGTGTACAGCAAAGTGATTCAGTTCAGTTCAGTTCAGTTCAGTCTGTCAGTCGTGTCCAACTCTTTGTGATCCCATGAACCGCAGCACGCCAGGCCTCCCTGTCCATCACCAACTCCCGGAGTCCACCCAAATCCATGTCCATTGTGTCGGTGATGCCATCCAGCCATCTCATCCTTTGTCGTCCCCTTCTCCTCCTGCCCCCAATCCCTCCCAGCATCAGGGTCTTTTCCAATGAGTCAAGTCTTCGCATGAGGTGGCCAAAGTATTGGAGTTTCAGCTTCAACATCAGTTCTTCCAATGAACACCCAGGACTGATCTCCTTCAGGATGGACTGGTTGCATCTCCTTGCAGTTCAAGGGACTCTCAAGAGTCTTCTGCAACACCACACTTCAAAAGTATCAATTCTTCGGCGCTCAGCCTTCTTTATAGTCCAACTCTCACATCCATACATGACCACTGGAAAAACCATAGCCTTGACTAGGCGGACCTTTGTTGACAAAGTAATGTCTCTGCTTTTTAATATGCTGTCTAGGTTGGTCATAACTTTCCTTCCAAGGAGTAAGCATCTTTTAATTTCATGGCTGCAGTCACCATCTGCAGTGATTTTGGAGCCCAGAAAAATAAAGTCAGCCACTGTTTCCACTATTTCCCCATCTATTTGCCATGAAGTGATGGGACCAGATGCCATGATCTTCATTTTCTGAATGTTGAGCTTTAAGCCAACTTTTCCACTCTCCTCTTTCACTTTCATCAAGAGGCTCTTTAGTTCCTCTTCACTTTCTGCCATAAGGGTGGTGTCATCTGCATATATGAGGTTATTGATATTTCTCCTGGCAAACTTGATTCCAGCTTGTGATTCCTCCAGCCCAGCGTTTCTCATGATGTACTCTGCATAGAAGTTAAATAAGCAGGGTGACAATATACAGCCTAGACGTACTCCTTTTCCTGTTTGGAACCAGTCTGTTGTTCCATGTCCAGTTCTAATTATTGCTTCCTGACCTGCATACAGGTTTCTCAAGAGGCAGGTCAGGTGGTCTGGTATTCCCATCTCTTTCAGAATTTTCCACAGTTTATTGTGATCCACACAGTCAAAGGCTTCGACATAGTCAATAAAGCAGAAATAGATGTTTTTCTGGAACTCTCTTGCTCTTTCGATGATCCAGCGGATGCTGGCAATTTGATCTCTGGTTCCTCTGCCTTTTCCTCAGCAGGTGTACCAGCTTGAACATCTGGAAGTTCACGGTTCACGTATTGCTGAAGCCTGGCTTGGAGAATTTTGAGCATTATTTTATTAGTGTGTGAGATGAGTGCAATTGTGCAGTAGTTTGAGCATTCTTCAATTATAAATATATATGTGTGTGCATTCTTTTTCAGATTCTTTTCCCATATATTTTATTACGTATATGGAGCATAGCTTCCTGTGCTATAAAGTTGGTCCCTGTTGGCTATCTATTTTATATATAGTAGTGTGTGTATACGGTAATTCCAATTTCTGAGGACATTGTTAAATATATTCTTATTCAATATTCTTTGAGGAGAAAACCATCACTCGTTTTTAGGAAGGGAAGAAGATGGTAACTAACTGTGGAATAACATGTTAAGTATATTATCTTGTTTAATCTTCTTAAATCCCTGCGTAATAGACTTCATTATCCACCCCCCCCCCTTTTTTTAACCAGATGAAGAAATTTGGGTGGAGGAAAGTTAAGAAATAGACATAGACATAGACAATAGAAGTCCTAATGCAATTCTGTTGGCCTACAAAGTCTATTTTCTTCCTATCACCTTATGTACTCATTCTACTTATACATACGCAAGTATCGAGATACGTTGGACTCTGATTGGGCACCTAGGTCGTCTTTGAAGTAGAAGAATATATAGGATGGTTTAGAATTTGAGAGTGCTGAAGAAAGTGGCTTCAGTCAGGTACAGAAATGCAGCCAGGCTTCCTGAGCCCTGGAGGAGGTTTGAGCATTGGCATACCATTGGGATATCTATCTGTGACTGCCTTTGTGATTTGAAATCAATTGGTCTCTACATGTTCGCTTGTAACATCAAGATGTTGATACTCCTCACCAAAATGAACAGTACCAAGCTGCTTTCATGTATAAATCATCTGCAGAAGAAAGTTTAAATGTTGACTTGTCTGGGGACAGCACTGGGGGTTAGCAACATGGCTTTCTCAGCTCTTTTTCTGATTTTGACTGATACAATTCTATTGCTAAACTTATACTGAGATTATGTGTTCTTAATGATGCATCACTTATCTAGAATGTGATCTTCCAAAAGTTGCTTGCACTTGGGAAGGATCGAGTTCATCTCTGATGGAATTTAAGGGGTCTGTAGAAGTAAACTAGTTCCACCAGTGTCAGGAAATCATGAGTCATCTTGACTCTCATGCTCTCTGACTCTGAATGAAGAAGGGCAATGTTCACATAGAAACCGTATAATTTGTCACGTTAGGAACAGACTGATCTTGTTCTAATGCTCTTGTAGAACTCCAGATACTCTTACATAAAGAGAAGTGTTCTGAAATTAATAAAATGAGTTTCAGCCTTAAGGAATGTGACTAATACATCTGAGATGAGTGACTCAAAACAGAAGAAGGGGGAGACATGTAGTTTTAGCATTTAAACAGCTTTGAGTTATTTGACTATTTTTTTTAATAAAAAATCATAACAACTCACTGTTTGTATGTTTAAAACATGAAAATTTCTTTCTTTCATAGAGTTAAAGGTAGATCAACCACTGGACAGAAAAAGATAAATAATTTAGTCCCTAAAAGACAGTATTTTATTATTGTTATAAAAAAGGGCAAATACTTGATGCAGTTATCTGCGTATTGATTTCAGTGCATCATCTTAATCCCATGATAATTTCCCAAGATAATTTTCTTATGTCCACATTTCCCTGAGTATTTTTTTGCCACTCCCAGGCATGAGTGTGTGTGGTTAGGTCTGCAGGCTTGTGGGGACAAGTGTACATACAAGTGCATGCCTAGGTAATAGCCAGCCCTTCAGGGATATCAGATGTGCTGAACGTTGGAAATAGGCAGTGTTCTGTGTTTGATGACCTTTGCCAAATTGTAAAGTGCAAATTGGCAAAGTGTATTTTATCACTCAGAAACATAGTTTTGGAGATGGAAGAGACACATAATTATCTAGTCAAATCCTTTATTATATGGAGGTGCGAACTGAGGGTTTTCTTATAGTGTATATCTTTGCTTTTATAATTACACACTCCAGAGATTGTTTACCCCACCACACTGTGGGGTCCACAGTGCTTTCCATCATGTTCTCAGCGCTCATTGCCTAGCACATAGTTTCTACTAAAAACCTGTTAAATGATCAAATGGATGAATGGATAAAAGAGAAAATAATAGAATAAGATTGTGTAAGCACACACCAGGAAGAGAAACTCAGATGTTTCTTATTTTCTTTCTATTTTATTGTCCCTATGAGTTGTCTTTTTACATGAGTTAATCAACTCCTCATTCTCTTTTAATCCTTATTCCTGGAAACACCACCTATTGTTAGCTAAACTCGGCCCCTTTCTCCCCCTATTTTCACCTCTTTCCCAAAGCCTTGCTGAGTAACTAGACAAAAAAGCAATTTCTTTCTCAACTCCACTTTGCCTGAACATGCAGCAATGAGTCACTCTTCATCTCTAAGACACAATAGAGCTTTCCATGGCTTGTATTTGCTATAAATATTTACTGCCCTGATATCTGATTTACTTAATATTAACACAATTGTCTCAGACTTTTGATATATCTACACTAGTCTCAGTATTTGTTCAAGATCTCAAATGACTTCAGGTTCTAAATTCAGTAAATATGGGATCCATTCCAATTAAGTTTCTCAACAAAGGTGCAAGCACTATGTCATTTTTGCTGGGGAGGAATGCTAGGTGTTGCATTAGAGAACATTTGTCTGTTTATCCATCTTTCTGGATGATGGTTGGTTGGCTGTTTAGTTGCTAAGTCATATCTGACTCTTGTGACCCCATGGACTATAGCCTGCTAGTCTCCTCTGCTCATGGGATTTCCCAGGCAAGGATACTGGAGTGGATTGCCATTTCCTTCTCCAGAGTATCTTCCAGATCCAGGGATCAAATCCACATCTCCTACATTGCAGGCGGTCTCCTGCATTGAAAGCAAATTCTTTATTGCTGAGCCAGCAGGGAAGCCCATCCAACTATGTACTTATCCTCAAATCCTTCTAATGGCCTCACGGGGCACAGATGTTCTTCCCCTTTCTTTTTCAGATGAGGAAGCTGTGATTCCAAGAAGTGGAATGACTTTAAGAAAGGATTGGATCCAGGATTCAAATTGAGATCAGTCTGATTCTCCAGATCAAGTTCTTTCCATGACATTATGTACTCACTTCTTCCCACTCCACAGTCTTTAAGAGCATTTAAAGGCACTGGGACCAACAGGTGGTCTTGCCTACCAGGACAGACAACTTCCTCTCTACCACCCCTTGCAGGCCTATAGATCCCAGGAAGGCACAGATAACAAGAGAACAAGGAACTAGACAGCTGTTTTTTTTTTTTCTTTCTTTCTTTTCTTGGTTTAAACAAGATGAAAATTTATTTGTCTGCCAGATTTACTTCTCTCACACATTAGAGTCAAGGGGTACGATCTATGCTCTGTTTGTTTGCTCTTATGTTCCATTTCCAAGATCACTGAAAGGTCCAAGATGGCTGCTCTAATGCCAGCCATCATATAAGCATTCCTGACTAGCAAGTATGAAAAAAGGAGAGGAGAGTAGCATGCTGTATCTCTTTAAGGACACTGCTTCACAAGTTTCACTGGGTACATCTGGCATAACCTATCTGTGGCAGAGCCTGAAATAGAAGCCAGGTTTCTATCTTCCTAACCAAGCTTTTCTCAACAATCTGTCTGCCACTTTTGGTATTTTTCAACAGGGTTATTGTTTTGTTTTGTTTTAAGGAAAACACTTAGATTTCTGTAGACAGCCGTTCTTACGCCACATCTCTCAGACCAGTTTATAGTGTCACTAAATGGGGGGTAAAGAGATATGACCTGTCTACCCCTTCTCAGAATTAAGACTCATTAATCTCCCCTTCATATCTATAGGGATGCTTTACTTTTTCTTAGCTTAGTTTAGAATACCAAGTTAAGTGGGAAGATCAGGGCAATTAGTCAGATCTTAAAATGCATTTCTGTATTCTTTAACACCGCTTCTGTAGTAACAATATTTTCACCCTTCAGCTTTTTCATAGCAGTTACTCTCTTGTTCTCTGTCAGAATGTTATCTTTACTTTGAATTAGTAGACATGCAGTGAATGTCTATTCTGTGATATTACACTAAAAGGTGCCAGGAGGGCATAAACATGCATACCAACACCTCTGTTCCCATTCCAGTGGCGGGGAAAGACATGGAACTCTTGCAAGCTAAACTGAGACCAACACTGTAAGTTTTATTATTCATCAATTTGATCAACAAACATGTATGAAGTTCTACTATGTGGAAGACAAAAGTATTAGAATAAAAGATTGATCAATAACTTAAGTATGTGCAATAAGGAAGTTTAGAAGAGAAATTACAGAGAGGAGAACAAAGTTTCCTTGGATGCTGTGGTATTTGCACTGAGCCTGATGACTTGGGAAGAGAAAGCCCCTTCAGTAGAAGAGTTCATACAAATATAAGGGGATAGGAACAAATTACAGAAGGGGAGCGCTTCCCCAGTGGCACAGCAATAAAGAATCCATCTGCAATGCAGGAGACGCAGGACACTCAGGTTCGATCACTGGGTTAGGAAGATCCCCTGGAGAAGGGAATGGCAACTCACTCTTTTATTCTTGACTGGAAAACCCCATGGACAGAGCAGCCTGGCTGGCTACAGTCCAAAGGGTCACAAGGAGTCGGACATGACTGAAGTGACTTAGCACACACACACACACCATAGAAGGGGAATGATAGTAGGCCAGTTTGAATGGAAGAAATTTGAAGAAAAGTAGTGGAAAATAAGGCTAAAGAGAGTTAAACTCCTGGAAGACAAGGACCATGTTTGAAAAGATTGATTTATTGAGAGGTCAGTATACACTTGGAGTAATTCTAAAGCCTCACAAATCACAAAAGTATTCCCAGAGAATATATTTGTCCAGGACTTGGTGGTGATGTGGCCAAAAGGATAGACTATGATGATGGTAATCTCGCATTAGGGGTGACAGAAGAGGAAGAGGATACTTGGTAGAAAAAGCAGATTATTAAAAATGGAATGGGAATTCCACATTTTTCCTCCATCACATATTTGGTGATTAACCCTTTACTCTGCTTAAGGAATGCATCTTCAAAGATCCTATTAGACACAAGGGAGATGGTGGAATTGATAATGCAATAAACTTAATAGTCAGTCAGTTAAAGAAGGGGCTTCCCTGGTAGCTTGGACAGTAAAAAATCTGCCTGCAATGCAGGAGACCCACGTTCGATCCCTGGGCTGGGAATATCCTCTGGAGAAGGAAATGGCTACACACGCCATTATTCTTGCCTGGAGAATTCCATGGGAAGAGGAGCCTGGTGAACTACAGTCCATGGGGTCACAAAGAGTCAGACATGACTGAAAAGTGACTAACACTTTTCACTTAATTAAAGACGGCAATGAATCTAATAAGAGTGATTAGGTCTTTTTTTTTTTTTTAAACAAAAAAGATCCAATAAAAGACAAATAAAACTGGTAACAAAGAAACAATCTAAGATACATAAATAACCTGTAGAATTTAGTGTCATAGCATATAATTTATGGATAGTCTTAATTTAAGTAGAACGTAAGACTTAAAAAACATTTGGCATTTACATGAATAGCTATGTTATTAGTACCTAATATCCCCAGAGAGAAGTATCACTATCATTTGTTAAATTCATTTAAGATGCTGAAATATGTATTCTATTCCTTGCTCTTATGAAGTTTAATGAACATGAGATTCTTACATAGCTTTGAGTTAATTAGGAGTCACATTTATTCCCCAGCATAACATCATTGAAATCAGAGGTAGAATTGACATAAAAATTAATCTATGTTTTTGTTGCCAGGATAATTGTTTCTTTTAAATTTCTATTAATATCATTTTCTGTTGGCTTTCAACATTCCCACGATGGCTTCCATTACTGCCCTAGGGTCCTTAATTTTTGAAGCAATACTTGTTTCTCTCTAGCAATTTTTTCTTCTGCTTACAAAATTGACTTATTTTTATTTTTTTAATTGGAGGATGATTGCTTTACAGTGTTGTGTTGGTTTCTGCCATACAACAATGAGAATCAGTCATATCTATCGATCTATCTATATATATATCCCTTCCCTCTTGAACCTCCCTCCCATCCCCCATATCCTACCCATCTAGGTCTTCACAGAGCACTGAGCTGAGCTCCCTGTGTTATACGGCAGCTTCCCGCTAGCTACCTGTTTTACACATGATAGTGTATTTATGTGGAGAAGGCAATGGCAACCCACTCCAGTACTCTTGCCTGGAAAATCCTATGGATGGAGGAACCTGGTAGGCTGCAGTCCATGGGGTCACTAGGAGTTGGACATGACGGAGCGACTTCACTTTCACTTTTCACTTTCATGCATTGGAGAAGGAAATGGCAACCCACTCCAGTATTATTGCCTGGAGAATCCCAGGGACGGGGGAGCCTGGTGGGCTGCCATCTATGGGGTCACACAGAGTCAGACACGACTGAAGCGACTTAGCAGCAGCAGCAGCAGCAGTGTATATATGTCAGTTTTACTCTCTCTCAATTCGTCCCACCCTCTTCTTCTCCTGCTGTGTCTGCAAGTCAGATCTATATTCCTGCCCTGCAAATAGGTTCATCAGTACCATTTTTTTTCTAGATTACATGCATATGCATTAATATATGATGTTTTTTCTGGCTTACTTCATTCTGTATGACAGACTCTGGGTTCATCCACCTCAGTTCAATTGATTCACATTCTTTCCTTTTTATGGCCAAGTAATATTCCACTGGATATATGTACCACAGTTTGTTTATCCATTCATCTGTTGATAGACATCTAGGTTGCTTCCAGGCTCTGGCGATTGTAAATAGTGCTGCAATGAACAGTGGATGTACATGTGTCTTTTTTGAATTGTGGTTTTCTCAGGGTATGTGCCCAGTAGTAGAATTGCTGGGTCATGTGTTAGTTTTTTTATTTCTAGTTTTTAAAGGAATCTCCATATTGTTCTCCATAATGGTTATCAGCTTACATTCCCACCAACAGAGCGAGAGGGTTCCCTTTTCTCCACATCTTCTCTAGCATTTATTCTTTGTAGATTTTTTCATGATGGCCATTCTGACTGGTGTGAGATAGTACCACATTCTAGTTTTGGTTTGCATTTCACTAATAATGAGCAATCTTTTCACGTGTTTGTTAGCCATCAACATGTGTTCTTTGGAGAAATGTCTGTTTAGGTCTTCCACTCAGTTTTTGATTGGGTTGTGTTTTCTTTTAAACATTAATTTGGCTATGTTAGGTCTTAGTTGGAGCACATGAGATCTTCATTGCATCATGTGGGATCTTTCACTGTGGCTTGCAGACTGTCTAGCTGTGGCACACAGGCCGAGTTGCTCCACTGCATGTGGGACCTTCATTCCCCAAACAGGGAACAAACCTGTATCCCCTACATTGCAAGGTGGATTCTCAACCACTGGGCCACCAGGGAAAAGCACATTTTCTTTACTCACAGACCTCCTCTTTCTTTTTCTAGTTATCAACAAAATCTCACTTCCAGATGTACATTCTTCAAAAAACACAAAAATCTTACCCAAGTCTTATGCATATTTATATCTTCCGAATAGTTTTACTTTCATAGTTTTTAGTCTTTTTTTCCTGAACCCACTTCTTGCATTTATTCAGTAGTCTGACAAACGTTTTTTGGAACATCTATTCAACACACTGACAGGCACTTTGGAATGGTGAAGAAAGGGACAGCTTTGGAATCTATCTGATGGGTCAAGGTTAGGACCCAGTGATGTTACTGAAAAGAGTGGGTGGGTCTAGCTGATTGCTACTCAAAAGCCAATAAATAGGCCAGGTTGGTGGAAAGGAAGGTTTGCTTTATTTCAGATGCTTGCAACTGGGGGTGGGGGTCGGGGAGGGTGGTGGGTGTCTGTCCAAAGGCCGACTCTTCCCCTTCTCTGCCGATGAGCAGGGGGTGAGGGCATTTATAGACAGAGTTGGGGGTGGAGGTGGCTACATGCAGAAATAGCACAGTCATCTATAACAGTTATCTTCAAATTGGTCATCAGTGGTCTGACCAGGATCATCTTGATGGTTTTAGGTACAGTTAATCTTCAGTTTCAGGTCCATTGGTTTGTATCTCTTGGTGGCCTGCTCTTGGAATTGTGGCAGCTCAAGTCCTGGGTACAGTCTGGTCATCATGTAGTTAACTTTTCCACCTGGGGTTTTAGTATCTGTAAGACAGCTCACAGGATATGGCTCAGAATATTAGCTACAGCCCTTGAGAATGAGCTAAAGGTCCTTGACTATGCTTAATGACTACATTATTATTATTCAGTCTCCTCTGACGGTTACCCTTTGTTTCAGCATTTCTCACTTCTCTGATTAAACTTATTCTTTAACTAAATTTTTCCACAGACAAAAGCCAGGCAGAGGATGTGGTGGAGGAGGCAGTGTCCATAGGGTCCTGCTTCATTTCAGTAACAACTCAGTGACCTTGGACAAATTGTTTAACCAGCTTGAACTTTAGTCTTCACTGGTGAAAGGGGGTCAAAATGTTTGTCTTGCAAGGTCCTTGTGAGGGTTCAAGGCAATATCTCCTAGGATCTGGCATACATGGGCACTCAAGAAAGGGTAGCCTTTGGCTTCTTTTCCTTACTCTGTTGCACATGCACTGGGCTGCTTTAATTTTGCACTACTGTGTACTAGGAAAAAATTCAAAGCAAAGTGTCTTTGAGTTCTTTTTTATTTTTGCTGCTTATTCTTGCTTTCTATATATTTTAATTTCAGAATCTCATTTCATGCCTAACTAGACTCTGACTCTCCCCAGTTTCTCCCAGAGTGCCTGCCTGTTCTCCAAAATGTGGTGAATTTGCATCAGCTGACAAGGATACATGGAGGGCTATCCCTGCTTCCTCGGGGAGTTCACCTTGATGCAGACAACATTCCCTAGTCCTTCCTTCCAGATTTATAGGTGATCATGATGATAGAGAAGTGGAAGCTTTATTTTATGAAATAACTTTATCTCTGATTTTAGAGAAAGAAAGGATTTCATAAGAAGGCTCTTTCTTCCAGTGTAAAGTTTCTAAAAGGCATAAAAGATATTTCTGGATCAGCAGAGAAAATTTTTATCTGTTTGCTTTGTTGTTGGCTACAAAACAGTTCAATACTACTTAGTTGCAGCATAACATAAAATGCAGCTGCTTGCTCTCTTCTTGCTCTTATATTTTTAATGTTTGGCTGTTGTTTTAGTTTTGGGTTATTTTTAGAAATCTGTTAAATGGATGTTGCATCTTAATTTGAAAGAAGAAGCTGCTTTATAACACAGGGAGCTCAGCTTCAGTGCTCTGCGATGATTTAGAGGAGTGGGAAGGGGGTGATGCGAGGGAGGTTCTAGGAGGAGGAGATGCATGTATACTTACAGCTGATTCATGTTGTTGTCCAGCAGAAACTAACACAACATTATAAAACAATTTTCCTCCAAACAAAAAGAAAAAAGAATCTGTCAAATAAATATTGCACCCTGATTTGAAAATGGAAGAGGAGAGAATCATTCCCAGAACAAAGATGAGGAACAAAGATGAGAAACAAAAAGAGAGAGGATGGGAAAAGACGTGAGTTGTCAGGGGGCTAGGAACCACTGATTTTTACTACATCAGAGTTTGTAAAGCACCAGAACTGTAAAGAGCTTGGCATCCAATGCCTGGGTTAGGGTAATAATCAGTATCTGTTGAGTGACTGATGGGAGTTTCTGGCCCTCTCTAGTTCTCTATCTAAGAGATACCTTTTTCCCTCTTCCCTTTATTATAACCTCTTAAGAGCTTCTAGTCTCCCTGGAGGGTGGACACATACTATCCTACACCTGTCCGTCTTGTGAAAGACACACCCGGCTCAGGGTCCAGCGCCCACTACCTTAGGGCCGGTTAGCAGCCCACCTGGTGGGAGCACCTTGTCTGCAGACTTAAACATGCTGCTCCACAGTCCTCCCCATCAGGAGTTCTAAGTCTAGATTTCTGGAAAACTTGAAAGAAGTCTCTTCTCCACTAAAAAGGCAAATCTTATTTTCTAGTCCAGGCTTACAACTAACATACAAGCCAAGTTAATTCCCATCTGATCTTTGAGAGTATGTTTCAGTGGGTGCCAGTCTCAGAGGGAGGTAGTGGATGAGATGTGTTTAATGATCTTCTTTACAAAATGTGAACCTTCAGACCTGTTTGTCCCATGGTGAGTTCACTGAGATAAGTAGGCCGAAGGGCTAATTTGTATCAACCAGAGCTATAGCAATCCAGGATTTGGACTCAGCAGAGGTGGGAGGTATGGGTTCCTATCAAACATAGTGCTCATTGATCTTTTTTTTTTTTAATGCAAAATTTCAATTTCCTTAGGTTATATGTTGAATACAACTTAAACACACAGATAGTTTAAAGTATGGTGTAGTTGTAGGAGGCTTGTTGAGATACACAGCAGCTTGTCCCTGTATTCCATTTCCTCAGTGGAAACCACTGTTCAGCTCAAATACCTGGTTATTTTGGTATTTACTTCCAAAGGGCTAAAGAGCACACTTACCTCACTACTTAGTTTTGAAGTTGCAGGCATTACTTACCTACTTACACTTTACTTCTTGACTTCACACTTCGGAAAATAAGGACTTGGGTCTCTTTCACATCCCGTCATTCGCCTCTTGTTCCCCGTTCTCCTACTACAGTTATAACGCTACTTAGTTCATTCTTTAGGGTTGTATTAGTGTGATTGTGAAAACACTGGCAGCTGAATTCTATAGTAAAATGTAGTTGCCATTCTTTTTCTGCACTACTTTTTGGTTTTCCATGGAATTAATCATTGTTATTCATTCAAGCCCAAATCTGTGCCTTTAGCACAACTGTTATTTTGTCAGTTTCACTTTCAAAAGATGTCTTCTCTGGAGATGACCAATCTCTGTAGTATGAACCAGCCTCCCCACTTTTGTTGCTCCATTGTCATCTTGAGAATCTGTCTTCACTATAATTCTGAGGGTTTCTTTCTGTTCCTTTTGTGTTGGATTCCTTCCTTCCTGGACACTAGGTCTTCTTTGTTCTTTTCATGGAGGACATCCGCTGGTCACTTCCTGCCTAGAACACTCAGTCTTGAGAAATCAAACTTTATTTTCCCCAGAGATGAGTCTCTAGTTATAAAGTTCTCCTCAAAGTTTTTTTTTTCCCCCTAAAGTTTTAACTCTTATTTCTAATTGGAGGAAAATTGCTTTACAATATTGTGTTAGTTTCTGCTGAAAAGAATTCTAACTGCAATGTACAACACAGAATTAAAATTATCACACACATACACATACACACACATGCACAACCACATACCTTCCTATTGTTAAAGTCTAGAAGTCAGAGTCAAATGGAGAGATTATTGTAAAAATATTAACACACTAATCATCAAAGATTATTGCTTTAAGAGATATGCTGAAAAGTTAAAATAGCAAGCATTTTCCAAGAAAATGAAGATACAATATTCTGAAGGCCAGCATCTTTCATTGGTCCTTCTAATAGTCTCATGGTTTCATTTCTTTTGCTCAACTCAATAATGCAAATGTTAAGCTCCCTTTCTCTATTACTGCCCCTTAAAAGTAAGTTGATACTTTGAAGCTTTTAAATGAGCATAAATGGTTTTCAGGCATATTCATTTCTGCTTTTTACTAGCCAGGGAAACCTTAAGGGTGGGGAGTCATGCCTTCTTTATAACTCCTTGCAGCTCCTGTACAGTCCATTATGGGCTGAGAAAGATTTTTGCTATTCACTTGGGCATCCAAGAGTTGGTCAGTAGTTGTCTACAGAAACGAACAAGAAATAAGCATTGTTTACAAGTGTTTGCATGAGAAAACTGGTACAGCTTCTACACTATGTACTTAAAGTACATTTTCAAAGCCCGTTTTTATGTTGAGATTCAGTACTATAAACTAAGGATTCTATGAGATATCTTTGTACAGAGCTATTTTACTTAAAATTAGTAACATTGTGCCTTTGACCTCAGTGGTCAAAGAATCAACTAAGATGAGAGTTGAGCTTGAGGCCATTTATTCTCTCCCTCTCCATGAATTTCAAATTGCTTGGGATGCCCGATTTACAGATAGCCAATAAAATATGGTTTTCTAAACTATAAATTGGTGGGCAACTCAGAAAATGCATGTAGATCATCTTCCATACCAAACTCGGTGAAGCAAATTGCAATGGATGACTCATTTCTCATGGATCCAGCATGGTAAATCAATGAGCATGTTTGCTTGAACCTTGTCTCCTAATGAGCTGACACAGATAGAACGTTTCTCATGCATCCAGATGGGATTATTTTGGAAAGTAAACTGATGCACATGCCCACACAAAATTCCTCTGCTATCTCTGGCCAGATTCTGTTAGCTGCTCACTGAGATGATTTACCAGCAATTCTTAATATTACTGGCTCCATACAAGTTCCTCCAAAAGACAAATCATTCTATTTTGCTTTGCTCAATTTAATAATACCATGTATAATATTTTCTAGATATTGTGAATTTGTGTGTGTACCCATGAATGTGGGAGAGGTTTAAGTTTTATTACTGTAGGTGGAATTCATTTAATATGGTTATTTGACTTGGGACTATTTATGTCAATAATTGCTAGCAAAATTATTTCACTAAGTTTATTGCCTTTAGTATGTAAAACTCACAAGTCACCAAGAAAAAGCATTAAAAAAACCCAAAAGAAAAAAGTAATTTGCTTTGGCTATGTAAACTGGAATACCTTCTGGAGGGCAATTTTTCAAGTATATTTTCAAAGGCCCTAAAAAATATACTTTCTGTGCCACCCACAGTTACATCTCCAAGATCATATCCTAAAGAATTAATTAATAATGGTTATCAGATCTTACAAGATATTTCGTTGCAATGCTATTTATTAAAAACAGATGCAAAAAACTTGACAGAAACTCATGTTCAAAAAGAGGGAATTGATTCATGCTAACTCATATCTTCTAAAAGCCAGAAGCCAAGATAAAATAAGTGATACAATAGATTTATTAGGATAAATGCCAGTGAGGGAAGATGAAGAGGGACAGCCAGTGGACCACAATGCAGGTCTTACACTTTTGAAAGAGAAAGGAAAGGAAGAAGGGACTTTCCTGACAGCTCAGCAGGTAAAGAATCTGTCTGCAATACGGTAGACACAGGAGACACGGGTTTAATCCTTGAGTTGGGAAGATCCCCTGGAGAAGGAAATGGCAACCCATCCCAGTATCCTTGCCTAAAATATCCCACGGTCAGAGGAGCCCATTGGGCTACAGTCTGAAGTGTCACAAAGAGTTGGACACGACTGAGCAGGAGCATGAGACAAGGGGAGACTGGGGTCTTAGAAGCTCAGCTGAACAGTTATGGCAAGGTTGATAGAGAGTTCTCAAGCCAAAGTTGCCTATCAAAGAAGTTCTGTGTCTCTCAGAAATGCTCCTGGGAAATACAACCTTTGCTCAAACTCAGTGGTGGATTCAGAGAGCAGCAGCTGAAGCCATCAGTCAAATACATTCCATGCAACAGGAGATTTGAGAGGAGCATTTTCATGGCCTCCATGCATTAAATATGTTTTGGCACCACCACAAATTAATTTAATCATTACAGTGAGATTGATGAATAATTGTTGCCAGGGAAACATGCTTGTCACTTATTTTTATAACTTTACATTTCAATTTATAATTAAAATGTTAATCTACTTACAATTCTAATTAACTTAATATTCTTTATCACACACACAAAGTAGTCACAGATTACTGCTACATCTTTTTACACTTTGGGACAAGAAGACAATGGAGATACAAAACACACAAACAGAATTGTCACTGGAAATCCAATTCAGTTACTCACATTTACTATCATTTTTGCTTTCCTAACCTGCACTGCTAAGCTATAATCACAACAAAGACAAAGAAACTTATAAAATTCAAAATAGAGCAAGGGTCAGTCATACGTGAATATTAGATTGAGGAAACTATTCTAGTTAAAGTATAAGACTGTAACTGAGTCTATTGCTTTACAGTATTTACAAATAAAATGTGTTTTATATTCTGGAAAAGAAATGATGTAGGTGTGGTGGGTACAATGTTGAGTAGAGAAAAACAGTTTGTCAATTTCCTGGCCTATAGGGAAAGTAAGGAGAATTACAGGGTGCCATGGACTTCCCTGATAGCTCAGTTGGTAAAGAATCTGCCTGTAATGCAGGAGACCCCGGTTCAACTCCTGGGTTGGGAAGATCCATTGGAGAAAGGATAGGCTACCCACTCTGTATTCTTGTGTGTCCCTTGTGGCCCAGCTGGTAAAGAATCCGCCTGCAATATGAGAGACTTGGGCTCGATCCCTGGGTTGGGACGATCCCCTGGAGAAGGGAAAGGCTGCCCACTCCAGTATTTTGGCCTAGAGAATTCCATGGACTGTATAGTCCATGGGGTTACAAAGAGTTGGACATGACTGAGCCACTTTCAAAAAAAAAAAAAAGAGAAATAGCAGTTTACATTATGATGTCTGGAGCCTTATCACCCTGACCAAGGCCATATGTTCAGGAGAGATCAGCCCCCCAAGAATGAGGAGATGAGGTGGAAAATAGGAAAGCCATCCCACTGAGGTAGGACTTTATATCTGCCTGGTCTGTCCCACATTCCCACACATCCATCTGTGAAGTACATCATTCACTGATGAGTAATCATGGCTGTGATGATGACCTTTGTAAACATGCCAATTCTCAATTAGCTACTTCAGATTGAAAAATAGAATTTTAGGGCTGGAAGCAGCCTTAGACTATTCCCATAATTCTCTGTGAACAAGAGTCCTGCAGTCAACTAAGTTTAGATATTGCATATTACAACCTCCCCCCAATTCATGATAGTAATTAGTGTATTAAGAGAGGTTCCCAATCCTGTCATAAAACTCCATTTAACTGTAATACAGTATTTCTTAAAGATAAATAAAAGTAAAAATCTATCTTCACATAATACCTAATAACTCAGTGTGTTCGTGAACACATTGTAGGAAACCAAATCTTTATTCTATATTTTCATTCTTACGTGGGAACTTTGAGTCTAAAGGGGGCTAACTTACCTGTCCAAGGTCACACAAATGGGGACCGGAAGACCGGATCCTGAGACCACGGCTGGCTGACTTAGCAGAGATCCTTATCCTATCCATAGCCCACTCTTCCTACTATTAAAGTTGATATGGCCATTTTTACCATCTTTTTCAGATAAGGTAGTTAAACTTAAGCAGACCTTTGGGAACTTGAATAAAGACTTTCAAAACAGCTACTTCAGAAAGTATTCGAATTATTTTGAAGTATCCCAAAGAGCAAGTGGGAAATAAAATTTATTGCCTTTTTCCTTCCTCCTCAGCTACTGTTCTCGGGATGGCTTTACATTATTGGGCAGAAGAGCAAGCCTCCTTGAGGAGCTGCTTCTGAGTAGCAATGTATTCATTATTTCTGAAATGATTTTGAGTTATGTTTCTTTTATTGGATCCCATATTGGAATGCTCCAGAGTGTGCTGCTTTTCGTTGGATGCTTTTAGAGTTATTATGGAGGCAACCATTCGGCCAAGTGGAAAGCAGATGAAAAAGCAACCATCTTAATGTGTGCTTTGGGGTGATTGCAGATTCTTCATCTCCTATGGGAGACTGAACAGCTGTACCCTCAGGTTGCCCCTTCTCCTGCCTCGGAAGGCTGAACTATGTTCCCAGAAGATTTGAGATAGATTGATGTGAGGGTGTGCAGGCTGGGGGTCAAACCATAGGCTCGCTGGCTCTTCTAGTTGTTGATGTTTTTGTTAAAGTTTCCAGTGATCTTGATGCCTCATGTTGAGTAAGAGATCCAAGAATGCAGCCAGGTCGCTGGACTGGATCCAACTACACAGATTCTGAAGCTCCGCTGGGCTTGCACCAAGAAACACAGGTGGTCTCACCGAGCCACTTCAATCTCAGTCCAGCCCAAGAAGAGCAGCAAATACCTGGGTGTGTTTATTATTCTCTAACAAATATTTTCCCATTTATTTCATTTTTAAAACAACCAAAGACAAAGCTTATTCAGCTGTAAAAATGAATTTGTGTCTTGATTCAGTTGACTTTTGTATCTTTCTCAGTAAAAAGGAAAAGAGAAAGTGCTGGGAAATAGCAGTTATTGACACAACGGCATCAGTTAAGGAGTCCTGGAAAGAAAGCGTAGCCTGACATTTTTTTTTGTGGAAGGAGGTAGGGGGTCTCCTGGCTTCTTCAATTATTTCTGGACTGTTCCACAAAGACCCTCCACATGTTTGTTTCCACAGAAATCTCGACAAACACTAGAGACTCCTCAAGCAGAGTGAATTCCCTCAGTGAAATATCTGTCCTCTGCCAAGAATCAAAGGTCATCCCAGTGGAGTGCTGTCTTCATGCTCAGCCACTACGGAGTGTCTGGAACAGAGTGAGGACAAAAATTACCCTATTTCAGTGCCCCCTGACTCTTTCGGGAAGTATCCCAACAAAACAGCCACTGGGAATTCAGATAGCACATTTGGAGACTGGGAAAGGGCCAGGCCAAACAGAGGAGAATGTGACTTAGAGACAATAAGGTAAAGGAAATAAATGACTCAAAGAAGAGTTTTAAGCCAATATTTACACCCATATTGCCATATTTACAGCTTAAACACTATGCCCTGACGAGGCAGGAAGTACACTTTTATGAGTCCCTTAATGAATGTTAAGTCAATAATATCCCAAACAATGGGCCCCAGTGAACTTTCTTATGAAGGCCATACAGGGAGTTATTCAAATGGAGTCAGAGTCATTTGCACTCTGTAATGCGCATGTTTTAGGAGAGAGATTTTCAAATTAGCAGTTTTTAATATGATCGAAAGCCTTTTCTACATGTTTATTGTCAAAAGGAATCATGTCATAGAAGACAGGTATAATGCCAGACTAAAAACATCTATACAGCAGATTTTATTGTCAGCAGAGGCAATGGTCAAAGAACATTTGCCTTCATCATGACCACAATATCAGAATAATTACACATGCAGAAAAAACTAATTAAATGGCTAATGAGCAAACCAATATGTTTGACTTGTAACATCCATGGCAGCCAGGCAACTGAGCATATGGAATAGATTTTATCAATTGGTTGGTGCCATGTAATCAGTAACTGCTTTTTTTTTGGACCTTGGTGACACCTGACCCATATTGGCTGATTGGCAGGTCCAGATGAATGATCAATAAGACAAAAGTATTTTTATTTCATAAAACACAAGCCCAGCAAAAATACCACTGACCTCTTTGATCTTACTGAGATGCTCAGGAAGCACTTTTGAAATTTTATTTATTTTTTGGGTGGCCCATTGTTCAGTGTTCTCTGGTTGCATTTACAAGTCTAATAGGAAACCACAGTCCTGCCAGTCTTTCTTTCTTTCTTTCTTTTTTTCCCCCAATTATTTTTATTAGTTGGAGGCTAATTACTTTACAATATTGTAGTGGTTTTTGCCATACATTGACATGAATCAGCCATGGATTTACATGTGTTCCCCATCCCAAACCCCCCTCCCACCTCCCTCCCCATCCCATCCCTCTGGGTCATCCCAGTGCACCAGCCCCGAGCACTTGTCTCATGCATCCAACCTGGACTGGTGATCTGTTTCACACTTGATAATATACATGTTTTGATGCTGTTCTCTCAGATCATCCCACCCTGCCAGTCTTTCTTAAAATGTCGAAGACAGACCACGTAAAAGAAAACTCAGAGACATCCCCCATCTGTGCATATCATGCCACATAACCAGCATCACAGAGTAGGGCTCATATTTTTGAGAACACTCAGTCTTGAAGATCCTGACTTTCAAAAAAAATCCTTCTGATCAAAAGAAGATAGTATTCCAATTGATGGCTCACATGCGAATTAATGGAAAATTATCACATCTACAGATAGTCATATAGAGCATCATGTTCAATTATCTATCTGGAAAGATGCAAATATCATTATCACACAATCTACAGAGTAAGTTGTTTGTGTAGGTGCTAGCCCTTTCTCTCTTCTTTTTTTTTTTATTTTTTTAAACTTTTATTGGAACACAGCCCTGCCTATTTTTTGTAATTAATTTATTTTTTGGGCTGTCCTGGGTGGCCTTTTCCCTACTTGTGGCAAGTTGGAGCTGCTCCCTAGTTATGGTTCTGGGGCTTCCTTGTTGCAGAGCATGGGCTCTAGGGCATGCAGGCTTCAGCGGTTGCAGCACGTGGGTTCAGTAGTTGCAGCTCTCGGGTTTCAGAGCACAGGGTCAGTAGTTGTGGGGCACGGGCTCAGTTGCCCCTCCTCGGCTTGTGGGATCTTCCTGGACCAGGAATTGAACCCACGTCTCCTGCATTGGCAGACAGATTCTTTACTACTGAGCCACCAAGGAAGCCCCTAGCTGTTTCTTAAAAGGAGAATAATAGAACTATTCAGGCAAAATGTTAGTGTAGAGTTGTAGAGGTCAAAACACTGGAGATAAATCTAGATTCAAATTCTGGCTGTGGGGCGTATAGGGCTCTGCAGGCTATGGATGTGTAAATTCACCTTTCTGAAACTCAATGTACTCATTGGCAGAGCTGACATAGTATCTCACTCCTAGGATTGCAGTAACAATTAAATATTTGTATGTATGAAATTATGTAGCACTTTGCCTGGCAACTTCCATTAATTGAACCTCGATAACTGGTTCTTACTAGCAGAGGTTTCTATTGGTAGAAATGTGTGCACTTATAAAAGCACATATGTGAGAGAAAAATCAATTAATAAGGATCATCTTAATATGATGAAAATAATTTTGACCTAATGGACTCCCCAAAAGAATCTCAACTCCTGTCTCCCAGGGTTTCCCAGGCCTACTTTGAATGCCATGAGACTTGGCAAAGCATATGAACCCTTTGGCCAGGGAGAAGCCCTAATAGAAGTAGTAAGAAAGAGAAATAAGAAAGGGGAAATTGAGTTGAATCCTCCTCTGTTGAGTAATTTTACCAAATCTCCAGGCAAAATGTGTCATGGTTGGCAGATGCCAAATAAGAGATGGTTGCTATGGAAAGACAAATTAAAATATACATTCATGATAAATTAGTAGTTCTCAGGAAGATTAAAGCAGTTGGCAGATAAGACTAGGTATCCTCCCCCTGCCTTAGGCTGTAGCCCCTCCTATTTTTGTTTTCTCCATCACCTTTAAAAAGTCAGTGCTTCTTTAACATTGACTTGTTGATATTATTAATTTACTGCTGTACTTGAGATTCTAGACACTGTAGGTGCAAGAAGTTGAATGAGACAGAAGCTCTGGCTGGAGAAGAGGGAGCCGTGAGAGGACTCACATGAACAGTGCTGACAGTGGATGCCGGAGACCAGGGTTGGGTCCCTGAAGGATAGAGAGGATCAGAGGAACCCAGGCCAGGGCTAGGGACCAGGAATACATAGCCAAGAGAAGTCGAGTTCTCTCCCCACATGGGTGTAATAAACCAGGAATGAGGCAGGTGAGGCAGACTCATCCTAAAAAAGCAAGTTTCCATGATCAGGACAAAAGCAAACGTGGATCCAACATTTTTTTTAAAAAAAACTTTTTATTTTATTTATATTTTATTTTATTCAGACGTACATATATATGTATCCATTTCTCCCCCAGACTCCCCTCCCATCCAGGCTGCCACATAACATTGAGAAGGATTTCGTGGGCTATACTATAGGTCCTTGTTGGTTATCCATTTGAAATGCAGCGATGTGTACATGTCCATCCAGTTGGTGCAGTGGCAAAGAATCTGCCTGCTAATGCAGGAGGTAGGTTTGATTCCTGAGTTGAGAAGGTCCCCTGGAGAAGGACATGGCAACACATTCCAATATTCTTACCTGGAAAATTCCATGGACAGAGAAGCCTCGTGGGCTATAATCCACAGGTTGCACAGAGTCAGACACAGCTAAGCAACTACACATGCATGCATGCACATGCCCAAACTCCCTAACTATCCAACATTTTGTCATGGGCATCCATGGTGTTGTGTTTCAAGGGTATAGACCCTTAGTTCCTTCTGATAAAAGCTACAAACGAACTACTTAAGCATGTTTATTTTAAATCAGCAGTCCTGAACATTTTTGGCTCCAGGGACCAGTTTTGTGGGAGAGATTTTTTTTCATGGACTGAGGCAGTAGGCATGGTTTTAGGATGATTCTCATAAGGAGCTTGCAACCTAGATCCCTCACACATGCAGCTCAAAGTAGGGTTTGAGCTCCCGTGAGAATCTAACGCTGCCACTGGTCTGACAGGAGGCGGAGCCCTGTCAGTAATGCAAGTGTTGGGGAGCAGCTATAAACTCAGATAAAGCTTCGCTCACTCACCACTCACCTCCTGCTGGGCAGTCTGTTTTCTAACAGGCCATGGACCACTATTGGTCTGCAGCCTGCGGAATGGGGACTCCTTTTCACAAATTATTTGTGAAAAGTATGATTCACAAATTCACTCTTCTAGGGACTTGTAGGCTTCCATGGTGGCTCAGGGGTAAAGAATTCACCTGTGATGCAGGAGACACAGGTTCAATCCCTGGGTTAGCAAGTGACTTGTAAAAATTTTTTCACCACAAAATACTAGCATATTATTAAAACATCCTGTTTTTGTATGGATTTTGTTCCTTTATATCCATATAATAGTTATTTCACTCCTGTTGTTTTTATAAACAGTAGCATTTTCTAAACATGAGTTTTGTTTACTTTTGTTCTACAAGATGCTTGTAAGTGTCTCTCAAAAACAGTTTTTTGTTTTTTTTTTTTCAAAAGCAGTTTTATTCTCAAAGAATTTTGGAAAACCATGGGTTCAACAAAGAAGAAATTTCTTTATAACAGTACTTTCATGAGCCTTTGTTATGAGTTCCTCAAGAAGTTTCAAGAAGGTCATCCAGAAGGAAATGCTTCATAACTTACTTGGTTTGAAATACTTGACTTCATGGTGGATCTGTTAACAGCTTTTAGAACTAGTACTCTGCCTGAAAGGATTTGAGAAATGCTGCTTTGCCCCAAGAGACAGAATGACTGGATTTGTACTTAATATCATTTTACTTATTGGGTTTAAATTTCTGAAGGAACCTCCTTTGGATTAAGGAAAATCAAAATGCAACATAAATATGACAGACCTGTCTTTAGCATTCTGTTGCTTTTTTGGTGAATGTCACCAAGAGAGCTTAAGTTAGAATAACTAACGGGGAAGAAAGTCATGGCAGAGGTTATAGTACCTTCTTCCTACAGGGCTTCCCAGGTGGTCACTGGTAAAGAATCCGCCTGCCAATGCAGGAGATGCAGGAGACAGGATTCGATTCCTGGGTCAGGAAATCCCCTGGAGAAGGAAATGACAACCTATTTCAGTATTCTTTTTTTTTTTTAATTTTTATTTTTATTTATATATTAACAAATATTTATTGAATGACTTCTATGTTTTAGAAAGCTCTAAGCACAGGGAATTCTGCAGTATCCCAAATGAGAACATATTTTTTTTTTTTTGTCATACATTGATATGAATCAGCCATAGATTTACACGTATTCCCCATCCCGATCCCCCCTCCCACCTCCCTCTCCACCCGATTCCTCTGGGTCTTCCCAGTGCACCAGGCCCGAGCACTTGTCTCATGCATCCCACCTGGGCTGGTGATCTGTTTCAACATAGATAGTATACATGCTGTTCTTTTGAAACATCCCACCCTCACATTCTCCCACAGAGTTCAAAAGTCTTTTCTGTATTTCTGTGTCTCTTTTTCTGTTTTGCGTATAGGGTTATCGTTACCATCTTTCTAAATTCCATATATATGTGTTAGTATGCTGTAATGTTCTTTATCTTTCTGGCTTACTTCACTCTGTATAAGGGGCTCAGTTTCATCCATCTCATTAGAACTGGTTCAAATGAATTCTTTTTAATGGCTGAGTAAAATTCCATGGTGTATATGTACCACAGCTTCCTTA
Source organism: Cervus canadensis (assembly GCF_019320065.1). Lineage (NCBI taxonomy): Eukaryota > Metazoa > Chordata > Mammalia > Artiodactyla > Cervidae > Cervus > Cervus canadensis. Next base: position 38,754,516 of record NC_057394.1, on the reverse strand, counting down.
TCCAATTTCATCTGCTAATTTGGGCATCTAGGTTGCTTCCATGTCCTGGCTATTATAAACAGTGCTGCGATGAACATTTGGGGTGCAACATGTCTCTTTCAGATCTGGTTTCCTTGGTGTGTATGCCCAGAAGTAGGATTGCTGGGTCATATGGCAGTTCTATTTCCAGTTTTTTAAGAAATCTCCACACTGTTCTCCATAGCGGCTGTACTAGTTTGCATTCCCACCAACAGTGTAAGAGTGTTCCCTTTTCTCCACACCCTCTCCAGCATTTATTGCTTGTAGACTTTTGGATAGCAGCCATCCTGACTGGCGTGTAATGGTACCTCATTGTGGTTTTGATTTGCATTTCTCTAATAATGAGTGATGTTGGGCATCTTTTCATGTGTTTGTTAGCCATCTGTATGTCTTCTTTTGTGAGAAATGTGCTTGTTAGTTCTTCTGGCCCATTTTGAGTTGGGTCATTTATTTTCTGGATATTGTAGCTGCGAGTGCTTGTATATTTTGAGATTAAATCCTTTGTCTGTTTCTTTCATTTGCTATTTTTTTTCTCCTATCTGAGGGCTGGTATTCTTGTCACCTACTTAGAGTTTCTCTTTGGGTGAGAGGAGGGGGCGGGGGGGGGGTGGGTCGGGAGTGTGGGGGGGTGTTGGTTGTGGTCGTCAGAGATGGCTATTTCGGGGCGTACCCAACTAGGCGATATTCTTAATAGATTCATATGCGGAAGTCACTATCAGTTACCAACGTTATTTGTGGCACGCACAGAACTCACGACAACAGATTTTACACTATGCTCATGCGAAATACAACCGAATAGCCCAAAGTAATCTTTTAGAAAGAAGAAATGGGAACTGGAGGATGAAAACAACCTGCCTGAACTTCAGACTCTACTACAAAGCCACAGTCATCAAGACAGTATGGTACTGGCAAAAAGACAGAAATATAGATCAATGGAACAGAAATAGAAAGCCCAGAGATAAATCCACGAACCTATGGACACCTTATCTTTGACAAAGGAGGCAAGGATATACAATGGAAAAAAGACAACCTCTTTAACAAGTGGTGCTGGGAAAACTGGTCAACCACTTGTAAAAGAATGAAACTAGAACACTTTCTAACACCATACACAAAAATAAACTCAAAATGGATTAAAGATCTAAATGTAAGACCAGAAACTATAAAACTCCTAGAGGAGAACATAGGCAAAACACTCTCCGACATAAATCACAGCAAGATCCTCTATGACCCACCTCCCAGAATATTGGAAATAAAAGCAAAACTAAACAAATGGGACCTAATGAAACTTAAAAGCTATTCCAGTATTCTTATCTGGAGAATTTCATGGACAGAGAAACCTGGCAGGCTGTAGTCCATGGGGTCGCAAAGAGTCGGACTTAACAGAGCAGGTACCACCACGTGATGTCCCACTACCAGGGTAAAAGAGACAAAATAAGAGTGGGACTTTGCCTCTGAAGAAGAGAATGTTCTTGTAATTCTTTTCATACGTATCAATGGCAACGATCAAGTTGTAATTGTCTGCAAGTCATTTGTCCACAGCTATGCTCACATTTGCTTTTGCACGTGCCACGTCTATGGCCAGCTTCTTGTAGGGCGTGAAGGGGAGGAAGGAGATGTGCAGTCCCTGGAATGGTAAGATGGCTGGTCCACCACCTTTGTCAGAACTGAAGCTTCTTATTTTGCTTGAATTATTTCAAATGCCCAGAATTCAGACATAACAGGGCTTCCCTGGTAGCTAGGTGGTAAAGAATCCGCCTGCCATGCAGGAGACCTGGGTTCGATCCCTGGATTGGGACGATCCCCTGGAGGAGGGCATGGCAACCCACTCCAGTATTCTTGCCTGGAGAATCCCCATGGATAGAGGAACCTGGTGGACTACAGTCCGTGAGGTTGCAAAGAGTCTGGACGTGACTGAGAGACTAAGCACACGTTTAAACATAAACCTAGAAACACTTTTCAAGGAGACATACACAGGAACCTTCAAATACATTCATTTTCTGTCATTATGCTGTTATTATTGTCCTTTATTGACACAGATGCCCCACAACTGGCTATACTCAATTTATACATGTGTCCAAACATTAAACCAGCAATCTATTCAAAATTGAACTGTCTCTATTTTAAATGGGCTTAACTAGAAACGAATATATGTTAAATACAAAAGGCACTACAGACAGAAGTCGGGGAGAGGTAACTGGATGGAGGTAGTCAAAAGGTACAAAGTTCCAATTATAAGCAAGTATTTGTGGGTGGCACTAGTGGTAAAGAACAGGCCTGCCAATGCAGGAGACATAAGCGATGCAGGTTCCATCTCTGGGTCATGGCAACCCGCTCCAGTATTCTTGCCTGGAGAAGTCCATGGACAGAGGGATCTGGTAGGCTACAGTCCATAGGGTCACAGAGAGTCAGATACAACTGAAGCAACTTAGCGTGCACACAGGAATGTAATGTAAAACAGGCCAAATATAATTAACATTGCAGTACATTATATGTGTGTGTGTATACATATAGTGTTAAACGAGTAAATCTTAAGAGTTCTCGTTACAAGGAAAATTTTTTTTCTGTTTTTTAAAAAGTTTGCTTCTATATGAAATGAGGGATGTTCATTAAACTTCTTGTGGTCATCGTTTCATGATACAAGTCAAATTATTATGTTGTATGTGCTCATGTCCCCAGTCACATCTGACTGTTGGCGACCCTGTGGACTACAGCCTGCCAGGCTTCTCTGTCCATGGAATTTCCCAAGCAAGAATACTGGAAACAGTTGCCATTTTCTCATTCAGGGGATTATGCTTTATACATTTTTCTTTTTTTATTTTTAGCCAAACTGTACCTTGAGCATCTTAAATTTAAACAGTGCTGCATGTGTGTTCCGGAGAAGGCAATGGCACCCCACTCCTGTCCTCTTGCCTGGAAGATCCCATGGACGGAGGAGCCTGGTGGGCTGCAGTCCATGGAGTCGCGAAGAGTCGGACACGACTGAGCGACTTCATTTCCACTTTTCACTTTCATGCATTGGAGAAGGAAATGGCAACCCACTCCAGTGTTCTTGCCTGGAGAATCCCAGGGAGGGGGGAGCCTGGTGGGCTGCCGTCTATGGGGTTGCACAGAGTCGAACACGACTGAAGCGACTTAGCAGCAGCAGCAGCAACAGCGTGTGTGTTCAGTAGCGTCCAAATCTTTGGGACCCAGTGGACCATAGCCTGCCAGACTCCTCTGTCCCTGGGATTCTCCAGGCAAGAATACTGAAGTGGGTTGCCATGCTCTCCTCCAGGGGATCTTCCCAACCCACAGATTGAATCATGTCCCCTGCATCTCCTGCATTGCATGCGGATTCTTCACCACTGAGATACCAGGGAAGTCCCCAATTTAAACAGTACTATATGTCAATTATATCTCAATAAAACTAGAAGAAAAAGCAAACCAAAACGAACAACAACCACAAATGTACTACAGAAAGTTTACGATTTAATGTCACTGTACATCTTTATAGAATTCCCAGCTGTCACACAAACCCCAAGCTCTCTAAATTCCCTCCCTGAACACATTTCAATAGCTGTTTGAGCCCTTTTGGTCCAAAATATAGGAAATTGCTGATTCCAGGCAAAGTCAGGGTGTGGGAGAGGAGGGAAAGACTAAAGTCTGAATCTAATTAACCAGTTCCAAAACTTGTTTGTGCAAACGAGTTAATTTCTTCTTTCGACAGTGAGAACACTTGGTTTTCCGTATTTATATGTCTATGTCCTTGTGTGTACAATGCATGCTTTGTTAAGGCTATGTCTGGCCAGTGCTTTGCATCCCTTTATGAAGGCAGTAATTGTAGCCAGTACGTAATGTACCTGTGGATGAAGAGTTTCTGGAGTCTCCTTTTGGACAGCCTTCTAGCTGGCACAGCTGTGGTATTTTCTCCCTCCTCATCCTTCTAACTCTCCTTGATTTAATGACAGTCTTATGTTTTATTTGTTTCTTCTGATCCAACATGTTTATCTGAGGGCAGTTCTAGAACACATGAAAGTCAGTGGCAGGGTGGTAATTACTGACACTGTTGTACATATCACCTCTCATGGTAAAGAGATAAATGCATAATCACCCAGTAATATGAAAAACTGACTGAAGGACCAAAGAACTGTGTCATTTTACTCCACCCTCTGTGAGTCAGTGAAATGGATTGAATTATAAACCAGAAACCCGCACTTGAATTTGATGAAACTCATCCTCAGGAGGAAAGTGTCACTACATGTTGGCAGTTTGTAAAATGTGATGAGCTGCCCTAATCCATTGGAACCAACATGTCCTTAATCATAGCAACATTCTTGGTAAATTAAATAGCTATTAATTTAAAAAAAATAAATAAAAGCCTGTCAGGATATGCTTCTGTAATGAGGCACATACAATCATAGGCATTTCCATTCTGTCAAATATGTAGAAAAATAGAACCCGTTTTGGGAATTTGTAAAATGGCGTCAGGCATCAGGGAATTTAAAGGAGTGGACTGAACTTGAGTGAAAACTCTGGAGTGACTTTCCATGTCTGAAGGCCCTGAGTGTTTGCATGGCGATATATGTCACAGGTCATTATGTGATAATCGTCTCCCCGCCCTGCCCAAGGTATTCAGTGAAGGCCTATGCTGCTCTCGGTACAGAGCTGAAGGGCAGTCTAGAGGTGGCAGGGGTCTTCCTTATCTATTTTCACTTCTCTGCTGCTTGTTTAACCCTCTCCAGTCAGCAGCAAGCGGAGAAGGCAATGGCAGCCCACTCCAGTCCTCTTGCCTGGAAAATCCCATGGACCGGGGAGCCTGGTGGGCTGCGGTCTATGGGGTCGCTAGGAGTCGGACACGACTGAGAGACTTCACTTTCACTTTTCACTTTCATGCATTGGGGAAGGAAATGGCAACCCACTCCAGTGTTCTTGCCTGGAGAATCCTGGGGGTGGGGGAGCCTGGTGGACTGCCGTCTGTGGGGCCTCACAGAGTCGGACACGACTGAAGTGACTTAGCAGCAGCAGCAGCAGCAGTTAGCAGCAAGACATTTGAGCTTTTTTATTCCTTGCACGTGAGGAGGTCCCCTGCCTCAAGGAGATGAACTCTGGGCCTTGTGCCTTCAAGGTAGCTCCTACAAAGGACTCTTCTCTCATAGATAAAAGGGAGTGTATCCACTACTATATTTAAAATAAATAACCAACAAAGACCTACTGTATAGCACAGGGAACTCTTCTCAATATTCTGTAGTAACCTAAATGGTAAAAGAATTCGAAAAAGAATAGATACTGGTATATGTATAACTGAATCACCTTGCAGTAACCTGAAGCTGCTGCTGCTGCTGCTAGGTCGGGTCAGTCATGTCCGACTCTGAGCGACCCCATAGACGACAGCCCACCAGGCTCCTCCATCCATGGGATTTTCCAGACGAGTACTGGAGTGGGTTGCCATTGCCTTCTTTGAACCTGAAACTAACACACTGTTAATCTCTAATACTCTAATATAATTAGAGATTAGTTAATGTCTAATACTCTAATAATAGAGCATTGTTAATGCTCTAAAATAAAATAGTTTTTTAAAGAAGCAGTGGTTTATGTTAGTGGCTTTGCTGAAAAGAAATGTATTCCTAGCATGATGTTAACTTTTTCTTCTTATAACCACCAGGGACCTCAAGGGAAATTCTCTAGAATTATGTTGGAGTACATTGACAATTCTTTTGCAAGGTTATTTAATGACCTGATGAGTAGAACAGACAGAGATTGCAATATGAAGTCACCTAAGACAGACAAAATAATTCAATAATGCGGAGAAATTTTATAGCATGTCTTATAGACAAACCACGGCAAGATTCATCTTACAGTAAGGCTTTATCTTTGATACATCTGCTTATAACCTTGGTAATGACATGTCTGAATCAGACAGGATATGGCAAAGTGGGAAGCCAGTGCAGTATCAGGGGGCTTATTATCAGCAGGTCTCATCTAATGGCGTGTCATCAAGATGCTGCTGAAAATTGTAAATTTTAAGCTTGAAATACCTGATGTTTGCGGTTCTGTTTATAACATTTGAAGTGACAACAGCAAAAGAATAGTGAAAGACATAGCTGTTGTATATGTAGCCTGTGCCCTGCATCGGGTACCCAGTGGGAAAGTAGTGTGGGGTGAGGGGAACCTGTCTTGCACCATGGTCATGGATCCTGCACCTTGACTTGAGGCTACGTCTGCCCAGAAAGGTGCCTTTTGACAGCTGCATAAAGGTGCTGTGTGGGGGTGACTCTAACATTAGAATAACTGTCTTCCCAAAGCAGATTTCTGAAAGTTCTTTTAGGTCAACGGTAAAGGAGGCAGGCCTGAAATGGCTAAGATTCGAAAAGGGCTGTCCTATTGCTATTTGGAGGGACTCAGGTCAGAGTTGATACTTTTTCCCCAAGCAAGCTAGGCACACTTGAGCATTCCAAGTCACTACGTAACTCTGGGGGCTGTCGAGGTTGGTTGCTCCACCCACCGCCCTTTCTTGGAGAAATGTCAAGAACCTAGATTTCCCCTGAGCAAGGATAATTACTGAATGGAGTCCAGCCCTGCTGAGAAACTGCAGAGTAAATTTCCCCTGAAGGCCACGTCTCCTGCATCCTGCTACCTGTAACAAGATTGTAGTTTGAGAGTCTAGTCCAAGAGGATTGCAAAAATACAGAGCCCAGACTTAGAACCACTCTCTACATGGTGTGAACATAGCAGCTTGGAAGAAATTCTGGGCTTCCAATGTTCGTACACCACTTCCGTGAAATTACACTGACTCTCATTGACTTTGTGGAGTGTTCATTATCTTAATGCAATGCTTGTGTGTGTGTGTGTGTGTGTGTGTGTGTGTGTGTGTAATATGAGACTGTAACAGTTCAAGAATTACAGCATTGCTCTGTTCTACATTTCCTAGCACACATGTACACACACACACACACACATCACAATTGGTACCAGTAAAATTAAATGAGAGAAGCTATCAGGAAGTAGATACAGAGACATAAAATAGAGACTTTTTTTTTTTCTGGAGTGAATGAGGCCAGGCAAATGGATTTTAAAATTCTGTTTCTATGACTGCACTACATTTATAAGCTGAAGGCATCAATAGTTGACATTGCTCACGGAATACCAAGGGAAAATTCTGAAAAGGAAGTATCTATTCGCTTATTACCCAAATGTAAATTATATGTGCTCTTGAAGTATGCCCTTTATTTAATTTTAATGCATTTTAAATTTTAATATGGATTTCTCTGTGAATCACCCTCTTTGTTTTCAATACCATTAGCACACAAAAATTGAGGAAGGGTTTCTATTTTCTGGCAATTCAAAGTATTTTATGAGGTGTAACACATAATATTGCATCTTCCATAGAAGAGGAGCTCAATGTTTGTTGAAGCAATTTCAATGTGATGTGTTAGCTATGATCTACCATGAGTAGGTAATAGCTTTCTCTATTTCCAGCTTAAAAGGATTCTTCTATTGCTATTGACATTGAAAAAAAACCAAAACCCTTGGTTCTCAGTAAAACTAAGGCAAAGCTGTATTAGAATATGTTGGCATCTCTCTTAAAGACTTATGCAATCAGAGTGATTCAAAGTCAATTCTTCTGAGCCAAATTATTTTCTTATCCTATAAAGATACTCTATAAGATATGAATTTTTTCCATTTGAATAAATTCAGTGATTGAAGAGCCTGTATTTGATTTAAGTTAGAAGGCTAGATAGAGTAGAAGCAAACACTAGCTTTAAAAAACAGATAAAAAATATTTGGCTCTTTTTTTAAAATTAATTTATTTTTGGCTGCACTGGGTCTTCTTTGCTGCACACAGAGTTTGTCTAGTTGTGGCGAGAAGGGGCCACCCTTGTTTGCAGTGCACAGGATTCTCATTGTGCTGGCTTCTCTTGTGTGGAACACAGGCTCTAGACATGGGCCCAATAGTTGTGGTGCATGGGCATAGGTGCCCTGAGGCATATGGAATCTTCCCAGATCAGGGATCGAATCCATGTCCCCTACTTTGGCAAGTGGATCTTTAGCCACTGGACCACCAGGAAAGTCCTTGACTCGTGTTTTGATACATACTTTTACATTTGTAAAGGAGGAAAGATAATTATACAAATAATGGTGATGTAAGTTAGAATGTGAAAAATGTCAGACAAGAGGCCCCCCAAACTGGGCCAGAAGTTCAGAAGGCAAGGCTGAGGCAGGATGGGAGCCTTCATGGAGGAGGTGAGGAATACAGCAAGAACTAAGGCAGAGTGATAGGATGGCTTATGGCCATTAGGAGGATACAGTGTGGTCTCATTTGATTAGAGTTAAAGACACAGACAAAGGAGAAGGTGGAAGATCAGGCTGCAGGACAGGTTGGAATCAGGGAGAAAAAGGTTTGAATACTTGGTATAGGCAGTGGCGTCCTATTAAGCATTGAAGAATCAGATACCGGATGGGGAGAGGGGTTGCTAATTTCCTATCCCTACATGAGGCCATCGCACATGCAACCAGGAAACGATGTTAACGTTCAGGTCTGAGCTGCATAAGTTGGCTCCAACACACCAGCAGTTAAACATTAGTTGAATCTATGAAAAAAACAGGAAATTGAGAAGGGAAAATATAGAAAAAGAAGACAGATAAAAAGGCCGGGACAGAGCCTATGGATTACCTGCATTTAAGCTCAGTGAAGGTGATGTGGAGCCAGATGAAGCAAGAGGAGCTAAAAATTGGGAATACAGAAGATCCAGGTAAGCAAGTGTCCTCGAAGTCAAAGGAGGAGAAAGAATAACAAGACCCCGAAATTACTGCTGAGTTTCGCAATTAGGAGAAATCTGGGGGTTTTAAGAAAACAGCTTTAGGGAACTGGTAGTCAGTACATCAGAGATTAGGAACTGAGTCAGGGGTCTATGGATTTATATTTATTAGCAAACATCATTGTGTCACATTTAAGTGTTCCACTATTTAAAGGAAAAACTGTATAGGGAATTATAATCAACATACCAATTAGTCCAAAAAAGCGAGGTTAAAAATTTCACAACCAAGATTTTGGCAAACTCTCCAAGACTCAGCTGGTTTGAGACGCCTCAATTACTTTTACATTCTCCTCCATTTCTCAAATTTGTCCCATTCAAAGAAAGCCTCCTGAAGATTTATTCATGAGCAATTAGGCATGATATATGAGGATTTTTTTTGTCTAATCCTACATTGAAAAGAATTTTCAAGATGACTAAATCCGGTAAGTCTGTTTAACTCTTACAAGACCCTTAGGCACTGCCCATCTTTAACCTCCTTGCTTTTCTGTTACCCTCCCGAGTCTTTACCTGCTTATCTGTCTCTTTAAAAGCTAACAGCACAGGAACCTCAACCTTCAACAAGAGTTTTCCAAACACTTTGGTCCACAGAGTTGTTCAGATACATCAAGACCTCCTCAGGCCATTTACCTAGATGGACCACAGGCTGATTTTTACAAGCTAAGACACTTTGGAGGCTTCCCTGGTGGCTCAGTGGTAAAGAAGCAGCCTGCAATGCAGAAGACATGATTTTGATCCCTGGGCTAGGAAGATCCTCTGAAGAAGGAAATGGCAGCCCACTCCAATATTCTTCCCTGGAAAATCTCACAGAGAGAGGAGCCTGGCGAACTATAGTCCATGGGGTCACAAAAGAGTCCTGCACGACTTAGCCCCTAAACATGCACGAGACCCTTTAGAGAGTGAAAGAATGGGGCTTCCCTGGTAGCTCAGCTGGTAAAGAATCAGCCTGCAATGCAGGAGACCCTGGTTCAAGTCCTGGGTCAGCAAGATCCCCCAGAGAAGGGATAGGCTACCCACTCCAGTATTCTTGGGCTTCCCTGCTGGCTCAGCTTTTAAAGAATTCGCCTGCAATGCAGGAGACCTGGATTCGATCCCTGGATTGGGAAGATCTCCTGGAGAAGGGGAAAGGCTACCCACGCCTGGAGAATTCCACGGACTGAATAGTCCATTGGTTTGCAAAGAGTCAGACACAACTGAGCGAACTTCACCATTAGTAATTACACTAGGAAAGTACGCTTATTTCATCTTTACCCCATGAGAAGGTTTGCCAGATAAAATACAGGACAGCTAGCTGAAATTTAATTTTTTTATAGGTAATTTTCATTGAACAACATCTTCAAGAATATGTTCTGTGCTTATGTGCTTAATCTCTCAGTCGTGTCTGCCTCTTTGCTATCCCATGGACTCTCCAGGCAAGAAGACTGGAGTGGGTTGCCATGCCCTCCTCCAGGGGATCTTACCAACCCTGGGATTGAACCCAGGTCTCCTGCATTGCAGGAAGATTCTTTACTGTCTGAGCCACCAGGGAAGCCCTTTCAAGAATATATTCTATTTAAAATAAGCAAAACAAAGCAAGAAATATATGTAACAGTTTGAATATATATTTTTAAATGAAAAGCACAAACACAGAACATAAATATTCTGTACCCAAAGGATGAATGGGCAATTTATTTACTAAATGGACTGGAAAGTGATGACCTCTGCACAGGGAACTTTGTTCTGTCTTTCCAAAAGTAAATAACATGCTAAAATGACTGGTGACTTTCTAATCATGGATGGAAAAAATCTTCTGCTCAAGGTTATCTGTCAAGCATAACCGATACTTACAGTCTAGACAACAGTTTTTAGTTATATAAATTTAAATTTTATATGTAGTAGGGATAATTTTTTTAGCATAAGTATGCAACATTGGATGGAATTCCATGGAATAATGGGGACATATGGGCTTCCCTGGGGCTTACTGTGTAGTTCACTCAGTAAAGCATCTGCCTGCTATATGGGAGAGACCTGGGTTCAGTTCCTGGGTCGGGAAGTTCCCCTGGAGAAGGAAATGGCAACTACTCCAGTCTTCTTGCCTGGAGAATCCCATAGACAGAGAAGCATGGCTGGCTACAGTTCGTGGGATCACAAGAGTCGGACACGACTTAGCCCTATCTTTCTTTCTTTCCATGGGCTTCCCTGGCGGCTCTGTGGTAAAGAACCTGCCTGCCAGTGCAAGAGACATAGGTGTGATACCTGGGTCGGGAAGATCCCCTGGAGTGAGAAATGGCAACCCACTCCAGTATTCTTGCCTGCAAGATCCCATGGAGGAGGAGGAGCCTGTTGGGGTACAGCTAATGGGGTCACAGAGTCAGTCACGAAAAAGCAACTAAGCACATATGATACTAAAATTGGGGGGTCTGTATGTTTATTGGCAACCTACACCCTGCAGCGACTTACCAGCAGCAGCAGAACTCATGAACTCTTTACCCATTTACACAGGCAACACACCATCTCTGCACAGAGCGGAGCAACTTTTCTGACTGGCTGCCTAATTTGCAGGGCTTGATGTAACATGAAAACGTGGGGCCTATTTACTCAAAAATCATTACACATTTTAAGATGGTAAGAGCAGAGATCTCTTAAATCAGTCACAGAGCTCTGCTAGATGTGGCTTCTGGACACAGATTACAAGCCCATGAAGCTGCCCCTATTCTTACCACTTAGTGTGGTGTGTTTTGCTGTAATGAAATCTGTTTTCTCTTAAAATTTTTTTTTATTGAATAAAAGATTCTTTAAATTCTATAGCACTTTAGAATCCTCAAAAGCTTCACACACATGATTTCATATAGTCCCATAATAACCCTTTCTTTTTCTCTCTACTCCTCTATTGCCCCTTGCTCCTTCCCTCTCCTCTGGTAACCACTAGTCTGTTCTCTATATCTGTGAGTCTGCTTCTTTCCTGCTGTATTCACTTATTGGATGTACATATAAATGATATCCACATATAAACAATATCATAAAACGTTTGTTCTTTCTATCTGACTTATTTCACATAATACAATGCCCTCCAAGTCCATCTACATTGCCACAAACGGCAGAATTTCATTCTTCATCATGACTTCATTCTTCGTGACTGTCACATCTTTATCCGTTCGACTGTTGATAGGTTGGTTGAAGAATTAACCCTCTTTTTGTTGTTATTCAGTCGCTCAGTCATGTCTGACTACTTGCGACCACATGGACTGCAGCACACTAGGCTTTCCCATCCTTCACCATCTTCCAGAGCTTGCTCAGACTCACATCCTTTGAGTCAGTAATGCTGTCCAACCATCTCGTCCTCTGTCGTCCCCTTCTCCTTCTGCCTTCAGTCTTTCCCAGCATCAAGGTCTTTTCCAAGGAGTCAACTCTTCACATCACTGGCCAAAGTATTGGAGTTTCACCTTCAGTATCAGTCCCTCCAATGAATATTCAGGACTGGTTTCCTTTAGGATTGACTGTTTGGACATTCTTGCAGTCCAAGGAACTCTCAAGAGTCTTCTCCAACACCACAGTTCAAAAGCATCAATTCTTCAGCATTCAGCCTACTTAATGGTCCAACTCTCACATCCATACATGACTACTGGAAAACCGTAGCCTTGACTATATGGACATTTACCAGTAAAGCAATGTCTCTGCTTTTTAACACGCTGTCTAGGTTGGTCATAGCTTTTCTTCCAAGGAGCAAGCATCTTTTAATCTCATGGCTGCAGTCACCATCTGCATTGATTTTAGAGCCCAAGAAAATAAAGTCTATCACTGTTTCCATTGTTTCTCCATCTAGTTGCCATGAAGTGATGGGACTGGATGCCATGATCTTGGTTTTTTGAATGTTGAGTTTTAAGCCAGCTTTTTCACTCTGCCCTTTCACTTTCATCAAGAGGCTCTTTAGTTCTTCTTTGCTTTCTGCCATATGGATGGTGTCATCTGCATATCTGAGGCTATTGATATTTCTCTTGGCAATCTTGATTTAGATTGTGCTTCACCCAACCCAGCATTTCACATGATGTACTTTGCATATAAGTTAAATAAGCAGGCTGACTATGTATGACCTTGACATATTCCTTTCCCAATTTGGAACCAGTCTGTTGTTCCATGTCCATTCCAACTGCTGCTTCTTGACAAGAATATGGGTTTCTCAGGAAGCAGGTAAGGTGTTCTGGTATTCCCATCTCTTTAAGAATTTTCCACAGTTTGGTGTGATCCACACAGTCAAAGGCTTTAGTGTAGTCAATGAAGCAGAAGTAGATATTTTTCTGGAATTCTCTTGCTTTTTCTATGATCCAATGGATGCTGACAATTTGATCTCTTGTTCCTCTGCCTTTTCTAAATTCAACTTGAACATCTGGAAGTTCTCAGTTCATGTACTGTTGAAGCCTGGCTTGTAGGATTTTGAACATTACTTTGCTAGTATGTGAAAGGAGTGCAATTGTGCTGTAGTTTGAACATTCTTTGACGTTGCTGTTCTTTGGGATTGGAATGAAAACTGACCTTTTCCAGTTCTGTGGCCACTGCTGAGTTTTCCAAATTTGCTGGCATATTGAGTGCAGAACTTTCACAGCATCATCTTTTAGGATTTTAAATAGCTCAGCTGGAATTCCATCACCTCCACTAGCTATATTCATTGTGATGCTTCCTTATGCCCACTTGATTTTGCACTCCAAGATGTCTGGCTCTAGGTGAGTGATCACACCGTCATGGTTATCTGGGTCACTGAAGTCTTTTTTGTATAGTTCTTCCATGTATTCTTGCCACCTCTTCTTAATATCTTCTGCTCCTGTTAGGTCCATGCTGTTTCTGTCTTTTATTGTGCCCATCTTTACATGAAATATTCCCTTGGTATCACTAATTTTCTTGAAGAGATCTCTTGTCTTTTTCATTTATTGTTTTCCTTTATTTCTTTGCATTGATCACTGAGGAAGACTTTCTTATCTCTCCTTGCTATTCTTTGGAACTTTGCATTCAGACTGATGTATCTTTCCTTTTCTCCTTTGCCTTTCATTTCTCTTCTCAGCTATTTGTAAGGTCTCTTCAGACAATAATTTTGCTTTTTTGCATTTATTTTCCTTGGAGATGGTTTTGATTACCACCTCTGGTACAATGTCATGAACCTCCATCCATAGTTCTTCAGGCACTCTGTCTATCAGATCTAATCCCTTGAATCTATTTGTCACTTCCACTGTATAATTGTAAGGGATTTGATTTAGGTCATACCTGAATGGTCTAGTGGTTCTCCTTAATTTCTTCAATTTAAGCCTGAATTTTGCAATAAGGAGTTCATGATCTGAGCCACAGTCAGCTCCTGATCTTGTTTTTGCTGATGGTATAGAGCTCCTCCATTTTCAACCATAAAGAATATAATCAATCTTATTTTGGTATTGATCATCCGGTGACATACATGTGTAGAGTCATCTCTTGTGTTGTTGGAAGAGAGTGCTTGTTATGACCAGTGTGTTCTCTTGGTAACACTCTGTTAGCCTTTGCCCTGCTTCATTTTGTACTCTAAGGCCAAGCTTACCTGCTACTCCAGGTATCTCTTGACTTCCTACTTTTGCATTCTAATCCCCTATGATGAAAAGGATGTCTTTTTTTGGTGGTAGTTCTAGAAGGTCTTGTAGGTCTTCATAGAACCATTCAACTTCTCTTTCTTTGGCATTAGTGTTTGGGGTATAGACTTGGATTACTGTAATAATGAATGGTTTGCCTTGGAAAAGAACAAAGATCATTCTGTCGCTTTTGAGATTGCCCCCTAGTACTGCATTTTGGACTCTTTTGTTGACTATGATGGCTACTCCTTTTCTTCTAAGGGACTCTTGCCCACAGTAGTAGGTATAATGGTCATCTGAATTAAATTCACCCATTCCAGCCCATTTTAGTCTACTGATTCCTAAAATGTTGATATTCGCTCTTGCCATCTCCTGTGTTTGACCACTTCCAATTTACTTTGATGCATGGACCTGACATTCCAGGTTCCATTTGAGTAAAGAGATCAAATGTCAAAGATGTAGCATAACACTATGAATGTTATGTAATATGCATTTATGTATGTTATGTAATATGTATTACATGCATATATATGTGTTATGTGTGTTCCTGGCTTTTGCAGTTGGTGCATCTATGATCCTATTTGAAGTAAATGCCCGCATCGTGATGCTCTGTGCTGTCCTACTGATAATAGCTAGAGATTGACTTCCCCTACCTCCCTTAATTCTCTCTCGGAAGTTCTTAGGAGTTCTGTGTGTAAGTCAGGTGTCCTCTGCCTCACCTTGTTGGTGTTATATAAGTTTTTGCCCTCCAAGTCCCATGAGATAGATGTGGGACCCTTCAACGCCAGAGGTTGTCACTCTACATCCTTCTCGCGGTCACCTTGCTCCTTAGTCCATGGTGTTACTGCTGCCTGTCTCCTCTGGAACTGGTGATTCCCACTTTCTGCATGATGGGGTCTTTCCTGGCAGTCTCCCACCGCAGAGTGATTTGGGTCCCAAAGACACAGTCCCTTCACCCCATCACTCAGGAGCTCCAGGGATGTGGGTGCTGGGTCACTGGTGGCTGCACACAGACCTAGACTCTCTGGCATCAGGTATGGGCATCAACAATGTTTTGTTTACTTCCAAGGTCTGATTTTTTTCTCCCTCGAGGGGAAAGGGGCAGTTTCACATACCTCAGTCTAAGATTGAACTCAAATATGATCAGAATTCAAGATCTTTCCCAGGGGATCTGGGACCCCAGGTAAGTTCAAGCACATTGGGTTTCTGCTTCTGTGATCCTCAATAATCTGTGACAGTTTTGAGCCTGTCTGCCCAGTGCGTGCAAGGGACATCTAAGAGAGATGATGTTTGTTTTTCTAATTCTGCAGAGGCAGTGAAAGGAATGAATTGGTATTGGAGGAGGACAAGTGAATATCTGTGTCAAATGTTAAACTTCTGGAAACTTCTTTTTTGAATCATCTGGGTGGAACCAGGTAGATAAGGGGTCTCATTCTCCAATCCAACCACATCACAGATTTATTAAAAAATCAACTCCATCAAAGGCATTTTGTTTTCTGAAAAATAGTTTATAAACTCTTTCAGTTCAGTTCAGTCACTCAGTCATGTCCAGCTCTTTGCAACCCCATGAACCGCAGCACACCAGGCCTCCTTGTCCATCACCAACTCCTGGAGTTCACCCAAACCTATGTCCATTGAGTCAGTGATGCCATCCAACCGTCTCATCCTCTGTTTTCCCCTTCTCCTCCTGCCCTCAATCTTTCCCAGCATCAGGGTCTTTTCAAGTGAGTCAGCTCTTCGCATGAGGTGGCCAAAGTATTGGAGTTTCAGCTTCAACATCAGTCCTTCCAATGAATATTCAGGACTGATTTCCTTTAGGATGGACTGGTTGGATCTCCTTGCAGTCCAAGGGACTCTCGAGAATCTTCTCCAACACCACAGTTCAAAAGCATCAATTCTTCAGTTCTCAGCTTTCTTTATAGTCCAACTCTCACATCCATACATGATCACTGGAAAAACCATAGCTTTGACTAGACGGACCTTTGTTGACAAAGTAATGTCTCTGCTTTTCAATATGCTGTCTAGGTTGGTCATAACTTTTCTTCCAAGGAGTAAACGTCTTTCAATTTCATGGCTGTAATTACCACCTGCAGTGATTTTGGAGCCCAAAAAAATAAAGTCAGCCACTGTTTCCAATGTTTCTCCATCTATTTGCCATGAAGTGATGGGACCAGATGCCATGATCTCAGTTTTCTGAATGTTGAGCTTTAAGCCAACTTTTCACTCTCTTCTTTCACTTTCATCAAGAGGCTCTTTAGTTCCTCTTCACTTTCTGCCATAAGGGTGGAGTCATCTGCATATCTGAGGTTATTGATATTTCTCCAGGCTATCTTGAGTCCAGCTTGTGCTTCCTCTAGCCCAGCATTTCTCATGATGTACTCTGCATATAAGTTAAATAAGCAGGGTGGCAATAAACAGCCTTGACGTACACCTTTTCCTGTTTGGAACCAGTCTGTTGTTCCATATCCAGTTCTAACTGTTGCTTCCTGACCTGCATACAGGTTTCTCAAGAGACAGGTCAAGTGGTCTGGTATTCCTATCTCTTTCAAAATTTTCCACAGTTTATTGTGATCCACACAGTCAAAGGCTTTGGCATAGTCAATAAAGCAGAAATAGATGTTTTTCTGGAACTCTCTTGCTTTTTTGATGATCCAGCAGATGTTGGCAATTTGATCTCTGGTTCCTCTGCCTTTTCCTCAGCAGATGTACCAGCTTGAACATCTGGAAGCTCATGGTTCACGTATTGCTGAAGCCTGGCTTGGAGAATTTTGAGCCCTACTTTACTAGCATGTGAGATGAGTGCAATTGTGCGGTAGTGTGAACATTCTTTGGCACTGCCTTTCTTTGTGATTGGAATGAAAACCGACATTTTCCAGTACTGTGGCCACTGCTGAGTTTTCCAAATTTGCTGGCATATTGAGTGCAGCACTTTCACAGCATCATCTTTCAGGATTTGAAATAGCTCAACCAGAATTCTATCATCTCCACTAGCTTTATTCATAGTGATGCTTCCTAAGGTCCACTTGACTTTACATTCCAGGATGTCTGGCTCTAGATGAGTGAACACGTCATCGTGATTATCTGGGTCGTGAAGATCTTTTTTGTACAGTTCTTCTGTGTATTCTTGCCACCTCTTAATATCTTCTGCTTCTGTTAGGTCCCTACCATTGCTGTCCTTTATTGAGCCCATCTTTGCATGAAATGTTCCCTTGTTATCTCTAATTTTCTTGAAGAGATCTCTAGTCTTTCCCATTCTATTATTTTCCTCTATTTCTTTGCACTGATCACTGAAGAAGGCTTTCTTATCTCTCCTTGCTATTCTTTGGAACTCTGCATTCAAGTGGGAATATCTTTCATTTTCTCCTTTACTTTTTTTTTTAATTTTTTTATTAGTTGGAGGCTAATTACTTCACAACATTTCAGTGGGTTTTGTCATACATTGATATGAATCAGCCATAGATTTACACTTATTCCCCATCCCGATCCCCCCTCCCACCTCCCTCTCCACCCGATTCCTCTGGGTCTTGCCAGTGCACCAGGCCCGAGCACTTGTCTCATGCATCCCACCTGGGCTGGTGATCTGTTTCACCATAGATAATATACATGCTGTTCTTTCGAAACATCCCACCCTCACCTTCTCCCACAGGGCTCAAAAGTCTGTTCTGTACTTCTGTGTCTCTTTTTCTGTTTGCATATAGGGTTATCGTTACCATCTTTCTAAATTCCATATATATGTGTTAGTATGCTGTAATGTTCTTTATCTTTCTGGCTTACTTCACTGTGTATAAGGGGCTCCAGTTTCATCCATCTCATTAGGACTGGTTCAAATGAATTCTTTTTAATGGCTGAGTAATATTCCATGGTGTATATGTACCACAGCTTCCTTATCCATTCATCTGCTGATGGGCATCTAGGTTGCTTCCATGTCCTGCTATTATAAACAGTGCTGCGATGAACATTGGGGTGCATGTGTCTCTTTCAGATCTGGTTTCCTCAGTGTGTATGCCCAGAAGTGGTATTGCTGGGTCATATGGCAGTTCTATTTCCAGTTTTTTAAGGAATCTCACACTGTTTTCCATAGTGGCTGTACTAGTTTGCATTCCCACCAACAGTGTAAGAGGGTTCCCTTTTCCTCCACACCCTCTCCAGCATTTATTGCTTGTAGACTTTTGGATAGCAGCCATCCTGACTGGCGTGTAATGGTACCTCATTGTGGTTTTGATTTGCATTTCTCTGATAATGAGTGATGTTGAGCATCTTTTCATGTGTTTGTTAGCCATCTGTATGTCTTCTTTGGAGAAATGTCTGTTTAGTTCTTTGGCCCATTTTTTGATTGGGTCATTTATTTTTCTGGAATTGAGCTGCAGGAGTTGCTTGTATATTTTTGAGATTAATCCTTTGTCTGTTTCTTCATTTGCTATTATTTTCTCCCAATCTGACGGCTGTCTTTTCACCTTACTTATAGTTTCCTTTGTAGTGCAAAAGCTTTTAAGTTTCATTAGGTCCCATTTGTTTAGTTTTGCTTTTATTTCCAATATTCTGGGAGGTGGGTCATAGAGGATCTTGCTGTGATTTATGTCGGAGAGTGTTTTGCCTATGTTCTCCTCTAGGAGTTTTATAGTTTCTGGTCTTACATTTAGATCTTTAATCCATTTTGAGTTTATTTTTGTGTATGGTGTTAGAAAGTGTTCTAGTTTCATTCTTTTACAAGTGGTTGACCAGTTTTCCCAGCACCACTTGTTAAAGAGGTTGTCTTTTTTCCATTGTATATCCTTGCCTCCTTTGTCAAAGATAAGGTGTCCATAGGTTCGTGGATTTATCTCTGGGCTTTCTAGTCTGTTCCATTGGTCTATATTTCTGTCTTTGTGCCAGTACCATACTGTCTTGATGACTGTGGCTTTGTAGTACAGTCTGAAGTC